>NC_047134.1:33808040-34439706 GCF_009829125.3 Periophthalmus magnuspinnatus
GTGGAAACGTTGAGACTTTGAAAGACCTAATTTCTATTCCGACTAAACCTGACCCCAGAAATGTAAATAAAGACACACTCACTGATGTAATCTTGACAAACTGACCCCGTAATTAGTGCGTTTCCCACTGGATTTGATCGACCACTGTCCAAATAAATGTATTAAAAACGCAAAAGTGATAAAGACGCATCTGTTCGTAAAAGTGAGAAGATCATATCAACGTTTCAATGAGCGGCCTTCATCTCTGACCTTTATCACAGTGACGTCAGGTTAACGTCAGCATCCCCCGACCCTGATGTGGTCTAAAGTAAAAAAACAAACAAACATTTAATGAAACTGCAGACTGACATGCACCGAAAAGAAAAACTAGAATGAAAAGCTGAACAATCCTTGGTTCAGCACCGACACTGAAAAAATGCTGTTTGGAAAAGTGAAAAAAGAAATAAATGTTTGTCAAAAGTTACATGTCACAGAAAGTCAGATCGCTCTCAGAACCAGGATTTATACAATGTTTTATGAGATTCGTCTGTTCCAAAGGTGAATCTGTGATGTTTTAAATGGTTCTTTTATCGTTTATGATGTTTTGGATAATGCTGATTCTTCTGATCTGGATTTTGTTGAACCTCGGGCCGATAACAGCCACATTTTCTCTTTAGGACATTTCACTTATATGGAGGTCTTAAATGCTCGCCGCTCCATAGAGCTAAAGACGTCCACAGGAGCTGATGATCTCGATCCAAAGCGTGTGTTTAATTTATCAATTCAAATTATGTAAAACAACACAAAGGACAACTACAAATATAAATATTCAAATATCTTTGTCTTACTAAAGTTTAGGTGTTACAATTTTATATATAAAAAAAAAAAAGCTAAATTTTGAAGTTTTATCAGTCTGGTTTAGAAAAGAGCAGTGACGTTTCCTCTGCCCTGATACAAACCTGATCATGTCGCTTTATTTATTGATTTAACTAAAGATTTTGATTCAGTGGATCATAAAATAATGTTGAAACGTCTGAAGCTGATTGGATTTGACAAAGCTTCATATGACATACATTTATTATTTATTTAGTTATTTATGTATTTATTTATTTTGATCAAAGGAGTGCCCCAAGGCTCAACTTTAGGCCCGCTACTTTTTTCTGTTCATTCTATTGGTTGCAGTTTCAGAGAAAGTCTCATACGTTTCTGTGCAGATGAAGCTGTTTTGTTTGTGCTCCCTCTGCTGCAACAAGATTTTAATGAAACAACAAAATTTTCCATTTCCCTTTTTTTCCCCCCATTTTTTTTAAGCTTTAAATGACGTGCAGGCTCCAAACCTTCATGCACCAAATGAAAGCGTCACCACATTTACACGTCTAAAAAAATCTCCTTTAAAAAACATATCTCAAAATTATGTAAGTTTAAAACCTAAATGACCATTTTATTATCAAAATAAATCTGATTTCCCATTGGATTAGAGAAAAGAAAATGTTCAGTGTGTTAGATTGTGGAGATGATAATATTCGCACAGATTTCAGCCTCTGCGTTGAAACATTTAGACTCACTGTTTCACTCTTTGTTTCATAACAGGAGATAAATTTAAAACTGCACTTTATGAAAAACTAGTCGCCCATCGCTGTCTGTCAGAAGAAAAACACTCAATAAAATGTATTTATTTAAGGAAAAACTGGAATATCTCACTGTGTTTGACATTTTTACTCCAGTTTTCCCAACTTTTCTGATTTGAAATGACCTTTTGTCCTGATTTCTTTCCAAATATTAACATGTTAAAACTCTCATCTTTTGCTCATGTAACAGAGTGACAGTAAAATGAAAGAAAAATCCCACATGTAGCGGCGTGGAGAGCCCTCAGCGCGGACCCTGAACCCTCATTCCTCTTCCTGATGTGTTTGTGGCTCCTCCCCTTCGCTCGGCGTATCGACGGCGCTGGTGCTATACCTCCCTCGCAATTGAAATCAGAACAGTGCTGTCATTACAGAGCTCTGCCACATTTTTCTCCTAATTTCACACATCCATTAAGGTTGTGGTCTCTGAGCCGAGAGGGAGAAGAAAAAAGGCGCTCTTCAGGAAACGAGGGATTATTAGGAGTAATTTGTCTCTGTGGCATAGGCTGAAAAATTGGTTTCATCTTTTGGAGAGCGGAGGAGAGGAGAGGCGGTGTGGTGAGCCGGGTCAGGAATAGATAAAGATATGGCAATGAGCGAGGGATGACAGAAAGAATGTTCCTTCAAATATAACGTCGGACTTTAATAGCATCAGCCTAAAATATCATTGGAGACGTATCGCCACAAAAGAGAATCTCAAAATAAATGAACAGCGTGTCGGTCTCGGGCTCAGACACAGAACGACGACGCTTTTCTGACGTTTACTTTTTAACAATAGAAGCTTTGTCTTTGGCTCTTCCCTTTTGACGATATATTTACTTTATTTTCACAAGAGAAAAAGTAAATAGCGCAGTTTGAGTTGCACGAATATGTCCAACGATGACTTCATTTGACAAAACTAAATGGTCAAATATTCGCATTTACGTAGCGCTTTTTTCCCACATTTGAGTCACATTTTATCCTTTCACACACGCATTTATTCACCAGTGAAAGCGTCTTGCCCATGTGCACGAAAACAGTATCAAATAAGTGAGCTGCGATGATAAATTCACATTTTAACACAGCGCTTTTCCACCTACAACGCACTCAACTCAACACGCTTTACATAAAAAAAACACTCGCACATGAGGTTTGAAGTGTCTTGCCCAAGGACACAGTGTTAGCTTTGACCCGTGGGAGCTGGAATCGCACCGTCAACCTGTGCGCCATTAAATCTGACCGCTAAACCGATGATATTTACGTGGAGAGCGGAATACGGACCAATTAATAACAATAACGTCCGTTTCAGCACCATGGACAGCTCCCACACTGCAAATATACAAGATACTACTTATAATATTTATGTACAAGTTAATATTTTATGACAAACAGTTGAAGCAAATTGTTTAAATCATAATTGAGCTCATACATAATGTTTAGCCAACATTTTGCATTGTTGTTTTATTACACTGCTGTTAATAGGCGTCTCCTACAAAAAAAAACAACAACATATAGCGGCCATTTTGTTTCTTTTATAGACTTTTACTGCGTAGTCTGTCACAATAAGACCCGTATTTTTGTCTGTTTGTCGTCGTTTTCCTCCGTGCTGAAGGTCCGTGCGCGTGTGTGAACCTCTGAGCTCTGCAGTTATGTTAAGTGCCTCTTTAATTTGCTCCTCTGATTGGTTCTTTGTACGAGAGGAAGTGGCTAAGTGGAAAAGGGAAACCGGAGAGTCGATATCGCGCTGATGAAACTAGACAAAGGCCTAATTATTCCTGAATAGATTTACCGCTGTCATGGCTGGTTGCTGATTTCAAACACAAACTTTCTCCTCCTCGATGTCAATTAGATTCTAGTTTTTCTGTGTTTTAGTTCGATGACGTTGTAAAAGTGACAAAGCAGATCCACTGGTGCCATGTTGGAGTCTTAAAACATTTGTGAAGTTGTGTTTTTCATTCACGTTTTGCAACATGGAGACGACTTCTGAGGAAATACTCACCAGGACGTACCGTAAAACATTACAAAATGCAGTTAAGTTATAGTAAAATTCACATTATTAGGTATCGGACGAGATGTTTCCAAGTTTCCAAGACGAGATTGGAGCAAGAAATGATGAGATTTTGTTTGTACTAAAAAAAAAAAAGTGGCCCAGTTTAGGGATTTGTATATTTTTGCTGTAAATGTAGATTTTTACAACACTACAGCGTCTCAAAATGTGCGCGTATTGCTTTTTTTTTTTTGTGTGCCAAATGTAAAAAATCTCATGAGACTTTAATCTCATGAGATCTCGTCCAAATCCTTCAAATAAACTTTTCTCTTTTGATTCTCTAATTATTTCTGATTTGTTTTAGATATTATGGTTGTATGCACAGACGCCTTTGCCTTCGCCGCTGTTGTGTTTGAAATAGAAACGAAATTAATCAAGAAATATATAGAAAAATCTGCTGGCCCTTCGCTGGTAAAACATTTAACAACTTGACTCCTAGTTATTGGATCAATACCTTTCGTTTTATTATTAACATAGAATTATCTGGAGCTAAAATGCACAAGTCAAAAGAAAAACTATTTAATTATGGAGTAAAACCTTAAAACTGAATAATCTCAAATAAGCAAAGTTCAATAACTCATAAGTGGAAGGGATTTTTTTTTTTGTTTTTTTTTTACGTAAATATACTGTAAATTAAAAGGTAAACTGAGTAGCTGTAAGGAGGCTTAAAATAAATAAATACATATTAATAAATACAAATAAATGAATAAATGAACAAATGAATAAATAAAAAATACAAATAAATAAATAAAAATAAATAAATATAAAAAAATAAATACAAATAAATAAATAAACGTAAATACAAATAAATAAATAAATACAAATAAATAAATACAAATTAAATGATGGAAGGATAAAAAGAATGAGACCATGAGCTTGGGATTGGGGTTTCTTTAATTTCCTTTATTATTATTATTATTATTTTTATTTATTTATTTATTTTTTAATTTATTTATTGATTTTTTGTGGGGGATGGGGGAGTCTTTGTTATCTTGATTTTGTTACTATACAAATCATAAACGTTGCCGATATCGATATAAATACGAACCCCATCGCTGACAGTTCCACTGAAGCTTCACCTTAAATCTGCAGGAGGTGACAAACCCTTTAAAACTACAGAAAAAAAAACACTGGAGAAACTGTGATGAAATGAAGCTGCCGGGTCAGAGAAAGCATCAGCAGACGAGACGTGAGAGGATCAGGATCAGGTCGTGGGTTTTAGATGTTTCGGTGTAATATCTGTGACAAAATGCAAATGCCACTCAGCTTTAAGCTCCATTGTTTTCAGCGGCGCTCCTGCTTTGTAATAACGTCTCGGCACTTTTGCAAATTACTTTTAAAGTGAAAGAAGATTGGGCTTAGATATAAGAAGTCGAGTAATGTATCTGCACGGTGTCTGGATAGTTTAATATTTGTGCTGTGGATTTGGATGTCGGTGTTTTGTTACAATGTAGAAGTTTATCCGTCAGATCGTCTCCGTTTAAAGCAGCGGCGCTCTTCTTATTTCGTTGTAAATTAGTCAATTGTGTGTTTTTTCTCTTGTAAAAGCAACATTTTGCGACAGAATCAATGTTTTAAAGAGCGTTACGGATTTAAACCCCAGGAAGAAGAACGACTTATATCTCAGCGCCTAATGGGGATCTTAATAAACTAAAAATAAACTAAGCTAACAGGCTAACAGGCTAACAGTCCGTTTAGCTTCCTCACAAATCCAAAACGATGTGACTCTGTGTGTTTTTTATAAAAGTGGATATCAGTCTGGTCCCCACGCTCTTCATTGTGTCTCAACTCCGGCCAAACGTTCATTGATTCTGCACAAATCCACAATGTTTTACAGCCGCTCTGTGATATTTTTCCTTTGGTTTTTCCCTGGATCATGTGCGTCTCTGATTGGCTGATTCACCTCAGTCACAATCGCCTGAAAACAGATTTATCACTGATCAGACTCGTGTTTTTGTGAAGTACTGAAGACGTAAGTGCGTGTTCTGGTTTGATTAAATGATAAAAAAGGAAGAAATACAAAGTAACAGGAGAAATAAATAACTGGAGAAAAAAATAATTAAATAAATAACAAGAGAAATAAATGCAAAAATAAATGTAAATGCAAATAAATACAAAGAAATAAATAAAATAAATAAATACAAATAAATTTATAAAAGAAGAAAAACAGGCAAAGTAACAGGAGCAATAAATAAAAAATAAGTAACAGGAGAAATAATTAATAAATTAAATAAATAAATAAATGAGGAGAAATAATTAAATAGATAAATAAAAATAAATAAATGCAAATAAATACAAATAAATAAATAAATACAAATAAAATGATAAAAAGGAAGAAAAAGTGGAAGAAATACAGACAAAGTAACAGGAGAAACAAATAAATAAGAGAAATAAATACATAAAAAAATAATAAATGCAAATAAATACAAATAAATAAATACAAATAAATACAAATAAATAAATACAAATAAAATGATAAAAAATGAAGATTAAGTGGAGGAAATACAGATAAAGTAACAGGAGAAATAAACAAATAAATAAGAGAAATAAATACATAAAAAACTAATAAATACAAATAAAATTATTAAAAATGAAGATTAAGTGGAGGAAATACAGACAAAGTAACAAGAGAGAGAAAAAAATGCAGGAGGACGTTGGCCTGAATGAACGTGCACAGGGGAGGGTTCATTTACACACACGCAGAACGGAGACAGATTGAGGATAACGACAGCACAAAGATGAGAAAACGGTCCAAGTGGAGCGGAGAGAAAGAGTACGAGGAGTGCAGGGACCCGCTGGAGACTTGGGAGTAATCGCCCAGTGGAAGTCGTCAGCTCAGGAGAAGAACAGGGCACTTCTAACACAATTAGAGCTGCAGAAATTGAAAGTACAAACCTCAGACGGCGTTTTCATAGAGCGTTTTCATAGCTAACAACCGTCCTCATCGTGTGCGTCCTTTTCCATTTAACCGCGACGACTCCATGTGTTTTTACCTCCTCGTTGTTCATTTGAATCTAATATCAGCGTCTTTGTAAACCTGTGTACATTCCTACCACTTATGCAATCATTTCACCGGGAATGGAAATGTCAGGAGAGAAAAACGTATTTTAGATTAGCATTAGCGCCGCAGAGTTCGGAGTGCGGCTGTTGATAAATGCACAAAACCACGTGACACGGGAAAAGCAGGTTGTGGAGTTTGACCAAATGAGAAATGCTCAGAGCGATGAGAACTTTGAAATGTCAGAAATATGCAGGATTCAGACACATGCGCATGTCGTAGAACTGAAAACAATGTGTGCGACGTACGGTATCGACGTGCGCACAAAATAAGACAGATTTTTAAATACAAAAACTTGATGATCAGGTGTAAAGATGAATGAATCACGATACAAAGTACAAAGTCGAAGTATTTTGTTTATGATCGTGTCGTAATGTCCGTCAGGAGGGACCAAAAAGGCAGAACTCGGCGAAGGTTTAACAGTGTTTATTTACAAAAAAGTGCTAAGTGCAACAAATGACGGTAGATTAAACGGCGAGTCGGGAGCGGGGTGTTTGCCGTGAGTGGCAGAGTTTGAGAGGGTCGGAGGCGGGATCTGGTGAGGAGCAAAAATATCCAGTTTAGCAAAGTCAAAAAGCGAAAAAAAAAACAACACAAAAACATGAACGAGCCGAGCAGGAAGTACCACCCTTTGTCGGTGCAGAACGTTTCATCGACATTGTGGGTTTTGTCGGGGAGAAAACAAATTGCAAACGTACAGCACTTCAGAGTCACACTGAGATCCAACGTTTATGTAAATTTGTCTGAACACATTCTGTACTGGACAGGAGACACGGCACGGAGGAGACTGATGGACAATGGTCTACAGTCCAACAGCCAATCAGGACGCACGACACAATGGTCTACAGTCCAACAGCCAATCAGGACGCACGACACAATGGTCTACAGTCCAACAGCCAATCAGGACGCACGACACAATGGTCTACAGTCCAACAGCCAATCAGGACGCACGACACAATGGTCTACAGTCCAACAGCCAATCAGGACGCAGGACACAATGGTCTACAGTCCAACAGCCAATCAGGACGCACGACACAATGGTCTACAGTCCAACAGCCAATCAGAACGCACGACACAATGCACGTTCATACACTACAAAAAAGCATCTAAAATGTCACCAAAAAAAACCACGAAACAACGAGGCTGCGAAAGTTGAAGCGCGATAAAGTGAAAGACAAGTGTAAGTGATTCTGTTGAAGGTGTGTGGAGTTTAAAAACACAGTGGAGCACTTCCTGTATCACCACATGATGACATCACAAGGTGGAACAGAGCGTTTTATGTTTGAGCGAAGAAGATTTGTGTGAATGAAACAAAACACAACTCCAGGTCTGTTTGTGATGAGGAAAACAACACTAACAGATCAGAAAATGTCATAATATGGGCACTTTAAAGCTACACTGTGCAACTTTTCTGGTGACGGGGCGTTATCTACCTCCTTGTCCTGTGAGTATATTATTATTGTTGTACCAGGAATGTTCCACACATAGTATTAAACTTTTATATCTTATTATAATTGTTCTGTTGCTCAAAAATACCTTAAAAAACACGCGTTCTTTCTATGAGCGAGGGTGCACAGTCCACAGATCTGGCTCGTAACTTTACCCGGTGGCGTTATTTCATGGCGCCTTCTTGGAAATAGATAAGTTCAGGCAAAGCGACATCTCCATGGAGGTAATTTATGACCCAAAAAATAAGTCACTCACAGCAGAAAAATGGGTTGAAAATTGAAATATAAATAAATACAAATAAATAAAATAAATAAGAGGAGAAATAATTAAATGGATAAATGCAAATAAATAAATGTAAATAAATAAATACAAATAAAATTATAAAAAGGAAGATAAAGTGGAAGAAATACAGACAAAGTAACAGGAGAAATAAACAAATAAATAAGTAAGAGAAATAAATACATTAAAAAATAATAAATGCAAATAAATAAATGCAAATAAATACAAATAAATAAATAAATACAAATAAAATTATAAAAAGGAAGAAAACAGGCAAAGTAACAGGAGCAATAAATAAAAAATAAGTAACAGGAGAAATAATTAACAAATTACATAAATAAATAAATAAGAGGAGAAGTTAAATTTCGCTCCAATTAGTTTCTCTTATAACTCAGATCAACTTGATTTCCAACACTGCACTCGACAAACACAGGACAGTGATGGAAAATAAGAGCTGCAGGAGATTTTGACGTCTAAAAATGCACAATCTTTACTAAAATACGGCCGACTAACCAGAATTAAATAAATAATAATAATAATAATAATAAATACATTTGGTGTCAATACATTAGTCTGAAATAAGACTGAAAATAATCTCCAAAAAAATAAAAAAATATATATATTTAAAAAAAAAAGTATGTTATTTTGTCGCTGAGTTATAAGAAAAACACAAGGGTTCAATATTTTCACTTCACTTTTCACTTCAGAACTTCCTCCCAAAACGCTTCTGTACTCGGTAAAGTTGAGCCTCCGTTTGTCGATCAGACTCTTCTACGTGTGAACTAAAGTCGATCTACGGTGAATCGTCGCGCGGAGGTGGACTCATTAACTCTATTATACCTATACTCCAAGAATGAGTATTTTAGGCGAACCTATAAAAGCGCCGGCTCTAATTACCTGTAGCTAATCGTGTCATTATGCTGTGTACATAATTACCACTGGCAAATCTAAATGTTGTCCCCGCGAAGACGACGGCTCATTTTGTCTCCATTAGCCGAGCGGTGTACAGGTGTGAGGAGGAACGCCGCGAGGAGGGGACTTTGTAACCAGGATTAACCTTTTGCGCTTTTCGCTCTGGGGACGGTGGAAAGGCCAGGCCCAGAACAATCGCAGGGACACGTCTTAAAACCTCCGAGTCGTTAGCATCTTGTTAGCAGCTGCAATTAGTGCCCTGACTGAGAGGTGCGCCGGCGAGGGACATGAACTCGGTGAAGCTGCGGAAAAAAACAAAAAACGTGTCACGATTTAACACGGCGGCAGCGTTTGGGACGTTTCAAGAGCCCGTTTTACGACGTTTTCTAGTTATAACATCGTTTCCTCGTCCAAAAACAGACCTGGAGTTGTTTTGTTTTGTTTCTTTTACAGTTTCTAACACAGAAACCCTGCGTATTCAGGCTGAGTTCTTCTCTCAAACGGAAAACGCTCCGTTCCACCTTGTGATGTCATCGTGTGGCGATACAGGAAGTGCTCCGCTGTGTTTTTAAACTCAACACACCTTCATTTATAGAATCATTTGGATCATTTCTGCCCAAAAAATGGCAAATTTCTAAGGTAAAAAGGAGCTGTTAACGTGAAAACTACCACTTTATGACATCACGAGGTGGAACGGAGCATTTTAAGCTTTTGGACGTTTGGACTAACATGTCAGAATGAAACAAAACGCAACTGCAGATCTGTTTTTGAGGAGTTAACAACATTTTAACCCTGCCAAAACCTCACAAGAGTTCATTTTGTGTATTATAGGACCTTTAACGATTCAACTTAATAATTTATTTTGTTTTTATTTTACAATATGGAACTATGAGCATCTGAGATCATTTCCGTCGCGTTTAACAATTCAAAAAATATGTTATCACGTCCTCAAAATGGCGCCTGTAACAAAAACAAGAATCCCATGAATAATCTAGTGTGTACTTTTGAATTAACATGAACTTTTGACGGTAAAATACAGAGAGAAAATGAGAATGGGCTGAAATCCTACAGAGAATATGGAAATGCGTGTGTGCTAATATAATCACGTCCGCCGCCAGTATTACCTGACGCAATTGGCTTGTTTAAAATGCATAGAACGGCATCGATGTCGCTCTCGACGGCGTGTGAAACCGTTCCAGGCGCCGCTGACCACCCACCTGCTTCTGATCGGGGGTTTGGAGTGATACGCCAGACGTTTCTCATCGTGCGGCGCGTACTTGAAATGGTAATATTCAAAATGGCTCCCACCACGTTCTGTATCACATTTATACAAACATTACACCGAGGCCTGGAAATGTGCAAAACACTGCAGGTATTTCACGCTAAAATTACAAAAGCGTCTATCGTTTTGCAGTATTTGTGTTTTTCTTTTTGCAGTATTGTGTATTTTTGGGTCCACGTGATTTACGTTTGAACATAAAAAATCATAAAAATCTCATGAACTTGTTGGATTTTTCTCACTAAAGTAACAATTACAGTGTTTTCTGGACTATAAGTGCCACTTTTTTCATAGTTTGTCCGGGGCGACTTGTACGTGAAATTATTAAATATATAATTTCATATCTTCACCACACGAGGGCGCTCTAGGCTCGTGTAACAGTGACAGCCACGAGGAAGAGGAAGTGGAAGAGAATACAGAGGAGAAAGAAGAAGAGAGAAATGGAAGAGAAAACGCAAGCAGAAGAGGAAGTGAAAGAGGAAGTGGAGGAGAAAATGGAAGAGGAAGAAAAAGCAGACGCAGAAGTGGAGGCGGAAGAGGAAGTGAAAGAGAAAACGGAAGAGGAAGAGAAAACAGAGGAGAAAGAAAAAGAGACAATGGAAGAGAAAACGCAAGCAGAAGAGGAAGCGGAGTAGAAAACGAAAGAGAAAATGGAAGAGGAAGAAAAAGCAGACGCAGAAGGGGAGGTGGAAGAGAAAATAGAAACCAGAGAAAGAGGAAGAGAACACAGAAGCAGAAGAGAAAACGGAAGCGAAAGAGGAAGAGAAAAAGGAAGAGAAAGAGAAAGAGGAAGCAGAAGAGGAAGTGAAAGAGGAAGCGGAGGAGAAAATGAAAGAGAAAATGGAAGAGGAAGAAAAAGCAGACGCAGAAGAGGAAGCGGAAGAGAAAATAGAAGAGAAAACAGAAGAGAAAGAGGAAGAGAACACGGAAGCAGAAGAGAAAACGGAAGCGAAACAGGAAGAGAAAAAGGAAGAGAAAGTGAAAGAGAAAGCGGAAGAGAAGGCGAAAGAGAAAATGGAAGCAGAAGAGAAAGTGGAAGTGTAAGCGGCGTTTCATCTTCCTCTGGAGTGGGTGGAGTTGTTCAGAAGTGACACCGAGGATGAAGTTTCAGTGGATTTATAGATTTGGAGTGAGATCCAGAGTAAACTTGTTGTTTTTTCTGCTTTATTTATCTGATTAACTGTTAATATCTTACATTAACAAACCAGACACGTGTTCAGTTCTGTCTGTGCTTCATGGAGCTGAATAAATATAAATGTGTTACGTTAGCGTTAGCGTTAGCATTAGCATTAGCATTAGCGTGCTGTACTGATATTCAGCCTGTTGTTCTACATTTTATTATTATTATTATAACTTCACTTTAAAGATAAAAAGTCTGTTCTTGTTCTTGGATTTTGTCAAATAAATTTCCCCAAAAATGCGACTTATGTTTTTTTCTTGATTATTTTGTATTGTTTTTTTCTGGTGCGACTCCAGAGCGGCGTGTTGTGGTGATGATGTCATTTCCTGCCGTCGTCTTTGTGCAGATAAAATATTGGTGCAGACTTGTGTAAAATGTTTATTATTTAAGGAACTATGACAATAGACTGACAGAATATCTCATTTATTTGTTGAACTTTTATTACAAGTTTCAAAACATTGTGAATGAAAAGTGTTGCATGAATTGATGATATATATTTATATTTTGTACTTTGTTACTTGTTTCCATTGAGATTTTTCTTGCTCCCACATTGTATTAGATTTTTAAGCGTCTTTTTTTAACGTCGTGCTCTTATTTGTATTTGTATTTATTCAGTGTGTTTTATGTTTTATGTTGCACTTTATCAACAAAATAAGTTCCTAGTTTGTGAAATGTGTCCACAAACGATGGAAAGAAAAGGATTCTGATTCTGGTTCTGATTCTGATTCTGGTTCTGATTCTGATTCTGGTTCTGATTCTGATTGAGCCAAACGGAGATGAAGCTGAAGTTGGTGTCTCCCACAAAGTCTCGTAAAGCCTCTGTGACACACACACACTCTCACACACTCACACACACACACTCACCCCCACACACTCTCACACCCCCACACACACACACACACACACACACAGCTCTCTTCCGCCAAATAAATGAGGCGGCGCTTCAGCCTCTAATAGTCCAGCTGTAATTAACATTGTCATAGAGATAATGGCCATTTATCCCTGACATATCACACACACACAACACACACACACACCCCCACACAGGGATACACACACACACACGGATATATAACACACACAACACACACGGATATACACACACACACCACACACACAGTCTCCTGGTGGTGTGTCTGCAGTGCACACAGCTGTCACAATCTCTCTCTCTCTCTCTCTCTCTCTCTCTCTCTCTGTGTGGACCATCATCATCCTCCTCTTCCTGTTTTCACCCCCTCCGCCTCTGCTCTCTCTCTTTTTCCCTCTGTTTTTCTCTCTCTCTTTCTCACCATGTACCTCATCATTATTGTCATCTTCCTGTTTTCACACCTCTCCTCTGCTCTCTCTCTCCCTCTCCTCTCTTATCATCATTCTCTACTTCCTGTTTTCACATCTCTCCTCCTCTTCCCTCTCTCATTGTTCTCTCTCTGTGTTCCTCTCCTCCTCTTCACCCTCTCCTCCTCTTCATCCCCCTCTCATCGTTCCCTCTCTGTGTGTACTTCTCGTTCGTTGTTCTCTCTGTGTGTACCTCTCCTCCTCTTCACCCTCTCTTCCTCTCCATCATTCTGTCTGTGTGCACCTCTCTTCATCCCCCTCTCATCATTCCCTCTCTGTGTGTACTTCTCTTTCACTCTCTCTAGTCCCTCTCTCTCTCTCTCTAGTGTAGTGAAGTGTCCAGATGTGATTTGTCATGAGATTGATTTCACAGGTCACATAAAGTGTATCACTATCTCTGTCTCACTCTGTCTCACTCTCTGTATGTCTCTCTCTCTCTCTTGTTCTCTCACTCTCTCCGTCTCACTCTCTCTGAAATGGAGTGTGATTTGTGGTGAGGTTGATTCTACAGGTCACATAAAGCATCACAGCCGTATGTCGTGTTGTGTTGTGGTACCGTCTCACTCTCTCTCACTCTCTGTCTCTCTCTCTCTCTGTCTCACTTACTCTCTCTCACTCTCTCTCGCTCTCTCTCTCCATCTCACTCTCTCCAGTGCAGTAGAGTATAATATACCATGACACTGATTCCACAGGTCACATAAATCATCACAGCCGTACGTCGTGTTGTGTTGTGATATCGTCTCACTCTCTGTCTCACTCTCTGTCTCTCTCTCCGTCTCACTCTCTTTGTCTCACTCTCTCTCTCCAGTGCAGTGGAGTATGATTGATTCCACAGGTCACATAAAGCACCACAGCCGTACGTCGTGTTGTGATATCGTTTATAAAATTGTGCGTTTGTGTTGCGCTGGGACAGACTCTTCTCTCATTAATGTGTTAGTCCAAGTGTAAAGATGCAATTGGAGCTGGTACATGCTGCACATCTGATTTGCAGACACTGGCGCCTCGGCGTGACTTTATGACTTAATTAGTCACATATATAACACGGTTTAGATGCAGATCTGCGTCCGAATCTCATTTTCTTTTATGCTGAGGTTTGTGTTCAGAATGTGCTGGATATTTGTGGTATAAGCGGAGACGATAATGCAATGACTTGAAACAAAAGCCACGTGGGTAATGAACATGTCTGTGTCTCAGATTGTTCCCATAAGTTTAATACGACATAAAAACCCGTTATTTCCTTGTGTTGGTTCGTGTTTCGTCCGAGCTCCAGCCGCTGCCTCTTACTTCCTGTTTGATTTATACTGTGCCCTTTTCACTGCACATCGTTCTGCTTCTACAAGTTTGTCAACAACCAATCAAATGTCGACTTTAACCGACTAACTCTGCAGTAATTAACGGTTTAATTATTGCTGTTGAGTATTTCGGGCGTTACTTCATAGCTGGGTTTTAGCACCGTCTTTGTTTGGACAGAGGAGTGGATAGTACAGGTGTTATTCTCATCCATCGGGACTTTGAGGATGAAATCGAATCAGGTCTGAACCAGGATTAAACATGGACTAAACCAGGAAGAAATCAGGTCTGAACCGGGACTAAAATGGGACTAAACCATAACTGAAACAAGACTAAACCAGGACAAAAAACCAAGACAAAAAAACAGGGCTAAACCAGAACTAAACTAGGACTAAATCGAGGCTGAACCAGGACAAAAAACCTGGACTAAATACGGGACTAAACCAGGACTAAACCAGGTCTAAATCAAGTCTATATTAGGGACTAAACCAGGATTAAACATTGACTAAACTGGGACTAAACCAGGGCTAAACATGGACTAAACCAGGTCTAAATCAAGTCTAAATCAGGGACTAAACCAGGACTAAACCAGGGCTAAACCAGGACTAAACCAGGACTAAACCAGGTCTAAATCAAGTCTATATCAGGGACTAAACCAGGACTAAACCAGGACTAAACCAGGATTAAACATTGACTAAACCAGGACTAAACTGTGACTAAACCAGGTCTAAATCAAGTCTAAATCAGGGACTAAACCAGGACTAAACCAGGGCTAAACCAGGACTAAACCAGGACTAAACCAGGTCTAAATCAAGTCTATATCAGGGACTAAACCAGGACTAAACCAGGATTAAACATTGACTAAACCGGGACTAAACCAGGGACTAAATGAGGACTAAATGAGGACTAAATGAGGACTAAATGAGGTCTAAACCAGGTCTAACTTCTTTTCTCTTTTAATGTTACTTTTATGATGATTATTTCTGTTTTAATTGGTTTTCTTCTTCTGTAAAGCTCTTGCGTTGCCTTCATATTGACGCACATCCCTTTAAGAGTCTCAGGCCGGCGCACATCCCTTTAAATGGAGCTGTGGCAGTAGAAGACGTCGCGTTAATGTGTTCGTTTGGTCATGGAGAGATTTAAACTGCTATTTACCGGCGCGAGCATCTGCAGACGATAATGTAGACGGACTGATTAAGGTATTGATCTGGTTGTTTGATTTGGTAAATACTCACACGAGGGACTCCACTCTCCGCCGCAAATTATGTGAACTCATTTTCGCTGAATAACATATAAGTATCCCTCCATTTTACCTGCGCGTCGGAACAGAAATACATTGATTTTTTTTTTTTTTTTGGACTTCTTAAAAGGCGGCGTTTAAATTGTGAAATCATTGCGGAGTGTAGTGGAAAAGCCGGGGAGTGCAGGAGCCTCGGGCGACGACGGTGAAAAGGTCAGAGTGAGAGCACGAAGAATCGCAGTTGTATCTGTTCCAAGCAATTTCCTCCAAATGAGCATCGGGCTATTTAAGGGAGGGACAGGACTGAGTAGATATCCTCAATGTACTTCAACTCAGCGACTAATTTTACAAGTGTGGAGCGGAGAAACCTCATTATCGGGGCGCTGTAGCTTCAAATAACGCCAAAGTAACTCACTAACTTACAGGAATACTTGACCTGGTATGAGCTGGTTTGAGCCTGATCGGAAGAAACTACATTATCGTTTATTACTGAACTTATTTTCTTGTCTTGTGGTGTCAAAATCGAGGTTTAGATTTCAGTATCGTCGTGAATATCAAAGATTAAAGTTAAGGTTAAGGTGCACGTTATTGTCCCTCAGTAAGTCAAACATGAAGTGTCCTATTTCCCAGCATTAATATACATTTTGTGCTAAATGTTGATCTGAACACGGAGATATAAACGTGTATAGGTCAGTCAATGCATTGCTCTACAGCGCCACCTTCAAATTTGGAATAGGACCAAAAAAATGACTTTGAACTTCGGCAGAGACGTCGGGCTTGACATAAGAAGTAACATAAGTTGTCTGTCATTGAGATACATGGGGTTCAGACTAAATAGAAGCTCTGCACTAATCCAACTATGGCCTAAATTTTGTATTTTCACGTGTAAAAAAATGTATGTTTCAAAACGACTCAATAGCGCCACCTCCAAAATCAAAATAAATCACAGCAATGAGAGACGTTTTACACCGAAGACGAATGAAATTTGGTCCAATCATAGAAAATGTCAAGACAAAGACAAGTAAAAATATTATATTATGACCCCACCCTAAACCCTACAGGAAGTCGGCCATTGTGGGCGGGACCTTTGACATTTGATTTTTTTTTACGCAGTGGATTTTCATTAAAGAAACTTGCAAATTGGTCCAAATGAACTAGAACCATGTGGGATTATAGTCGACTCTCTTGAATATTGCCAAGTCATAAAATGTGTTAAAAATAAATTGTGTTTTTTAAAGTATTAAATTGCGTGTCAGCGTTTCATTTCCCGGCGTTAATATACAGTTTAGTCTCATTGATGATATGAATGTAATGATATACAATTTACGTAGCTGAGATAAACTATCGCTCCACAGCGCCCCCAGTGGTGGCATGTACCTCGCGGTCGCAAGACGTGACGAGGGCCTTTGTTATTTACTGTAAAATATGGTGTTTTGTTTCATTCTCTATTTTCAATACTCTGCTTATTTTTTTTTTTAAATCTACGAAGGTTTGAACTTTGAGTGAGTTTAAACAAGAGAAATGTGAGAAAATGTTAACGCCTGTGTGAGAAAAGTGTATAAAGTGTGTGGTGAGAGGTTTTACAGCTGCAAAACAAAGAATAATTGTAAAAAATAAAGCTGATACTGCGCAGATTTCACCTATTTCTGGAACGTAACCCCCGCGATAAACGAGGGAACACTGTAAACTTCACTTACAGTCTACGATGCTTAATAGTAAAGTTACACGCTTTTATTTTGGTAACTTCCGGTGTGAACAGAAGTAACGAGTTTTTAACGCTTATTTCATTGGGTTCCTCCAAGAGAAAATGAAGGAAAACGTTTCTCTCATTTGGACTTGGTTAGAAAGGACCTAAATGAGTCAACTCAAGGACATGATTTGTAGCTTGTTAGTGAAAGTCAAGTACAAAAAAAACTCAAAATGTAAAGATGTCTCCAAACTTGATGCTGCATTATTAAAAAAAAACATTCTGACGCTTTGGTTTTCTCCCATCGCTCATTTAATTAACCTCTCAGTCACCCACAATGTTTTTTTGCTGCAAACTGGAAACAGACTCATTATTCCAATTCATAAAGCTGGAGATCTATAGTTTAGTTTCAGGAAAAAATGATAAAAAATCCAATGAAACCTCCTCCTCTGCAGCTGATTGAACAAATAAGATAAAACACAGTTGGAGCCGTGTTTTTAGATTTGCCTAAAGCTTCTGGTTTCGTTCATCATGATACTCTTATTTCAAAACTCTTATTTCAAAATGTTCTGAAAGAGGTTTCTCTGTAAAAACTCTGACTTGGGTGTCTTCATATTTGTCCAGTAGGATGCAGTGTGTTAAAGTCAAGGAATGTCTACTCGTAATGCAAAATGGGAGTGCCCCAGGGGTCTGTATTAGGCCCCTTGCTATTCAGTCTATTTCAATGATCTTCTGCAGCACCGCCAGGACGTAGAGCTGCAACTTTACCCTGATGATACAGTTGTATACACTCATGCTAAAACGAGTCACCGGGCAGCTAAAAAACAGCCAAAAATCTCTCAAAAGCTATAAAAGAAGTGGCTGAATCTCTCGAGTGATACTTTCTTATTTGTTTCTTTTCCAAAACCAATACAAACAATTCAACCTCTGACATCTTGTGTATCTGAGCAACTTGAAGGGTAAAGTGTGGATAACAGTTATGCTAACGTAATGAGCTAGCAACACGATGATCATATGGACTTAGGGTTATTTCTGTCATTTTGTTTGTTTAGCTTTTACATTGGTTCTACGACTCGGCATGGAAACATTAAAAGTAAATTAATCATCAGTTCTGACCTTTTCAATTTGAGGAGGAGGATGGGAGGGCATCTGACACACAGGGATACAGTCAGAGTTGCCATTTAAGTGTTTATTTACATCACCGCAGAGATTCAGATGAACATTACACTGTGAATTCTTATTGTCCTTAAAATAACTCGGGTTCCAAACTATAAGGAGACGAACTTGGTACTTTTCAGTCCAGTTCAAAATATAAAGTAAAAAATACACAGTAAAAAGTACATACATAAAGCAGAGATACCTCAAAATTATACTTAAAGAGGAGACGTTTTGCAAAATCAATTACAGCGTTCCTTCATCAAAAAGCCTGGGCCCGATTCAAACCCTCCGTACACTAAACACAAAATTAAAAGTATCTAATGAAAAAATCTACTTACGTAAAAGTATTAAAGTACCTGTTTAAATATATACTTAAAGAGTAAAAATTAAAAGTTGTTGTTCTCTGTCATATTTTGTTTGTATATTTTTGTTTGTTCAAATTGTGAAAGTGTTAAAAATAAACTCACTATTCAGCAGGTATCACACAATCATAAAAAAATACTTTTACTTTTCAGTCCAGTTCAAAAATGTAATGGAGTAAAAAGTACTGCTCTCAAATTTACTGAAGTAAAAGTAAAAAGTATACACTTTAAAATGTACTCAAAGTAAAGATACTTTACTACTTTAAGTTTCACCACTGCTCCCACACGACAATTCTCCATAAATATACACAAACGTGACACAAAACTGTACACAACAACTTCACAAACCTGATGTGATGTGCAGTAGTTTCATAGTGAGATGCAGCTGATTGTGCTGTGATAGTGCTCTGAAGGGGGAGTGACTTAGAACAGGGAGCAAAGATACTGTCTCAGTACATTTGAGAGCAGTGTCTGTACTTTCTATTCCACTACATTTCTGAAAAGGACTGAAAAGTAAAAGTATTAGTGTGTGAGACCTGCTGAAAATGTCAAAGTTTTTTTTGCACGTTCATAATTTGAGCGAACAAAAATATACAAATAAAAACAGTTATGAAAAACAATAGTAATTCAGCACAAATCTTTATCAAAATCCCTACATTTGAAGCTTTATTAGATCTCAAATTCTGCATAAAATACTCCTCTTTAAGTACAGCAGTGTTAACTTTTGTACTGTCACTGGAGTTTGTTCCTGCTTCAGAGGGACTGAAATATGAAAACAGCCTCTCTGTGAAGCGGCAGTTTGTGAAGTAGAAGAGATCTGCAGAATCTGCATCATAAAAGGAGATCAGACCCTTTTCATAGTCCACAAACACCCCCACCTTCTGAGGATCTCAGAGGGGACACACGGGTCCAATCTGGGTCAGTACAACCTCTGGACTCATCTCTTTTTCTTAAGTCAAGGCACCACATCCCACATTTGACAGATACACCCGTCTATTTCACCCTTTCCATGGACTCTCGGGCCACTCCTAAAGTCCAGTTATTTATTTATTTTATTTATTTATTTCCCTGTGACCTGAACCTCATAATAAAATCTGCCTGAAGAAATCGGTTTTCCTAAAACAACACCACCAAACTCAAATCGACGAGGAGAGTTTGGGACCGGCTTCCATTATCATAAACCTGTTTGAGATCTGCAGACAGAACGAGATGAGGATTAGCCATGTCTGGACCCAGAGTCACCTCCGGCACTCCCTTTTCTGTGTCCTGACCGAGTCATCATTCCTCCATGGCGCTTTCTGCTTATCTTTAACCATTTTAACTTTCATCGGGGCAATGGTGTCCAGAACATTCAAAACACTCGAAGTTACAGAGTTCAACAAATCATCATCAGAACATGAGGCATTTTCAAAGTGAATCATTTCCATGAACAGTGCACCTGTTTTATCATTTATGTGTCTCCTTCGAACAACTGCAGGACCAGCCGCTGGTTTGGGAATAACAGACAGGTCAAAGAAGACACAGAAATGATCAGACAGAGCAACATCCACCACATTGACTTTTGAAATATTTACTCCTTTTGTGATGAGCAGGTCCAGAGTGTGTCCTCTGTTGTGGCTCGCTGACATGCTGAGTCAGACCAAAGGTTTCATGGACAGAACTGAGCTCTTTAGTGTTTCTGTCAAACACATTATCCACATGTACATTAAAATCACCTGTAATGACTAAACCATCAAAGTCTGTGCATACGACTGAAAACATCTCAGTAAAATCATCAATAAAACTCAGACAGTGCTGGGGAGGTTTGTATATGACTAAGTAGAGTATGGAGGGGGATTGTTTTAGCTCCATTTTAAATGAAACATACTCAAAGATGAAAACACCCCAAATGATGAGATGTGATACACACCTCCACCCTTTTTTTGTTTACTCGTGTTTCAGATTCAAATTTGAAGTTGGGTGGAGTTGATTCCATTATAATTTGATTACCTGTGTTTTTGTTGAGCCATGTTTCAGTTAAAAACATAAAATCAAGATTAAAAGAAGAAAATAAAATCATTTTTTAAAATCGGGGGGTTTAGGTGAGCGACCCAGCGAGCGGTGAGGAGGCGTAGCAGGGGCAGGTTTGCGTGAGGAAGGAGGTGAGACCTGAAAAGGCGGAGCAGGGGGGAGTTTGCGTGAGGAAGGAGGTGAGACCTGAAAAGGCAGAGCAGGGGGGAGTTTGCGTGAGGAAGGAGGTGAGACCCGGGGGGGTTTAGGTGAAAGACAAGGGGGTATAGGTGGGTTCTGTTTAGTTAATGCCAGAACTTTTGATCGCACTATATTATCCTCCACCGGACACTGCTTCACTCTGCTCCACTCGGGTGTCCTAATCTGTTTAAACTCCTCAGAGAGACTGTTCTCCAGCTCCAACAGAGCCCGGGTCACACTGCCCTCACACGTCTCCGGCTCAAACCTCACACTGCTCCAGTTCTTCAGGCCAGCGGGGATCGTGGGTGCAGGGCCCTGAAGAAAGTGGAGGGGGTCATTATAGTGTGAGAGACGTTTAGCCTCAGAGCAGCTCTGCTCCAGATCATGGATCTCCTTTTCCAGCTGCTTCACCAGATCCTGAGCTCGTCTTTCGTTCCCACTCTGCTTCTCCTCGAGCTTCTTTAAGAAGAGGTCCTTATGCCGCTGAACACACTGCATGAGAGCAGTGAAGGCCTGCAGCCCCGCAGTCTTCTCTTTGAGGAATGCTGTTTCACTCAGCTTCAGGATCTCCTGGATCTTTTGCTTCCTCAGCTTCACCATGTCCAGGCTCTGAGACTGAGTTTGCAGCATAGAGGACCTCCTGCGGTCACATGCCTCCTGTAAAGACAAGAACTTATGGTCCTTGTGCTCTAGAACAGAGCACATCATGCACACGCTCTTCTCATCAGTGTCACAGAAGAGCTCCAGGGGGCGCTGGTGAATAGGACACATCTTGTCTTCCAGGTTTTCCACAGGCTCTGTCAGCTGGTGTTTTTTCAGCCCAGAGACTGTGAGATGAGGCTGGAGGTGGCTCTCACAGAAGGAGGACAGACACACCAGGCAGGACTTGAGGGCCTCCAGCTTGGGCTCAGAGCAAAGGTCACACTTCACCTCTCCAGGTTTGGACACTTGTGACTTAGACTTTTCCTTCTCTAATTTAAACTGAGAAACCATCTCCTTGAGCAGAGTATTCACACTGAGCTCAGGTCTTGTGCTGTAGCTCCTTTTACACAGAGGACATGTGCAGCGCCCATCAGTGTCCCAGGCCTGAGAGATGCAGTGTCGACAGAAGTTGTGTCCACATGGAGTGGTCACTGGCTCAGAGAACATCTCCAGACAGATGGAGCATAGGAACGTCTCCTCAGAGCTCCTTTCACTGGTGGAGGACATGTCTGAAACAAACCAACAATCGTTACTATCAAACTAAAGTCTTTTCAAAGTGAAAACTGTTATTGTGACAGGAAAGAGCTTTTATTTTGTAAGGCTTCAGGAGGATGTGGTGAGACTGGACTAGACGAGTGTTAGTGTTAGTGTGACCGTAGACTGTTTGGTGGTGACTAATATTGAACACGGTTCTAGGAAAAGACTGGGTACTCAATGTTACCATGACGACAAAAAAATATATATATTTATTTTAGACAATAGAAGGTGATTTCAGCTCAAAGACATGGTAGTGTCCTGAATATTACACTGCAGTAACTAGAACTATTCAGAAAAGGTCACTTTTTATCCTGTCCATGTGTTTTTTTCAGAGTCGGGTCTTGTTTAAGTTGTGATATTTGTGATCAGTTGGTATTTGGGTGATCAGATCTGTGGAGATTCAAGCTCAGTGGAACAACGCAATAAACACAACTGTTGTGGAATTTTTAATAGTATAAACCTTAAAAATATAAAAACAGAAGCTGGTTTATTGAATCAGTTGTGCACAATCGTCAAAGAGCTGAAGTCCCTGATGGTGTCGTCCCTCAGCTCAAATGTAAACAGTGAATTTACACCATCAAAACAATCACAATCAAAACAATCAAACACTTTTAGTCAAAGTGGCTGGAGGCCCCTGGACGCACAAATACACCCGAGCATCACAACACATGGTATCACCAAGTTTAGGAAGATCCATAACAACACAAAGATTTAAGGTAGACAAATCCATAACACAACCAAAGTGAAACATGCTTTGACTCTAGTCTAGGTTTGACTAAAAAGTTCCGTGCTGTGGCTTTAAATTAGTTCAGAGGTGGGTAGAGTGGCCAAAAATTGTACTCAAGTAAGAGTAACGTTACTTCAAAATAACATTAGACCTACTCGAGTATAAGTACAAAGTAGTGGTCCAAGAAATTAAGAGTCTAAATGTATGACAAGAATGAAAAGCCAACGCAACAAGTGAGACGATGCCAACACAGTTACATCACCCAAAATACAGATTACAAACAGATTTTTACTGTCAGACTGATGTTGAGGCAAACATACAGACAGAAAATGCCAAGGTCAGAGATACAGAGGAATCAGGACACGCTCCTCTCACAGTCACAATGTCTCTGAGATCACAAACCTCTGCTGATGCTCCTGTCTGAAGTGATATGTTGAAATTGTTTATAGGAGAATGAAATACTTGAACATTAATGTACATTAATGTCACTTTGGTCTCAGGTTATGGGGTTTGACGCAGCGCCCCCTGTTTAAATTGTTGCTCATCTGCCTCCATCAGTGAGTGAACCTGTGTCTCTTATGCTCTAGTTTAGTTTGTGTGTTTTTATTTTTCCAGGTTAAACCTGGTAGAATTGCTGCTTTATTTTTAGCTTATTATAATTGAGTTATATTTATTTAGTCTTCTACTTGTAATGCCACACAGAGCTGTCACACTAACGAGGGACAGATTTATGTTTCATTCATACCAAAATGAACATTCAACACCGAATCAAATGAGTAAAACAGAGACAATAAACAAACAAACAAAAACACAGAGAAAATGAAAATCATGAAGTGCGTCACCCTGGGTGTGGACCAGTTCAGGTGAAAACTGGTTGATCGCCAAAATGGTGATTGTTATGATTAAAGATTAAACTCAAACGTGAATCACTTCAAATACAACTCCAGAGGCTCAACGAGAAGAAACGACTAGAACATTGTAAAAGTCCAGTTTACAGAATAGTTTGATTTAATGATTTGGGGGAATATCAAATCATGACCTTTGTGACAAACATTGACATTAGATTTGTGAATTATGTTTTAATAGAAGGATTCTGTTCATAGTTCACATTTTAAACACACCCAGAAACAGAAACGCCCGAGATAAACTCATCTGATTTATGAAGTATTACAGGTTTGGCCGGTTTTGTTCCACATAATGAGTCATTTTACTGTGTCGTTTGTAGATGTTACTTGCTTAAATAACTGCAGTCTTTACATTAAAGTGAAAGTGAAAATAACAGAAGTAGTAGTAGCAGTAATATTAGTAACAATAGTAGTAGTACTAGCAGCACCAGTAGAAGTAAAGGGTCTATCAACACTGACCTGCGCAGGAGCCGACGGTTGAGGGTTTGAAGCCGCTGTGCCCTTCAGCAAATGCAGAGTGATTGTTTTTTCCTGGTTCAGTCTGATTTTCTTGTGGCAGCAGAGGGAGGGACCTGCTGTGCCTCCTCCCTGTGTCAGATGGGACGTCCCACGTGTCCACACACTTGTACAGTGGACATGTAAGGAGGTGGAAAGAAAAATACTGTACATAAACTTATTACATAGATTTTAATATATAATTACCTTGACCTTATAAAATGTACTTTTGGAAACGTTACACAACACAAAATGTATGTTTGTGTCAGCAAAACGTTTGAACACATTACAGAGCTTAAAATAGGAAGGAGCTAGCAACAGAAGCTAGCAGTGTCTAACATACTACTACTACGACTACTGCTACTACTACTACGACTACTACTACTACGACTACTACTACTACGACTACTACTACTACTACTACGACTACTACTACTACTACTACGACTACTACTACTACGACTACTACTACGACTACTACTACTACGACTACTACTACTACTACTACGACTACTACTACTACTACTACGACTACTACTACTACGACTACTACTACGACTACTACTACTACTAATACTACGACTACTACTACTACTACTACTACGACTGCTACTACTACTACTACTACTACTAAGGCGGCCATTTTGAATCAAAATTTGCAGATGGCCAAAATCTAGACCTCGTACTTTAAACGTCTGGGGTTTAATCGGCCCCAATGAAACATTTGTGTGCACTGACGACCTGAACTGATGTACAAGATGTAAAGCTCTGATATAAAACTGCTCTACAGCGCCCCCTTGAAAATTTGAATGGGGCCACAAAATGTTGTTTATCGCAGACACGTTGGGCCCTGGGTACAAATGATCCTGTTGGGCCCACACTACATGTCGTCTAATGAAAATGCCTGTTACAGACTTTGTGAGGGGCCCCCTGCTGCACTGGGCCCTGGTTAAACTGTCCCCTTTACCCCCCTCTTGGCCGACGCCCCTGCATTTAAGATAGACGCAGTTTTCTGTAATAAATATTCAGAATTTACTCAATGTTATTTATTTTGCTTTAAGGCCGGGGCTGTACTTATGTTCCAAACTGATGTGACATAGTTTACGGTCCATTATTCAGCTTTTTTTTTTAGTTTCTTTACTAAAACAGCCTTTACAACTATGAAAATGACACTATTCGAATCATTATTATAATAAACCCCACTCTTATGGTTGTGAACTACTGTCATTTGCGGAAAAACGTCGCTTGTAAAATTAGAAATGTCTTCAAAGACGGACCAAAAAGTGCTTACTGCTCTAATTGTGAGTCACAGTCGGAATGGAGTTTGTTCAGAAGATCAAAAAGCTGCACTTCTTTCAATGAGTCCAATCCACCGGCTTCTTTCCCCCCCCCTTTTTTTTTTTGTATTTGACGGCCGGTCTCGCTCCACTTCCTTCCGCTCACACATGGCCGACTTTCATCAACAATCGTCCTGGACATTTTGGCCGCACAGTCGCGTTCTCCCGCTCACATGTAGGGCCCGGGATATTCTATTAAACGCAGCCATTTGAACGTACACATGACACACTGCTCTTATCATCGGGCCGCACTGAACAGCTTTGGAAAACAGTGGGAGGCCATTTTGACGAGCCACTTAATAATTCTCCCGGACAACCATGAAATTCCTTCTTTTTCCCGTCTACGTCTTGGTCCGGGATTGGCTCGAAAATTCTTCTGCGTGCTGTGTTTTTATGTTTGATTACACATTCACTTTTATTGCACTGACTCTTTTTTCACCGTCTGGAGTAAGCCCTCTTGGATATTTGCATAAAGATTAATTAGACAGATGCAGTGTTAGCTTGTTTGCTAAATAATACTTGCTAATTAGACATGTTTGGTGAACATCTGTTCCGCTGCATTGGACCTGTTCAGAGCGAATGTACGCTCGGGGTTCAGCTCGTCGTTTACTTACACAAAACAGCCTCTGTAATTACTGCTCCACTTTTACCACAGGTTTTACAGGTCAATTCAATTTCAAATAAAGAAATTAGATTAAAAGTTACAACTTGCTTCAAACCAGCCAACCACGGCGTAACAAAAACAGTTTGAGGTTTCAGAGAACATTTCAGCGCGTTTATATTCACTTCACATTGGAATTTGGGCTAAAATAAACAAACTATGCAATCAAAGCTATCATTAATTTAAATTATTTTTAATGTCAACAAAAACTGCAGAGCGTTAGTCTCCACCTGCAGCCCGGCGTTACAATAATGACTCCATAAATCCCCATTGGATCAAGAGCGTTTTGGTTCATTTTGGGTTTTTCAGTTGACGTTTTGTCCCTGTTTTTATATTTTTTCATGTTTTTTGGGTCAAATTCATCACCGTGGAAGAAAACGTCACATCAGGTTTCACTTAAATTAATTCTACAATAGTCTATTCCTGCCATATTTGAATTATCCTGTAGAAATTTGGTGTAAATCGAACATAAAGTCTATGTTTCTACTCCAGAAGAAGGTCGTTAGACTTCGCTCAACTCGCTCAACTCACTTAATTTTCTTTTATTATTTATTATTCCACGTCTAGCTAAGGTGCACTGGCTCACTAATTCCTTTCTATATAAATCGTAAATAAATAAATATGTATAAAGTTCTGTTTTGTGTGTAACTTCTGTAAAAAAAAGAAAAGAATAAGACAGAAAGTGGATGATTATATTACTGTATTTGGTCTAATAATGAACCCTGTCACTATATACCACAAAAAAAAAAAAGAATAGTTCACCAAGCAGACCAACAATCCTCTTTTTATTAAGTTAAAACTAGTAAAACTGTCTGATGGTGTTGATTTGAGCACAGCCGTGATGACGTATAAGCCGTTTAATCATAATCTCCTTGTTTACAGATGTTATTCAAACAGAGAGAGTCAATATCATCTTAGACGAACAGGTTTATTCAAAAAAAAGTAAGACTAGAACCAGTAAAAAACGTCATCGTACTGCATTTGTGTTCGAGGGGTTAGTGTGTGAAACAACCTTCAGGATAAATTAAAAAGCTCCTACACAATAGAAGGATTTAAAAAGAATTATACAACATCAGGAATGATTCATGTGAACTGCCGCGGTTTGTAGTTTTGTTTCTTTTGTTTACTGATATCCTGCTTTTCTTGGAATTCTTGCTGCGTTATTATTAAAAAGGGTCAGGAATTATAAGTGATTTCTCCTTCAGGCTCTGGGTCATGATAGAAACGCTGTGTTTAACCTTATACGAGTTGAATAATGTTTGATTTTGAGCGTCATGACTGAATAAAATACTATTATTATCACTAAATCTGTGAAATGTTAGCACCTTTTATGCGTTTTTGGCGTCACGAGGCAGACTGTTTGCGAGCTGCAGGGGCAAGTCAAGTGTTTTAAGTCTAAAAGTGTTACGTAACGTCATATTTCCTTTGCTCGGGCTTCGTAAAGCGGCGTTTCTCGATGTAAACACGATGCTATCAGTGTTTTTTTGCTGGAGAGCGTTGCCGTGGGATACGCCGTTTCCTCTACATACAGAAATGAAGTAGATCGCACAGTCAAAAACCACACTATCTCCACCTTCATCTGGAACCCTCCGTCGCCTCTTCCTCGTGTTTTTATCCCTCCATCTGCTCCCGTCCCTCCGGCTGCACGGTCCCAGTTCACTTTGTATCGGGGACGTCTTTGGGTTTTTGTGCCCTTGGTTTCGCCTCTCGGGCTTTCATCTCCGCCGCCGCGCTCGTAATAATCCTGTTTGTCTCCTCTCCTGCTTCACCGGAGTCTCACCTTCAACCTCCACCTATACGTGCTTTCCTTATGTTCTTGAGAAAAGGAGGTGGAGAACAGTAGCGTGCTGTAAAATGCTTCCAGTGTTGTATAATATCTCCAATATATCTGGGTTTTTTTCCGAATAAACGTTCAATAGTTGCAACAAAAACACCTTTATTTTAAACAGAATAACGTTGATTAATAACGAATAAACGGTTTAAATAACGTCTTAATTATTTGAGCACAGTGGTCCGTCGTTTATCGTGGGGGTTATGTTCTAAAAATAACCCGCAATAGACGAAATCCGTGATAAAAATGGGACTATTTATCATTTTACTGGTGGAGGTGGAAATTGAAATAACAACTATCTGGGAAATTTGTGATAAATGATACTTTTGTCAAAATATAAGCGAGATAAAATGACTCAAACACAGAACAACGTAAAAATAAAATGGTGCCGATATAAAGAATCTAATAAATGCATAAAGTGAGTTACAGTAAAATTAACATACTGTGGCAGAGTTAGCATTTAGCATAGCCTGTACAGTGGTCCCTCGTTTATCGCGGGGGTCACGTTCTAAAAAATATCCCGTGAAGTATCAGCTTTATTTTTTACATTATTCTCTCTGTTTTTGTCTGTCAAACCCCTCACCACACACTTTATACACTTTTTCTCACATTTCTCTCTCGTTTAAACTCTCTCAAAGTTCAAACCTTCGTAGGCGTCTTTGTCGGTGCAGAACGTTTCATCGACATTGTGGGTTTTGTCGGTGGAGAAAACAAACTGCAAACGTACAGCACTTCAGAGTCACACTGAGATCCAACGTTTATGTAAATTTGTCTGAACACATTCTGTACTGGACAGGAGACACGGAGGAGACTGATGGACAATGGTCTACAGTCCAACAGCCAATCAGGACGCAGAACACAATGGTCTACAGTCCAACAGCCAATCAGGACGCACGACACAATGGTCTACAGTCCAACAGCCAATCAGGACGCACGACACAATGGAACAATGGAAAAAAGCATGAAAAATTGCTCTAAAAAAAACACTGAATAAAATTGAGACGTATTTTTAGATACAAAAACTTGATGATCATTTATAAAGATGAATAAATCACAACACAAAGTCAAAGTATTTTCCTTGTTGCGTGTTTGAGTTACACTGTACTGCTCTGTGCTTATGTTTATAATCAATATTTGTGTTTTACGATGGACAAACTGTAAAATCATGACGTCTGTTTTATAGTTCAATCGTGTTTACCTGGAAAAAACATAAGATCATTCATCCAGCATGTTGCACTTTGGCCTGGTGGTGGCGCCATGGTGCACGTCTTTAAGTTGTGCGTTTGTGCGTAGATCGGTGAAGGCCACTGGCTGCTCTGACCATGTGAAGGATCTCATTAAGCAAAGGTCAGATACCAGTGTGAGGCACAGAGCGGTGGACACGAGCCGCTCGAGTGTGACACGGTCTGAGCTTCTAATGCTCCACTTTACGATCGAACCTGCTGTTTATGTCCCACACTGATGAACGTCTCACGTCTGTGTCCATGTCCCACCGCCGTGTATTTCTCTCCTTATATTCTATTTCGACGTGACTAAGTTATAGAAATACTGTTGCGTGTGTCGCCAAAAGCAAAGTGAAACCCCACGTCTTATTTCAACAGAAACAAACCCAAACAGTCCACACAAGAACGGCGAGCCCTGCACTGCAACCTGTAATCACAGTGAACGTGTGTGTGTGTGTGTGCGTGCGTGCGTGTGTGTTGGCGGAGATAAATGCCCCCTTCGGAAATTCAACGCCAAATAATCAAGATTGACACTGGCACACAGCACTGGGAGCTGAACGTGTGGAGGATTGTTTGTGCTATTTTTGTGGGCAGGATCTAATCAAATCTGCTCATGCTGATTATAATAATCGTGAGGTTTATAATGATATTTTCTCTGCCTTCCTTTTGCAGTTCAAAACTTTAGCTCGGTGTAGAATGCCTGTTAACTTTTGTTGTGTGGTATACAATTCAATTGTGTTCTTTGAACAAAGTCTGCATTTATAATGAACAAACTGTTTATTAAGAATGATTCAGGTTCAGTGTGTGTGAGCTGCAGCCGACTTTAAAAAGGTTGTAAAACAGAACCAGTTCATTTTAAATAGTTTTCCAGTGGTTCAAAGTCATTCTTCTTTTTTTCTTCTGTACTGGAGCAAGGCAAATTTTACTCAAATACATGGAAAAAATGGGCCTTTACAGAACTTTTAATTAATACTCTAACCCTAACTCCTAACTCTAATCGCTTCGTTTCTGAGCTTGATTCATTCTTAAAACAGACCTGTTCTGCAAAATGGACTTTTCAGAGTTTTTACCCACGTTATAGTTGATTTCCCTTCATCATTTACTCACCTGGAGTTGTATTTGTAGTGATCTGTGCATGTTTGATCTGATCTGTAATCACTTATTTTCAAGACGCCACATTGTAGATATTGACACACTTACTTCATTCTCCAGTTTTATTTTATTAATCACTGACTTGTTTCTTTTATTAAGTCATTTTGGATGAATATTGCATCTTAAACTGTGCAGATTATAACACAACGATCCACAGGTGTCACAGATTATATTTATATAACAGACACAAGCACAACAGGACGTCTTTAATAAACAGTTTGCTCCTTATGAATGACGTCTGTGTTCATTAAGCTCTAGTTATTATAATGTGGTGCTAAAAAGCTTAAGACGGTTTATATGACGAAGAAAAAGCGCGCAGGTGTTTTTTCGACGCAGCACGACAAATCTCTGCAGCTCCGCGTCTAAAATAAATCTGCAACAACGTCCGGCTCATTCAAAACTCGCCCTTAACGCACTAACGAAAAATAAACGTTCTTTTTGTCTTTCCCCAGGACACAGAGGTGGTGAACACGGCCATCCTCACCGGTCGTCCCGTGGTGGTGCCCATCAAGCTGGTTACCGTGGAAACAGACGGGCAGGTGCAGGTGGTGACGGACCTGGTCACCTGCAGCTCTACGGACGTGGACGTGGTCAAGGTACGGGCGAAGTTTCAGATTTAACCTCGAAATCTGCGCGAAAAAAGACCATTAGACGACTTTAGTAATAGTTTGTATATATATATATCGCTGTAGTGTGGAACTTTTTGGGTCTCCGTGGAGATCGTTTGTTTTGCTTGTTGAGAACGCGCCTCTCCACAGATCTGGCTACGGTTTGGCTCAATGGTGTGACCGTGGAGAAAGTTTAACGCTGTACTGTAAAACTATCCAACGCAAAGCTGTAACGTGAAGCGGGCGGCGGAAACTTCACGAGAAAAGTTCCGCAGTGCATCTTTAAAGTCTTCTACTGCAAAATGACCAGAGGCGTTTAAACGGAGGGGCGTTTCGAGTGCGTTTCGAGTGTGTTATTTATCGTGTCGAGCGCTCGTCGTAGTAGTGGTGGTGTTTTAGGATTCCAGACTTTGCTCGACTATGGATAGGGGTTATCTGGAGCCCTTGAGGGAGCGAGGGCGCCGTGTTGAGACTTGAGGAACTAAACTGAGGGCACTTTACACAGCGGGGAGCACATCCTGAATCATCATTATAATCACGCATCCTGGAGGATTTGTGTTGTTCTCTAATTCGTTTTGTGCAACACTGCATAATGAGACACTTATCACAGTGTGGAAGCATTTCTCTGCTCTCAGTTTTTGTATCGCTCTTTTGAAGTTGTCACGAAAATAAATTTGGTGTCTTAAAATAGATAAATTGATTTTTTTTTTTTTTTTTTTTTAATGCTTTACTGACTTCAATTTGGAGGAATAGTTCAAACATTGACTTTGCCCTGTGTGTTGTGTGTCTTGTAAAGTTGTTGTTGGGTATGTCCTATGTGAGATGATGTAATGATGATGTAATGATGATGTAATGATGATGTCATTTGAGTCCATGTCCGCTCTGCTCTAGTTACACACTCTGGACTTGTGTTTGCAGCAGGTCCAGACCAAACTGACTGAGGGTGGATCCAGATTCATAGCAGTGCAAAGACATTTCTCTTCCATTACATGTCGTTATTTTACGTGACTAAACTGGGGACCCTGGTGGCGCTCGGTTTTCCATATCCGGTCTGACCTGGTGCAGTTTTGCCCTTTATCCCCCGGAGATTTCACCAGTAGCTGGGCTTTTTAAGTGATCTACTTTGCTTTGCTGGTCCAAGTCAGCTACGCCAATACTAATGTGTGACCGTAGACTCCCGAACGCTGCCACAGACTCCAGAACGCTCCTACAGACTCCAGAACGCTCCCACAGACTGTTGAACGCTCCCACAGACTGTCGAACGCTCCCACAGACTCCAGAACGCTCCCACAGACTGTCGAACGCTCCCACAGACTCCAGAACGCTCCCACAGACTGTCGAACGCTCCCACAGACTGTCGAACGCTCCCACAGACTCCAGAATGCTCCCACAGACTCTAGAACGCTCCCACAGACTGTCGAACGCTCCCACAGACTCCCGAACGCTCCCACAGACTGTTGAACGCTCCCACAGACTGTTGAACGCTCCCACAGACTGTCGAACGCTCCCACAGACTCCAGAACGCTCCCACAGACTGTTGAACGCTCCCACAGACTGTTGAACGCTCCCACAGACTGTTGAACGCTCCCACAGACTGTCGAACGCTCCCACAGACTCCAGAACGCTCCCACAGACTGTCGAACGCTCCCACAGACTGTCGAACGCTCCCACAGACTCCAGAATGCTCCCACAGACTCTAGAACGCTCCCACAGACTGTCGAACGCTCCCACAGACTCCCGAACGCTCCCACAGACTCCCGAACGCTCCCACAGACTGTCGAACGCTCCCACAGACTGTCGAACGCTCCCACAGACTGTCGAACGCTCCCACAGACTCCAGAACGCTCCCACAGACTCCAGAACGCTCCCACAGGCTGCTGAACACTACCCAATGAGCTGTAACAGACGTAGCTTCTGAATTTTCGTTCTTAAAGGGCACATGACCTCTCATATCCAGACTACTAATTTCACTAAAACATGGCTTAAACAATTATATCTATGATTTGCTAAAAGAAAAAAAAAATAAAAGGTCTTTTCTATTTTTGTAATTTTGGTGAAGTTTATCATTTTACTTCCTGGTTGAACACGGGCAGCAGACAAACGTAGAGACAAGACCATAACCTCTACCCAACAATCATAATGTAACAATGTCACGTTCATTTTCCTTGAGTTATGTCATCGTCCTAAACCTGGTGTGTCTTTTACTTCCTGTCATATTGATTACTTGTCCTGCTCAAATGTCTCTCACCCGTGTCTTGTTCCTCTGTGTTCGCATACATACCCACCTTTATTTTGGTAAACCGATGTTTAAGCTGTCAGAAAAATGCTTTCCCTGTGCGTACATCGTCCCTGCATTTTGGATAGCATTGAAGTTGAACGCCTAGGTAGAGATATTCTGTTTTAGAACCATCATGGGCGCGCTTCTGGCTCCATTGACTCCGACTCCAAATCACTTTACGCTGAAATATTGTCGCTCCTGTCCCTGTAGCTGCTGCAGTGAGCCGTTTGGTCTTAAAATGTTTGTATTAACCCGCTCTACATGACCCCGCTGTCTTTATTTTGCCTGTAAATCAAGATATGAACATTAATAACAGACAAATCAGGCGACTTCTTTCCTCGAGGTCACTCCCACTAGCGTTAGCAACAGGTTTGATTGACAGCGTTGCTAAGCGCCCACTCCCTCCTAAACCAGCGATGCGGACGGGAAGAGGCGTTACCTTCAACAACCTCGTTCCGGATTGGCTCTTTGGTTGCTTTGATACTCGCGGTCGGATTTCCAAATGTGAAACTTGCCTCCAAATTCGCCGCTATAACTGCTAGCCTCGACGAAGCCTGAAACCGAACGCCGTGGGTGACGTCACATTCACTTAGTCCACTTCTTTACACAGTCTACGTTTAGAAATCACTGCTACTCCCTGTGTTTTCCAAGTTTTTGTTTTGTAATTTTCTTCACAAAGTGCCAACGTTGAGTAGAAGCGTAAGGCGCATTCAAGAGAAGTACTGCTAACGTTCAAGCGGAAAAAAACAAACTTTTCTTAGCTTTTTTTTTTTTTGATAAATGTGCATCGTAAGCACTTCACTTCCTTGTAAATACCCTGTCACAACATCTCAGAGTAACCTTTGGCCCAGACATTTGACCTAATTTCATATAAATTGCAGGATTAATTAGCAAATGTGAAATGTCTTTGGAAAGAAGCACATGCCACAGACTGGAGATTGATTCCAGAGCGCCGTGTTCCTTTTGCCCTCGAGGCCCCAAATGAAATGCACCCTCGCTGTGACAGTTTCAATATGAAGCCAATTTCCTGGTACAAGGCGACAAGAGTGCTGCTGTTTAAGTCCGATCAATAACAACACACTGAGAATGGAAGGAACTCATTCAGATAGATGTAATGCTGCACCTCGATTATGTGAACACGGGGCTGTGTCTTTGAAGAGGTTCTCGCTATAAAAAAGTATATTTGAGTGGAAGTGGAACGAGCCCAGGAAACGAGGAAGCTACACAAAATACCCCAAAATTTTATGTTTTTTTCTTGCGCAATTCTTCAATTTCTTCATCTCTTTGTTCAATACAATTCGATGTATTTTGTGTATTTCGTTGAGTCGGAAATTGCAGCAGCAGTCGCCTCGCGCGGCTTAACGAAACTGTTGATTTAACCCAAATAAAGTAAGAAAGTCAAACATAGTCATTGGTCAATAATAGACGAGCGGATTAACCAACATCAAATAGAAAACTGTCCTAGAGAACGAGAAAACGGCGAATTGAGGAGAACCGCAGTGAAGGAGATGTTCACTTCCTTGGATGATCAGGCTGTCCAAAGAAGTGGACCTCTAGGACTATGATACAAGTCAATTTGCAGAGTGTGAGACAAGGTTTATTTCCATCCAATGTTGCATTAATGTTTCACCTGTTGCATTGATGATGGTCGAGTCTGACGCTGCTCAAAGCTTCTCCAGCACAAAGATTCTCAATGGGGTTAAGGTCTGGACTCTGTGGTGGACGATCCATGTGTGAAATTTGAGCACATTTCACAGTTTGAGCCCGATGAATCCTGGGCATTGTCGTCTTGGAATATGCCCAAAAATCCACTGATGGAATAACCTGGTCATTCAGTTTATTCAGACGTCAGCTGACCTCATTCTGCTGAACCTAGACCAGACCAACTGCAGGAGGAGACGACCTGTTTGCTTAGTTAAATCCAGGTGGTCACTTCTTTTTTTTTTTTTTTTGGCCAAGCAGTGTATTTTGAAACTAAGAAGGCACAGTTCCCTCTGGAAGTACGAGAAACATAATCAAAGGTCCTACCACTGGACAAAACCCGTGGTCGCTTGCCGTCCACCGCCAGGTCGCACGTAGAGGCAAATATTACTTAAAATATGTTTTCTTTCAGTTTTAAATCTAGTGCTAGGTCCTTGCTTCTCTATGCATTCAGTACTTTCCCCCAATCGCTGAAAAAAAAGATCTTTATGAGCAAAAGGCGTTGGGGGCAGCTGACATAGTCCACAAAATCAACGTGATAAAAGGCACTTTGAAAATGTTAAACCCATAATATCTCGCTTAATACCTGACTTAAATAAGAGTTTTCATAACCACAGCTAATGACTTTTACCTTTTCTTCTGTCGTCATAATTGAAAACGGCTAAATACGTGCTAATCCCTTACATTTGTCACATTGTATTCTCACTTTTGGCAGTGACGTACGTAATGTCAATGACTGAAGCAGTGAGTTGCTAATGAGTCACTACAAAAGCAATGGTGTGTTATGGTTTTTGGCAGCGGTTCCTCTTGTGTGCGCCAAAGCCCTTATTATAAGATGTTTGATTTAACTCAATTTACTGCGACCAAAATGTCCAATTCTTTTCTTCACCTTATTTCAACCATCGCAGTGACCTTACAGCTGCTCTCCCACTGCAACATAACTTATTTGTATTTCATTTTTTGTGTCTCCTGAAGTGAATTTATTCCCCTATAAGATAATAAATATTGTCTGAACATCCACAGGATACACACAGCTCTTGAGCATAGACAGCTGTTTGACGATGGCACCCATGGGAGACACTGCAGGTAGCTCTAGCTGTCAGTGAGTCACTATTACAGCTGTAAAGTAGAATCCGGGGAGCCGACGCAGCACATGCACCAGACTATTACGCTCCGAGTTCAGCCTCAGCAGCAGCACTTTCCTCCAGATTTATCACTAATTCTTGTCTTTGTTCCACTGGGCCTGTCCCCGATACAATACGTCAAACTTTAACTCTGTGGAACTTGATGCTAACGGCCGGGGTGGCGTCCAAATTCATGTGTCGGGGAACATGCAGGAGGTGTAATAAGTCGGTTAAATCTTCTTTGACTGCACAGGACAACGACATGGTTCAAAGGGAGCAGCTAACAAACTCGTTTAGCCTGTTCCAAAGCTGGATATAAGAGTAAACTTGCACTAGGAGCCGTATCGAGGGTGAAACAAGTCATAATTCTGAATCGTACGAATCACGTCAGGTCTTTAAAATGGCAGGACCAATTTTATCCATGTAATAGTTGAGGAAAATTTGTTTTACCGTAGCACAGATAGATCGTAAAAGCAGCTCTCTTTGGTTTTTAAGACCTCTGTGTACTGTCTGTGAGCGCGATTGTCAATCAATCAATCAAACTTTATTTGTATGGCACTTTACAACAGCAAAAACTGAACCAAAGTACTTTCCAAGTGCATTAAAATGTAAAAACAACAATAAAAATTCTATATACAAAACAACAAACAATAAAAAACAGTCATTAGCTGAAGGCAATTGTGAAAAAATGAGTTTTTAGCTTTAAACAGAGACAAAGGAGTGACTGAGCCTAACTCCAGGGGCAGAGAGTTCCAAAGTCTGGGACCAGCCACAGAAAATGAACGGTCACCCCACTGTTTCCTTTTGGTTCTGGGGACCTCCAGCAGGTGTTGACTGGCCGACCGCAGAGCTCTGTTGTCAAAGAATCGGGATGTGTGTTAGCCAAACCTTGACGTCAAACACTTATAAACTCATCGTGGTGTGTAGTAAGAAAGTGAGGAATGACTTTGGACGGCTGCAAACCCAATTTCAAAGGAACTAGTTGTGTTTTTCATGTTTTCACGATAGTAAAAATCATGTATTGTGCCTTCAGAACATCAGTTGGCATCATTTCGCTAACAGCCGTGCATAGTTTCAACTGTGGGAGCTGAAATCGCACCGCTAACCTTCGAATCAATGGACAAACTCTACAAACTGAGCTACCGTCGCTCCACGTGATAAAATGTCCGTAGCGGGTGTTGTATTTACGCCCAAACTGGCTTAATTCTGCTTGAACAAGTTATATGGAACTCGTCGTGTTTCTTTGGTGAGATTAGAGTTCTCCATTGCATCACTTTCTGTTAAGCAAGTCTCTGTTTAATTACTCATGGTGGATAAATGTTTGCAGAGGGAATTGTGCCGTCCAATTCCCCTCCTCGCTAATGGATGCATTAGAGCACAAGCTAAAACGTCCGGGCAAAGTGCTGGAGATTCCCCCGTGTTTGATCTCCTCGCTCGGTTCATCGTGTTTATCCAGGCTAGCGTCGCCAGTGTAGTATCCACTCGTGTACTGTGTGTTGTTAAAGGTGCGAGCGTCTTCCCCCGGCGTTGTTGACACAGCAGTACGTGTAGGTCAGTCGGAGGAGGAGGAGGACGAGCAGCGGACAAACGCACACGTACACACAAATTAGCAGCATTAGCCTGACCTCACGAAGGCGGCGGCGGCGCTCTCTGACGGTGCAACATGGTGATGGGTGTGTTTGTGGGCGGAGGAGGGGGCGGGGCGCGATGACACATGGATCAGTGGAAACGGGGAAAGAGACGAGGAAAACGGAGAGGAATTCTAATGTGTGTTTAATGAAAAGCGTGTGTTTATTTATGCGTTGTGCTTTTACTCTGCATGTAAAGTGTTTGGCGACGTTGTCAGAGCACAAACATCGCACTGAAACGCCCTGAAATCCAGGAATAGAACCCAGGATCTTCTTTTTTTGTTGATTCCAAACAACTGTGCCACCATTCCACCACTTAAAAGATGAGTTGCAGTTTTAAAAAGATGGTAAATAGTCACATTTTTATAAAGCGCATCAAGGAATCGCTCTCTGATTCATACACATGAGATGCCAGATGGGTTAAGTGTCTTGCCCAAGGACACATCGACAGTATTCCTTTGTAACGAGCTGGAATTGCATCGCCGACCTGTGGACCGACCAATGACATTTACGTCGAGAGCGGGATTCGAACCGCCAACCTTCAGAGTCTAGTCGCGCTAATAAACAAACCTAAAACCTGCAACGGTTTATGAATAAAATAAGTCTGTTCATCTCATTTCTTTGCTGTTTTAGTTATAACTTTTATCAAACTTTATATACTGTATTTAAGGGCGGCACCAGGACCAACCCCAGGCATGCCCAACCTGTGGCTCAGGGGCGAAATGCGGCCCTCAGACCAATTTTCCTTGGCCCTGAAGCTTCCCATATTACCATAAACATTACTTTTTACTGTGCGTTTCTGAAAATCTACTTTAACAAGCCCATGTCAGATATTTAATGTGTCCTGTGAGGATGTAATGAATAAAAGTCTCGTGGTTCAGTCTTGTAATAATAATACCGCAGATTTGAAGTATTCGCTGTATTGGCGACGAGTCTGTGTCCGTCAGTCTTCCCTTAGCTTTGTCTGTGTTTTTATATGTGGTTTTAATGAGAAAAGTTTGGACACCCCTGGTTTACACACTCACTCTTCAGAATTCCCCTGAACTTACACGCACGATTTTGACTCAGTAATGGACATTTTATATATATATTTTTTATTACGACTTAATAAAACATGTCGTATTTTCCATGGGTGCGACTTATACTCAGATGTGACTTATATATGAAATGATTAAATATTCATTATTGTCACCGTGACGACCATGTGAGGGCGCTCTAGAGTTGTACCAGTATCTACTCCTCCTGAACCACTGAACATTTAAAAGACAAAGAGAAACACTGAACAAAAACGCCCCTAAAACAAAATGGTAACATTCAGAAGCGACACCGAGGATGAAGATTTGAATGGATTTATTGACTTGGAGTGAGATCCAGAGTAAACTTGTTGTTTTTTATTCTTTATTTATCTGATTAACTGTTAATATCTTACGTTAACAAACCAGACACGTGTTCAGTTTTGCCTGTTATTCTTTATTTTATTGTCATATTATTGTGTTAATAGGTAATATGTATTGTATTAAATAAAATAAAATAACAAATCCCTAAAATAAAAAACTCCTAAAATTAATAAAAAAAAAACTAAACTAAAATAATTTAAGCATAAAAAATAAAATAAGCATAAAAATAAAATGAGCAAGAATATTAAATAAAATAAGCATGAAAAAAAAAAAAAAAAAGTTAATATCTTACGTTAACAAACCAGACACGTGTTCAGTTCTGTCTGTGCTTCATGTAGATGAATAAATATAAATGTGTTACTTTAGCGTGATGTACTGATATTCAGCCTGTTGGTCCACATTTTATTATTATTATTATTATTATAACTTGACTTTAAAGATAAAATGTCTGCTATTTGTCTCGGATTTTGTAAAATAAATTTCCTCAAAAAAGCGACTTATATATGTTTTTTCTTCATTATTATGCATTTTTTACTGGAGCGACTTATACTCCGCAAAATACAGTATATATATATTCAAATAATGTAAACACCAATATGTAAAATTGGAACCGAATTTTAGGACTTTTCTCATTCAAGAGATGCAGTATTTTAGCTTTAAATTGTTAATCGCTATGGCAACAACGCTCATTTTAATCAATCTGAAACCCGCGGATATTTGAAGAGAACCTGATACACAAAAGCAGAGTGTTTTATGTCACAGTGATTTAATTACCGTTTGTAATTTTAGTTTTGTCTTTGTCTCGGATTTTGTAAAATAAATTCCCTCAAAAAAAGCGACTTATATATGTTTTTTTATTTATTGTTATGCATTTTTGGCTGATGCGACTTATACTCCAGAGCGACGCATAGTCCGGGAAAATAAGTTAAATTGAATTGAGCTTATTTTTAATCTTGAAATGAATGAACGCTGAGGAACAAAGAGATGATTCAGTTGCGTGTTTCAAAGCACCGAGGCAAACTTCTTTCAATAACGTGCTCGGTATAGTTTTCATTTTAGTATTTAGTTCGCTGCTCCAAACCCGTTTTTCTCATGTACTTGATATTGCTTAGGCAGACAGAAACCTCATCCCGGGACGTGCCCAGGGGGGTCCGATGGTAATTGCGTGGAGATCCCTTAGTGCTGTTGTCGGTAATTGAATTTGACAAAGAGGAAGAGCAAAAGGCTGCGTAATGGAAGGCGGCGTGTGTGTGTGTGTATCTACATGCGTGTACGAGGCCACTCCCACGCCGTGTTCACGTCCATGTACCGGGACGGCGTCGGAGCAGATAAGAATTGATCCGTGTGCGTTTTAATGAAGCGGTCGTACAGTTGGACATGCTTCTCCCTGATCAGACATTCATGCCCAAACTTTCGTGCCCTTGAGGAAACGCCCTGCGCTGCCTGGACCGTAGCGTGACGCACACAACGCTCTCAAATATAATTATGAATCGAGTTACCTGCTACTTTCTGATGCGGTTGTTCTTGTATCATAACGGTGCTCGTACTCTGCGTAAATGCCATAAACTGTATAAAAAATTGGACTAAGCGAGTGTGACATCACCGTTTGTTTCCAGTCAAATGAAGCTCATCGACGCTAGCAGTTTTTATCGGAGCAGAGTTTCACATTTGGAATTCTGACCGTGAGTATCGTAGCAACCAAAGAGCCAATCCGGAGCGAGGTTGTTGAAGATAACGCCCCTTTCCGTTCACACCGCTGGATGCTTAGCAACGCTGTCAATCAAACCTGTTGCTAACGCTAGCGGGAGTGACCTCAAGGAAAGAAGCCGCCTGATTTTTTTGTTATTAATGTTCATATGTTGATTTACAGACACAATCGCAGAATAAAAACCCCAGGATCATGTAAAGTGGGTTAATACGAACATTTAAGACCAAAATGACGAGTCTGACGGCAGCAGAGAGAGAAGTGGCGACAGTTTTTCAATAGACACTGAACTGGAGCCAGAGTTGATGGAGTCAGAAGCGCGCTCATGATCACTTCCTGTTTTGGAACGTGTCAGTTAGCATGTTAGCTATGTTCACTTATATATACAGTTGTCCCTCGCTATATCGTGGTTCACCTTTCGCGGTCTCGCTGTTTTGTGGATTTTTTTCTTTTCCAGCCTATGATCGTGCATCATGTCGTGCGTCCTGATTGGCTGTTGGACTGTAGACTATTGTGTCGTGCGTCCTGATTGGCTGTTGGACTGTAGACCATTGTGTCGTGCGTCCTGATTGGCTGTTGGACTGTAGACTATTGTGTCGTGCGTCCTGATTGGCTGTTGGACTGTAGACCATTGTGTCGTGCGTCCTGATTGGCTGTTGGACTGTAGACCATTGTGTCGTGCGTCCTGATTGGCTGTTGGACTGTAGACCATTGTGTCGTGCGTCCTGATTGGCTGTTGGACTGTAGACCATTGTGTCGTGCGTCCTGATTGGCTGTTGGACTGTAGACCATTGTGTCGTGCGTCCTGATTGGCTGTTGGACTGTAGACCATTGTGTCGTGCGTCCTGATTGCTGTTGGACTGTAGACCATTGTCCATCAGTCTCCTCCGTGCCGTGTCTCCTGTCCAGTACAGAATGTGTTCAGACAAATTTACATAAACGTTGGATCTCAGTGTGACTCTGAAGTGCTGTACGTTTGCAGTTTGTTTTCTCCCCGACAAAACCCACAATGTCGATGAAACGTTCTGCACCGACAAAGACGCCTACGAAGGTTTGAACTTTGAGAGAGTTTAAACGAGAGAGAAATGTGAGAAAATGTTAACGCCTGTGTGAGAAAAGTGTATAAAGTGTGTGGTGAGGGGTTTTACAGACAAAAACAGAGAGAATAATGTAAAAATAAAGCTGATACTTCACGGGTTATTTTTTAGAACGTGACCCCCGCGATAAACGAGGGACCACTGTACAGGCTATGCTAAATGCTAACTCTGTCATTATGGTAAAAATAACCACAGTATGTTTATTTTACTGAGTTCCCTGTTACTCGACTTATGTATTTATCATTGCTGCTCGTTTGCTATTAGATCATTTATATCGGCACCATTTTATTTTTGAGTTATTCTGCGTTTGAGTCATTTTATCTCGCTTATATTTTACCAAAAGTATGATTTACCACAAATTTATCAGATAGTTATTATTATTCGCCAGTAAAATGATAAATCGTGACATTTTTACATGGCGCTTTTCCACTTTCCACCTTTTATTTGAGATGGATTTGCACCGTCAACCTGTGGGTCTGTTTAATCTCACCGCTAAACCGACGCTATTTACGTCGAGAGCGGGGATTGAAACCACAAGCCTTCGGTTCAGTGGACAAACGCTTTTACCCGCCGCGCTTCTGTCACCCATCCCTGAATATCCAACGCTTGAGTGGTGCATGAATACGTAACTGTATCTTGATCAATAATCCTGCAATTTGTGTGACAGAAATCTATTTTATTAATCCGTTTTTGTCAATGTGGACGCCGCCGGTGCTTTGTCATAGTTTGGGGAACCCTGCCATCCGTCATTTGGCTGCTACTTTTGTGAAGGTCGCGCGGAGCTATTCACGTCGGAGGAGCTGGTGGAGCGCGGCGCATTTAAAGAACAGCCCTGACTCGACGTGCAGCGGGAGGGAGACGGGAGCGATATCGAAGTGGCCACTAGAGGGCGAGCGCTTACACAACAGCCTTAACTCGATCGTGTGTTTAGATTATGTTAACGCCTCTTTTAAAGTGTATTTGGGAAGCAGGATTATGTAAAGATGAGTCGAAATAAAGAGCGACCTTGGACGACTGACGTACGATTAAACGGGATTGTGTAAGTCAGGGCCTGAACGTTTTTTACCGAGGGTGATATCTTGAAAAATATTTGACATGGATGGCCACAGATGAGTGTTTAATACAGTAGATGACTCAGCCGGTGCATTTAACATAATTTTCAGACGTAAAACATGAATTTTAAGTCTGTATGACACTGCGATGTGATGCTACGTAGGTTATACTGGTACGATTACTCAAATTCGCCGTAAAAAGTGCTATGATAATGACTAACATGATCACGACATCATAACTAAGACCATGATCAATTGTGCCAGTTCAACAAAAGTCCTGAGGGCCAATAAAAATAGGTCTGAGGGCCACATTTCGCCCCTGGGCCATAGTTTGGCTTAGGCTGTAATGATGAAGAGATTTTAAACAGTAAACTTCATAACTTCTACACAAAATATTACAAAAAGTGCTTTGTTTTTCTTGTTTTTCTCTCCTTCGAGGACAATTAGGTGACGTCAGAGGTTCATGTTCCATCTGCCGAGTACCGTACGCTCAAAATAACGACGCTCACGCAGTAATCGTCCGGTAAATAAAGGCTTTAAAAGTATTTGGGAAACTGCTAACTACTACAAATAAATGAATCTGAACGTAACATCTGATTTATACTTTACTTTACTTTAAATACATGCTGATCTTTGTAGTATTTACGTTTGACTTGACTTGAGCAAATAAATAGTTGCATTTTCTTTGGAATAGCAGTTGCTCAGCTGGTTAAGAGCTCGCCCTCTCACCTGAAGATTGATAGTTTGCATCCCATTGTCGTGTCCTTGGGCAAGACTTCACCCTAACCCCTCGTTTTTTGTTGTTTTTTTTGGATTGTGAACGGGTTATTCCTTGATGCGTTGAAATACAAACATGATAAATCTCTGTAGTTTCAAAAGATAAACCAAAAAAGTCACATCTGAAATACGTTCCGAAGCTTTTGCGACTCGCAGACTCCTCACAGTGGGGGAAAACTGTGTATTATTTTACAGTTCCACATTAAAATATATGAATCAAGCAGGAATAGAAGTAGTAAAGCGTCGGGAAACTACTGTAGTACAAGCGCAGTACAGTTTGAACACTGTTTCTACTTCCTGTTTAGCGTCCCCTTGATCGCACGGACCGAAACTCTTCTTTACGCTACTTCCATCCCGGTTTGTGCCTTGCAAAGTGTATATATAGTTTTACGATCTCTCCTGACTGAACTCGACAAATGTAACAAAAATATGAGCACTTTTTTTTTTCTTTGTTATTGAGAAGAGAGTGAGAAACGGAGGAGAGAAGGTTGCGGGAGGTTATAAGTTAGACCGGATACCTCCTCGTTGCCGCGGGTCAGTTCTAGCCTTGAAAGGGAATGAAAGGTAAAGTGGATTAAAGCCAGGGGTCACACACACACACACACAGTCGCACACAGTCGCACACACACACAGTTAGCACCACTTCTTCCATTTAGCAGTAACAGGCTTAAGAATTGGCCTGCGATTCTGGTACACAGCATCACACCGGACCATTAGTGACACCCAGCACCCATCCATCTACCGCGGCGAGTAGCGACCTTGAGGGCCCCGAACTATTTTTCAGATCTCACAAAGACGTTTTGTTGGTACATCAGCAAAAAAAAAAGTGAAAGTTATACCCCCCCGAGATGTACCGTAAAAGTGACAGGAAGTAGAAGGCAGTTTCAGTGTCACGCCAGTAAACAACGGCTTTACTGCAGCTATGCATTATGGGACGACGGAATAACATCATGAAATACTAGCTCGATATTTCTGTTACAATCCCGATAGAACTATTTATGACATTGTTTTGTACTTGCGTGATGGCTTAGTCTGGGGATTTATGCGCCTACACGAATAACATAAAGCAACTGTGATACTACCTCATCCCAGACGCAATTAGAAAGAGATAATGAACTGTTTACATGGTCGTTTCACCGCTTATGTCGGCGCTAAATGATGTCGCTCTTTGTTTAAACACGCTGCTCTTCTTGTGTGGGAAACGTTGGCTTATTAAAGGTGTTCTATGTGCATTTTTTGGTGGAGGATAAGTCACAGTATGGCATTAAAGTACAGTATCGGGCTTTTATCTAGACGATTACAGGTGGTTTTATTGACACAAACGCACATTTTTGTCTAAGTTTAATGGTGTTTTGTGGAGCATTTCAAGCAAAAAACCCCACAAAAAACAAACTTATACAAGGTTTTAGACTCTCTACCTACAAACGTATAGACTTTTTAACCAATTATTTATGTCAAACTTTTAAATTTTTAATGTTTATTCAATTAATTTAGCTGTTTTTACACTTTTTTCATGTTCAGTTCGACTTCTTCAGGAGTCATTTCTGCACCTGGAAGCAAACTTGACTTACAAAACAAAGAAATACTTACATTTTCTTTGGGTTAGCAGTAGCTCAGCTGGTTAAGAACTCGCCCTCTAACCTAAAGATTGATAGTTTGATCCCTGTTCCCTTGCGTCCCATTGTAGTGTCCTTGAGCAAGACGTCAACCAACCCTTGTTTTTTTGTGCTGTTTTGTGGAACATTTCAGGCAAAAAAAACCCACAAAAAACAAACTTATACAAGGTTTAGACTCTCTACCTACAAACATATGCCCTTTTTAACTGCGTATTTATGTCAAACTTTTTATTTCTTCCGTTTTTTTTCAACTCATTTCACTATTTTTACACTTTTTTCATGTTCAGTTCGACTTCTTCAGGAGTTATTTCTGCTCCTGGACGCAAACTTGACTTACAGAACAAAGAAATACTTACATTTTCTTTAGGATAACAGTTGCTCAGTTGGTTAAGAGCTCACCCTCTAACCTGAAGATTGATAGTTTGATCCCCGTTCCTTGCATCTCATTGTTGCGTCCTCGTTTTTTGACTGTGAACGGGTTATTCCTTGATGCGTTGAGTAAATAATTAAAGAAATACATTCATATAATACATTTCCTGACCTCTACACCAACTCTTTGCACCTTCATGACCTTTAGGGACTCCAATAAATAAGTAATTAGCTGCTGATTACCGATTTAAAATACCCTGCAGGCGACACATGCATAATTCAATCAAAATGCACCTTATTTTTGTGCTTTTTGATATTTCTTGTTAGCACGTTGACTGGATTTGAACTGTTCTTGAGCGCAGCGTATACCTTACAGATGTCTCTTCAGTAATACACAGAGAAATACACGATTTTAAATGTAATTAATGAAAGAACATTTACAGTCTGCCTGCTTGTACCCGTCCCAGCAGCTGTATTGCAGTTAATGACTTTTATAGTTCACTAAGTATCTTGGGCAGCTATGTTCCTGAAGCCCATTACTCTCTCTGTTTCTCTCTGACATTTTGGCAGCTGTTGGCGTGCCTCCATTTTGGTTCCCCCCGGGAGGCCATGTTGGGTCCTGGAGGTGCATTAGTGCCCTGTCACGGACACATGGGACCGCTGATAGCTGTCCTCTACGTCTGCGTGTCTCTGTCCCGTGTATGACCCCCCGGTGACAAAGTGCTACATGGGAAAAATCTCCTCCGCCCTTGTCTACAAAGAAATTACTCTGAATATACCGCGAGCTAGTAAATAATGCTTCCGATTCCAAAAGCTGTTTGCAGTCGTGCGTCGTGCGAGTTCAGATGTCACGTCAGATGAATTGATGTTGGCCTTAAAACCGGTTTGTGCAGACAGAACCTTCACAGTTGACTCCATTTGACTTGTCAGACGATCTGTCCTCATCAGAGAAAATCTGAAAACATCCACGACAACCTTCACCTACTTTTTGGTTCAAAATGTAGCCGATAAAGAAAATTGACAAATGAAAACACGATTTCTGACGCGCTGGTTCTTACTGAATGGCTTCTGTTTGATTATTTAGAAGCTCGTGGTCTCGCTGTTTTGTGGATGTTTTTTGTGCAATTTTACATGTTTTTTTTTTTTCCATTGTGTTCTGCGTCCTGATTGGCTGTTGGACTGTAGACCATTGTGTCGTGCGTCCTGATTGGCTGTTGGACTGTAGACCATTGTGTCGTGCGTCCTGATTGGCTGTTGGACTGTAGACCATTGTGTCGTGCGTCCTGATTGGCTGTTGGACTGTAGACCATTGTCCATCAGTCTCCTCCGTGCCGTGTCTCCTGTCCAGTACAGAATGTGTTCAGACAAATTTACATAAACGTTGGATCGCAGTGTGACTCTGAAGTGCTGTACGTTTGCAATTTGTTTTCTCCTCGACAAAACCCACAATGTCGATGAAACGTTCTGCACCGACAAAGACGCCTACGAAGGTTTGAACTTTGAGAGAGTTTAAACGAGAGAGAAATGTGAGAAAATGTTAACGCCTGTGTGAGAAAAGTGTATAAAGTGTGTGGTGAGGGGTTTTACAGACAAAAACAGAGAGAATAACTGTAAAAAAAATAAATAAAGCTGACGACTTTGCGGATCACTGTATTTGGAGAAACTCGGTTCATTTAGTCTGCGGGCTCCTGTCTAACGTGGTTAAAGTTGAGGTACTATTTTCCCTGTCAAGACGTTTGTCATCTGCTTTTGACCCATCTCCAGATTTAGTTTTAGGTTTGCTCCTTGTTGGACGATTAGTCTATTGTGCATGTTTTATGTTGATTTTCTTTACTCATACATCACTGTGGACGTTTTGTGACAGTGTGAGGGACCTGACAGCCCCAGGGATGATGAAATATCGACAAAAAAGTGAAAGAATAAGACAGTCAGAGGTTACTTCTATAGTATTAAAGTGAGAAACTAAGTGTAGCTGTACTTAAGCCGTGGTCCTCTGCCCTCCCATGCAGTCCTCTCCCTGATCTGCTCCCCTGTGCAGGCTGCTGTCTGGGGCGTATAATCTCTGCTCTGTGCTCAGACCCTGCCCCACAGGCCTGTCCCGGGTGGACGTGTCCTGAATAGCTCCAGAGGGATCCTGATCAGAGCCAGGCTGTTTCCACTGCTCAAATTACCTTGCTCTCCAGTCATCCCCGCGCCTCCCTCTGCCCTGCTTTCCCATGTAGACCACGTCTGCCGGCACGCTCAGCCCATTTAGAAGTTGTACAAAAGTGAGACAGAGAAAAGGAGCGATAGAGAGGTGTTCCAAATCAAGTGCAGTATTGCCGGTGCAGAGCTACTGTTTTCCCTCTGCAGGCTGTTAGCGGCGGCAGACTCACACCACACCGATGTTTACATCCACTTAGGCCCGGCGCGCTGCTGTTATGAAATCATGTAGTGTAAAATTGAGAGGGCACCAACGGTCACAGTACAAGCAGGTAATCACCACTATGATTAGCTTTGTGTGGAGGAATAACAGGCTGGCATTCTGTGGTTGCTAACTCGCTGCGGCAGCCCATTCAAATGCATGCACTGCACTTCACTCGGGACTATAACCGCTTAAATACAGGCTGTGGTTGAAACGATTTGGTACATTTACACAGACGGTGATAATCAGATAACAAAAATAATAACATAGCTTCATATTTATATCAGATTTTTGGTGCGATGTCTAGTTTTCGTTGTGTAATTAATGTATCGCAAGTGACTGTTGCTGTAAGGCGTTTTAAAACAACAAAAATAACTTTAATTTTTGCATAAATCATGAACAGTCAGAATGAAATCACCTTAGATAACTGTTTATTTGACATTTTAATAATACGATTACTCCAGATTTTAAGATAGTTTTGGGCAAAAATCAGATTAATCAAAGATGAGTTGATTCTGGTTTATCGTATCTGTGTAATCCCTCAGTTGTCCAGGTCTGATCTATAACAAAAGACGAAATTAAATCTGTCAACTGGACTGATTTAATTGTAAGTTGTAGGAGTGAAGACGTTCGGCTGCTCGTCCAAGTTGCTTCTTCAGTTCTGGTCAGATCACTGCTGGACACTGCCTTATATCTGTCTGAAGGAGGCGCTAAATATATTAAAAACTGTCAGCAAGTATTGTCTCTAGTTTCATCTTAAACGACCCTATTCAACCTTCTTTCAACGTTCTCTTTGTTATGGGTCTGAGGATAGAGTTGTAGATCGGTGAGAGATGATGAAGACCTCCATTCCCGTTTAAGGAAGGATTATCATTTCCTAACAAAAATATCTTCTTTAACTCTCTCCTCAAACCATTTCTTTTCTCTGGTTCAGATCTGACTCTCTCTCTCTTCAAAGGAGTGGTCAGTGTCTTTGAGATGTAGATGAACAGCAGACTGTGGTCCTGAGCTGCTCTCTCTCTTCTTCTTTTGTGTTTTTTGTGTCTTTGAGATGGAGATGAACAGCAGACTGTGGTCCTGAGCTGCTCTCTCTCTTCTTCTTTTGTGTTTTTTGTGTCTTTGAGATGGAGATGAACAGCAGACTGTGGTCCTGAGCTGCTCTCTCGATGCTGTTTAGTTCATTTTCCTGTTTAGTTTCTCCAGTGTGACGCTCACTTCACTTTTCACTGAATGGAATAGACACATTACTTTGTTTGCGTCTCAGGGTTTTGTCCTTGGGGTGAACCTGTTTTTGTCCTAAAGTGTTTGTAGGTTTGAAATAGACCGGAATCTCAAAGTGTCTGAAAACACCCGCTGTATAAGGAATAGTTACACCTTTCCTTCTGGGTTCAGATTCCCTGTTCCTGTTTTTTTAGCTCTCTTAGATCTACTGAAGTCCCACACTTTTGCTCACTATTTTAACAAAAAGCTTCAGAAAAAGTCACATTTTTGTCTAATTTAGAAACAAAAATGAGTAATACCCGGATTTTTACACTGACTTCTCACATTTGCACGAATGTGAAGTGAGCTGGTGTGGGGTGGAGTTGGGACAGCACCCTGCACACACAATAGGGCCATACAAAGCGACATATTGGGGCCAGTGTTGACTTATATCCCTATGCTAATAAGCAGACTAATTCACCCAGGAGCTGAGAGAGAAAAGCCAGTCTCCTCACACACAGGAGAGAACTGTCCTCTGCAGACCTCACTGACAAAGACTCAAGAATAAGAAAGTTTCGAGCATTACTTTGTGTCGTCTTCAGAATAAAATAAGGAGGTTCTGAAGAATAGAGGAGCAAGGACATTTAAAATCACGACCAAAGTGACAATGGAGGAAAAGTTGCTTGTTAAACTTGGGTGAAAGAGTGAAGTAAATGGAGTGATATAGCAGCCCTGAGAGGTAGGATGTGCACAAATTAAGGAAAGATTTTTTATTTTTTTTGCTTTTTAATCACATTCTAAATACATTTTTGTCACCACATTCCACATTTATGTCTATGAACCAAACCGATTCCTCCAAACATGACGATTAACACAGCACACAGTTTAATTAGAACATCTTTGTCCAACCGTAACGCTGACGATTCTTTCGCTAACTCGCTCCTCGCCCTCACAAACACTTTTGCCTCGTGTTCCCGCCGTGCAAATTTTTTACAGACACATAGACGGTTTAAAGAAGTGGACTAAGTGAGTGTGACGTCACCCACAGCGTTCAGCGTCAGTCAAACGAAGCTCATCGAGGCTAGCGGTTATTTTTGCTAACGCTAGCAGCCGATTTATCTGTTTTTAATGTTTATATTTTGATTTACAGACACAATAGCGAAATAAAAACACGAGGATCATGTAGCGCGGGTTAATACGAACATTTAAGGCCGAAATGACGAGTGAGGGGCCACAATTTTTCAATAGAAAGTGAATTGGAGCCAGAGTCGATGGAGCCGGATGTGCGCTTATGCTCACTTCCCGTTAAATACATTAATATAATAAATTTCCTGACCTCTAGACCGACTCCTCGCACCTGCATGACCTTTAGGGACTCTAGTCAGTAAGTAATTAGCCGCTGAATACCGTTTTAAAATACGCTGCAGAGGACACGTGCATAATTTAATCAAAATGCACCTTATTTTTGGGCTTTTTGATAGTTCTTGTTTGCACATTGACTGTAACTTTTGATAAAGCAATGATTTGTACTGTTCTTGAGCACAGGGCATAACTTACTGATGAGAAATACACCAATTTAAATGTAATTCAATCAAACCTTTTGCTAACGCTAGCGACTGATTTGTCTGTTGTTATTGTCCATATCTTGATTTAAAGACACAAAAGTGGAATAAAAACACCAGGATCACGTAGCGCGGGTTAATACGAACATTTAAGACCAAAATGAGGAGTGAGGGGCCACAGTTTTTCCATAGAAAGTGAATTGGAGCCAGAGTCGATGGAGTTTGAAGCACACTCATGCTCACTTCCTGTTTAGAACGCAGTGGCTAGCAGGTTAGCTACTGTATGTCCATTTATATAAACAGTCTGAGGCACGAGCTGCTCTCAAACACTTTTTTTCAGATGACAAAGCTCAGCTGATCCAGTTCTGATCCAAGACTAACGCAGCAATGTCCCCAGTTCTTTCTTTTTTTTCTCCAGGATCAATAAAAAGTTTACAGTTTGATGAAGAAAGTCCAGAGCGTCTGATTCTTTTACACTGTGCTCTGTGGGGGGAAAAAGTCAGGTACTGGTGTAATTAAATCTTGACGTTCTCTGCAGGATTAAATTCAAGTAGTCAGACAAAACATAGACTTCAACAAGAGAAAATAGAAATATTAGTTCACATGAGAGTTCAGTGAGGTTCATCTGGTCGCCTGGTGATTTATTTAATGTTTGGTCATGTGATGTAGCTGTGGCGTGTCCTGTCAGCTGATTTAAAAAGGTTTTGGTGCAGTTTTTTTCCAAGATGGAGGCAGGACGACAGCGCCATCTGCAGCCCGACTTCTTCAGGATAGTATCCGAGGAGCAAACCGACTACAAACATCATCACTCGATTAAGGAAGCAATTTAAATACAGATGTTACGACCCGTTCCAAGGGTAGAAAGGAAGTAACCCGACCCTGGTTGTCAAAGGGTAAATAATAAGCGTCTCTTTTAATCAAAGGGTAAATAATAAGCGTCTCTTTTAATCATAAAGTAAATGAGAGTGTTATAATTGTCGTAAAGTTAGTTATAGAGCAAACTAAAATAATGAATGAAAGCGCGACAAGTTTTAAAACAGGTGCAACGTACAGTAAATCATGAAAGAGCAAAACAATCTCAAAACTAATTCAAAGTACTACAGTTTACAGTCGCACCGATCACACGCAGAGCCCAGGAACCAATCAGATTCCAGCTTGTGAGGAGTAAACTAAAGGCAGGAGAGGCGTGTGGTTTCAAAGCTTAGATATAAAGACAGATAACACATATACGCCTGTAGGGGGAGCTGGAGGGCAAGCGCAATGTGCCCACGGGACTATAAACCGGGATGAGGGGGCCTTTTTAGTCTCACACATCTGGATATAAAAACAAACTAAACTTTGGTCTGAAAAAATAATCTTATCTTAAATTAGTTTACACGAGTTCAGCTATCTACTATTTAGATTTATCTTGTCTGGCTTGTTTTTTTAATTTGTTCATTTTTTTTTGTTATTATTTTTTTTGTTAGATTTTTTTATTTATTTATTGTGTTTTATTGTTTTATTTTTATTTTATTATTTATTTTGTTATTTATTTTTTTTTAGTTATTTTATTTTTATTTATTGTTTTATTTTTATTTTATTATTGATTTTTGATTTTTTTGATTTTTATTTATTGTTTTTTATTGTTTTACTTTAATTTTATTATTTATTTATTTTTTATTTATTTATTTATTGTCTTTTATTGTTTTATTTTAATTTTATTATTTATTTATTTATTTTTTGTCTTGTTCAATGTTCGTCTCTCTTTATAATAAAAATAATCGCTTCCATTCTGCTCTAACGGCCGAGTAAACCTGCTTTTCTTTGGGACAGTCAGATGGTTCGGCGTAAATGACCACAGCTTTACCGTTAACACTCTCCAATTTCTGAATTTCCAATGAACTCGCTCGGTAATAAACGACTAAAACCTAATGCGACTGAGGCCCTGGCTCCGCCCCCTCCATCATTTCTTTATTATGCTCATCAAACGGGTCTCCAGCGCGGCGGCTACACGACGCCAACGCCGTAAACCGCAGGAACAAGCTAAACGAAAGCCATACGAACCCGCGCAGAGGCAAGCAGAGCGGTGCTAGCTTTCTCTCCTGTGACGGACAGGTGGGAGGTCTAATCCCATCACTGAGCAGGTTAGTCTGTCCCCTAAGGCCCGCCCCTGTCTGCCGTGTGGGCTCTGATTGGATGATATGATTCCTAAAGTCAGATGGATTGGATTGGCCCGCGGCAGGAGAAACGACTCAAAAACAGGCAAGAGGGAGAAGCGGCGAGCGGGCGCGTGTGTGTGTGCGGAACAAACAGAGGGGAAAAGGTAGAAAATGAAATCCGAGAGCCAGGGAGATGGATGGATGGAGGTGCGCGGTGAAAATACACATCTGAGAGACTAATCTTGGAAATCGGTAAGCCATAGAAGGCAGGGAATAGCGCTGTAAATTCAGATAGATCACTTAGCCGCGAGCGAGATGAATGTAGATGTAAATAAATGAGGCTGCCGCAGGAACTGGCGCTAAATGAAGAAGAGGGAGGAGGAGGAGGAGGAGGAGTCGGGGGATTCCTGGTGTGTTTTTGTCAGAGCGTTTTTGAGAATTATAACTTTAGTTGTTGTTTTCTTTTGTCGTGACATGTTTTAACAGGCAGAAAAAAACAACACGACTTGTAAACTAAGAGGAAGAGTGAACCGTCGCCGCTTTACTCCATCTGGTGGTGCAAAACGGAATGACAAGCTGGTCATTTTTGTTTTTTGTTTTTTATCGGTTTAGTTAAAACTTTGGAAAATCACACTATGCGCACGTAGTTTAAGACGTTTTGAGAATATCCACAGTCATTCCTTCTGTGATTATTGTATAAAACTCTGCATAAGTCAGAACAGGATGCATTGGACAGAAAATATATTTATTTACTCCGATAACTGCTCGTTGTATCATTTTAGACGGATCTATATTTAAAGGGAAAAGCTGTATTTTTGTCTGCAGACGGTGTCACTCAAAACGCTGTTCCCAAATACCACATATGTCAGTCATAATAGTTATAAATAGACGTGGACATGAATGAACCCTTCACTCACACAAAACATAACACAATCTCCCCGAAACTATACCAGAGGGACAGGGTCAAAGGTCAACACATGCACAGTATTTACTTCTTGTTTCCAGTCGAGCTCCTGCAGGGGAAGTGTTTCTTTTGCACAAATGATGTATATTTCTTGACATGTTGCAGTTTGACCACGTAAAATAGTCCCACGTCATAAGTTAAAATGTTCTTTAGTTTTCCATTTGTGAAGTTTTAACACAAAACGGTGCTTCTCGAGAGGAGATTCACACGTTTAGGCTTAATGTAGAAAAGAGGGACCAAACCTGGACAGGACAGCAGCCTGCACCTCCAGAGCTCACACAGACGGGACAGGACCGTAGAAACAAACGCCGTCGTCATATTGAACAAACTTTAAGGGAGTGTCAGACGTTGTGGATTATTGTTGCCCACAGAGACGTCCACATCATCCAGAGCAGAGAAAAGTCTGAGCTTTTTATCAGGATTTATCAAGCTCCAGATTGATGTAGAAGTGGAGCTCTGCAGCTAAACGGGCTGCACATGTGAATGTTTTTACATCAAACTGTGGTTTTATTTTATTGATTCAACCTTTGTCTTGTAACAGTCTAAAAACTGCACGTTTGTTAATAAAGCAAAGAGAGAGACGAGTTTGAAAAACAAACACTGTTCATTTGTTTCATTAAAAAATGTCAATAACACAACCTAAAGTTAAAACAGTGTTTTCTGTTTATTACAGTGACATGATTGAGCTGCACATTAAAGCACAGAGTGTTTTCAGTAGTTTATACATTTAACATGATTTAATATGTCAGTATCAGTAAATGTTAAAACGTTATAGGTCCAGGACTTTATAATAAAGTATATTTTTCACAAACATCTCCAGGGAACCTTTTTGATGATAAGAAGGTTAAAAATAAACCAGACGTCCAGACATTACAGAGTTATATGTTCTGTCCTCTTTAAGGTAAAGGTCACTGAGGTTTAACCTGATTAGTTTTAAGATAAATCACTCACAAAAAACTCCAACAGCGTAAAGACGACCCAATTATTTTTATATGTAGAACACTGGAGTTTGTCATTGTTTTAATTTGTATTATGCCTCAACATTAGCATTAGCATTAGCATTAGCATTAGCACCGGGACACAAACACGTCTCTAAGTGTCTCAGGTGAAGTTTTCATTGTATTTGTGTCGTGTTTAAGATGTGACAGTGACGTCCACCTGCAGCTCCCCGTCCACCATCAGACACTGACCCCCTAAACCTCTGACCCCCTAAACCTCTGACCCCGACCCTTAACTCACACCTGCAGCTGATCTTTAAATATTTATTCATTTTAGCGTTACTCTGAAAAACGCTCATAGAGATACAGTTGGACAGGAAGCAGTGACGCGGACCGAGAGGTTGGGGGCGACGTTGTGCACAGAGTCTATCGTCAAATCAAGTCGCGTCGTAAATCGTCCACGACTTTCCCGCAAATTATAAATCGATTATGACATAACCTATTGCAGACGCTGAGTTTGTATTAAGGCCCATCATATAATTCTTCTTTAGCACTGCGCTGCGTCGGACTCTCTCTCTAAACCTTCTCCTTTGCGTTCGCGCCGAGCCGTGGAGGACGCTCTGGACCCGCCCGCTCTCGTTGTGGTCGGCTGCTGTTGCTGTGTTTTCGATGACGGCGGCTGCAGTTTTTTTGAATCCCAACCAACTCCGGCTCCACTTTTCCTCGTCGCCGCTGCCTCTCTTTTTTTCCAGCGTCTTCATTTCTCTTTGCCGTCGTTGTGTCGCGTGTTTGTTCTGCTCCTCGCTCGCTCAGTCTCTCTCAGAAACACACAGATTAAATCCATTGCTCAGTGTCCTCAAAGCTCCAGCTCAGCTAAAAACACCAATACATCTGTTCTTTAGTTTGTTGGCTCCTTTTTGCATCTGCGTGACTGGTCAGCCAAGTTTATGAGCGTGGAGTAAAAGTGCGCTCGCCAAACATCAAATCAGAGAAATAATGATAATGTCTGTGTTGGCTCTTACATTACGTCGCTAATATGTTTTCTGAAATAACTTCCAGTCTAGCGTTGGAAAGGTAAATGAGGCGGCGTGTACTCTGTAACCTCACAGTTTACAGTCACGGTAAACTGAGGTTAAAATAATATAATCGTATAAAACAAAAGAAAAAAGTATCCAGTCACTATCTTCAATATATGTCCACAGTCGGTCGTACTTAACTAATATTTACTTCACTTTGAAATAAAATTATACTCCTCAGAGCTTCAGACACCATGTACTTACTCATTTTCCAGTGTAAAAGTACTCTTACTTAAGTAAAAGTACTCCTGTGGTTACTCGGTTACTCTTCCCGATGTGAAATATGGTTTAGTTTTGTTCATTTTTGTGGTTTGTCCGTTGAAAATACCAGTTTTTTGGAGCTACGTTGGTGGAGTGTTTGTACATCTGAAGGTTTGTGGTTCGAATCCCGGTCTTGACGTAAAGAATCACAGGTTGAGGGGTCAGAGAGGGGTCAGAGAGGGGTCAGAGCGGGGTCAGAGAGGGGTCAGAGTGGGGTCAAGATGCAAGATTAACCCTGTTGTTGTGTCCTTGGGTTAGACATTTAACCCGCCGTCCTCCCAGGGTCTGTGCACTGGAGGGTGAATGAATTATATAAAAACATCAACAGTTAATTTATAAATCCTATGTGATGTTCAAACAGTGACTCTCACAGATACTTTTAGTCGAGGCAGGTTTATCTGTACAGAATAATTCATCCACAAGATAATTCAAAGTGTTTTACATAAGAAAGACGTTAAAATCACAATATAACAAATCAAAACATAAATAATCAGCATAAAATTAACATTAAAAGAGAAGAGTGCAGTAGTCCTGGTTTAGTCCTGATGTAGTCCTGATGTAGTCCTGGTTCAGTCCTGGTTTAGTCCTGGTTTAGTCCTGGTTTAGTCCCGGTCTAGTCCTCCTCATGTGAGATGGTTCTTGTGGCTCATGTGGGAGATGTTCTTTGGTTCTGGTCCATGGAGAGACTTGTTCACACTGAGCTGCTTTAAAGTCTCTGAGCCACAGGAGCCACAGGAGCCACAGGAGCCACAGGACACATGTGTGAAGTACTTCCTGGTTCTAGTCCTGACCCGAGCAGCAGTGTTCTGGATGTTCTGGATGTTCTGGATGTTCTGGATGTTCTGTTCGTTCTGTTCTGTCTTAAGGCTCGTTTAGACTTTTTTTTTTTTTTTTATCTACTCAGTAATACTAATTAGTCATTTGCACGTGTTAGTACTTCGGGGCGAATAATCTGGAGGAAATTGTACTTTTATTTGAATACAATCAGCTCCTCCACTCACCTCCAGTGACTCTTTCTCTGGAACCAACTCTTTGAAACGATCCTTTTGCTAAAATAACTGCAAACTGAACCAAACTCAGACTAATTAGCCTCAGTCCTGTGTGTATTTTTGAGGTAATTCTTCAGTTGTATAAACAGGTTACCAAACGAGAGCAGACTTTTCGGAGCTCCTGCGGTGGGGCACAGTCTGAGAGCTGCAGTAATTGATCAGGTCTGCTCTAAATGACCCACTTGGACAATGGACACAGTGGGCCCCTCGCTCCTCCACCGGCTCATTGCGGAGTCCAGGCACTCGGCCGCGGCGGCGCTTTCACCCTGATTTACACCTGGAATATAAAAATGATTTGGAGAAATAGTTTGGGGCACCAACAGCCCGACGTCCCCTTTGATGTTAACAAGCGGTAAATCAGGTTTTGGAGAAGCAGGAAGATGAAGAGGAGCACGTCGATAAGGGAGGGGGAGACAAAGGGAGGAGGGGGTCAGCGCGCAGCAATAGCAACTGTTCCGGAAGATAGAAAAGTTATAGGCAAAGAAGAAATTGGAAAGTGAAAGCACCTCTCCTTTTATGTTTTGGCAGCGAAGGGAAGAAGGAGAAGAAGAAAGTGGAATTGGAACAAATTAAAAGCTTTGAGAGGAGAAACACTTTACCTCAGATGTACAAAACGTTAACCTCGAAACAGATCAAAGACGTTTACGAGAAAAGAGGGAAGTCGAAAGGGCTCATTCGTTCTATGTTTTTGGTTTAGGTGAGAAGCGAGAAGAAAAGAGACGGTTCTGTGCGTCTGATACGACACGATTTATATTGAATCTGCTGTAATAATGATGGAAAAACACAAATCGTAAAAAAAATAAATAATGAAAGGTTTTTGTTGCTATGGGAAATTAAAGATTCACCCCGTCTCAAAGTTCACAAAAAGTCCCAGTTCTGCAGCGACAGGAGTGATTTAGTGAGAAATTATGATAACGTGTGTGTGTCTGTGTGTGTGTCTGTGTGTGTGTCTGTGTGTGTGTGTGGGGGTGTGTCTGTGTGTGTGTCTGTGTGTGTGTCTGTGTGTGTGTCTGTGTGTGTGTCTGTGTGTGTGTGGCTCTTTCATCCTTATACTGCGGCTCCATGTGCCTTGGGAAAATAAATTATAAATATTTAATTACAGTGTATTTTATTTATTTATTTATTTATTTATTTATTTATTTATTTATTTATTTATTTATTTATTTATTTATTTATTTATTTATTTATTGTAGGAATTGGAGACTTTAATTACAGTGTATTTTATTTATTTATTTATGTATTTAATTATTTATTTATTTGTTTTTTTATTGTAGGAATTGTAGTATTTAATTACAGTGTATTTTATTTATTTATTTATGTATTTAATTATTTATTTATTTGTTATTTTTTATTGTAGGAATTGTAGTATTTAATTACAGTGTATTTGATTTATTTATGTATTTAATTATTTATTTATTTATTTGTTATTTTTTATTATAGGAATTGGAGTATTTAATTACAGTGTATTTTATTTATTTATGTGTTTAATTATTTATTTATTTATGTATTTATTTGTTATTTTTTTATTTATTTTTATTGTAGGAATTAAAAGATTATTGTGATCTTAAAATAAGTGAAAAATTAAAAATGACCTAATATTTTATCATTTTTTGACGCTCAAAATAAACGTCGCACTCGCAGAAGTCATTTTACCCGCCAAAACGCCGTAAATTTATCAAGACTCAACCCCAGGTATAAGGCCAAGTATGAAGAGGTTTCAGAACTGATGCAGAGGCTGATCTGAGGAAACATCGGTTCAAGAAGTGAATGAAATCTGCAAATTCAACGACATGTGTGAGTTTTGTGGCCGCTCAGGAAATGTTCAGGTGTGAATATAAAAGAGTCGTTCATTAAGATTTAGAACATCTATTCAGAGACTTTAAAAACAAGACTGAAATTGTGCAGAAAATCCGATACGTCTGAGCAGCTTTTCTCCACCATGAACTAGCAGAATCACATTAACCAGGGAAAAGAGAGATTCAAGCAGAGATTTGGCAAATATTTCTTTTGTGTTTACAGTATATACAGTGTTATCTTCATTTTAGATGTTCCAGGGATTTCTTTTCCGTGTAAACCAGGTCCAAATGTCTCTTTGGGGGTTAAAGGTCACTGACTCCTGCGCTATACAAAGATCTCACCTCTGATCACGAGCTCTGGGAAACTGAAAGGACAAGTCTGCGGATACAAGCGGTACAAATGAGTCTCCTCCACGTGACGGCTGCGTACTCAGAGAGGAGCCCACCTGGAGGGACTACGTCTCTCATCGGGCCTGGGAACGTCTCAGGATCTGTCCGGAAGAGTTTGAGAAAGTGTGTAAGGAGAGGAAAGTCTGCGCATCTGTTTAGAGCGCTGCCTCCACGACCTGACCCCGGATAAACCGCTCAAACCCTTATAATCCCGAGTGTTTAAAAGCTTCCGTTCCACCCATCTCCTCCAGTGAAACACATCTCCGTGACGGGTTTTGTAACTAATAAAAACACTCGTCAACTTTTACCTGTTGAATTGTAATTTGTCAGAACTAATGGCGTCGTAGCAGCTGGGCGCGTAGAGCGAGCAGTGCGTCCAAAGCGCCGTCGTCCTGATGCGTCTCAGTGTCTCAGGTGAAGAGGGTGAAACGGGATCGCTCCGGCTCTCCGCTCCGACTCTCCGCTCCGGCTTTGTTCCACCTGTCACTCCTGCGCTAAAGGGCTGTCCACATTCTCCACCGAAAGCGCCACGTATTTTAACACTTGAATAAAACGTGCTAATGGGAAATATGTTTTAGCGTCCCATCAGACAGACGAGCGAGTGAATAGAGCTTTGAGGACGCCTGATCTGGTCTGAGCCGTGGAGCTGAGCGGGTTGAGCCTGGTTGGGGCGGGATGGGGGATCGGTGGGAATGTCGGCTGCAGTGTCGGGGTCTTAGTGGCTCTGGTGCAGATTGTCATTGGGTTTTTGGACAAGACGCTTCCCCTCCTTGTCTCCATGAGTCCTTTGTGTGTCAGTGTGTGAATGTGAGACTGGTCCCTGGTTTAATCCAAAAAGAAAGTGTGATAGGGTCATATTATGGAGTCGGATTATTAATCTACGTGATAATAGAGAGTCTACAAAGGTCTTTGAGAGGAGTAAACCAACTTCAGTGTGTATTCCATAATGATTTGCCGAGCAGCGTCAACAGAATAAGAGTAAAACGGAAGTCTAATTATGAAGAGCAGAGGCTGAACCCAAGTTACAAACATTTATTCAATTAAAACATGTGTTTAAGACTGAATTTTACGTCATTTGTGCAGGAGTCAAAGATCGTTGAGGCACAGCTGGTTTGTCCTGTTTTAGTCTGGTTCAGTCCTGTTTTAGTCCTGCTTTAGTCCTGTTTTAGTCCTGTTTTAGTCCTGTTTTAGTCCTGGTTTAGTCCTGCTTTAGTCCTGGTTTAGTCCTGGTTCAGTCCTGGTTCAGTCCTGGTTCAGTCCTGGTTCAGTCCTGGTTCAGTCCTGGTTCAGTCCTGCTTTAGTCCTGGTTCAGTCCTGGTTCAGTCCTGGTTCAGTCCTGGTTTAGTCCTGGTTTAGTCCTGGTTTAGTCCTGGTTCAGTCCTGGTTCAGTCCTGGTTCAGTCCTGGTTCAGTCCTGGTTTAGTCCTGGTTTAGTCCTGGTTCAGTCCTGCTTTAGTCCTGGTTCAGTCCTGGTTCAGTCCTGGTTCAGTCCTGGTTCAGTCCTGGTTTAGTCCTGCTTTAGTCCTGTTTTAGTCCTGCTTTAGTCCTGGTTCAGTCCTGGTTCAGTCCTGGTTCAGTCCTGGTTCAGTCCTGGTTCAGTCCTGCTTTAGTCCTGGTTCAGTCCTGGTTCAGTCCTGGTTCAGTCCTGGTTCAGTCCTGGTTTAGTCCTGGTTTAGTCCTGGTTTAGTCCTGGTTCAGTCCTGGTTCAGTCCTGGTTCAGTCCTGGTTCAGTCCTGGTTTAGTCCTGGTTTAGTCCTGGTTCAGTCCTGCTTTAGTCCTGGTTCAGTCCTGGTTCAGTCCTGGTTCAGTCCTGGTTTAGTCCTGGTTTAGTCCTGGTTCAGTCCTGCTTTAGTCCTGGTTCAGTCCTGGTTTAGTCCTGGTTCAGTCCTGGTTCAGTCCTGCTTTAGTCCTGACTCCTGGCACAGCTGTGACATTGATTTTTCCTGTGGACGTAGAAACTGTGATGTTTTCTCCAGCTCCTGAAGAAAAACTCTGTGGTTTATGTGAGTTTGAAAAGTGGAAAATGAAGCTCATTTTTGTTGTTTTGTCCATTTTATGATGAATTTATACATCGTTTATTTGATTAAACGTTCACCTAACGCTCTGATTTGTTCTGGCGTAACAACGACAAAAAATGAGACGTTTGTTTCAGTCTGATGTTTATAAGTCGACTTAATTTCTGCGTAAAACCTGGAAGAAGCGGCAGATGAGTTTGTTTAAATGAGTCTAGTTGGTGTTTGTAACCGTCCTGTTGCATTTTGTTGGCGTCTTATAAAAGAGTTCATTAAAGGACTCTCCATTTTTTGTGAAACAATCGATCAATCCTAAACATGTGCTCCACCAAACATCAGATAATAGATTTGTAAATACTTTTGTGCACTTCATTCTATGTCGTCTCTCACAGATTCAGCTCCTGCATAATCTCAAACCCAAATGTCACCTGGGAGGCATTAGCAGCTTTAGTTACATAATATTAACCTTTCCTTCTCCTCTCCTGTTCCTAAAAGTGTCTTGAAACGTCGAACAGATTGAATAAAAATGTATCTCTGTGTCCGAAACAACAGCGACCCTGTAAATGTCACTGTCGTATGTTTTGTTGTGATTAAATAAAGTTCGGTGCTCGTCTGTGTGTCCAGGTGTCTCCAGATTGCACCGAAGCGCAGGTGTCTGGGAAAGAGATGCGCGGGCGACAGTCTCTGGCGGTGAACTTCAGTTACCTGCACCTTTGGGCGCAGCTGCAGCTCACGGTGTGGGTGCCCAAACTGCAGATCGACGTTTCGGACACGGAGCTGGGCCAGGTCAAAGGCTGGAGAGTGCCCATCGTCACCAACAGAAGGTGAGAACTTCGGCGATTCGCTCAGTAAAGAAGGAACGACGCGGATCAAACCTGATAGTTCGGTCCGGCGAGGTGTGAAGTGCCTTGCTCGAGGACGCAAAGCTGTGATCTCAGTAGAGCTCGGGAATTGAATCGCCAACTACAAGTAAAACAAAGTGATCTCCAAGTCGAAAAGTAGCTAACAAAGGTTAAAGTACTGCGCTTAAGTTCATTTTACAGCGGTACTTTTTACTTTTACTTCACCACATTTGAGCGCAGTATCTGTACTTTCTACTCCACTATGGACTGAAAAGTAAAAAGTACTTTTCGTGTGATTTCAGGGGTTATTTTGAGCGTGTTCGTGGAAAAAGCTTGACTAAAGTTTTCGAGTTCAAGCAACAACAACAACAAAAAACACACAAAGTTCAAAACGTTGATTCGTCTTGTTGCCGTTGACCAAAATTCGCTGTGGCGTCGTTTCGATTTCGCTTCTGCAACGTCACAACATTTATTTCCATTCAGTGTTGCATTAATGTCCCCGCTGTCCTTCAGTTTTTAACAATACGCTGGACATTTCTTAACCCAATTTTAGTCGTTTCTTCAACCTTTTTAGACGTTTCTTGACCCTTCTCGAACAAACACACGCCTTTTCCACGACTGCAGGATGTTTCTTTCCACGTGTTCGTTTAAGAAATGAGAAGTTGGGGTTAAATAACTTGTTGCGGCTCAAAGATGCAGTAATTATCCAACGGGAGGCTCGTACCTATTTGCTTAGATAAATCCAATCAATCAATCGATCAAACTTTATTTCTACAGCACTTTTCAACGACCAAAGTGCTGTACGACATTAAAAACTAAATTAAAAACAATAAACATCATGCAAGTAGGTCAACAAAGCACATTACACCATTAAAACGAGTGTTAAAAGCCGTTCTAGATAAATAAGTTTTAAGTTTGGCTTTGAACAGAGGCAGGTCAGAGATGGAACGGAACTCAATGGGCAAAGAGTTCCAGAGTTTTGGACCGGCCCGGGACAGGGGGACCTCCAGCAGATCGTAGACTCCGCCGGGTCGGTGAGGCGTCAAAATGTCACACAGGCAGGAAGGTGCGAGAACATTGAGTGCGTTAAAAACAAACATCACAATTTTAAAATGAATTCTGACCTGGACAGGGAGCGAGGGAGCGAGGGAGCGAGGGAGCGAGGGAGCGAGGGAGCGAGGGAGTGCGAGGACAGGACGGGGGGGTGTGGTCACGTGACTGTTAGTGAGCAGGCGTGTGCGTTACAATAGTCTATGTGGGAACTAACAGAGGCGTGGACAGCAAGTCACCACGGATCAAGAGGAGGCGGAGCTGAAAGAAGCTCGCTCTGACCACAGAATCTATTTGTTTATCAAACTTTAGACTAAAATCCAAATCCAGGTTTACGTCTCACTTTAAATAAACATCACGACATTTACACTTTAAGAAACGAGCGACACTTGTGTGAAATACTCAGACTTTTTACTCTTAAAGTACATTTTTAAACGGGCACTTAAATGGTTTTAGTTTAGTGATAATTTTGCTTTTACTTGAGCTCTCTACGTGCAGTTTTACTTAAGTTACACAGCTGAATACTTCTAATAATACTTCTAATAATACTACATCCACTGCGGGTTAGTAAGCGTACCGGTGTATAGTGAGGTCAGAGCGAAGTTTACTTAATTAAAAGCGTTCGCGACATCTTCGTCTTGAGGGAATCTATTTAAAAACGAGCGTATTTCGAGGCGAGCGGCGGCGGCGGCGGTGGCTCAGTGCGCGCGGCCGATGTGTGTTTGAGAGATAAAGTGCTTATTGAATGGGCCTCTTGAGAGCGCACATCATGAGAGGTGCTCTATAATTTCCTCTAAGGTCAAGGCCAACCGGGCCATACTCCTGACAGCTATTATGGCTTAAGCATCGTTCTCGCGGAAAACCATCGCGTAGTATACAACACACACGCACACGGACGCACACGGACACACACTTTACCGCAGAGTCAACTCCATAAACAGGACGCACCACGCACATACATAATTACAGGCATTATTTGAGCTGGCGAGTTCGTTTTCGCGGTGCGTTAAGGTTCGTTCACCCTTTTTCTAAGCGTTTTACATGTCGAACTTCGTCAAAAGCGTTTACATTCACTTTTTTAAAACCCAACTGCGCCCGTATTCGCGCCTCTGTCACCTTTTTTTGCGAATACGACACGATTAATTAAACAGATTCAGACGGCGTTATTAGCAAAACCGCCCTCCCTGCGCGCGTTTATATCCCGGTTATAGAAAACGGAGATGTTCTATATGCGTCGTGAGCGTCCCCGGTTTGTTGTCTTATCTTCCCGCCTTTCCTTTTCTGTGCGGCTGGGACTATTTTTCAATTTCAACAATTTCTGCTCAGATAGCCCGGCACACATTTATATCTCGCTCACACCACACACACACACACAAACGCACAAACGCACAAACCCTGGGTGGGAATGGGACTTTGGATTCCTGCTATAAGGGCCCCTGGTGCATTCTGGGACAGGACAGGGGTGTTTGTGGGTGTGGGTGTGTGGGGATGTGCTGATAGGACACAGGGAGGGCACTACAAAGGCCTAGCGTCGCTGTTTATCTCAAAGCAGACCTGAGCGAGCCGCAGGACCCGCACCGAGACGACCATTTTTATTTATCGTAGTCTCATGTTTTTTTTTATTATAGGATCACAACAGAATACGTCTCGGTGAGTTATAATATATTCAGCATCAATAGAAACGGCGCGGCGTGTCTCGTAATGTCGCGTAAACTGATGCCTTCACGGCTAAGGGCTGTAAACCGATGTGTAAAGACGCGGATTGCGGCAGCGTCGTCTCTCGTTTTTGTTCATTTCCGATAATTTTTCAATATTCAACTAATCATAACTGTCCTGGATTTGTTTTGTTTGGTCTTTAGTTCGTCTAAATTTAATTTAAACGTCACACGCACCCGTTATTTTACAGATATGTTATTATTTGGTTGTTCAGTTTAACACATCTGACCAAACGGAGAGGGGGCGTGGTCTGTGTCGGCCATTTTTAAAGCCTTGGGTGTGGACCATGTGGAGGGGGAAACTGGTTTAAGTTCTTTTCTTTTTTGTTTCAGTGTTTAAGTGTTTATAGTTTTATTTTAAACACTTTTGAGTGATTTAGGTCGCCTTAAATCCACAGCGTTGGATGAGATTCTGCTAAAGTTACACCTGTGAAGTAAATGGAGTTTACCTGAGGGAGGAGCTTCAGGTTTGAGACGGTTTATAAGCAGGATAAGTCAGGCTTTTGGGTTTTTTTTCCCTTAGTTTCTTCATTTCAGTCACTTTTGCTTTAGTTGTGCTAATGCTAGTTCTGCTAATGTTTGTAAATATGCATCATTTTTCCACGTTGAGCTGTAATAAGTTTCATGAATTGTGAATTTTTCTGAGTCTGCCTCCTACTTCGACAACATCGGGCTGCGCTAATTCGGAGCCGAGTTGCACCTTAGGAATCCCGACCGTGCGCGTCATAGCAACCAAAGAACCAATCAGGAGAGAGGCTGTTGAAGGTAACGCTCCTTTCCATTTGCACCGCTCGTTTAGCAGGAAGTGAGCGCTTAGAAACGCTGGGTAAAGACGGTGCCTGATTTGTTACAGACACAATCGCAAAATAAAAACCCCAGGATCACGTAGAGCGGGTTAATACGAACATTTTAAGACCAAAGTTACGAGTTTGACAGAGAGAGGGGACGCGGTTTTTCAATGTAAAGTGAATTTGAGCCAGAGTCAGTGAAGACGTGTGCGTTTAAAACAGTTTGTATTGCATTTTAAACAGAGCGCCCATGAAAAATATGTTCCCCTGTATAAATAAAGACCAATAAATACATAAAAAATAGATAAAACGCGGTTAGCTAGCAGGTTAGCTTTGTCTATTTGTGGATACAGTTTATGCTTGGGACAGTTCAATGTTGTTTTTTCCTTAAATTTCTATAAAAAAACACTTAATGAACATTTAATTTTAGTGATCCAGGGGTTGCAGGATGATTAAAAGTTAGCGCTGTTGCCATAGCGCTTAGCAAATCGCAACCAAATGTTATATTTTTAAAAATGTCAACCATCCCCAAAATGGCTGCGTCCAACAGGAAGCTGAAACCGGTCGTGTCGTGTCGTGTTTTTTCTCCTCGTTTCATTATTTACTCTTTGAATAAACAGACTACGCGCAGTTTTGGTTTTGTCACGTCGCTGCTAAAAGTGGATTTGGTTCTAAAAAGAAAGAAAAGCAGGAAAACGTAGTTGAGAGGGAGAAAGATTGGCCGATGCGTTGACTTATTCGGTGGAGGAGTAGCGCGTGTGTCTGTCCCCATCGTGCACACAGGTGTTGCACAATACTTTTTGAGAAGAAAAAAGCCAAAGCAATTTCAAGCTGAGAAAAACACAGATTTTTTTTGTGGTCTGGAAATTGCTGAAAAAACACAGTAAAATGAAAGTCTGTAATGTGCGGTTTGGGCTTTGGTGTAAGAGAAAGGCGTGTGAGCTTGAGTCGAGTGGATTAGACACTGAATGGAGAGCGCCGTCTCTCACTGAGGTGGTGTAAAACCGAACATCGGCCTCCACCTGATCATCTGCTCTGCTGTTTCTCCCGTCACAGACCCACCCGAGACAGCGAAGACGACGAGGACGACGAGAAGAAGGGCAAAGGCTGCACGCTCCAGGTACTGTACGGCAACGCGAAACGTGTCCGTGTCAATCCCTCAGGTCTGATCTAGAGCAAAAGACGAACTTTAAATCGGTCAAATGGACTCGTTTCGGCGTAAACTCTGCACTTTTGACGAGGCGGCAGGTGCGTCAGACGAGAAGCAGTTGATCTGAAACACCCTGACACTCTTAATTCACTTTTATTCACTCAAAGTTTCCTCAGATACGAGAACAGCCCCTTCCAATCCCTTTATGTAAGTTAAGGGACCGCCCCCTTCAGGCTAATCAACCAATTACAACAGTGGAATAACAAACATTTACAGTTAAAACCCAACGCACCTGCAAAATTGTGCATAATTTATTCCTTAGTAGGGATTATTGTGACCAAAATAATCATGATTAACAATATTATCAGGATAATTAATAAACCGAGGCAGAATAATGTCCTCATATGTGGACTCCAGGACCTTTTAGAGAAAAAAAAATATTGTGGCTTAGACCCAAAACGTGTTGCCAGGTTCTAGGAGGTGATAGGTTCAGATTAATTCACGGTTGTTGTAGAATCATTCAGCTAGTGCTAACCTAGCGATAGCAAAGACGACGACACAAAAGACGACACAAACACGAAGTCAAATCTAAACTAACACAAACTACATTCCATAGTTTATTTCTCGTGGTGTGTTACTTGTGACGAAGATTTTCGGCTCCAGTTTGTCAAACGATGCAGATGTTTGTCTCGTAAATGTGCGTCTCTAAGTCGCTCGTGTAAGTTACTCGTGTTTTGCCGTCGGAGCCGTATCGTTTTCCTTCAGACTCTGCAGATCGGTGGCTCATCTCGTTGGTCTTGTTTTTCAAATCCATAATAATTCCACACATCAGACTTCACCTTCTTGAGTGGAGGATATAAATGTGTGGAGTCATCCGGATGAAGATCCACAGCCCACGAGGCCACGACGAGACTGAGGTGAAGAACCAGCCCCGATTCAGAATAAACACAGAAGCAACAAGTGTCACTGCTATAACAGAGCGCCCCCTTGTGGACAAACACCAGAACTAACATCTAAACATTGTATTGAAACCAGAAACATGAGTCAGTCTGGTGCCGTAAAGGCGATTATAATCATGTGCGATGATCACGATTATTAAAAAATGACTCAAACGATTAATTGCGGACCTTTTTCATCACGATTAACAATATTATCGTATATCGTCCCATCCCTACTTTACACCAGTCTTTTGTGAGTTAAACCACATGAACAATGACCAGAAAAATATAAAGATTATCATCACACTAAAAAGAAAACAGTTATATACCATAAATTTGACAAACAACAGCTCATCATTTAAAACTTTTGGACACTTTGTACGGTAAAAATCCAACGTCTTTTTTGCGTCTCAGTCAAATGGACAAATCGTCGTAGGAGTGACGCCGTTTCGCTGCCGGACACTGCCTTAAATCTGTCTGAAAGGAGGAGCTAACGACACTGAAACTCGTCTCCAGCTCCAGCCTTAACGACCCTATTTAACCCGTGTTGTCCTCTTTGTTCCTGTTCGCTTTGGGTCTAGATCGGCGATAGATTCCTGTTTCTACACAAACACGTAAAGCCGTTCTGTCTCCTGTTTAAGTCCGTACGCACTTCCGCTCCTGTGTGACGTGTGATTTCTTCTTCTGCAGTACCAGCACGCCTTGGTGAGGGTACTGACTCACTTTGTGGCGGAGCCGTCGGACCCCGGTGGAGAGATGGTGTACATGCTGGGGCCCGACTGGCAGGCGGACCTCACGCACTTAGTCCAGGACCAGCTGAAGGTAACGGTGCATTTATTACTGCGCAGTGTCTGTACAAATGTCAAATAGTGCTATAAAAATGACCGGAAAACATCATTTATAAACGTAATCTTTAATATAGAGAGTCGTTTTTGTTATTTATAATGTTTATTTGTCAAAGTTTCACACGTTTGAATCGTCTTACAGCTTTTAATCTTTCTATTAATGTTTTAAAATGAACAATAAATCAAATATAATGTGAATAATACGAACGTTTCAGGTGGAAGATCCTCACATCGTCAAACTGATCGATGGAAGGATCCTGGTGGGACGAGACGAGGGGACGACCAACATCCAGGTACGACAAAGACGCCAAATATCCTCCAGAATATTCTCGACGTCCGTCTTGTGTCACGTGACCGCGGCGAGCGAATCAGAACAGGGCGTTTTAAAGTGTTTGTAAAATTCCTTGCGTCCTAACGATTGTGATGAGTTTCTGAGTACGTTTCACAACTTTCAGTGTTTTTTTGTTTTGTTTTTTTGGCCATGACATTAATGCTAACTGCAACTAACATGCTAACAACGCACTTCCTGGATGACATCACAGCAGAAAAAATGTTGCGCACCCCCCTACTCTCCGCCACAGCTATACAAATACAATTTCTCTATAAAATTGTTTGAAGTGCTACATAACAACAAAACAAAAACAAAAAAAGAAGGAAATATAAATCAACTTATAACAAAAAATATATTGCTTTTTAATCTGTAACAGAAATTAATAAAATGTTATCCTTATTTAAGCTATGCACATTTTTTTACCAACTGATTGAACCATTTGATACTGAAAAAAATAAAATAAAATAAAATATAATAAGTAAATTAAATACATATAAAATTAATAAATTAAAATGAAATAATATCAAATTAATACATTAAATTAAATATCAAATTAATACAATAAAATGAAATAAATATCAAATTAAAACATAACAATTAAATAAAATAATAAATAATAAATTCATTGATCAGCAACATTAACAAGACAAAAATGAATAAAACAATTTGTCCTGTTTTTTTTGTTTTTTTTGTTTGTATTTTTGTCTTAATCAAAATCTTTGTCTTTATCCTCGTCTTTCTTTCCGGTGACTTCCGTTTATCTCTTTACCTCCGTCTTTCTTTTCGTTTCTGTTAAATGTTTTTCCATCGTGTCTTGAGGGGTTTATTCACTGCTCTGTTTTCACGATCTGTTCACTTTCTCCTGCAAACGTAGAGCTAACACCACATGTGCACGCTCTGACAACGAGAGCGCTACTGCCACCTACTGTAGTGGAGGTGCAATTACACTTTATTCTAACACGGCAAAATAAAAGACCCCACTATTTGAGAAGGACTGTGATATGGTGAGTTTTTGGCTTTAGTCACAAACAGAAATGACCAGATTCAACATTTATAACTTTACTTTTTGGCTATTTCATGTCAAAGTCGCCCCTTTTCCCCTCGTCCATCTGAGACTACGACTTTAAACGCTTTGACTATGACTTTTTACACTTTATAATCAGAGCGGACAGCACACGGTGGTCTCATTTTGACCCTAAAAACTGTTAGAATCAATGAATCTGCAATGATTTTACATTAATACATGGTAAAAATCAAGCACAGCCCTTTAAAATACTGTTTATAAATCAATTTTTCACAATTTTGACTTGAGTTTTTTAGAATTTTATCTTCTGGCTGTTGAGAACGGACCATTTTGGGGGAGCGTTGTGTAATTTGGCAACTCCTGATTCAGTTGTAAGTGTTTGAATGATGTAAACACGATTTGCTCTTTTTCTCTCTCTTTTTTTTCCTGGTACGTAGCTTGTTAGCCACAATTAACTGTCGGATTTGGCCCCGACATCTTGCTGTTATGTTCAGCAATTACAGACTTGACGCACTTACACGAGCGCAAACACACGGGCTGCATTCTAATGAGCCGGACTCGTGTAATTAAAGCTGCACAGAGCCTGATGGAGGCTGATGGAGGCTGGTGGAGGCTGGTGGAGGCTGGTGGAGGCTGATGGAGGCTGGTGGAGGGTGGAGGCAGAGTGGTGTTTCACAGATGAGAGCTGAACATGCCTCGTTTCAGGGATATTGTATAAAAAAGTCTAAAGTGTTTTCATGTGGTTACAGTCTGAATGTTCATCACTGAGGTTATTTGAGGTGGACAGAAGTTTTATATTTTATTAGTTTAGGACATTATTATTATTCACCATTTCAAATGTTTAATGCTCAAAATATAACAACAGCAACAATAACAATAATAATAATGATGATGATGATGATAATGACAAAAAAACAATATAATAATAATAATAATGATAATAGTGATAATAACAAAAAAACATAATAATGATGATAATAATAAAAAAAATAATAATGATGATAACAAAAAACATAATAATAATAATAGTAATAACAAAAAACATAATAATAATATTAATAATATGCAGCCATTTCAAACTGTTTAATGTACAAAATATAATAACAACAGCAACAATAATAATGATGATGATAATAACAAAAAACATAATAATAATAATAATAATAATAATAATAATAATAATAATAATAATCTGCAAAATAATTGGTGATAAAAAAAACAAAAAAAACAAAAAAACAAATGCACCTTGCACTGTGGGACTTTTCTGGTCAAGGACAAGATCAGATCTGCCTTTATTAGTCCCACAGTGGGGAAATTCCAGTGTTGCACCGCACAGTTAAAGAACAGAAGGAAAATGCAATAAAACAAGATAATAGATAAATAGCTTAAAATAATTTAAAAATAGACTTAAAAAAACCCAAAACTAAAATAGACTCTAATGTAACACAAGTGCAGCGTACAAACAGAACAAATCTCAGTAAACTATCCTGTGTTTTATTAAATTATAAATGAAAGAGTAATTACTGTGAAAGGTCCAGGGGCACGACTCTGGCTCCGGGTCCAGGGGCACGGCTCTGGGTCTGGGGACATTGACCTGCTGAATGAGACACATCGCCCAAACATAACTTGTGTTTTCTTAATAAATAAAATCATTCCTCAATTACATTTTTTATCAAACCTCTGACGTCAGCGAATCACAGACATTTAGTCATCCCCAGTTTGTTCTGAGAGACGTGACTAACACTAAAGTGAGCATAAACACAACATAAACACAGCACCATCATCTTTTTGTGCATGTTTTTCACTTCTCCTCATCTTTACACCACGTTTGAACCTCTGTCTGTTTAACGCACTGACTTTGGCTCATATCTGATGATACTTTATGGACTGGACATATAATATTTGATGTGATCGTCTGTAAAGAGGAAGCAGCTGTTTCATTCATGCGTCGCTTTGTTTCGCTCAACACAGAAGCCACATCACAGTAAATACAGCGGTTTATCACAGGATCGAGTCAATGTTTGATGAGAGATAATTTTATGCGTCCTCGTTTGTTCGATCATCGTTTCCTCTTGTGCGGCAAAGAAACGGGACAGTACTGTTCACTTTACACAGTTCAGACACTTATGATTGAATTAACATCCTAGAACACAGTCGCCTTGGTTTCAAATATAAACTGCAGGACTGTAGCTGCGGCTGATGTTTAAAATGTGTTTATTTATTGGCCGTGGCCCCGCCCCCTGCCTGCGCCCCGTGCGTCCTCACAGCTGCGCGTTACGTGAGATCCAGAGAGGAGAATTTCACCCTGCAATTCTCCCAAGATGAGTCGACAGGCGTCATTTTGTAGTTTGACATTTCAATTTTTACCTCCCTCCTCCTCGCGCGCCCCTCCTGCCCCCCGCCCGCCCGCCGCCTTCCCCGTCTCTCCTCTGCAGCCTCTTACTCGCCGTCCATCTTGAAGAGCAATCCCACAGCTGTCAATCATCGCATTCTGTTACTTGGCCGAGGTCGGGATTGACTTTGACGCGGCGGCACGTTGTTTGAGAGCTTTTCTTTGTACACCAATCAAACGCGGCCGTCCCCCTGTCGCCGGGCGGAGTAGAGCGCGATACAACACGAGCTCTAATCTGTCTCAACCTCTGTTTCTCTTTTCCCCCCCGATCGTCTCCACGCGCGATGTGTCCTGGTCCATTTGTCAGCGCGTCGTCCGTCTGACACCTCCTCCATTTATTCTGTGTGTTCGACATCCCTCGCTTACTCTTTTTTCACTTTTTCCGTCAGTTCCGCTCCGTCTGAGGCCTGTTGCTTTGTTTATGCTAAATGACTTGAGCAAGGCGACCGGGAGCGTGCGTTTTGTACTTTTACCGCGCTCTTTCGTTTCGTGACAGCGCACAGATGTTTCTTGCTTATGTTTTGTGCAGCGTCTCAAAAATGAACTAAAAAAACTGAATATAAACGTCGTCGATACATTTTAGACGTGGCATTTCAGTAAAACAAATGCAGACTCTTGCTTATAGATCCAATTCGCAACAGCGGCGAGTGAGATTTGGTGCATTTTAAGCTCTGTTTTTTATCTTTAAATAAATAATGTAACACCTTTCCAATGGAGCGCAGTCAATTTTCCTTTAATTTTTCCCAATATTAAGACTTCAAATGCATCGCGGACGTGAAAAAGCTACATGCTAACCCGCTACGTGCTAAATAATATCCATAATGTGGTTGTTTTAAGTCCAAAAAGCTGTTTTAAAATGCAAGATTCTGTGAAATGCTCTAATAAAGTTGTGGTTTATAACGTTCCAGAAACATATTTTACAGGTTTTTGTTGTCATTAGTCGCCACAAAGCTGATTATCTCTGATCAAACTTTTAATTTTTTTCTTTTGTCAATTGTCTGTGAGGAATGAGATGGATTTATTTGTAACGTGTCTGTGCAGGTTTGGTCCCCACTGTCCGACACCATCCTGGCGGAAAAGTCCATCACTGTGTCGAACGATAAGGTAAAACACAGACTTACACTCATCTGTGGAGTTTGTGAATGTGTTTGAGATACGTCTGAGTAACGACGTTCATACAAACCAACACAGTTCATTTCCATTTTAAAATAAATGTGATTTCCTCTCTGTGGACCTCGGCTCATAATTGTATTGTTTTGCACATTGTCCCAGCAGAAAATGTGTTTTCATTTAAAGTAATCAACTTCTGTCCACCTCCACTTTTTTTTTTTTTTTAAATACAAAACTCTGAATCAATAAAAATCTAACTGTTTGAAACTTTCTATTTTACAAAGCATCTGCCAAAACTTAATTTAAACTCGATTAAATATATTTGAGTTCACAAGACAATGGGACTCATTCATGAAGGTTTTTTAAAAACTGTTTGTAACTTTAAGAAGATTCTGAGAAAACTCTGCACTCATCAGCTCTTAAGCAGATTTCTTTTTAAATGAGCTGTGCTGATTTTCTTTAACCTTCAAATACAAAAACCACAAAAACCACAGCACTCACGTTTCATTTACATAAAAAAAAACTGTATTTATTTACAAAGAAACGCCCTTGAAACTTCATATATGACAAATACAGAGCTCACAGTATGACAGGGGAAAGAACGAACGAGGACGTCAGGTGGAGCGTCAGGTGGAGAGTCAGGTGGAGAGTCAGGTGGAGAGTCAGGTGGAGAGTCAGGTGGAGAGTCAGGTGGAGCGTGTTTACAGAGTCAGGTGGAGCGTGTTTACAGAGTCAGGTGGAGCGTCAGGTGGAGCGTGTTTACAGAGTCAGGTGGAGCGTGTTTACAGAGTCAGGTGGAGAGTCAGGTGGAGAGTTAGGTGGAGCGTGTTTACAGAGTCAGGTGGAGTCAGGTGGAGTCAGGTGGAGCACATCTACAGACTCCTCCTGTTCTAGTTGGAGCAGTGATTAAAAACGTCCAAACCTGAGCTCACTGTGATTTACATGTTTAACTCATCAACACGGAAATATTTACTGCATTTTCCACGAGAAACGAACCAACAATGAATATCGAGGGAGGTGGTGCATATGAGTGCGCTCTGGTCCTGGGGGGTCACGGGGGTCACGGGGGTCAGAGGGGTCATGGGGGTCAGGGGGGTCATGGGGGTCAGGGGGGTCATGGGGGTCAGGGGGGTCATGGTTGAGTCCAGTGCTGTGACAGTGTCCCGTATGAAGAGTCTGTAAAGTCACACACGGCTCTATAAAACTCCTCTTAAACGTCACTGCATCATATTTGAGTCATATTTTTATATTTTTATGTAAACAACAACGTGCACAGTTTCAATCTTAAAATCACGCAGGAATTAGGATTATTAGAAACACTAAAGTTTTGTCCTTATAATTGCTCTGACGATTTGTAGGATTTGTTCTTCCAGAAGAACATTTTCAATTAGAACTAATTTTGTGAATGTCAAAAATGTTTGAGAGAAGGTCTTAAGTAAAGGAGTTTGTAAAAAGACCTTCAGTGAAACGTGTTTGTAGAAAACTTCACGAACGAGTCCCGTTGTTTCTAATTAACGTTTGGTGTAGATAAAAAGCTCAGTTCATGCACAAAATGACAAACTGTTCGTTCAGTGTTTGTATAGTTTACTGTGACTGTTGTTTATTTAATAGTGAGTCATTTTTAAGTTAAATTTAGGCTTCTTAAATTAAGTAAAAAATGGGACAAGATGAACAAAAGAAACAGCATCTACTGAACTTAAGATGCATATTTTTTTTATTTATTTATTATTTTTATTTTTAGTTTTTTTATTTATATTTCTATTATTATATTTATATTTATGTTATTATTTTTATTTATATTTTTTATTATATTTTTATTATTTTTATTTATTTATTTTTTATTCTTTTTATTTTTTCATTTTTTAAATTTATATTTATATTATTATTATTATATTTATATTATTATTATATTTATATTATTATTATATTTATATGTATATTATTATTTGTATTTATATTATTATTTTTTATTTATATTTATATTTTTTATTACTTTTTTTTTTATTAAATCAAGATAACACGTCCTAAATTCACATAATCTGATCCTACCTGGGAATGACTTTTCCAGGGCAAATATATTTATAAAATCTTCTATTTCTTTTTTTTATCCAGGTGACCATCTCTGACATGGGCGTCCAGCTGGTGTCCGCTCTCTCTGTGAGTTTGAGCGTCAGTCCTGGAAACAGCCGGGCCATCCAGCTCACGACCAGCGCCACGGACCTGCTGCACGCCCCCAAACAGGCGAGGAACGCACTCGGATTACATCACAATCACACCACACCAAGATGCACATCTCGCTCGCACACGTCTGTCCCTGGGCGTCGTTTTTCCATTTTAATCTCAATCCGCACACATTTGGACTACTCCCAGCACTTAAAGTTTTCCACGGCTCTTTCCTAAGCCGCTTCCATTTCCCCGGAGCTCGTAATCACATGAGTCGAACAGTAATTGTGTTTTATCATATTGTTACTATCTCCCCTAATCATTTTCAAATTAACTGTGTAACTTCCAGGCTCCGTTTTTGCCTCTCGTTATAACTGGCATTTGTACTTAATAAAGATTAGGATAATTACTACTTTATTTAATTATATTCTGGGACGACTGTCACTCAGCAGCTCGTGGAGCGCGTTTACGAACTGTGTTTCAACGGGAAAAACTGAAATAAACTCACATTTCTGCAGTAAAACAGTTTAGGCATTTAATTCTTTGTTGACAAGAATAAATATAGAGTTTAATTTTTAAGAAAGTTTGTGGAGTTAGAATAGTTTTACCAAGGGAAATCTGTCCAGGAAACATTTAATCTTTGTTTTTTAGTATATTTTGACAAAGCAGGGAGGGAATTTTGAAAGAAACGGTTTAGTTTTATACGTAAATCTGCAGGAAAAATGCGTTTAAGTTGCTCTAATGAAGCGTTACGAAGGTATTTTCTCTTTTATTGGTGACTGGTGTCTTGCACAATGGCACGCTAACACTGTAAATGGATAATTCTGCAGTTATCAATAAATTACATTGTGCTTTTACAATGAGTTAGCCGTCCCTGGTCACGGTCTGATGCTTGTCACGCCCCTCCCGTCCTGCAGGAGGCGATGATCAGCGCCTGGATCCAGTACAGCGACGGTTCAGTCACTCCGCTCGATATCTACGATCCCAAAGACTTCCTCCTGTCCGCGGTGTCCCTGGACGAGAGCGTCATCTCCATCAACAACATGGTACGACTTTATATGCACATTACAAGCTAAACGGAGGCACTGCTCTGTCTGAAGTTTGACTCTAATCGAACACAATCTGACAGTAAAAAATAGGTCCTATATTACGTAAAATGGACTCGTGTGAGCTTTAAACCCTGTTAGAATGTTCTTACTTACAAAAACATACCCAGAGTAACTTTTATTTTTAGTCTGTCTGCGTCTCAAAATCTCAAAATGCTCCGTTCCACCTTGTGATGTCATCAAGTGGTAGTTTTCAACAGCTCCTTTCACCTTTAGTTCAGTAGAGATTGTTCATTTCAGCCCTGAAATGATCCAAATGATTCTAGAAATGAAGGTGTGTGGAGTTTAAAAACACAGCGGAGCACTTCCTGTATCGCCACATGATGACATCACAAGGTGGAACAGAGTGTTTTCTGTTTGAGAGAAGAACTCAGCCTAAAAATGCAGTGTTTTTGTGTTAAATGTGTGTTAAATGTGCGTTAAAATGTGTGAATGAAACACAACTCCAGGTCTGTTTGTGATGAGGAAACAACATTATAACACAGATCAGAAAATAGCGTAGTACGTCTCTTTAAACCACACTTCTAATCCTGTTCTATCTTTCAACGCGTCTTAGGAGCATCACTGGCCTGTGGTGGTGGCCGAGGGTGATGGACAGGGGGCGCTGGTTCGTGTCGAGATGGTTATCTCCGAAACGTGTCAGAAAACCAAGAGGAAGAGCGTGCTGGCGTCTGGGATCGGTAATGTGCTGGTGAAGTTTGGAGCAAAGCCTGAGGAAAGAGGAGGAGCAGGAAGAGGAGGAGCGGAGGACAGAGTGGACAACACCACGAGTGACCAGAGGAGCAGAGAGGAGGAGTGGAAGGCCAACAGTGTGTCTGCAGACCGAGAGGAGGGCGCCATGAGGAAGGTAACGCCACATCACACTGGAACATTCACTGGGCTCATCTGCACAGAGCTACACGGCGTCAGGGTGATACAAAAGGACGTTTGTTGTCATGGCAATTAACTATTCAAAACTAAATACTGTTGGGTTTTTTTTTGAATGGCTCATCAAAATGTCATTTATAAACAAGAGATGAAATACATAAATGGGCATGAATGAAATGTCACATGTGTGTTTTGTTAATAGGTGACTCATTTAATGTTTTTATTATTATTAGTAGTATTTCCAGCATTATTATTAAGATTTTTATTTTTATTACTATTATTATTAGCATTACTATTTAGTATTATTTATCACTATTATTATTATCATCATTATTATTATTAGTAGTAGTAGTATCATTATTGTTATTATTATTATTATCACTTTTATTATAATTATTATTAACATTTTTATTTTTATTACTATTATTATTATCATTATTAGCAATATTATTAGCATTACTATTTAGTATTATTTATCACTATTATTATTATCATCACTTATTATTATTATTTCTAGCATTATTATTAATATTTTTATTTTTATTATTATTATCACTATTAGCATTATTATTAGCATTACTATTATCTAGTATTATTTATCACTTTTATTATTATTATTTATTATATTTACTTATTTTTTTACTCTTTTTTATCCTTGTAATGAATATCTGACCAGGCTGGACATCATAACCTCCTGCGTACAGACCACATGTAAAGACCATTGTGATTTCTTGTGGTTTTTTATTTCTCGTGGCTCGGCGTCTTTACTACAGTTTAGTTTTATTCTTTGTCTGCTCCTCGTTTACTCGACCTGACGCTGTGGACACTTTTCATGTTCTTTGGAAACACCTTGACCTATTCTTCAAGCTTTCAGAGTCTGACCTTTGTTAAATTTGATCAAATGTTTATTCTTGTCTTTAACCTTTAACACGTTTGATGCTAAGATAAAACTATTAGATATAACTTTAAGATATTTATGTATTTACGCTGATTATTTACTCGTTTTCTATTCAATTTGCTTTTCCATCTCCAGTTCAGCACAACGACCAAGAGCACCGTAACGCAGCGCTCTTCTGGAGGTAAAGCTGGAGCGGGTCGAGGGTCCGGGCAGTCGGGGGAGTCCGGTAACCCCGCCCAGGTGGAGGTGCCCAGAGCGGGGGGCAGTGAGCTGAGCCACCCCACCAGAGGCTTGTCCGACCTGGAGATCGGGATGTACGCTCTGCTGGGCGTCTTCTGTCTGGCAATACTCGTCTTCCTCATCAACTGTGTCAGCTTTGCCTTCAGGTAAAGAGGTTTTTTTTTACAATTTAAACGGTTTAGATTTAAGGAAAATGGCATTAAAAATCTGTTATTGTAAAAAACAGGATTGTGTGCACCGTATTTTCTGGACTATATGTTGAAAAAATGCATAATATTGAAGAAAAAAACATATATAAGCCGCATTTTTGGGGAAATTTATTTTACAAAACCCGAGACCAAGAACCGACATTTTATCTTTAAACTCAAATTATAATAATAAGAATAAAATTGAGAACAACAGGCTGAATAGCAGTACAACACGCTAACGCTAACGCTAACGTAACACATAGACAACGAACTGAACACGTGTCTGGTGTGTTTGCGTAAGATATTAACGGTTAATAAGATACACTATGCTAACGGCTAACGGCTTGTCCACAAACATGAGAAAAACGAGAGTTCTTTTCACTGATGTTTACTGTGGTCTTACTTCATCACAGTTCACATTGTAGAACGAGAACACGTCAAATATAACAAATACGCACAAAACTGCACATGAACGCACGGAAAATATACAAACCACAAACTGGTGAACCCAAAACTTTATATTTTACTTCTCATTTGTTTCTTAAATAGTGCTCTGTCAGGTCAGACTTCACATTAGCGTAAAAAAAAAAAAGACTGACCCGGAAAACAGGAAGTAGTTTTTGCGACTTATGATAAACTAAACATTTACAATATTGTTCCAAATGAAAAATTATCACATTTATGATCTTATAAATGCAGGGGAAATAAATAAGAAGAAATTAAATGTGAAATATATAAAAGAAAACGAGTCAAATAAATTTTCTTAGGGGTATTACCAACACACTGTGGTCAAACAAGTGAACTGTGACATGTATAATCAACCGTTACAGAACACGTTTATATTTATTCAGCTAAAAGAAGCATAGACAGAACTGAACACGTGTCTGGGATGTTAACGTAAGATATTAACATAAAAATCGATCATATAAGTCGCACCCGCGGATAAACTAAGAAAAAAGTGCCACTTATCGTCCGGAAAAACCGTAATTATATTGGAGGGAAAACTGAATATTATTTGTAGTCTGAGGTCTGATTGGTGTTTTTTTTTTAGGTACCGTCACAAACAGGTCCCAGTACTAGAAGCTGGAGGCAACATGAACCACGCCCACGACTGGGTTTGGCTGGGCAATGAGGCCGACATTTTGGGCGACCACTCGGACCAGTGCCAGGCCGGGCTGCCGGACGAGTGCACCACCATCATCGACCGGACGGAGGGCACCTACGAGGAGAGCAAGTACCTGCTGAACGGGGCGGAGAACACCCTGATGATGGGCGTGGGAGGGGGGATGGGCACTCTCCCCGGTGGGTCCAGCGTCCACCGGGGCATGAGTCACAGACAGACTTTACCTCGGTCGGGCCCAGAGCCGCACCAGTGCCTTTCAGCCATCACCGCCAGTGGAAAAGACACTGCGAACTCAGCCGAGCACCTCAATAACTCCCCTCGAGCCGCCTCTGCTGCGGCGGTCGCGGCCGCTAAACGCAAACGTGTCAAGTTCACGTCTTTTGCCACAGTTCTGCCCAACGACAACTCGGGCAGCAGTGGAGTGTACGCCAACACGACGGGCCTGATGTCCAACGGGAGCGAGGACGACATCAAGTGGGTGTGCCAGGACATGGACCTGGGTCAGTCTGAAATCAGAACCTACATGGAGCGGCTACAAGACAATCTGTGACTGTCCGAACAAACTGCTGGGTCAGCGGAGACGACGGGAGACGACGGACAATGATTACAATTCACCTGTAATGCCTTTGACGCGGGTGGAGTGGCAGCAGTGAGCAGGGTTAGACGGCAGAGAGAAAACCAAGACCGGTTAGCTCATCAAGCGTTCACCTCAAAAAGAACCATCACTAAGTTCTGCTTTGAGATCGGGTTAACCAAGAAAAACACAGTATAGTCAGGGTTTATACTAGGCTCATACAAAGCCACAATACGTCGTAATAAGAACTTGAATTTGTGTTTGATTTGTGTTGACTTGTTTGGAGTATTGGCAGGCATAGCGGCCATTTAACTATGATAAATGTAGTCTTGATACGATGATGCCCTTTACCTGCCAAGTAATACCGTTTTTTGTAAGAACGAGTGCACATTTACTTTGCCATCTGTGCTGTTTTCTCCTGGATGCACTTTTGTTTGACATGGCATTCCACCTAACGTTGAACAAAGTGAAAATAATATCTGCTGCTAATCCAGTCAGTGAACACCACGTCATGCAGAACAGAGCGGCATTACAACGGAAACTCACGCGGCCGGTTTCTCCCTTGAATCCACGACCGAGGCATTTAAACTTGCACAATCGAAAACAGGAACGAGGACATCGGCCGCGTAAAGGCTTACTTCCTGTTTTCCGACAAACCATGAGCCAATGACAGCTGTGTCCGTCTGACCGACCCCTGTCACCCCTCGAGCCCTCTCCTTGTTTCGTTTTTGGACGATCAAACAGACGTTGTACGCAGTGACACTTTCCACGGAGTCTGCCTGGATTCTTCTGAACTCGAGTCCAACGAAGACCCGGACGGAAGACGGAAGACGGAAGACGGTCCAACTGTTCCGCACCTAACTCATACAAAACGTCCGTCTTTACCGAACTTTTATATAGCCCCCCCCTTTTTCGTTTGCCTTTTTCTAAAGAGTAACGTTTCTTTTATTATCTCCTCATTTTAAACGTAGAGTCACTTTTTATTTTTAGGAATTTTAAGACGATTTTAAGAATATATTCTGTTGCTCCTAGAAATCTATTTATTTAAATAAAACAACTGCGAGGGTGAGGAAACGGAGGACGCCTGGGCTGAACGATAGCACATACGGAGCTGTGGGACTTACGGAAAGGGTTGGGTTTGCCTCACCTTCAATAAGCTCAGGTGAAGAAGTACGAAGAACCGACAATAAGACGCGGACTGTAAGATTGTTAAGATTGCAATATTTATTTATAAGTGTGATTCAGAGTACACTGTATGTTGTAAATAAATAAACATGCTTCAAAAGTGCTTGTGAATAAGAAGTCACTAGCCAACTACATGACGAGATTTTGTACATTTTACAGGACAAATATGGTACACGGAATAATAATCTGCCACCACAATGTGAAAAGGTGATTTTATTGTTTGTTTTTTTGGTTGTTTTTTTCAGTTGTTTTGAAGTATTTGTCTTTGTACAGGGTATAGGAACGAGCGACCTCCACGACAATAAAACAGGAGGAGAATAAAAAGGACGAAAATCAATGTACAACTGTAGAGACTGTAAAGGAAACGGAGTAATAACTGTGCTCAACAACCCAGTCTTCCAGAAATATTGTTGCTATGTAAATCGCAGACTGTACAAAATGAGGACGAAGTGAGCGTGACGTCATTCGTAGCGTTTATAGCGGCTAATTCGGAGCCGATTTCCATATTTGGAATTCTGACCGCGAGTATCATAGCAACCAAAGAGCCAATCCGGAGCGAGGATGTTGAAGGTAACGCCCATTCCCGGCAGTACGCACTTAGCAACGCTGTCAGTCAACGTTAGCAGGGGAAAAAGGACGCTTGATTTTTCTGTTATTAACTCTTTAGTGTCGGATGCTGTCGCCGCCGTTAGACTCGCGGTCGTGGACTCTCCGTTACCGTAACGCCGCAGCCGAAATGCTTTGAGACGCTGTTTGAATTTACATGAAGCGCAGAGACATGGCGCTCTTTAAATATGTTACTGTTATTACGGTCATGTGTTTACGTCGCCCTCGAAGACGGCCAATCAGAGCGCAGGGATTCTACCAGTCAGTTATTTGATGCGTCAAAGGAAAAATAAGGATGGATAGAGGCGTGAAATAGAGGAAGTTATGTGGAAAAAGGCAAACGTACAGGCTGATACTTAATTCAACATGATTTTTATGGCGAGCTATAATGGTCTATAACGGGGGTCTCAAACTCTGGGTCTGGGTGAGGCTCCACAAAAAAAAAAAGCTTTGTTAAAATCTCAAACGTCATCGCTGTTTTTAATATACATGAGAAAATATGCCAATTAGATACCCGTAAAAAAGTGGATTTTATGGATATACATTGTTAATCGTTGAATCTGTTGTGACGTGTGTTTGGGGTTTTCAGATTTGGCGGAACCTTCTACTCAACACGGTAAAGCCACACTAACATTAAACTTTCATATTGTCCTGCGGGCCACAAAATAGCATCTCCCGGGCCGCAACTAGCCCCTGGACCGCAAGTTTGAGACTCCTGTTCTGTCCTTAAAGGGTTAATGTTCATATCTTGATTTACAGACACAATAGTGAAATAAAACCACCAGGATCACGTAGAGGGTTAATACGAACATTTAAGACCAAAATGACGAGTCTTGACAGCAGCAGGTACAGAGAGAGGGGACGTTTTTTCAATGGAAAGCGAATTGGAGCCAGAATTGCGCCTGTTATCACTTCCTATTTGCATCGCGGCGGCTAGCAGGTTAGCTATGTCCATTTATATAAACAGTCTATGTATGTAACACCTAAAAATCACATGTTTTAGCTTTGTACAAGAACAATAATAAACTAAAATACAGCGTTTTCCGTGCACTCAGAGTGGACTCAGACTATCAGCTTTTGTTGCTAACTTCACACAAATTGCTTCGTTTTGTGTCCGTGCTTTGAATAGACAGATTTAAATGAATAAACGCACAATAACAAACCTTAAAATGACGTGAATTTGAAGTCCGATTACATAGAAACGCATAGATTTTGGAGACTGGGTTGAGTCAAACTTTAAATTCTACCAGTTTAGCTCGATAGAACGTTAACCATTTCCTTTATTTTAATATTAGAGTTCATATATTATACTTAGAACAGTTCTGTCTTGTATTTTTAAATTTTTTTCCCAATAAAAAACTGAAAACAGATCTACACTTTTAATAGTTTCAAATAGTTTAGGGCGACTTTTATCCATCCAGTTCTATTCCTAATTAATCCAGATTCCGTGGGTGATTATAACTTCTGTTTGGAGACTTCACGGTGTAGATTCTTTCGTATTCTGTGGAACTTTACCCGATTTACCAAAACCACACGACTAGCCTGCCTTTACGGTTAGCGCAGGTTAGCGGTTGTTCTCCGATGGGCAGTGACTGTAGACGAGAGGGGGCGGAGTCTTGTTCTGTTTGGTTTTTGCTCTTGTCTCTGTTCATCCATTGCTCCTGGAGGCTAATAAAGACCCGTAACCCTTCACAGTCTCCGCCTTTTTTTTGTTTCTGCACAGCTCGTATCCCGCACGTGAACGGAAACGCCATCGTTTTCAGTTTACAGGTGTTTTATTTGTTCATTACATGTATGATTTTCGCTCAGCGTGCCTCGAGGTGTCGCCAGATGTGTCTTGCAAAAAAAATGTGCAATTTCCGTTAATGGATTCACACAGGCGTTTAATACAATAATTTATCATTTTGGGGTGTCCTGAGAAAACGTCTGAAGCAGAAAATAAGCAGTACGATCGTTGTCGGATTGAAAGAAGCAAATAAATGGAGTAATTTGTAATTTAAAGGTCCCGTATTACACTATTTTCTCATCTGTTCTAATGTTTCTCTGTCACAAACAGACCTGGAGTTGTGTTTTGTTTCATTCACACATGTTTAACCCACAAGAGTTCTTCTCTCAATCTGAAAACACTCTGTTCCACCTTGTGATGTCATCAAGTGGTAACACAGGAAGTGCTCCGCTGTGTTTTTAAACGCACACACCTTCATTTCTAGAATCATTTGGATCATTTCAGCCCTGGAATCCCCGGTCTCCATCCATTTTCTTAGTCTTATCCGGGGTCGGGTCGCAGGGGCATCAGTCTAAGCAGGGACTCCCAGACTTCCCTCACCCCAGACACGTCCTCCAGCTCCTCCGGTGGGACCCCAAGGCGTTCCCAGGCCAGACGAGAGACATACTCGCTCCATCGTGTCGTGGGTCAGGGCCTCCTCACGGTGGGACTGTCCTGAACGCCTCCCCAGGGCTGCTCCTCTCGACGTGGGGGAGGAGCTCTTCTCCGAGCTCCTCACCCTCACCTCTAAGGGAGCTTTGTTTTTAAACTCCACACACCTTCACTAGAATCACCCGGATCATTTCAGCCGTGGAGTCTCTATCTCTGTGGAACGACAGGTAAAAGGCAGATGTTGACATGAAAACTACCACTTGATGACATCACAAGGTGGAACAGAGCATTTTGAGCTTTGGAGATGTAACAGGCTAATAATAAAGTGTGACTCAAACATGTGTGAATGAAACAAAACACAACTCCAGGTCTGTTTTTGAGGAGGGAACAACATTAAAACACGACTTAAAGCTACAAGAGTGAATTTTTGTGTAATATTGGACCTTTAATGAGAAATGTGCCACACGATTTTGTAACACGACTCAAAATCGATAGAAAAATACTGCGTTAAATATGTAAAAACCCTTTACCGCAATGGAGAAATGTGCGTTGCAACAGCAAAGTAAGAGAACAAAAAGAAAGCACATGATAAAAGTGGAAAAGATCAATTAAAAATCCTCTTTCACGACTGTCATTAGAAGTATTTTGTGATTTTGCGCGTTCGTTCTCAACTCTCCTCCAGTTTTGTATTTAAATCAACAAATGCTCTGCTCTCCGAGACGCCCGTGTGAAGTCAGAGCGATTCATCAACATTTCTCCACACGGCGTCCTCGGGATCGTGCGCTAATGCGGCTCCACTTGTAATCACAGTTTGTGCGAGGCCCAGCAGGGGTCCTGATAATGAAGAGCCATTCAAATCAAAAGTTAATTAAGATAATGTGTCCAAGCCCTCCAGAAGAGCTGAAATTAGATCCACGCCATAACGGTCAGGTTTAGTAAGCGTCTGCAACGAGGCGAGACGCTGGGCGAGCTTGTTTTGGTCACGTGACGCACTGTTTCATACAAAAACAACATCATGAATCATAAACATCTAAAATGGAGACGTCATTTATGAAGTTATGTGAATGAAAACTGACTCAATTCAAACTTTGCACAAATCGCACAGTAGTTTTTGTAACGTTTTTCTGTTTTTTCTGTTGTTTTTCATCATTTGTGCTCAACTTTTACGGAAATTCCAGCAATAAATGAGTTGAAATTGACTTAACTTTGTCCAAACGAATCAGTACTTCCGTCCGTTTATCCATTTTCTTCCTCCGTTTATCCATTTTCTTCCTCCGTTTATCCGGGGCCGGGTCGCGGGAGCAGCAGACTTCCCTCACCCCCGACGCTTCCTCACTCTATCTCTAAGGGAGCGTCCAGTGACCGAGCGCAGGAAACTCGTCTGGAGCTCGTATCTGTGAGCTCGTGGTTTCAGTCGACGGTTCAGTTTGTCTAGAGTTTGTGTTTGTTTTTTCATTACGTACAAATTACACATCTGTTGTGCATAAAACAGATCTATACACAGATTCTATATGTGTTTGTTTAATTTATAGATACTGAATGACATTTAAAAGAAACAACAAAACAAAAAACAAAACATCTGTCTGGTGTCGCACGATAAAAGTTATTTGTTTGAATAAAGGTCCACAAATCAAAGAGTATACAGCCCAAATTATATCTACAAATCAAAAGATAAAACTACAAATCAAAGGGTATAGAGCACAAATTATGTTTATAAATCAAAGAGTATACAGTCCACATTATATCTACAAATTAAAGAGTATCTAGTCTAAATTATCTGCAAATTAATAGAGTATACGGCCCACAAATTATCTACAAATCAAAGAGTATATAGCTCATATTGTACACACAAATCAAAGGGTATAGAGCACAAATTATCTTTATAAATCAAAGAGTATACGGCCCAAATTATATCTACAAACTAAAGCGTATAAAGCCCAAATTATCTATAAATCAAAGAGTATACAACTCATATTGTACACAGAAATCAAGGAGTATACGGTCCAAACTATATCTACAAATCAAAGAGTATACAGCTCATATTTTATCTACAAATCAAAAGATAAAACTACAAATCAAAGGGTATAGAGCACAAATTATCTTTATAAATCAGAGTATACAGCCCAAATTATGTTTTTATAAATCAAGGAGTATGCGTCCCACACTATCTACAAATTAAAGAGTATACAGTCTAAATGATCTGCAAATTAAAAGAGTACACAGCTCGTATTTTATCTATAAATAAGAGTATACAGTCCATATTATCTTTATAAATCAAAGAGTATATACACAAACCTCAGAGTATACACAGTACTGCATCCATCCCCCTGAGTCTGGTTTCATACCCGGCGAGAAAACCACGATGAGAAGGGTTTTTTTTTTTCAGGACAAACAACATCTCAGGTCCAAATCATGGCTCTTTGTGAGTCATACAGGCCACTGGCTCTTTCCCCTGATGTGACCCAATTTTCCTTTTATCACCGGGACGCCGCAGATGTAAGAGTAATGTGTATACGTGTAAACTGCGCCGTCCCTTTGAAGACGCACAAACAACTCCACAAACTTACAGACTACATCAAAATAACGCGGCGGCTGTATTTCGGCGGCAGATACGCGTGCGCGGTCTGTCACGCGTCACGCTTCAGAGAATAACCGCGTGTCTTTTGGAGTAATCATAATAATCGTGGTTATTTCAGCGGGAGCGCGGTGATGATGGCGTTACCCCGACCTTGTCCAAATACAGACGTAGTGCTTTTTGCTTTTGTCCATTACGGTAAATAACCCTGCACGATGTTCCGTGTTTATATGTTGTGTACGCTCCCTGCTGTGACTCTGCTCTTTTTACGAGCTGTATCATAAAACCAGGAGCTTTTAAATGTATTTTTAAACCGCCGCGGTCGAGGAGGTGGTCAGGACTGGTGCGGCGTTTACTTTTTGCAGAGTTTAACCCTCGTTTGTTCCTGTTACGTTTAAGTTCCTCTGGGCTTAATTTAACCCCAGTTTGTTTCTCTTATAACTCAGCCATAAAATAACGTACTTTTTTCATACTTAGGCCGTATTTTAGTGAACATTTTTTGCATTTTTGGACGTCAAAATCTCCCGCAGTTCTTCATTTCCATCACTGTCCTGTGTTTGTCGAGTACAGAGGTGGAAATGAAGTTGAGCCGAGTTATAAAAGAAACAAACGGGTCAATTTGAACTTTAACGTAACTTTTTCTTTTCAGACACTTCTTATTATACAATCAACATTTGGTTTTTTTTATAGAAATCATTAAAACAAACAAGTGGCCGAATTTTCGACCCATTAGATGAAATGACAGTGTTGCTTTTGGGGCCATAAATGACCCCGGGACAACACGAGGGTTAAAGTTAAAAAGTTAGTGTTACGATTCCTTATGTTCTGATCTATGTTACGTCGTTTCCTCATTAAAAACACAATTGACGGTTATTCCAATGCCCCACGAGTTATAAATGTCGACGCTTTTTATCATAATAAGCGATATTACTGTTTATAATCCCATTTTGAGCTCGTACAGGCTGAAAAACGTCACAATATTAACGTTTTATCGCAATGTTAATGTGTAGAAACTCAAACAGCGAATGGGTTTAATGTCACTTTAACCTTTACGAAATGTTTTTATATTTTAGTTGGTCGGTTTTGTGTTTGTACGTTTGGTTTTCAGACACGACGCAGTGGAAATAAAACCCAAAAAACAACCGAGAAGATAGTATTGTATTTGGAATATGTAATAAATATCTAACGAGCAGGTCGCATTTGAAAACGACAGATGTTTCGTCTGGTCTCGTTGTTCCTCACTTGTTTATCCAGCGTTTCCTCCTGAACTCAAACAGTTTTCACACTTTTCTCGACTTTATTAAATAATATTCTAATAAATGCGCTGGTTAGAAACAGAAGTGCTCCCGGTTAGCGTCAAATAAAACTTAAAATAAAGCCTGTGACGTGTGGATTTAGACCAAATGACTCAGGTGTTTGTGATGAAATTGCTTGTTTAATATTATTTAATACTGTCAAAATAAATCAAGAAAACTGTTCAATAATTCAAGCATTTATTTTAACTTTGTTTTATTATTTAGTTATTTTTAAAGGATCATATGACGCTATTTTCTGTTCTGTTCTAATGTTGTTTCCTCGTCAAAAACAGACCTGGGGTTGTGTTTTGTTCCTGCAGATTTAGGCTGAGTTCTTCTCTCAAAACTGAAAACGCTCTGTTCCACCTTGTGATGTCATCGTGTGGCGATACAGGTGCTCCGCCGTGTTTTTAAACTCCACACGCCTTCACTTCTAGAATCATCTGGATCATTTCAGCGTCTGGAATTGTCGATCTTCACGGAACAAAAGGTAAAAAGGAGACCTGAAAACTACCACTTTATGACATCACAAGGTGGAACAGAGCGTTTTGAGCTTTGGAAATGTTACAGACTGATAATAAAGTGTGAGTCAAACATGTGAATGAAATAAAACACAACTCCAGGTCTGTTTTTGAGGAGGAAACAACATTAGAACACGATTTAAAGTTCACAAGAGTCAAGTTTGTGTAACATAGAAGCTTTAAAGTTTGACGACGGCACAACAATTATATTTCGGAACATTTTTCATGAAGATATTTAATACTATGGAACATTACAACAAAACAACAACATCTCCAAAGCTCAAAACGCTTTGTTCCACCTTGTGATGTCATGAATTTACAGAACAAAAGCTAAAAGGAAGGTGTTAACTTAAAAATGATGAAATCCACGACTGAAATGATCCAAATGATTCTAGAAATGAAGGTGTGTGGAGTTTAAAAACACAGCGGAGCACTTCCTGTATCGCCACATGATGACATCACAAGGTGGAACAGAGTGTTTTCAGTTTGAGAGAAGAACTCAAGGTATATTTTTGAGGAGGTAACAACATTCAATGGCTGAAAATAGAGGCGTGAAACTCATTTTCGCCGAGGGCCACATGAGCAAAATGGCCGCCATCGAGGGCCAGATGTGACTGTGCTGCAGCGTAAATGTCACTAAATATAAACAAACGTCACGTAAAAAATAAATGTAACTTCTTTTTAACTCTTTCTGTATTTCTTATTTATTCAAGTTGCAGATATTACGTCTGTGTATCTGCGTATTCTCTGATAAACTGACATTTTTAAAAGTGTGTATCAACTCACAGACCTTCAGCTTCAAAAACGTTTAATTATTGGACAGTTTGTTGTTTAACTTTTACATCCTTAGCTCCGTGTTTGGAGTCAAAATGCCAACGTAGATTGTTCTTTTTCACAACCGACCCGCCTCATAACGCAAAAAAACACACAGGTTTTTCTCCTTGAAGCGCAAACTTGTTTTCACCTTCACCTTTCTTGAAACTGACGACAATTTCCGTCTTCCTGAACATTTTGGGATCATTATTTGCAAATATTTCTCAGTTCATTAGTTCGTGGTCAATGCCTATTTCTCATTTTTGCATTTTTTTGGCATTATTTTCGGTTAAAACGCACATTTATCACATAACTTTGCAAACTGGGCCCTACAGATCCCTTCATTTTTTTGAATTAGTTGCGCGAAGAACACACTGAAAAGCAGAGTCGCCTCTCCACAAATCTGACTTGTTCTCGGGCTTCTTTTAATGCCATACTGTGAAACATTCAAGGCAAAGCAACAGCATCTCCACGCAGAAAAGTAGAGCACAGAAATAGTCAACGAATATCAAAAACAAAGCTGAAAAAGTGTTCAAGTTTCCACCCTGCGTGTGTTTTCCCCGCACCTTCCAGCCCACAGCTCGCTCTAATTTTCCACCGCTTCCCATTAGAATGCGTTTTTGTCCGTCCCCGCAGACTTCCCGCCGCTTCACGACTTGATTTACCGCTCTTATCAAATACATATTGCCAAACGAGTGAGACGTGCAACCTTTCATTTGCACGGCGTACACCCAACTCACAAATTCGACACGCTACATTAACAAGAAAAATGGCTGTCACCGCGCACGCCAAGAACCTGCGTGTGCGGAACCGAGCGGGCGGAGGGATGAGCGGGAGGAGAGGAAGAGGAGCGGAAGAGCGTTTAACATATGCGCGAGGAAGAGGAGGAGAGAGAGAGGGGTGATGGTCATGGAGTGATGGACGCGTCGATCTTTCCAGTCTCAGCTAAGGTCAAATTTAGGCAGGTTTTTGCAGCTTTCGAGATTCGAGTCGTGACATTTTGACGACTTTTCACCCTCAGAGAGATGTTTTGTTTTGAAGAATTTGCTACGGCGGCGAGAATTTTCATCATTTTTAAACTCATCGATTGATCGCTCTGATTAGACAATAAGATCTGTGAGTTTTTCAGCTGTTTAAACATAATTAATAACTCACAAACTTCTTCTTTCGCGAACCAATTTGTACCTTTGAAGCGACGCCAACGACGTTTCTTTTTGGGGGGTAAAGCTAAACTAAAGCTGCTGCCCCGTCTGAATGTCTGTTATTCAAGCTAAACTTTAATCTGAACTTTATTTTTAGACAATCTGACCTGAAAGAGCTGCTGTAGTTAAAAGTACAACAAGCGAACTGCATCACGAACTGCATCATCTGACTGAAAAGCCACGAGTCGCACTGGTCTTTGTCGCTGAAGACGCCGAAACGGTTGCGTCTTTAAAGCTGTTTTTAATCACAATCTGTTCGTTTTCCTGCTCCACCTGACCCTCTGCTCCTCATCCTCTGCTCCACCTGACCCTCTCCTCCTCATCCTCTGCTCCACCTGCTGACCCTCTGCTCCTCATCCTCTGTTCCGTCTGACCCTCTGTTCATCCTCTGCTCCGTCTGACCCTCTGTTCATCCTCTGCTCCGTCTGACCCTCTGTTCATCCTCTGCTCCGTCTGACCCTCTGTTCATCCTCTGCTCCGTCTGACCCTCTGTTCATCCTCTGTTCCTCTGACTCTCCTCTCCTCCGTTAATCTCTGTCCTCTGCTCTCATTCCGGTCGATAAAACATTATCCCTCGTGTGCGTATTACACGTCTAAAGGGAGTTCGCACTAAATGAATGAATATGAACAGGACAAAAGTTCTTAGATTAGACCCCCGCCTCTCATCCACATAGTACTGCAGAACTGAATGACACAACGGCTACTGCACCAGCCTCACAGCAAGAAGGTCCTGGGTTCGATTCCCAGACGGCACAGAGGCTTTCTGAGACGAGTTTGAAGGACTTTGTTACCACAGAAGAACTTTCACATGGGACAAAGATCAAACTTAGAACCGTGATACGACCAAAGACGAGCTGCGGCTGATATTTTGGAGTTTTGGTGCAGAGTGAGTTTAGAATATTTATTTATTTATTTTGTATTTATTTTTATTTTATTTATTTTTTTATTTTATTTTTATTTTTATTTATTTTTTGTATTATTTTTATTGTATTTTAATTAATTAATTAATTAATTAATTAATTAATTAATGTATTTATTTATTTTTTATTTCATTTTTAATGAATTAATTTTTTTATTTCTTTTTTATTTTTATTTTATTTTTTTATTTATTTATTTAAAGGCATATGTCTTCCTGCACCTGTCAGCAGCACAAATGAGACACATTGTTCCTAGAGGCACAGTTGTTTCTCATTTAGTTTTTAACTCAAAATGTATGTGTGTATGTATGTGTATGTGTTAATAGTTTTTGCAAATAAAGTCCTGCAAGAGCTCGAGTCTCAGGAGGATAAAAAGATACTCACCTAAAAAAGATTCTTATTTGCAGTGAGACTTTCCTGGTTAAATCATAATAATAATGATAAACGGATGGACGTATTGAGCTTTTTAAGCAAACCTCAGCGAAACCACAAAGATACTAGAGGCGGAAGTGACCGGAACAAGCCAGGGCGCCGTTCTTGAGCTAATTCATGGACGGCAAATGATTTTACAGAACTGGAAGCCTCCTCCAGCTCAGTGTTTATCTATGAGCTGCTGCTTTAAAATGATATACAGCCCTGACCTTGTCCAGCTCCTTGGCGCTGTCCACATTCACCGTGTTCTCCGCTCTCTCCACTTGAACATTAAACAATCCAGCAGTACACACTCCCACCACTGGATGGCACTGTCCAGGAAAAACCCAATCTGCGTCATTAAGTCCAGAATGTAAAAGGACCAAAAGTTCAGGAGCAGAAGAAGCAGAAGAAAGTGTCAGATGTAACTTCTATTTAAGTAAAAGTCCTGGTCACTCTTCCCTTTGAAAATGTATTTACTTCCAGAATACTGAACGCCTGCATGTACTCTGTAAAGTATTCTGATACACGGTCCAGTCAGAGTACTGCATTCTGAATGTATCACAGAGTAAGGACGGAACACAGGATTCAAAACGAGCTTTATGTTCGTTTCAGCGCGAGTTCTGCGTTTCCCGTCACTAAATAGAAAAGGAAAAACCTTCACGAGAGTACAGTTTGAAGCCTAAACTGTGCGGTCAAATACTGCAGTATATTCCTTTGGTTTTTACCGGAATACTACTCAAAATCAGTATTCTGAGCAGGTTTTCTTGGCACATGTGTTGAGTTACTTCCCAACACTTCATATACGACATAGTTTTTCCTCATTTCTCTGGTCCTTTGTATGTTTTATATCTCGGTTTATAGCGTTTTGTCCTTTCAATTACATCAACTTCAAATTATAAAACAAATCTCGTGTCTCTCAAGTAATATTATTGTAGAATTGCGTAATATTTCTAAGTATTTTTCAGCAGCAGATACTCAGATAACACCATTTTTGTCTTCTGTAGTTACGTCTCTACTAAGTCACAGTTCCACAAGACCTAAAAAGAAACAAAATACGTGCAAAAAGTACATTAATCAGCCTACATCTTATAAAAACATCACGACAAAACTCCTTCCTAACAGGACGTGCGTCACATTAACACCGAGGTAAAGTATTTGCATGAAATTGTCGTTGAAGTAAAAAAATATAAGAGCGTTTTTATAGATAAGGCGAGACGAGGCAGGTTTATGTGTAGAGCATTTGTGCAGATGAGCTAGTGCTGCCCCCGTTAGCTACACAAATCAAAACAAACTCCACCCACCGCCACATTTCAAATAAACAGTGATAATACGACAGGAAGTGAACGAGGGAGGGGGAGTAAGACGCTAAAGGCTAAAGGCTAAAGGCTAATCATGACATAGTGAGATAAACACGATGACAAGTCTGTGGTAGATGTATTATTACTATATTATTGTGATTAAATGTACTCTTTTGAAAGGTGACTTCAAAACAGAGTCCCAGCGTCCCAGCGTCCCGGCGTCCCAGTGACAAATGCAGATAAAATAAGTGTGTAATGTTTAGTAAAGCAAACGTCTTATTTTGTAGGGTCATTTATTCATTTTAGCTGTGGTTAAATACAAAAAAATAAAGCCTAAAAACTCAATAATCAACGTAATTTTTAACATAATGATTCGTATTTAATCGTGACCAAAGAATGTGAGACTCCGGTGCTTTTTTGAGCGTTTAATCGTGTTATTTATTGTCTCCTCGTCAAACACAAACCTGGACTTGTATTTGCTTCATTCGCACTTGCTGAGTTTTGCCTGAATTGTTGCGTCAGAGGTAAAATTATGGGCTTAAACGGTTTTGAAGTCGGTCTCAGGACTCGTTCTGTGGTGAAACTGTTCAAAACAAACACATGGAGGTGTCAGCAAAGCATTTACACGTCTGTTTATGTTCTGAGTGTTCATTAGTGCAAACGTTTAAACGCCTCTCTGGAAACGGACGTGGAGTTTTTAAAGCGTGTTTTCCACCGTAGACATTATTCTAAGTAAAAATAAGAAATACTAAATGTAAAAATCGTGTTTAAAATATGTCCCAGTCCTCAGTGACAAAGTGCCGCACAATCTCCTCATTCACAGACGACTCAGCTCATAAATGATTTATTCAGATTGGACTTTGATTATAATGAACATATTTAAATATTGTTATAGAAAGAAAACACATTTGAACAAGATTAACAACAGAAAAGGACAATTTACAAGAAATCATTACCAAAAATCATATTTTTGTCCGGATCTCAAAATTAATGCATTTTACCGTTTTTCCAGGTCTGGGGGTTTGTTTCCAGGCAACGGCTCAACAAAGTCACAACAAAATCACAGCTCAACAAAATCACAGCACAGGCTCATCAAACAAGACAATACTCAAATTTAATACTTGATGATAAAACATGAATTACTATGAACCTGTTACATTCAGACTTTTAAACTTTAGCCTTTATTGTCCCAGACGGGAGCTTCTTTTTCACAAACTCAGAGCTTGTTTGACATTTTGTGCATTACTCTGTAATGTTCATCTTTAATTGCCAATTTGAGGAAATAGCAGCAGAGTCTAAACGACAGAAGACATTGTAGGAGAGCCGTCCCATTAGAGGCACTTATCCCGCTCGGCTTATCTCCACTTTAAAGTGATGAATAGACGTTTAGAGTTTGTCACAGCGGCGGAAAACTCCACTGTTCAGATTCTCATATTAAACATGTTCTACCTAAAGTATCCAGCTTTTATTTCTAAACACTTTTATCGGAGTCGAAGCAGCAGCATCACCACAGTGTTAGCTTTAACGTTTTTCAGGCTAAAACAGAGACATTTAACGGCGTTTTACTGCCATACAGTGGGCGGAGCCAACCGTTCGCTGTGACACATGCTCAGGGTCTGTCAGTGACGGAGCAGAGGACGTAGCGATGGCTGACGTTTTATGGTGGAGCGCTCTTAGTAAGCATTTTTAATCCAGAGACCATTAATCGCCGCGACCTTCCTGAAGCGTTGGTGATCCACAGTTCCCCGTGAGCGTCATGTTAATAGATTGTATCGCACACACACTCGCTCAGACGCACAAACACGGAAACGCGGGCAGAGTTTCCGCAGCTGTATATTTGTACACGGAGCTGATGGAGCTGCGACCGCATACTTTATATGTTGACTAAGAAATTGGATTCGGTGTCAGCGCTGCAGTAACTAATGGGCTCATTACTTGTTGCATACACTTAGACGCACACGGACACACAAACGCACAAACTCACACATGTACACGCCGTATCAGCCTTACACATTCACTGCAATTAAATCCTCCGGCTCACACCTGCCCTCCCAAACCCATCCAGCAAACCGCAGAGAGGTCAGGGCACGGAGCGAAACTGACCGTCCTCTTATTTTTGTACAAACCGACAAACAAACAAATGCTGTTTATCACCGACTTGTCAGAAAACCCGGCAGAGGTGAACCGCGACCGCAGCCCCGTCGCCATTAAATACAACCTCCCACAAGTTCTGCTACGTCCAGAAACGAGCTCCAGACTCAGGGGCGACGTGTGTGTCTCCGTAACCGGGCAGCGCATTAGGTGAACTGTGTCTGGCCTTGTCACGACGACGGACGAATAAAAATGTAAGAAAAGTTAAACCTCAGTGCAGTGGATTTCATTCCGATGGCGCTACTCTCCGTCGATCAGTCTAGAAACGCCAGCGCGGTTGTGTCATGTCATTAGCGACTTTATAATGCTAAGTGCGTAATGTTTAGTAAAGCAAACGTGTTATTTTGTAGGGTCATTTATTCATTTTAGCTGTGGTTAAATACAAAAAAATAAAGCCTAAAACTCGATAATCAACATAATTTTTAACATAATGATTCGTATTTAATCGTGACCAAAGAATGCGAGACTCCGGTGCTTTTTTGAGTGTTTAATCGTGTTATTTATTGTCTCCTCGTCAAACACAAACCTGGACTTGTATTTGCTTCGTTCGCACTTGCTGAATTTTGCCTGAATTGTTGCGTCAGAGGTAAAATTATGGGCTTAAACGGTTTTTGAAGTCGGTCTCAGGACTCGTTCTGTGGTGAAACTGTTCAAAACAAACACATGGAGGTGTTAGCAAAGCATTTACACGTCTGTTTATGTTCTGATCGTTCATTAGTGCAGCTCAAACGTTTAAACGCCTCTCTGGAAACGGACGTGGAGTTTTTAAAGCGTGTTTTCCAACGTAGACATTATTCTAAGTAAAAATAAGAAATACTAAATGTAAAAATCGTGTTTAAAAGCTGCAATGAGCAACAAAAATGCTTTAAATTATAGTGTCCGCCTGGACCTTTAGTTTATCTCCGTGGAAACAAGCAAGTGACGCCATAGGTCAAGTTACTGGCTATGTTTGTGGAAAGGCGACACCGCTCCAGACGCATGATTTTAAATAATAAATCCACAAAATATTTCAATAATACAACTTTTTTTTTCATTTGACAGATTTGAATTTTGCTTTTATTTGGATATAAACTATTTAATTTAGTAAATGAGAAAGAAAAGTTTAATGCCAGACTGTGTAACATTCCGGGGAAATAAAAAATACAGCGTGGCCCAAAAGTCACTGACACGTTTAAATCTTCAGTCGCTCCTATGATTCTTAAGTTACACTCACCAAATTTTAGCAGTAGATAAACTGAACCTTCTGAGATTTTTGTCAATATAAACGGTTATAATTGTTCATTTACACTTGAACTAATCACGACATAAACTAGAAGAAGTAAAAAGGACCTATTTTTTAAAAGTTTTCTCCCTGAACAGCCCGATCCAACTCACTTTACGTCACATTTAAATCATTTCTGGCTTATGTCTCTTATTTGATCCTCGATGTCACGTTTTAAGTCGTTTCTCGTCTGAGGTTTATTCACAAACACCTTTTCTTTAAGATCGACCCACAGGAAGAAATCAGGACTAGTCAGGTCTGTGGAGATACTGCCCCCTGTCTTTTAAAAACACTTATTATTCCTTTAATGGCGTTTACACTCGGGGCGTCTCTGGTATTGGGTCGAATTTGACCCATGTGACTCAAAGTTCCACTGGACAATGAGGGTTTGTTCCTCGGTGCTGGATTTGCTCAGATTAATGTGGGAAAGGTCGATCTAAATGCTCTGGAAAAATAAAAGACAAATATTTATACAAAAGAGTTATGAGTTTTTTCAACTGTCAGTGACTTTTGGGCCACACTGTATAAATAAAACACCCAAGATGTTAAAATGTAAGACAACAACTCATGTATTTTCTGGACAAAACGTCGCTCCAAAACTAAACGTCTCACTGTAAATTGAGTCATCCTTTGTAAAGTGTGTTTTCTAGTGTAAACATTATCTAAAGTAAAAATGTGAAATACTAAAAATCACGTTTAAAGCCGTAATGAGCCGCAGAATGACTCCTATGTGATCTTTAATGAGCTGCACACACACACACACACACACACACGAGTGGAAGCAGCGCCCCCTGTGGCTGTCGGACACGTATCAGAGCTGGACTCAGGCCGACTGTGGAGGAACCGAGCTGAGTTTTCACGTCTCACGCTGAGTTTGAGTTAGAGCGCAGTCAAACGGAACAGTAATAAACACGAGCAGCAGGGGGCGATGTGGGGAAATGTTACAGTTTGTTTCCGCGCATCATTTACCTCTGATATCACACGAGCGTCGAGTGTCACACGTTTACAGGAACTTTTTTTTTTTTTTTAAAGACAAAACATTTTCTTCATATTGGGTCAAGGCAGCTTTTTATTTCCCTCTGTTTTTCTTAATTTCCTGCATTTCTTTCCCAGATTTAAGAAGTATTTCTAAGTTTTTCCTGTATATTTTTATTATTTTAAGTAGTTAGTGAGAACATTTGCCCATTTTTGTAAGTATATTTTTATTGTTTTGCTCCCGATTGTTTTGTTTTTTGTTTGCTTAGTTTCTTTTGTTTGACCTGGTGAGTCTGGACATCGTGTTTTGGTTCTTTATTTTGTGTAGGTGAAGTTTATCGGTTGTTTTTTTGTTTTTTTCGTCTTTATTTCACGTTATCCGTCTCACTGTGGGCTTTTTCCTTTGTTAATTTGTTTTGTTTTTTGGGCACGAGGGTTTTTTCTTCCAACAGTTTTCAAACTTAACGAGAATCAGAAGTTACGAAAATAATAAACAGCTTTGAACCCTGACCTCTGTCCCCCCGTGTCCTTCTTAAATATGTTTGGGTCTCTTTGGGTCGTAACACTTTTAATTAATTAATTACAACTAAAAAAGGATTGTGTCCTGACCAACACATAACTCCACAATACAGTCACATGACAAAATACATTTACTTTAATTAATATCTTAAACACAAACTACTGCAATGTCTAAGTACAAATTAATTTATGTTTTAATTTGTTTTTGTTTTTTATTGAATCGAATCAAATGAGTTTTGTTTCATATATATTTCATTGATGTGTGAACAAATATTATACTGTCATGAATGCATATCTTTTCCTTTTTATATAATAAGAACTAAAAACTAAACAAAAAAATAGTAATAATAATAATAATAAAATAAAAAATAATACAAATAAAAAACAAATAATAATAAAAAATAAAATAAAAATAGTAATAATAATAATAATAATAATAATAACAATTGTAAAATAATAATAATAATAATAATAATAATACAAAATAAATAAATCACACAAATCTTGAGTGAATAGACGACTAAGAAGAGCATTGCACAATAAATAATAAAAAATATCTTGTATAAGTGTCTTGCCCATGAGCACAACAGCAATAACCCTTGCTGTGTATGTGACCAGCTCTACCAAGGAGCTGCCACGACTCTGGAAACTATTTTACTGCACTTGTGTTCAGTTTAATGGAGAAACATTCAAAACAGAAGCGGGAAATGTTGCACAGTAAATGTTGGACTCTTGAGCGCACATAAGCCACGTGTTAAAAATATGTTGTAACGTGGGATATTCACGCAAAAAGACGGAACACGGAGGTTTTTTTAGTTCAAACTGTGCCTGAAAATCAGCACCAACACAACATCAACACGGGAAGAACACGCCTGCGAGTTTAGAAAATAAAACAGCACCAACACGAACCACCTGCGTTTAATTCCTCTGAAAACTTTTGTCGTCTTTTTACATCGACTAAGTTCTTCCCGCTGCCGCCTCCAATGTCACACCATTGATTCATTAATGCCAAACGTCCGTGCAGTGGCTCCATTTCCTTCTTTAATGGTCAAACTTACGCGCGGTGGCTCTATTTCCTTCTTTAATGGTCAAACTTCCATGCAGTCGCTCTATTTCCTTCTTTGACTCATTTCTTCGTGTGTTATCCATGATGAGGCCGTGTTCATGACGCGCAAAATGACAGTTCAAAACCAAAACTAGCGTCTTCTTCAGCGCAGAATCTTTCCTCACGTCTGCGTTTACTGCTAGAGAGCGCCCCCCGGTGTCCGTTAACCAGTAAAAATCTATAAATTGGCCGCACCGTTGTATAAACCGAAGTGTTTAAAACGTGGGGGAAAAACGTTACACGACTTATAATCTGAAATCTACAGTATTTTTATTCACTATGACTGGTCACTTCTGAACTCCTGGCGCTCTGCTGTACGTGGCGTCGTCCCCGTGGCGTCGTCGCCGCACCGCCGCGCTGTACAAACGTGCGAGTTTTTCTTGTTTGGACTTGTATATTCCTGGTGGTCGCACAAATAGTCGATACAAATGACATCTTAGGGGCAGGCACGGGCCATCTCCACTTTGCTGTTGGTGAGAATTAGTTTTTGTTGTGCGTCCTTGACATTCCCCTTCCTCTTTCCTCTCTTTCCTCTCTTTCCTCTCTTTCCTCTTGTGTCTGGATACACACCACACAGTACAGTCCTTATTTACATTCGGAGCGCCCGGGGTCCCTCAGGAGGCTGCCGTGGTCCCGCCGCTGCCCTGACAGGAACAAGCTCACAAGTTGGGGCTGTGTTTGTCTTCACTGTTTTCTGGGTTGTTGTTTCTTTATGGTCCTCGTAGATTATACAGAAACTCTGGAATTGGATGAACTATTCCTCTCTTACGTCTACACTGGTCTGAAAAGTAAAAGCGCGTTTCTCACATGTGGAAAAAGTATTTGTTGCAGAATGTCGACTACTTCATAATTGCGTTTGAACGTTCAAATGAAGTAAACTGAATCACTGTTATTGCAAAGAAATAAAGACGTTTGACAAAATTCTGTTCTGAGCATAGACTGTTTATATAAATGGACAGAGCTAACCTGCTAGCGGCTACATTTCTAAACAGGAAGTGATCACGGGCGCGCTTCCAGCTCCATCGATTCTGGTTTCAATTCACTTTACATTTACATTGAAAAACTGTGTCCTCTCTCTGTCTCTGCTGCTTCAGACTCATTTTGGTCTTAAATGTTCATTTTAACCCTCTACATGATCCTGGGGTTCTTTTTTTTTTTTTCAAGATACTTATACTTATGAGTTTTTTTTTTTTTTTTTCTTCCCAAGTTATTTTCAGTTTTGTTTTTGTTTTTAATTTTGTTATTTTCAGGTTTGTTTGTTGTTGTTTTTTTTTTTTTTTCAGGTTTGTTTGTTTTTTTAAATTTTGTTATTTTCAGGTTTGTTTGTTTGTTTCTTGTTTTTTTGTTATTTTCAGGTTTGTTTGTTTTTTTAATAGTTATTTTGAATTTATTTGTTTTTTAAGTTATTTTGAGTTTTCTTTTGTTTTTTTTTAGTTATTTTGAGTTTGTTTTTGTGTTATTTTGATTTTTTTTGTTATTTTCAGGTTTGTTTTTGTTATTTTGAGTTTATTTTTTTAGTTATTTTGAATTTGTTTATTTTGATTATTTTTTTGTTATTTTCAGGTTTGTTTGTTTTTTTATAGTTATTTTGAATTTGTTTGTTTTTTAAGTTATTTTGAGTTTTCTTTTGTTTGTTTTTTTGTTATTTAGATTTTTTTGTTATTTTCAGGTTTGTTTTTGTTATTTTGATTTTTTTTTTTTTTTTAGTTATTTTGCATTTGTCTTTTAAAGTTATTTTGTATTTTATTTTATTTTTTTGAGTTTATTGTTTGTTTTGTTTTTCTTCTGTCTCAACTCAGTTATTTTTCAACTTAGTTACACATTTCAATCACACAGGCTTATAGTTTCCATCACACCCTGTTAGTCTTGTACGCACAAATATAAACATAAAATTCAATGATAAAAATATAAGCATCATTTTATTCACAAAAAATAAACTCATGAAACAGGCCTGGACAAAAATAATGGTAGAAAAGACTGAAAATAATGTGACCAAAGGGACATGTTAGGGACAGTGAGGACATTTTTAAATAAATATGTCGCATTTTACTGAGAAACAAGTTCAACTCAACAAGTTTAAGATGCACAGTATTCAAGAGTAAAGTAAAAAAAAAAAAGTTTAAAAAAGCAAAAAAAAATGACGCTTTCACCCTATCCGTACTTAATTTTCCATTAAAAAACCCAAGAAAAATCAGACTTCTGTCATTTTTTTTGTCTTATTGTGACACTTAAAAATAATCAGTTGATATAAATAACCGAAGCTGTGTTTTTTTTCAAATTTGTGTAAAAAAGTTTGGTATTTTTCCGTGTTACTTCCCGGTTTCTCCGTGGTCTTCTGTGTCCACACGCTCCACACTTCTCTCGCTCCTGATCCGGACTCGGTGACAGTAGAATTACGGGCGGGTAATTGCAGTTGCGGAGGCTTTGGTCCTGGGATCTCGCGCGTCTCCAAGCAGCCAAACTACTTTTCCGAAACCAACCACCGGAACTGATTTCACTCCTTATTTCCTCGAGCCGCGGCCTCCCTCCTCCAGCCGTCATCTGCTCTCGTTCTTTTTGTTCATTTGCGGCCAATTTGGGGATTTTTCATTTGTCCCATTGTAACAGTTTCAATCTTGTCGTAAATGGATTTCAGTTTTCGTGTTTTGGGCTGTTGTGTCGAGGAAGTGCGAGGTCGTTATGGAGTTATGGGAACTTTGCCGGTGGAGCGTCCGCCGTGTGCTTCGCTCGGAACGTTCCATTATTGAGGCCAGGGTGCGTGTTTTTAAAGAATAAACACACAAAATATTTAAATAAAAGACGTTTGTTTAGTCGCTCGTCGTCCAGGTCTGATCCAGGAGAAAAAGAGGAAAAACTCTAAATCTGTCGAACGTCTTCAGTCCTACAACTTTGTGTTCGACAGATTTGATTTTTCGTTTATTTGGACATAAACAACTTTAAGTAACTGAGACAGAAAAGTTTAACACATTAAAATAAATAAATACAACAAATGAAGAAAAAATGTCAAGAAACTTAAAAACCTTGAACCGCCCCCCCCCCCTCCTTATATGTGCGTGTTGTTCTTATGTTTGTGTCGTTCTTATGTTTGTGTTGTTCTTATGTTTGTGTTGTTCTTATGTTTGTGTCGTTCTTATGTTTGTGTTGTTCTTATGTTTGTGTCGTTCTTATATGTTTGTGTTGTTCTTATGTTTGTGTTGTTCTTATGTTTGTGTTGTTATGTTTGTGTTGTTCTTATACGTTCGTGTCGTTCTTATATGTTTGTGTTGTTCTTATGTTTGTGTTGTTCTTATGTTTGTGTTGTTCTTATGTTTGTGTTGTTCAGATTTTGTCAGATAAATTTCCCCAAAATTGCGACTTCTATGTTTTTCTTCTTTATTATTGTACATTTTTTGTTGCGACTTATCCTCCAGAAAACACTGCAGTTCATGTTTCTCTAATTAACCTGCTGAGGGTCGACACTGGACTTATTTTTCGGGCCGTGTTTCTTTCGTTTTTGTCGGGTCATATTTTGTCCCGACTTTGGTGAAGCTGAGAAAGTTCCATTTTAGGAGGCGGCCATGCTTATAAATCACTAGATTTGTTTTGCAGCCGCAGAAGGAGCGTGGACAAAGCAGAATGTGTTTTAGATGAAGAAAAGACGAAAGTGAAAGTGAAAGTGGGACGCAACAGAAAAGTCAAGCTTGCATTTCTCCAGTCCAGTGATTGTGGCTCGTCCAATTGATTTTTTATTTTTATTTTTTTCACTTCTCCCCAAAACATTTTTATTTTTTTTTCTTCAATCATCAATCAAATGCTTTTTTTTATTTATTTTTTTTTATAGATTTGTACAGAAATAACAATATATAATTTTTAATAAATCCAAAGTAAATGAGCTTTTGAGCTTTTAGCCGTGTAATATTTAGTGATGGGACTTTCGGCTCTTTTGTTGGAATCCGAATCTTTTGGGTCTGTTCTCTTCAAAGAGCCGTTCAAAAGTCTGGCTCTTTTACCATTTATTTATCTGATAGAGGCCAATGTCATTTTAACAACAAAGTAATCACAGAAAAAAAATGAGAAATGGTTCAAAATGAGAGTGGGAGTATAATAAAATAAAAAATAAAAAAATAATAAAATAAAAAATGAATAAAATAAATAAATAAATAAATATATAAATAAAATAATAAAATAAAAAATAAAATTACAAATGAATAAAATAAAATAAATACATAAATAAAACAATAATAAAATAAAATAATAATAAAATAAAAAATCAAATAATAAAATTTAAAAAAAATAAATACATACATAAGTAAAATAATAATAAAATAAAATAATACAATAAAATAATAATAATAACTAATTCAATTCAAGTTTATTTATATAGCACATTTAAAAACAACTAACTGTTATTATGGTGCCAAATATATTTTTTCTGCACAAATCTCTCACTCGTGTCGCCTGCTCTGCTTCTGCACTGATTCTTGGATTGGTTCAGCATTAATCAGTGTAAAAATGCATAAAAATTGGAAAGAAAAAGATCCGGTTCTTTTAAAAAATGAGATCCGGAGCCAACAGTTCATGTTAAGGAATCGTTCAAAAGAGTCGACTCATTCACAAACGTCACATCACAATTAATAAAACAGACCTGGAGTTGTGTTTTGTTTCATTCACACATGTTTGAGTCACACTTTATTATTAACATCTCCAAAGCTCAAAATGCTCCGTTCCACCTTGTGATGTCATCAGGTGGTAGTTTTCACGTTAACTCCTCCTCTTTTTACCTTTAGTTCAGTGGAGATCGGCAACTCCAGACGCCGAAATGATCCAAACGATTCTAGAAATGAAGGTGTGTGGAGTTTAAAAACACAGCGGAGCACTTCCTGTATCACCACTTGATGACATCACAAGGTGGAACGGAGCGTTTTCGGTGTGTTTTGAGAGAAGAACTCAGCCTAAATCTGCAGGTTTGTGTGTTAAACATGTGTGAATGAAACAAAAACACATCTCCAGGTCGGTTTGTGAGGAGGAAACATTAAAACGGATCAGAAAACGGCGTAATCTGAGCGTTTTTATAGTTACATTTGTGCTGAAGATAACGACAAACACTCAAACCACATCTCTGTTTTCCCAACTGTTTGGATGTTGAATCGTCAACACAAACCGCCGCAGACCCGCCTCTTATTCCGCGCGGAAACTGCCTGCATTCTTCTGTTTGAAATCATTTTACCTTTTCAATCCAAAGAAGAATTCACACGAGATTTTTCATTTTCAAGTGAATCAAAACGAATCAAAAACCACCTCAACACAAACGGCACAGACGCAGCGGCGGAAACACTCAAAACCAGAGCAGGAACGTCCACTGACTGTTTCCCTTTGGAGAAGAAAATGATTTGGTGATGACTTTCTGTTGGCTGTTTAAAGACGACAGCGGATGTAGGACGATGTTTGGAGTCGCGTCTCATCTTTTATGGAACGAAATGTCAAGAAAATGCATTGTGACTGTTGGGATCAGATGCATTTGTCTCCCTGTGTGTGTGAGGACGGTGTGTGCGGAGGATGAAAGTGCTCGCCTGACACGGATGAAATTTTAAACCTCTTATTTATTTGGACAAAAGGCAGTGTGATTTTCAGGCCTTTCCTCGGCCACAGAGATAAACATTTAGACGAAACCAGACACTTTTTTTCCATTTTTCAGCCGATTATTTCACATTCACAGTTGTCTCTCGCTGTATCGCTGCTGTTTTGTGGATGTTTTTAGTGTAATTTTGCATGTTTTTTTTACGCCGTATGACCGTGCGTTGTGTTCTGCGTCCTGATTGGCTAAGCAGAGGCACGTGAACAACTAATTTAAACCAATCATCGAGGAGAGAGTTTAAACAAGAGAGAAATGTGAGAAAATGTTAACGCCTGTGTGAGAAAAGTGTATAAAGTGTGTGGTGAGGGGTTTTACAGACAAAAAACATAGAGAGTAGTGAAAAATAAAGCTAATACTTCGCGGATTTCACCTGTTGCGGGTTATTTTTAGAACGTGACCCCCACGATAAACGAGGGAACACTGTATTTCTAAACAAATCGTGCTAAAAGTGCAGTTTTTTTCCACGCATCAGGTGATCACGTGAAGGTCGTTTGTAATTTTCCAAAACGAAATTGCCGTAAAATAAAACATCTTTGTGGAGGTTTATGCTCCGAGCTGTCGTGAAAGTAACACTGATGCGATGCTTCTGAACGAGCCGGCTCTTTTGAACGGCTCCTTCGTGTGAAAGTTTGGAAAACGGATCAAAGTTTTTAAAAGAACCGTCTCATTTTTACCCAGATTAATCCTGAATCAGCGCAGAAGCATCAGCAGAAAAGCAGGCGACACAAGTGACACATTTGTGCACAAAAAACATAATAACAGTCAGTTTTTTTAAATTATTATTATTGTAGTGCAACGTTTTACTTTGATTCTGCATAATTCTAAAGTATAAACACACTCCCACTCTCAATTTGAACCATTTTAAACACATTTGAGCCTCGGTCGTGTCTTTTTGTGATTAGTTTGTGGTTAAAACGAGTTCTTCTGTCGTGTAAATAAACAGTAAAAGAGCCAGTTTTTTGGAACGGCTCTTTAAAAGCAATGGATCCCAAAGATTCAGATTCCATAAAAGAGCCAAAAGTAGGTGATTGTTGTTGTCAGGATAACACATTTTGAAGTTTCAAGTATTGCTTAAGTAAATATAGATGATAAATGATGATATTGTAACTGATTTATCCCATAAAAACTATTCTAAATCTACAATATTGTTAAAAAATCACGAGTTACAATAAATAAACAGCAGAATAAAAGACTTTAGTGCTGAGTTTATCTGTAATGAGTCAAAGAGGTGATTCATTCAAACTTTTATGCCTTAAATCTTATTGTAAAGCCAAAAAATTATCAAAAATGTTCCAGTACTGCAGAGAAAATGTACACACGATACAAAAACATATAGTTCCAGCTTTCATAGATTGAACGATAAGTCGATATTGTGATTATCAGGACAGTCGTAGCATTGAGTGATTAAATAATGATTATAGCGTCGCACTTCAGTGACTCCAGTGATAAAGACAAATACAGACGTTCCTCCTGTGATGATTTACTGAGGAGATAATGACAGACTTCCCACATAACTCCGCCTTTTCTCTCACTCCAACCAAAGTGATTCTATTGTGATCCGCTCCGGAGCCCCTCCCCGGGCCCCTGCTCCGGCCCCGTCTATGTCCAGGTGAATAATGTCACTTGAGAACAATAGACTATTGTGTTTTATTGAGCTGCGCACATCCTCTTCTCCGCCTCACGCCTTTCTCCTCTGCCGCCGGTGAGAGATCAATGAATCAAAGCAGCGACGCAGAGAATACCGACAAGAGGCTTTCAACTTTTCAACGGGAATTCTTCTAAAGTGATTATTAACGTGCATTTGGACGCTGTAACAAAACACGTACTTCATTTCCTAAAACGAGCACCTAAATGAGCCACTTTATGTCTGGAAAATAAGTCGGACCACCCAAAAAATGCATAATAATGAAGATAAAAACATATATTCACATTTCTGAGTATAAGTCGCACCCACGGACAAAAAAAAATGTAAAAAGTGCAACTTGTACTCCAAAAAATACAGAACAAACTTGTCTTAAAAGGAGTTTCTGTAGATCCTGATCGTCACAGCTGTAAAAAAACACAGCGTATTCCACTTTTTCACGTACAAATAATCATTACAACAGCAATACAACAGGAAACAAACATAAACTCGATGTGTAGAACAGATCCATCAGGTGCAGTTAAGTGAAGTGGTCGATGTGCGTTTCCGTGGAGAGAAAGCGAACGGCGTGACACAAAAGGATGAACGGAGGGAAGGATGCCGTCGTGAATAATGGCCAGTCAGTGTTAAGGCCTTAATCGATGCTCGATTAATATTAATTGGTTTAGCCGTGGCAGGGGGGCGGGGCCAGGAGAACACTTCCTGCTCAGATTGATCGGTCTGAGGGCACCGAGGGCGAGCTAACATCGCACACTCCCAGAATCCTCGGCGTCCGTAGTGCTGACACCGTGTGCACTTGGGGACCCCGGCTTAGCGCATCTTAACCTTTCATATCGTGGAGCAGTGTACAGGCTCAAAGTCACACAAGATCTTACGACGAGAGTTTACTTTTTCTATAAATAAATACTTTGACCTACAAACCGAGCTGTATGATGCTGATTTAGAATTTTATGAATGCAGTTTTTGTTATTTTTGCTTGGGTTTACAAAGGTTTGAATGACTATTTACGAGAACGTTCTATCCATTAATCTATTTTCTTCTGGGTCGTGGAGGCACCAGCTGGTTCCTCTCGATGTGGACGAGCAGCAACTCTAACCCGAGTTCTTCTTCTTCTTCTTCTTCAAATTCTTCTTCTTCGTTAAAATCCTTCTTCTTCAAATTCTTCTTCAAATTCTTCTTCAAAATCTTCTTCTCCTCATTCTTCTTCTTCTTCTTCTTCTCTTCTCCTCATTCTTCTTCTTCTTCTTCTTCTCTTCTCCTCATTCTTCTTCTTCTCTTCTCCTCCTTCTTCTTCTTCTCTTCTCCTCATTCTTCTTCTTCTCTTCTCCTCATTCTTCTTCTTCTCTTCTCCTCATTCTTCTTCTCTTCTCCTTCTCCTCTCCTCATTCTTCTCCTTCTTCTTCTTCTCCTCCTTCTCCTTCTCCTCCTCCTCCTCCTCTTAATCCAGTGCCACCTGTCAATTTCACGCTCCATCCTTCACTCATTGTGTTCTGCGTCCTGATTGGCTGTTGGACTGTAGACCATTTTTTACATAAATTTACATAAACGTTGGATCTCAGTGTGACTCTGAAGTGCTGAACGTTTGCAATTTGTTTTCTCCCCGACAAAACCCACAATGTCGATGAAACGTTCTGCACCGACAAAGACGCCTACGAAGGTTTGAACTTTGAGAGAGTTTAACCCTGGAGAAATAAGAACACTTTTCTTCTTTGCTATAAGTTCACTAAAATATCCACTTTATTTTTTATTTTTTTAACTTTGATTTCCTAATTTAGGATCAGGGCTAAATCTGTCGCTAATTTATCCAAAAAGAATATAAAACGTACTCGTAGACATGATGCAAGTTATTACTAAAAAGATTTAAAAAAAAACAATTTTACCGACGGTTGTTTTTCTGAGAAGACGATTTTGTTTGGGTCGTTTGCTTTTCCAGCTCAACAAAACATCATGTGATCATCCTTTTTGTCACCATCACTGCGGCTCATTTTAAATCAATATTCATCCACTAGGTGTCGCTATGCAGGGGTCAGAAGTGGCACTCTGGGCTTTTGAAGTAAAATTTGAACTTTTTTTTTTTTTTTTTGATCTTGGGTAGTTAAACAAGAGAGAAATGTGAGAAAATGTTAATGCCTGTGTGAGAAAAGTGTATAAAGTGTGTGGTGAGGGGTTTTACAGCCAAAAACATAGAGAATAATTGTAAAAATAAAGCTGATACATCGCGGATTTCGCCTGTTGTGGGTTATTTTTAGAACGTGACCCCCGCGATAAACCAGGGAGCACTGAATAGGGTATGTACTATTTTTTTTTTTTTCAATTTCTACCTCATATTTATGATATTTTATTATAACATTTTAAACACTGTCTCTTTATGTTTTAAAACACATCCGTGGATACGTAAAGGGAATAAAAACGCATAAAATGTTCACTTTTAAGGCGTTTCCTGGATATTCTGACTGCCACTTTCTCTCTGAAATAGTTCCTGCTGTGTGTGGTAAAAGTTTCAGTCTGCTTCACTCTCACAAACACGTCGAAACACTGTACCTGTCATGTTCGGACGCTGCTCTTTAGCTCCTCGGTGTTATGTTTCCCTCCGGGCCGACGGTGACCTTGGCGTAACGGCGCGAATCCTTACCTGCCCTTCTGAAGTTGACAGGCAGCGTGACGAGGTTTGGTGTTGAAGTTCTTGTTCTTTATTTCTCCGGGTTCTTCTTAATAGAGCGCTTTTATTGGCCAGCTGCACCTTTACGGCCCACAGGCTGTGCACTGATACTGAGAGACAGATGGACTGGCACAACAAACTCTACTGTAACAAGGGAGGCAGCGGCGGCGGCGGCGGCTGGAATACACAACACGACGGAGCGGGGAAATTAGGAACGGGAAGAAAAGGAGGCGGTGATTCCAAAACAAATACGTATATCAAGTCGTTATGAAGGTAAAGAAAGTGGACGACTGTAAAAGGCCCTTCTTCTAATCCGCACGTACAAAAACGCACACAGATAGTCTTCGCTCGAGTACAGGACAGAAATGATGCGGGGAAGCTTATCCGATTATTCATTCTGTAAATAAAGTTATTAAATATTGTGTTACGAAATGTATAACTAAGTTGAAAAGTGACTGAATTGAGGGGAAAGTCTGAACTGAAGGATAAGAAAGGTCATGTCTGTGCGGGGAGGGGGATTTATTTACAATGAGGGTTCGTTCCTCAGTGCTGTATTTGCTCAGATTAATGTCAGGATGCTCTGAAAAATGCATATACACAGCTAAAAAAAACTGTTTTGAGCCTGGAATTAAACATCGTCAAAGTAGAAGCCTGTTTTAGCAGTAAAAACGCCTGTAATTGAACAAACGTGAGTGTATGTAAATAGGTTTAATGCTACACTGCCGTTAAAGTTATTTTGTCATTAGGAACCTGCCGTATCTAATTTGACGCATTATTACAAACAGTTATGACATAATTTACAGTAATACTATCACGCGGAGGAAGTGAGCGTGTTCAAAGTTACAGTTTTGGATCATTGATGAGTGAATGTTTGATAAGACTGGACAGCAAATTTAAAAAAAAGGTAAAAAAGGTGAAGCTAAATCAAATCAAATTAGCTCACGATCGCAATCTCCAGCGACGTGTTAAGCGGTGAAACGTGTAAAATGTGTAACTACGAACAAGTAAAACATAAAAAACACACAGATGAGACGCACAGTACATTAAAACGAATCGCTGCGACTGAATAAGACCGAAGACGGGAGCATACGTGTGCAGGTACAGCCCGCGCGGAGTAAGAAAGTGGGGGGAATGTCCGCTCCAATCCACGCCGGTATTCCTCAGTGTACGGCCATGTTTAAGATGACTTATAGAAGCGCGTCGGCCCTATAAATCACCGGGCCTCAGATAAAAATGAAACTCTCACCAAGATGGAGAGGACCGGCTCGTGCCAGGACATCATTTCAATACAGTTGTATGCGAATGCGCTTTGTGCGAGGAAAAATAAGGAGCCATTCCTCTTGTACGCGTCCGTGTGTGTTCAAAGTCTTCCTCAGAGCTGCGAGCGAGGCCCTGTTTCCTCGGTGGCGGCTTATCTGTCTTCTATGGCGAAGACACATGATCAGAGCTGATGCCTCCTTTATTTGAACCACACCTGTTGGCGCTCGCACGATATTCTCCCCCTGACTAATACGCGCGGCAGACTTCCCTAAATCCATTTTCTCAGTAGGGGAGATTTATTTGAGAAGGCGCGACCAGGAGATGTGACAAAATAGAGGCAAATGAGCTGTGTGCAAAGCTATGAATTTGAGCAGATTTGCATTCTGTTCTAAAGGAGAGCGATGGCGGAGCAGATGGGCTGTTTGCAGTGTACAATGGTAAATGATATCTTTGTCTTATTGCCCGTTAGCGCTCCGAGGATGAATGTAGGTGTGTCTTACTGCAAGTCTTTGGGAGTACTAACTATTTAAGTGACTTTGACTAACTTACCGCTCCAGTCAGCGTAATGGGGACTGATGCAGAAGTTCTCCGATGAGTCTGCAGCGTTGGGGTGTTTCGGAGACGGACAGGAGCCGGAGAACGGGACGCCGACTGCAAATTTTGTGGGAAAACATCTGCTGCAGTCCTGTGCGTTTCTGTGGTCTGCTGCGGGACATTGGACAGATTGGATGAGCTGATCCGTAAATACTGGTCACGTGATTGTTTTTTGTCGCACTGAGGGACAGGAGGACGCTGTACAAACTGCTCTCCATCATGGACGATTGACCACTGCTCATCCTCCAATGACTACAGCTACAACTCAGCCTTATGTCATAGATAATACTCCCTACAACAACTCACCCCTATGTAAATGATAATACTCCCTACAACAACTCACCCTTATGTCATAGATAATACTCCCTACAACAACTCACCCTTATGTCATAGATAATACTCCCTACAACAACTCACTCCTATGTAAATGATAATACTCCCTACAACATCTCAGCTTTATGTCATAGATAATACTCCCTACAACAACTCACCCTTATGTCATAGATAATACTCCCTACAACAGCTCAGCCTTATGTCATAGATAATACTCCCCCTACAACAGCAACTCAGCCTTATGTCATAGATAATACTCCCTACAACAACTCAGCCTTATGTCATAGATAATACTCCCTACAACAACTCAGCTTTGTCATAGATAATACTCCCTACAACAACAGCTCAGCCTTATGTCATAGATAATACTCCCTACAACAACTCAGCTTTGTCATAAATAATACTCCCTACAACTCAGCCTTATGTCATAGATAATACTCCCTACAGCAGCTCAGTCTTATATAATTGATCTGTGTCATGTCAATCACTTTTATCTTTCTACCTTCAGCTTTTATTACATTTCTACATTTTAATTTCACTTGTACATATAGAATTATTTAATCACGTCGTATTTGACCCCAGTGTCGTCTCAATATGTGCTCTTCATTATTATATTATTTCATATTTAATTTATTATTTGGTTCAGCGCCTTGAAGCTGGACAGAAGGGGGCGCTGTATAAAAATTAGACCATTTACCACGACCGTGATTCAAAAATACTGCTTGTAAGTTCTGAAGAGTATGCAAACTTTAACTTTTTTATGCAGTAGTAGTAGTAGTAGTAGTAGTACTAGTAGTAGTAGTAGTAGTAGTAGTAGTAGTACCAGAGGAAACCCCACTGCAACATCGAGAGGCCAAATCAATAAAATCTAAACATTTCTTTCCGCTACTTTTACGTCAGAAGCTGTTAATATTCTCATTACATCATCCACCGCTGATACATTACACAAGTCGTCCAACCCCACCCTCTCCTCCCTCTACTCTCCGCCCTCTACTCTCTCCCTGCCCTCTCCTCACTCTCCTCTCTCCGCCGTCTCCTCCCTCTCCGCCCTCTCCTCTCTCTCCGCCCTCTCCTCTCTCTCCGCCCTCTCCTCTCTCTCCGCCCTCTCCTCTCTCTCCGCCCTCTCCTCTCTCTCCTCCCTCTCCTCCCTTCCCTCTCTCTCCGCCCTCTCCTCCCTTCCCTCTCTCTCCGCCCTCTCCTCCCTTCCCTCTCCGCCCTCTCCTCTCTCTCCGCCCTCTCCTCTCTCTCCACCCTCTCCTCCGCTCTCTCCACCCTCTCTGCGTGTTCATTCTTATCATTTGAAAAGTAATTGCTTACACTTTTACAGTTATTCCCGCTCGTTGCAGAAACTTGAGGTGACTTCAACAGCCCGAGACGTTCCGTGTTCTAATACTTCCTTTAATGTAGATTTGACAACTCCTTTTCTCGCCGCACTTTTCTTTCCTCTGTGTCGTTTCTTTCTGACAGCGCTGCCATCCTTCCCGAGAAAAGCGCAGTATATTTTAATACTAATCCTTACATACCATCAAAGGCACAGGGAGGTGTGATTGTTACAGTAATCCCCCGGGATCCCTAATGGGCCAAAGTGAATGAGAGCGGAGGATTATGGGGGGCTGCGGCGGCCAATATATTCCGTAATTAGCCAGTTAACAGCTTCGGCGATGTCAGGATTAGCCGGGACTTAGCGGAAAATGTGACAAAGGCTACACATGAGTGACAGATTGTACTGAGCCGGGGCACGGGGGAGTGGCTACGAGGCAAAAGGGAGAAAAGACGACGCGGGAGGAGAAAAGGGGAGTGGAGCGATGGAGTGGGAAACCGCACAATGAACCAACGTTTTACCGGATACAGGAGTCGCGCTTGTCGTTTAGGTGATGGGAGGGCACTTCATGAAGCACAAAAAACAAGAACAATGTGCACTTTTTGCCACGATTCACGGCTTCTACGGACGCCATGTTGCTCCGTAATTTACCTGAAGAAGATCCATTGTGCTCGTGTCGACTGTATAGTTATAATCTACGACACAAATGGATGATTTTGTTATAATTTGCACGTTTTAAATCACAAAATTCATCTAATTGACTCGACTAGATCCTCCTACAGCCACATCCGATCCCCGTTTCTTTGTGTAAACTTTGCTTTGACTAGTTCTGAGATCGGTTTGTGTTTCTAGAGTTTATATACTTTCGGTTTTGTTAGCTGTGTTCCTTTGTGCTGTACGTTGAATTACTCAGTTTAGAGCTTCTTTTTGTTCATTTTTTTTACTTAAACATTGCTTTTAAACACATTCTAACTTAAGTTTTACAATCGTTCATCTCGTTTGTCGCTTCCTCTGTCCATTCCTGAGCTGGGGTCATAACAAATTAGAAAACTGACGTCGCTAAACGTCATCACGACAAACCGGCGAGTAGTTTGTGTATCATCAGTGTATCATCGATTAAGAGAATAAAACTGAAGAATGAAGTAAGTACAGACCAGTGGGTGTGTGCTGGTGGTGGCTTTGTCAATACAGCATCTTGAAAATAAATGAAATATATATTAAAAATCGCATGAAACGCACCAAAAACGGCATTAAGAGGGTAAAAGAGAAGGAAACGACCACCGTAAAAGCTCTGAAAAGTCAATTTTTGTCAAAGATCCCAGTCTGTCTATGTGTTTCTGCGCCGTCTTTGCCCCTCCCCTCTGCACCTGGAGCTAGGCGGAGACTCTGGCACCGCCCACTACACACCTGCAGCCTCCACCTCTGCAGTACAAAGTGGTGGTACAGTTTCTGCTCGGCTCAGTGTGTTTTTTTGTGTTTTTTATGGTCATAGAACTCAGCTGATGTTTCTCGTTTTTCACAATTTTCTTCGACCCACTTTGCACCTCCGCCTCCGACCCAGCTCCCTACAACAGCATTCACATCCACCTGTTTGTAATAAACTTAATCCGAGTCTGTATCTTTGATTCCTTAGACCACATGTGTCAAACTCAAGGCCCGGGGGCCAAATGCGGCCCGCCACGTCATTTTATGTGGCCCACGAGAAGGTAAATTAAGACTTGACTGTCATTTTAAAATAAGTCTGTGCTGCTTAAATGTTTGCATCGACAATAAACTAATGAGATTTCCCAACAAGTGACACTGAGAAATATTTGCAAATAATCATCACAAATTGTTCAGGAAGAGGAAAATTGTTGGCGTGGAAGGAAGTTTCAAGAAAGACGCTAAAGGTGAATACAAGTTTGTGCTTTGAGAAAATCTGTGTTTTTTGTGTTATGAGGCGCGGTCGGTACAATCTACGTCGACATTTTGACACTAAACATGGAGCTAAGTATGAAAAAGTGAGTCTGCAAGAAAAACAACAAATTGTCCAATAATTAAAAGTCTGTTTTTGAAGCAGAGCTGAAGGTTCTGACCAGACACACACTTTAAAAATGTCAGTTTATCAGAAAATACACAGTTACACAGACACGTCATATTTGCAACTTGAATAAGTAATAAATACAAAAACAGTTATTTAACAAGTTTTAAAGTAGTTACATTTGTTTACATTTAGTGACATTTATCCTGCCGCAGTCACATCTGGCCCTCGATGGCGGCCATTTTGCTGACGTGACCCTCGGTGAAAATGAGTTTGACGCCCCTGCCTTAGACGTTATGACACTTTTACACAATGGGTCCGCTTAAAATTTCATTATGCAGCTTTTCTGTGAGAGCGCACTATTGTTCAGGGTGATTTTTAATGCTTTGTCTGGTTTATTCCACAGTACGGCTTTACGTTTGAACTTTATTAATCATTATCAAGTGTTTTATCGCTCGAAATGGTTAAAAAAAAGACAAACATTCTTACTTTGGTCACCTGTAAACTGACTTAATGGCGTGTTCTGCTTGTCTTCGTGGAAATAGATCAGTTTAATAGACACAAAAATGCGCCAGACCCTCGAGTAAAAGCTACGCAGTGCAGCTTTAATCCTATGGCTGCATTTTCTCAGTTTGCCTTCGTTTCCTTGAGGTGCTCTATAGACTGATCCTGTGTGACAAGACTCCGTGTTCGTAGAAACAGGTTTTCCCAGGACTGTCAGGTGGTTTTAATGCAAAGCCGTGCAAAATGAGTCTCAGGGGTTCGTGGTTGTTCCTCGCAGCAAAAAGATTCTACGTAGGACTGATTTCAAGACCGCGTGGTACGTTTTTTTTGCATAATTCTTACTTGTTCTCTTAGAAATATGCACAATTCTTTACCATAAACTCATATCTTAAGATCTGGAGAAGGGCAGCGTAGGGATACGACCACTCAAACCTCGTGCAGTTATAAAAATATAGTCCCTACAGCGATTTACGTCACACGAAACACACTTTTATTGTATTAAAACGCAGCTTAAAACACAAAATTAACCTTGACTTTCCATAAAGAAGAGGAACATATCCAACGCAATCAACTCACGTTTTCCCCAGCGTGTTTTGTTTATGTTTGACCTTTGAACCCGCGCAGTGTAAACACCCGGAATCACCTTCATTAGCCGTTTCGCGCCGTAAAAGCGTCGCTGTCCGCACAGACGTGACAAATGGAGGGATCACGCGGCGTGTCCCAGCGGAGCAAACGTTAGATTCATAATACGCTTGTACAGACTCAACACTTCCGACTCATTTATCTTTCAAACAAACAGGCCGGACCTTGGATGGGAGTTGTCCGTCACCCCGTGGGGCGACCCGTCAGCCATTTTAAAGCGAGGCGTTGTTTAATTAACACAACGACGTTCGAAGGGGCTTTCATCGGTTTAGCGTCTTGGATGGAGGACATAGTTTGTGATGCGTGTTGCTACTTTCACAGAGGAAAACGACCGTCACGAAGCGCAGGAGATGGAGCCGCGCTGTCAGAGTTGGGATAATTGAGCTTTTTATCCCAAAAAATGAGACATCTGTTCTGTCTGATGCGGTCCGATGTTTATTTCAATAGCATGCATATTTTACAGGGGACATATTGTCACAGCAGCACCGTTGGCTCGGCTTCACTTGACCGGACAGTCTTTTAAAGCGCAGCCAGATCATGCTTCAAAGTCAATGCTGTGGACAAAAATAGTGGTGAAATAAAAAGTTAGTTTTTGATACGAGTCCACTTGACATACTAGAAATGCCTGGTCCATTCTTTCATTTCAATAGTTTCCTGAACACAGTGAACACAAAGAAGCTCCGAGGGAAATACAGAAAGAACTAAAACTGGAACTGAAATGAAACGGGATCAGTGGTTTGGGAGGATTATATCAGACGGATTTATCTTCATGGACGTTGAATTAACCGTCTGTACGAGTCTGTCCATGGACCGGGACCAAAGAACATCTGAGACATGTTAGAGACACGTGGACCTGAGGACACTCTGAGGACCTCAGGGACGGGAGCCTGCTGGAGCCAGAGTCAGGACTAAAGCAGGACTGAACAAGGACTAAAGCAGGACTAAACAAGGACTGAACAAGGACTAAACCAGGACTAAACCAGGACTAAACAAGGACTAAACCAGGACTAAACCAGGACTAAACAAGGACTAAACAAGGACTAAACAAGGACTAAACCAGGGCTAAAGCAGGACTGAACAAGGACTAAAGCAGGACTAAAGCAGGACTAAAGCAGGACTAAACAAGGACTAAACCAGGACTAAAGCAGGACTAAAGCAGGACTAAAGCAGGACTAAACAAGGACTAAACAAGGACTAAAGCAGGACTGAACAAGGACTAAACAAGGACTAAACAAGGACTAAACAAGGACTAAAGCAGGACTAAAGCAGGGCTAAACATGGACTAAACATGGACTGAACCGGGACTAAACCAGGACTAAAGCAGGACTAAACCAGGACTAAACATGGACTAAACCAGGATTTAAGCAGAGCTAAACCAGAACTAAACCAGGGCTAAACCAGGACTAGACCAGGACTAGACCAGGACTAGACCAGGACTAGACCAGGACTAAACCAGGACTAAACCAGGACTAAAGCAGGACTGAACATGGACTAAAGCAGGACTAAAGCAGGACTAAAGCAGGACTAAAGCAGGACTAAAGCAAGACTAAACAAGGACTAAACATGGACTGAACCGGGACTAAAGCAGAGCTAATGCAGAGCTAAACCAGGACTAAACATGGATTGAACCATGACTAAACCAGGATTTAAGCAGAGCTAAACCAGAACTAAACCAGGACTAAACCAGGACTAGACCAGGACTAAACCAGGACTAAACCAGGGCTAAACCAGGACTAAACATGGACTGAGCTGGGACTCAACCAGGACTAAAGCAGAGCTAAACCAGGACTAAATATGGATTGAATCATGACTAAACCAGGATTAAAGCAGAGCTAAACCAGAACTAAGCCTGGACTAAACCAGGTCTGAACCAGGACCAAACCAGGCCTAAACATGGGGAATCAGATGTGACACAGACCTCGACTTTGACAAAGTTTAAATCCAGGCTCAAACTGTTCTGTTTATCTGCAAATGACTGAAAGGGGTTTATTCTGCACTTTTCTGTTTTAATATTAATTTGATGGTGATTATTTGTGATTATTTATGTTATGTTTGTTGTATTGTGATTTTAATGTCTTTCTTATCCTGTAAAACACTTTGAATTACCTTGTGTGTGAATTGTGCTGTACAAATAAACTCGCTTTGCCTTAAACTATTGGACTTTTGACAATAAAACGCTGTTTGTACCTGTGACATCCAGTTCCATGTTTGTACTGTGGAAATGGGCTGATATAAACTTTCCAGACACTTTACAGTTGTGTGTGTCATTGGTTCCCATGGCAACCACCAATCACACACCATATTCATACAACAAGTTTGGAAAATAAACACTAAAGCCCCACTGCGGCACCTGCAGGGCCATCCAAGTCCTAACCAGGCCGAACCCTGCTTAGCGTCCGAGATCAGACAAACTCAAGACGTGACAATACAGAGCATGATTAATTTAATAAAGAGCAATGATTTCTTTAGCAAAACGTATTTTTAAAGATAATAAAAATACAGTTAAGTTTGGAATTACTTTTTTTAAGGTTTATATTGAAAATGTGTTGAGTAACAAGTGTAAAAAAAGGCCGTGCGATGGAATTATCATTATTATTCTGATTATTAGGTTATTATGAAAACCAGTTTAAAGGGTTGATTTTTTTTAGATAAATATTTTCAATTGAAATAAAAGCGGATGATTTCTTCAAGTTCTCCATAAAAAATAAAGTTTGCTGCATCCGTATGGCAGTTTGGTTGGAAAATACCTGCACGTTGGCTTTTCATTTTTAATCGCATTGCCCCTGGAGGATAATCAGAGGAAATGAAACAACATCATGTGGCAGATTTTCCAAAGCACCTCTTGAGCCCTTAGAGCCTCGTGGGACGCCCGGGACCTCTACGTGAGCGATGGCGCTGCGATAAACCAGCGCCTGCAATTTTCTAATCAGCGCTCTTCCCTTGAACATGCCTTTATCCTCAGCGGACCAATTAAAAGTCTCCCCTTGTCTGTTGTTTCCTGGTTTGTTTAAAGTTCTCATCAATGACAGATGGCCAACAGCAGACAAAGGAAACACTGGAGGTATGGGATCCACACACAGCGCTGGCACCGGAGTAAAGACGAGCTGCTGATCAGAAGGACGACAAGATGCATCAGATACCAACTCTCCCGAAAGTGACATGAAGAGTTTCAGAGTTTGTGTTTTATTTAGTTGCGCGACGTACGTAAAATAGTGTCGTTATGCACGTAGGAAATGAACCGAGGTGTGTCTGCTCTGATGTACCTCACGCTTTTGCAGAAATTCAGACGTTTCAATCTTTCCACGCCCCAAAGAAAGTGAAATTATTAAGTGTTGAGAAGTTGGCAGCTCAAATGAAAACACACATGTCAGAACTGTTTCCTGGAGGCGGTGAAACTGAAGTTCTGACAGTGTTTGTGAAGGATGTTTTTTTTTCAATTTGGGGGAAAATGAGAAAATTTGCTCTTTAAAGTTTCCTCCAAATTATTTTCATAATCTCTGCACTCACAAGCACGACAATTTTCAGTCTCATTCTAAAAATAACAAAACCACAGCTTCCCTGAATAAGAAAATTATTAGAAAAAGTGTCACGAGAGAACACAACCAGGGCTGCAACTAATGAGTATTTTAGCAGTCGACCAGGCAGCCATTCATTTTTTGATCCATCGACTAATGAAATACTTCAAATCGGCTTCTTTTTTTTGACAATTAGATTTCTGCCACTGTTTCTGTTATTTAAAAAGTCTTTTCATAAGTGTTTGTTTTGAGTCTGTATAATCCAGATAACGACGCAGCTCTAAACACAACTGATATTCCCTGACCACGGACGCACTACTGGGCAAAAGTTTGGACACAGCTTCATATTCAAAGTTTTTTTCTTTATGTTTACGACTGTTGAGAATATTCCGTTATCTACTACAGAAACATGACGTGAACAAATGTCCTTCTACTGCTGTGCTGCTAAAGTACATTTCCATTGCACTGACAGCTTCCACGCAAGCTCGCATCTTCAAGGTCAAAGGTTAGAACTGGTCGACGCAAAGAAGACCAAAGAATCTAGTACAGAACATGTGAGGAGGGAGAAGATTGTACAAACTCCAAGGAGCAAGCGCAGTGCTCTTTTCACTCCGGAGAACAACTTTGTAAACCTGTCTGTCTGCGTCTCTGCGCTGTCTTTCCCCCTCCCTTTTGTACCTGCAGCTGGGCGGAGACTCTGGCACCACCCACTCATTACACACCTGCAGCCCAAGAGCGATCAAACCTCCACCTCGGCAGCACGAAGAGACCGAGGATCGGACACGTGCTGCCAGATCGTCCGTGGTACAGTTCCGCTTGGCTCAGTCGAGGTTTTCATACAATGATCTCAGTCCTCAGCTGTTTTTGTTTTTTTTACCCTGCACCTCTGCCTCCAACCCAGCTCTCCTTGGCTGGTACGGACATCTCTGAACCACTGAAACCCCTACCTACGCCCGCCTCGAAGACGTCAGCTACCGACCCGCTCTCCACAATCTGCTCCGTCAACCAACGTTTACATTTCCGCATTTGCAAATAAACTATTCAACGTTTTACCCCGAGTCTGTATCTTTGATCCCCTCCAGACATTACCACAAAACCAATCTGACTAAAGATTATTTTTATTGTCCTCGTTTAAGGGTTTCAGCTCAGGTCCCATAAGAAAGACCACACCGGGAATCATTAAATATGTTTCCTCTGGATCTGTGACATTAAAGAGTCACAGAGAGACTTTTTTAGTTTACAAGTTCTACACTACTTTCTACATTTTAAATACATACTTAAAACATATGGAATCGTGTAGTAAAAAAACGTCAAAAGTGTGTGAAAGTGTTCAAAACTTCTGGCCTTCTCTCAACAATCCTTTTCTTAATGATAATAAAGTCTCCTGGAATGATTTTCACTTCAACGTGTGCCATGTCAGGGTCAAGAAATGAAGTGGTCAAAGCAAGAAAACTGAGACACGTTTTGAGTCATTTTGAGTTTATTTTTTGTTGCGTTAGATTCCAGGTGTGTTCATTCATAGTTTGGATACATTCAGCGAGAATCTGCAGTGTAAATAGTCATGAAAAAGTGCGTCTAAGCTTTCGTCTGGTAGTGTAAGTGTTATTTTTCTTGCAGGACTATGAGAGATTGCGACTCATCCTCGCCGTCCATTTTATCCCCTACAAGAAAAGTGTTGTCCAGCTGATGGCTATTTTGATCTACACAGGTGCAGGAGATTAAGGAGATTATAGATCAGTCAGTATTTTACAGCTAATTACCTCCAGAGCGGCAGGTATGATCAAGAGAAAAACAAACGCCTAAACAGAGAAGGGATTATTTCCAATTAAGAGCGCTGAAACAGGCAGCATCAATCAAGAGCTGATAAAATAGTCGAGCTATTTGATGCTATCAGACTCCACATTAGAGTGAGTTAAGCTCTTATCCCACGCCGTCTTAACTCACAGCGGACAGGCACCGCTGATTTAGACACAGTTCTCTTGTCTTGCCTCAAAGGTCTCTCCTCTAGATGTGATATTGTTGGCTCAACTCTACTGTGTAATCATTTTTGTATCGTACCTATCAACCTTCTGCACTTTTGTTGCTGGTCTTTTTAATCCATAGACTGTATATGTAAACAGACATAGCTAACCCGCTAGCCGCCGGACTCGTCATTTTGGTCTTAAATGTTCGTATTAACCCGCTCTACATGATCCTGGTGGTTTTATTTTGCGATTGTGTCCGTAAAATCAAGATATGAACATTAAAATCAGACAAATCAGGTGCCTACGTTCCCCAAGGTCACTCCCGTTAGCGTTAGCAACAGGTTTGATTGACAGTGTTGTTAAACCAGTGGTGCATGCGGAAAGAAGCGTTACTTTCAACAGCCTCGCTCCTGATTGGCTCTTTGGTTGCTACGATACTTGCGTTGGGACTTCGCTTTAACTTCTAGTCTCGATGAGCTTCATTTGATCCCCCCTAAACGTGATGATACCGTAGCTCTGTGGATCTTTGAGCGGTCAAGGACAGCCGGCCCGCGGGGGTCGGTGAGCAGGGCCGTTCGTGACGAGGCTGGGTCGCTCCTCTCTTATCTCGCACCTCATGTTTGTGGAATACCTGGTGCTGAATCACTTGCAGATGACCCGATTCTTTAAAGCACTTAGACCACTTCTTTATAGAGTCTGTCTTCCACCTTCATGCACACGTGTGTCCAGAGGCGGTGGCACGTGATGAAAAGATGTAACGGGAGGAGAAGTGGTCAAAAAATACTCAAAAACCGTGTACAAATTAAACAACTGGATAATACAAAAATAAACTACAAATCACGAAAAAGCTGCTGCAGTCGAGGACTCACTGGTCACTGATCTGGTGGTGGCTCCAGGCTTTTATCCTCCAGCTCGACCAGGTGCGGCTCATCAGCTGGTGGATGGATCTGTGTGGGTGGAGGCAAGGTCAAATACAGAAAAAGGAATGATCTGTAACGACGTGCATCAAGCAACTACACCATTTGATGAAACCCAGCTCACCCAGCTCTACATTTCCAGTAAACCCAACTCTACACTTCCACCCTCCTCCCTGACTGACTGAAATACAAACCTGGTTCACCTCAAACTTAACGGCAATAAAACAGAACTCCTACTCATCGGCACCAAATCCACCCTAAGCAAAATAAATCCTTTTTCCATATCTATTGATGGCTCCTCTATCTCCCCCTCCCCTCAGGTAAAGAGTCTGGGTGTCATCCTCGACAGCACACTTTCCTTCACCTCCCATATCAACAACATCACCTGGTCCGCCTATTTCCACATCAGAAACATCCACCGCCTCCGTCCCTCACTCACCCCACACACCACCGCCATCCTCATCCATAGCCTGGTCACTTCCCGTATTGATTATTGCAACTCTCTTCTGTTCGGACTCCCACAGAAATCACTCCACAAACTCCAACTGGTCCAAAACTCAGCTGCCCGCATTATCACACACACACCCTCCCATCACCACATCACACCTGCACCAGCTCCACTGGCTCCATCACGCACCACACACACTACAAAATCATACTCCTCACATACAAAGCTCTCCACAACCTGGCCCCTCCTGTCTGACCTCATTCACATCTCCACACCCGCCCGCTCCCTCCGCTCCTCCTCTTCCCTGCACCTCACTGTCCCTCCTGCCCGTCTCGTCACTATGGAACTCCCTCCCCCATGATCTCCGCAACACACACTCACTCCCACACTTCAAATCTAAACTCAAAACTCATGTGTTTAGAAAGGCCTTCTCACCCTGACCACTCTGACCATAACTGCTTACTGTGTACAATCTAAAAACACAAGAAGAATTAAATCACACACATCGATTTAGCTGTAGAAACACCTTCACTGTGCTTCTTAACAGCCTTTGCGTCATTGTCAAAGGTTTCAGCGCGGCGTAGCAAGAGGACTGGTCAGGTACGGTCAACAGATCGTGTGTTTGGGCAGTTCGAGGTGAGTAGCAGCCCTCTGAACAAAAGTGTCCCTCTTCTTTGTCCTGCAGGGTTAGTATCATCTAGACGGAGCCCGGTGAACTCAAGAGACACAGAAAAGCCTCTCTTCTAAGCCTGTTCTGTTGTTTCAGTTGGTGGAGAGACGGGTCGTTCCTTTTTAAGTATTTCATCTTGAAGGTCTGAGGCTGCGCTCGGTGTGAAAAAGTCTGTCACACATCTCAACCTCTTTGAACTTTTCCCAGCACAAAGATCAACCTCCTACACCAACACCGCCCAGTTTAAGGAGAACAACCCGACCTGGACGCGCCATTCTGTGTCCGTCAATGCCCGGAAAGGCGCGGCTTCGGTTTATCCGTGATACTTTTACAGCGCAAGACGTGCAATTCGTGAAGTCTGTGCTGAAATACCATTGTGTCTGTTGTGTGTACGGACCAACTGCACCGACTGTGAGCCCCGTATCAGGTCCCTGTCTCCAAACACTGCCTCTCGCTGCGTTGTTGAGGGGCTGCAGAGATCTAATCTGCTTCTTGACAAATATTTTAGTGAGACTGTTCCACTCAGAGCCAGGTGCACCGCCGCCTCTCTGTATGCAACACAGAGGCGCACTCAGGAAGTCACCTTGGATAAGCACTCACAAAAACACACTTTCACTAAAGACGGAGGCGAAGAGGGGTAGAACTATTGCACATAACAACCAAGAGGAGAAAAGACAATATTTCCCCATCTCCGTGAATGATTTATGTACTCCACGTGGTGTTATTTTTAATACCTTTAACTAGTTTGACCCTGCACTGATCTTCTTGTGCGCTTAATTCGTTTCCACGTACTCCAACTCTAGTACGCAGGTGTTAAAACTCTCAACCTCATCTGCAGTTAAGTGTGTAGTAGCTTTTTGTAGTTTTGATATTTTTTTAAACACGTGAAGAGTAGCTACAGGTGCGTGCAAAGCGTGTGCAGTCTTTGGAGCACCACTTAATAAACATTACAAAAAGTATGAATTTAGCTGCATAAACGTCCTTTTTTTTATAAGAAGGGCTGTAAAAACCTAACCTTAAGTACAATCTGCATAATCTCTTCTACAAATATTGATTATTGCTCAAATATATATTATAAAGTGTTTCTGAGCTGCCCAGATAGTTTTTTTTAATGTTTGCTTGCATAAAAGTTACTCAAAAGTACATTCGTTTTTATATTTTTCTTCTACTTAAACAGGTATTACAGTTATTTGATGCATTAAAGGAAAAATAAGGATGGATAGAGGCGTAAAATCGAAGTAGTTGTGCAAAAAAGGGCAAAAGTACATGCTGACATTTCCTTTAACATGATTTTTATGTCTAAAAAAAGAAAAAAAAGCCTAAGCTGTAGTGGTCTATAATGTGCTCAGTCCTATTTTACCCCAACGCAGCTCTCACAAAGTCTAAAAATTGAATATTTATCAGCGCTTACGACGGACTGACTAACAAATACATGGCTGCATCAATTAATAAACACTGAATTTACACTTGCGACGGCGTACACAGCTTGTTCATTATGGTTATCTTCCACTCGGTCTGTGATCCAGCCTCAAGAGCGGAACGTTAAAGGAACTAATACCATATAACAAGCCGTAATGTGACGAATGAAGTCGGCGCTTATGCATAAAGTAAAATGGAACATTATCCGCGGGCCAGTGTGGAGTTAAGCAGTCCCTCAGGAAACATATACTTAGTGTGTGTGCACATGTCACACAGTCCATTAGCCACCGGCCCTCAGCAAATCCCTATTACATTAAACACTACAGCTGTCAAATACAATGATCAATAATGCGAGGGAATGCAGGCTCAGAGCAGAAACGTGCGTGTGTGTGTGTGTGTGGTCCACTCGTGCAGGTGCGGACTGAAGTACACCGCGTTCTCGCCGGTGGTCCCACACGTGAGTTTACATCCAGGTTATGTATGTCTGTGTAAATATGCCGGTACACAAGTGAATTCGCACATGATGAATGCGACGCGCAGCTACGAGAACTTCTGAAAGTAGCCCACACACTTTTATCCCCAAACAGCAAGAAAACAGAGGCGCGTGTTTCGTTGCGTCTTGACCTGGAGCTACGAGAACGCACGCAAGTAGAAGTAAAAGTACTGCAAGTCAAGGTACACGGTGATGCGGACAGAAGAGGAGAGCAGCGGTAGGTTAGAATAAACAGGGAAAGTCAGCTCTTGTGTGACGTTGGTGATATTTTGCTGCGTAACCCCATAACCTTACGCCTAAACGCACTTCGTATTCATTCGCTGAAAATTCGGTGTAGTGTGTTATCGTGGAAATATGATTGATTTAAGGAAAGGGACGTGGGTAAATAGGTTTGCCGCTGTAAACTCAGGGCCCTGGGTACAAACCGTCGCGGTAAATGGTAAAGGGTCGTGTTTTTATGTAGCGATTTTCCACCTCCGAGGCGTTCAAAGAGATTTACGTCAAGGAACCGCACACACGTTCATACGCAGGTTCATACACTGGTGTGCGTAGACTCTGGGAGGAGAGAGGAGGGTTAAGTGTCTTGCCCGATGACAAAAGGACTTATTATATTCGTTTGTTGGAGATGGAATCACGTCGCCAACCTGTGGGTCAGCGGACAAACACTCGACCAATGATGTTTTTAGGTCAAGAGCGGGATCCGAACCAGATAAACACCAACAACTGAGCTGCTGTCATAAATCTTGGTGTTTTTTTTTTCAAAATCTGAAATATTTCTGATTTAATTTGTGAATCTGTAAGCTAGCAAAAAAAACCAAAACAAAACATGAACACTAAAATGCAGAAAATGTCGCTGAAATGGGTTTCTTCCGCAGGATGGCTGGGCGCTCCTTTAGAGAAAGGGGAGGAGCTCAGTCACACGGGAGGAGGCCCCAGAACACTTGGAGGGACTATGTCTCTCTGGCCTGGGAACACCTTGGGGTCCCACCGGAGGAGCTGGAGGACGTGTCTCGGGTGAGGGAAGTCTGGGAGTCCCTGTTAAGACGACCTGGCCCCGGATAAGAGGAAGAAGATGGATGGATAAATGGCAGATTCTACACGTTGTCATGTACCAATAAAACTGAATTTCACAACAAATGGACTAGTAAGTTTGTCCAATTCAGTCAAAGAAGTGCAGTGTTTCCAAGATAAACGTCAAAGATCATGAAGCAACACTATTTTGAGTTTATCGTTTGATGCTTTTGGCTTTAGGATAAAAACAGTAAATTGTGTGGTTTGTGTTTTGATCAAATGCTTAAATAAATAGTGAGAAGTGGAAGAAGAGATGCTGCAGTTATGTTAATCCGTACAGCGGGGAGGTAGCAGCCGAGTCGGTAAAATACTCACTGATCTGACTCAGTGAAAGGTTGACGGTTCAAATCCCGCTCTCGTCACAAACATCATTCATACACCAGTGTCTAAATGGATGTTTCTTTGACATAAACTCCTTTCAGTGCATTAAAGGTGTACAAAGCGCCGTATAAACCTGTGCCCAGGACCATTTACCACATTGTCCACTACAGTTCTTCTTGCATCCACGTGTTGTCGTCTAATTATCCGGGTTTAGCTAATGCAACCTCAAACACAGCCTTGGACAGAAAATCCTTCAGCCAGCGTGGATGAGTCAACAGCGGAAAGAGTCACGTTGAGTCGTCCCGTGTTATCGAGCGGCTCGCTGGGCCCTTTGTGAGGACGCACACGGGCCTCTCCGCTGAAGCCGCCGCACCGCACGGCGTAATGATGACATCGCTCTTCGCTAATGTAGCCTCAGCCTTGACTGACTGTACGGGCCTGATTTACTCCATCAATTCATCGATAAGTTCATTGATGGATGTCGTTACAGCCCCGAGCTTTTCCATCTCCACCTTTCTACGACGCTCTCTCCGCTCCCTTCGTCCTTCCTGGTCCAGAACTCTTGTGTCAGGCGTTTTCAGTTTCCTTGAACACTACACAGCGGCCAATCCTCTTGTATCCCCTGACACAATAAAATATTACGCTACGGGGATCGAACTCTTCTCCCAACACCCACAAGTAAATCTCTTCTTTTCTCTGGCAGCTGTCTAAACACAAAGCACTGTCACCACACTTTTTTTTTTCTTCTTTAAGCTCCTGGGTGCTCTATTACTAAACAGGCAAAATGGAATTGAACCTTGAACCCTTGAGAGGTGGGATGGAGGGGAGATCGTCCGAGGGAAAAGGCGAGAGGGGGGCATAAATCTGTTCCGGGATAGTCCATTTCAAACGCATTCCTCCAATGCATCATGCCATCCACTTCCACCATCCCGGGCAGAATGGGGTTTTAAATCACTCAAGCTTTGTGAAACACGAATAGAGTCAGAAGGTACTTTAAGCGATGCGGTTGTAAAATAAATAAAAATAATAAAACCGAGAGATGGATGGAGGATCCGAAGGCCCTAGAGTATGAGTCTGTGATGAAATGAAACGCCATAAAAACAGTGAGAAGAAGTAGAGGGGAAAGTCTACAGAAGAAAAAGTGCACAAGGTTATGAAATAAAATAAACCGTCAACATTTCTGCACTATTTCTGCGACAATTATTTTAGCTTCAACGCGATTAATCCTTTTCCAACGCTTTCCTTTTTAGTGTGGCGGCAGATGCGGTGTTAGCGCCCTCTGCTGGTGTTTCGAAATAGACGAATTTACGCCAACTATAGAGACGCAAAATGTAAAAAAAAGTTTGATGCATTCAGCGTAGTTTAAAAAGGCTGAATAAAACATCAAATTCGAGCGTTAAGTGGGTGATAGTGAGCGATGTTGCCCGTTAACTGCTGAGGAATGACAAGTTAATGATTGGCACTTAGGTGGGCGGAGATGTGAAGAAAAGGGGTGGTGGAAGGGTAGATGTATGGAGGGATGCGTGTCGAGAAAGCACAGTTAATGAGAGAGTAAACAGGAAGAGGACTGGCGCGCAGCTGCACCCATAGATCACAGTATAGATGAGCAACACGCCGGCGTCACTAGAGGTTTGTCAAAAGTCTATCCACGGAAACATTAAAATAAGAATTAAAAAGTTGCTAAATAGTGCGTTCCGGATGAGTCAGAGTCTGGCTGTGCGCTGACGTAAAAGCAGAACAACACGGTAATTAAGTTAATGTTTTAAAGATGCAATAAAATCCAAGCTCTTACCAGTTAAACTAGCCTCATTTATGCTAATACTTTGGCGTCATTTGAATAGTGAGCTGTTTATTAAATTGGTTCTTTTCTGTTTTTTATTTTTCTGACCAGTTAGTCTCTTATAGATTCTGTTCCAATCCAAAAGGGTCTGGAAGCGAACAATAGACAAACCGTGAAAACCTTGATTCTTGTACCGTTCAGAATTAAATATTTAACTTCTTTTTCCTGAGTTTTTGTTGATTCTGAAGAGGTAATTCCTGTTTCTCATGTCGTTTTCACATTTTCAGTCTGAGAGCGACGCTTGGACACCATTAACCTGAGCGAGAACCACCTCAGTCCTCTGTGTTACTTTTCTTTTTTCCGTTTTTACTCATAAACCGCCGCGTTTGTCTTGACACAAATGGACCGTGTGTTTCTCTGATTGGTCAGTCCACTCGTCTGAACTCATGGAAACAGGAAAAGGCTTCGTCGGAGCGTGTGGGCTGTGGTTTTGGCAGGACAGGTAAATTCTTTCTCACATTATCACAATTGTTTTTTGCGCGGTGCATCGTTTCACAAAGCAGACCTCGCTGTTCGCTTTAAACTGTTTGACCAGTGATGTTTTTTCAGCTCTTTAATGAATCTGAGACCCGTTCAAAAGACTTTATTTTACTATTTATTCATCTGACAGAAGCCAACGTGAAAACTCATTTTATCTACAAACTAATCACAGACAGAAATTATGAGTAATGTTTCAAATTGAGAGTGGGAGTGTGTTTATCCTTTGAAATGAGGCATAATATAAATAAAATGTTTCACGACAATAATAAGAGTTTTTAAAAATAACTTATTATGATTCCGAGTGTGTTTTCTGTGCACAAATCTGTCCTTCGTGCTGCCTCCTCTGCCTCTGCGCTTGTTCAGTGTTAATCAGTGTAAAAACGATTTGGTTCTTTTAAAAAATGAGATTCACATTAAGGAACCGTTTAAAAGAACCATTTAAAACTCGTTCACGGACGTCACATCGCCACCGTTGACCGGGGAAACCTCCAGAACTTTGAGTAAACGCAGGAACGCTACTTCATATCTGACACAAAAAGTTTGGAGACGGTGGATTAAACGTCAACCACGGCGTTCATCTCCGACAAAATGAAGCTCACCTCGAGTATCTTAGCAACCAAAGAGCCAATCAGGAGCGAGGCTGTTGAAGGTAACGCCCCTTTTCGTCCGGAGTGCTGGTTTAGCAGGGAGCAGGCTCTTAGCAACGCTGTCAATCAAAACTGTCGCTAACACAAACGTGAGCGACCTCCGGGAAAGAAGACGTCTGATTTGTCTCTGATTTGTCTTGATTTATCGACAAAATTGTGAAATAAAAACCCCAGGATCATGTTAATAGGAATATTCTATGCGTAAAACAGTTTGTTATTGGTAAAATGGGCCGTTTAGAAACATAACCAGACCAAACGACGTGCACGTACGATGTTGCACACGCCCAGAGCAGAGATTCCGCCGTATCACTTATTTACTGACTGCGGCACTTAACACAAGAGCAGTTCGTCGTATATAGGTCTGGTCCTTTTTACAGCCCCCGGGGAAGTAAATTACCCATCGCCGCTTTAATCAATTGTTTAATTAGCATAAAAGCATAATCCAGTCGCGGCCCGTCATTAGCGGCATTTGTGTGGGTTTTAACAAGCGTTTGCTTTTAGGGTTGGCGCATTACGGCTGAGGTGTATCTCATGGTTTATGTCATGAAGCGCTTGACCCCATTATAATGCTATATAATTAAAATAATCCTTTATAGGTCTGTTTTAATGTTTGAGGCTTTCTGTCATGTTATACTGTTGTTTCCACATCAATAATGACTCTATGTTTGGTTTTGTACAGTTTAATAAGTATTCGAGTGTTCTCTGGGTTTCCGAAGCCTTCAAAGTTTTTATTTAAACAGTGTGTGACGTTCTGGAGCTGGAGCTGGACCTGAACCTGCACGATTATCGACGGAGGAAGAAAGACTCCGGGGTGTTACTTAAGTAAAAGTGCAGATAGTGTAGCAAAGAATACTCAAGTAAAAGTAAAAGTATCACATGGACTTGTTTGAAAATGTGTTGACAAGTTAAATAACGGTGTAATAATGTGGTGTCCCCTGTAACTCCACAATTTATTTTTTATTTACAGTATATTTTTATTTATAGGATATACATTTTTATTTACAGTATATTTTTATTTACAGTATATATATATATATATATATATTTTTTTTTCCTTTTCTTTTTTTCTTTCTTTTTTGTTTCTATATTTGTATTATTATTAATGTATATATCCATTATTTATTGTGGAATCCAGTTGAAAAAAAAAAAAAGTACTTAAAGATTAAAAAATAAATGTATTTCACTCATAGTTTAAAGTTTTAGAAGGCTTCTAGTGATTTTGATGAAGATTTGTGCTGAATTCTGCTCAACAGAATTTTTATTATTATTATTTTTTTTTTTTTTTCAGTTTTTATTTGTATAAAAAAATTTTTTTTAAATAAATAAATAAATAAACTTTCACTTTTCAGTCCTGTTCAAAAATGTAGTGGAGTAGAAAGTACAGATACTGCTCTCACATGTACTTAAGTACATTTTACAGTGGATACTCTGTACTATTACTTAAGTAAAGTACAAATACCTAAAGTTGATGCAGTACTTCTACTATTTTTACTAATGATTACATAGAAAGCCAAAAAACATACTGTGGAATATTTTTCATGGCGATATGCAAGTGTTTCAGCGCAACAAACTCAACCAAAATGAAAAAAAAAAAAAAAAAAATCCCACAAAAAAAATAAAAAAATATAAACGTAATCTAAAGTAAAACTGTACAAACTGTGGCTTTAAAAATACAAACTGTGATTTCAGAATGTGACGGCTTCATGTTCTTCATCAACTCACACAGAACCAGCTTTTGTCAGTTCCTTCAGTACCTTTTTTTAAAAATTCCCAATATTTCCTGCGGTACTTCCTGACTGACAACACGCTAACCCTGTTTGACAAGCGAGCGTTAGAAGGTGAAGAAAAATCTGACACAAAAATGACAGACGACGTTAAGAGAGATTTGTACAAAGGGTGTCAAAAGTGTAAGAAAACGGGGACCTAAAAGGAAATTCGTCAGTCAATGTTGAGCAGAACATGGAGTCAAGTTCTCCGTAGGGGCTCAGACCTACATCGAAATCGTGGTCGCGGTTCAACCTTCGCGTCGCCGTGTTCCTCCTATAGCGGCTGTATTCCAGGACCGTACACGCACAAGATAACGTATTACTATTCCACTGTTCAGTTGCTATTTTGGGACCATGCAAGTACACACATACATACATATACCTCACTATCCGGGAGCCGCATGCACAGAGCTCACCTTTTATGTTCCCACAATGCACTGGGATTCACATCTGGAGGTCTGAAGATACAGGCTCGGAGACAGAAATGAAAAAACGACCGGGATGCTCCGTTATGCGGTAATAGAACTGTTGGATGGGATATTATTCTTGGCTGAAAAAGATCGGGGATAAACTTCCAGAGCATAAAATAACGAGAACATTGTGTGAATTGTATTGTGCTTTTGACCCAATAAAGCCACCGTAGCAGAATTACAACATCGCTTTTTACAGTTGGTAAAAAGGTCAGCGTTTATTTTTCTTCTTAAAACCCCCATTTGCATAATTAACGGGTCATAATTGTTCTGGAGGTGCTGTTTGATCGGATCATAAACTCGATTCTCGCTCAGAGGTTCGTCGTTTCATCGTTGAGCTCCTCTCTGTTTTTAGATGTTAAGATTTAAGCGAAACAATTTGGTAAATCGGCTAAAATGAACGAATATGGCTTAGCGTTTGACGTCTTTGAACGGAGACAAGCAGGTAGTGAGCCTTCCTGCAAAAATAATACAGCTTTAAAGCAAAACTATTATGGAAAATCAACTTTTTAACGCCATTTGACCGCCTGAAGTTATATTTGGAGTGATCTGATCTTTATCGCTTATTTTCCAAACGCCACGTCGCTGATGAATCGTCGTTTTCACCACAACTGTGACGTACTTCCTTCAAACTGCAATTTTATTTTCTTCCCGTATTCCTGTATTTTCAAGAGTATAAGTCGCACTGGAGAATAAGCTGCACCAGAAGAAAAAAAAAACATAAATCGCATCTAAAAAGTCACTGACACTTTTAAATCTTCAGTCGCTCCTATGATTCTTAAGTTAAACTCACCAAATTTTAGCAGTAGATAAACTGAACCTTCTGAGATTTTTGTCAATATAAACGGTTATAATTGTTCATTTACACTTGAACTAATCACGACTTAAACTAGAGGAAGTAAAAATGACCTAATTTTTAAAGGTTTTCTCCCTGAACAGCCCGATCCAACTCACTTTACGTCACATTTAAATCATTTCCGGCTTATGTCTCTTATTTGATCCTCGATGTCACGTTTTAAGTCGTTTATTAAGTCGTCTGAGGTTTATTCACAAACACCTTTTCTTTAAGATCGACCCACAGGAAGAAATCAGGACGAGTCAGGTCTGTGGAGATACTGCCCCCTGTCTTTAAAAAACACTTATTGTTCCTTTAACGGCGTTTACGCTCAGGGCGTCTCTGGTATTGGGTCGAATTTGACCCATGTGACTCAAAGTTCCACTGGACAATGAGGCTCGTTCCTCGGTGCTGGATTTGGAAGAGTTTCGTTCTAAATGCTCTGTATAAGTCGCACCCCCGGCCAAACTATGAATAAAGTGCGACTTACACTCCAGAAAATACAGTAGTGATACACGCAGGATTCCACAGCGTTGCGTCGTCATTTTACTACTAATTTTTAACCAAACATCCGCTTCTCGTTTGTGCGATCTGCAGCTATCCGTCCGACCCTTTGTTGTGATCACATTTACACATTTACATCGACGTCAACTCCCGCCGGGCGCCGCCGTTTCTTTTATTCCGGCTTTTTAAATGAATATTGCGATTCAAAATGTGCAAATTAGAACGTAACGACGCGCAGATGTCATAGATTATAGCTGTACGGCAAACACGAGCACAAAAGGTCTTCTATATAAACGCGTGGCTTCGTTCTGCGGGGACCGTGTTGGATTGTGAATACTACAGTACGTCTACAGAATAACGTAGCGATGTATATAAATAAAACGGAAACATAAGGTACAACAAGACCATCTGCGTTTTCTTAAATCACGCCGCAGATAAACAGGTCCATCTGTGATCCGGAAACGCTCCTGTACAGTCTGTGTTTAAATGCGTCTGTGCTTATACAACCGCGTCCTCTCAAAGACTATATTTTGATTATTTCCTCCTTCACTTTTCCGCATGTATCCCTCCGTGACCCGTGCTTCCCCTGTGCCTCTCGTCCTCCCCCTCACTCCCTCGCTCTATCTCACACGTATGCTAGCAGGCTGATTAGGGATTTGTTGGCCTCGCGGCAGTTTGAGCCAATCAAGAGCTGCTTTAACGGCGCACCGCTCACACCTGTCCTGACAGAAACGATAACAAGCGCGTCCAATCAACAACCCGCACTGTTACTAAGGTAATAAGGCTGTTTTCGAAGGGAACTAGCGAGGAATTTACTGTAATATGTGACGGGAAATTTGTATCTGGCTTGAAATTAATGGTGATTTACTTTCCCGGAATTTCCATCATGTTTCTTGCAGGTTTTTAAACGACAAAATGGCTCTCAGGCTCCTGTTGTTTTATGCAAATGAAGGACAGGTCAGATTACTGTCGTTAAAGCTGTACTTAACATTTCGGGTGCACGTTCCGTCGCCATGGAGATGTCATTGCTTTGCACGGCGTGATCCACAATACGGCATTAAATGTATTCATCTGCTGCTGGACAAGTTACAAGACAGAACTGTGGAGAAATGAGCCAGTTAACAGTAAGAATACATGTTTTTCAAGGTATTTTTGAACAATAAAAACAACTAAAACTGAGCAAACAACGAAGTTAAATCTGTCAACTGGACAAATCTTGTAGGAGTGAACATGTTTCTCTGCTCATCCAAGACACTTCTTCAGTTCTGGTCAGATGCTGGTGGCCACTGCCTTTTAAATCTAACTGAGAGGAGGGGCTAACCACACTGAAACTGTAAACAGCTGTTGTCTCATTGTTCTGGGTCTGAGGATGGAGTTGTAGATGGGGGGCAGATTATGTCTCAGGCCCTCTCTGGTTGTGGAGATCCAAAATGGGCCTTCAGTAGATCTAAGAGGTAAAAAACAGGACAACAGGGAATCTGAACCTAGAAGGAGAGGAGTTACCATCCCTTACACTGCGGGTGTGTCTGAAAAACTTCAGAGAATCTTCAGACAGTATGAGATTCCTGTCTTTTTCAAACCCACAAATACTTTAAGGCAAAAACTGGTTCACCCTAAGGACAAAACCCCGAGCCATAAACAAAGTAATGTGTCTACTCCATTCAGTGAAGAGTGAGCGTCACACTGGAGAAACTAAACAGCTGCTCCATAAGAGGATGGACCAACACCGACGGGAGAGTTCCTCTGGACCCCAGTCCGCCGTGCACCTCCATCTTAAAGACACTGACCACTCCTTTGAAGAGAGTGAAGTTCAGATCTTAGCCAGAGAAAAGTGGTTTGAGAGGAGAGTTAAAGAAGCTGTTTTTGTTAGGAAAGAGAATCCTTCTTTAAACAGCCTGGAGCCTGAGACATAATCTGTCCCCATCTACAACTCCATCCTCAGACCCAGAACAATGAGAACAATCGCAGCGTCGTTAAGGCTTGAATAGGGTAATCTCAGCTGAAACTGGAGACAACAGCTGTTTACAGTTTCAGTAGTTAGTCCCTCCCCTCAGATAGATTTAAAAGGCAGTGGCCACCAGCATCTGACCAGAACTGAAGAAGACACTTGGAGAGTCATACAGTGGAACATTTCACAATACAGTGCTCCCTGGTTTATTGCGGGGGTCATGTTCTAAAAATAACCTGCTATAGGTGAAATCTGTGAAGTATCTGCTTTATTTTTTACATTATTCACTGTTTTTGTCTGTAAAACCCCTCACCACACACTTTATACACTTTTCTCACACAGGCGTTAACATTTTCTCACATTTCTCTCTCGTTTAAACTCTCTCAAAGTTCAAACCTTTGTAGGCGTCTTTGTCGGTGCAGAACGTTTCATCGACATTGTGGGTTTTGTCGGGGAGAAAACAAACTGCAAACGTACAGCACTTCAGAGTCACACTGAGATCCAACGTTTATGTAAATTTGTCTGAACACATTCTGTACTGGACAGGAGACACGGCACGGAGGAGACTGATGGACAATGGTCTACAGTCCAACAGCCAATCAGGACGCACGACACAATGGTCTACAGTCCAACAGCCAATCAGGACGCACGACACAATGGTCTACAGTCCAACAGCCAATCAGGACGCACGACACAATGGTCTACAGTCCAACAGCCAATCAGGACGCACGACACGATGCAAAAATTGTTCTAAAAAATCTGCGAAAGGTGAACTGCGAGGGACAACTGTACTTTTGTCCACTTTTGTTGTTTTCATAATCTTTATAAAGAAGTGGACTGACTGAGTGCGACGCCACCCACAGCTTCAGCTCCAAATGAAGCTCATCGAGGCCAGAGCAGGTGTAGCGGCTAATTTGGAGTTCTGACCGTGAGTATCATAGCAACCCAATGTCAATCAAACCTGTTGCTAACGCTAACAGGAGCGACCTCAGGGAAAGAAGGCGTCTGATTTGTCTGTTATTAATGTTCATTTGTTGATTTACAGACACAATAGTGAAAAAAAAACCCCAGGATCATGTAGAGGGTTAATACGAACATTTAAGACCAAAATGAGTTCAATAGAAAGTGAATTGAAGCCAGAGTCGATGGAGATTCCTATTTGGAACGCGGCGGCTAGCAGGTTAGCTACGTATGTCTATTTACATATACCGTCTATGATTGTAAAATAGAAATACTCAACATTTGTGGATTTTCCTTTTGGGTATTTCTTAAATTAAAACACCTGCTTCTTCACCTTTCATCACGAAAAAAAACCCCTAATAACCTTTCTAAAAAATACGCTTTTTGTGCGGCGATAGATGGCAAAATAAATTAGCGAAATGAGGATGTAGTAGGATCTGGATCTGAGAGTGTTTTATTTATAAATCTACCTGCATCGTGATCACAATGAGAGATCTTTTTTATTTTTTTTTTACCTCAACAGAACAGGTACAGTATAGAATTTTCAGCTGTCACTCCAGACTTTGAACTATCCATGCAGCTTACACACTCCTGATGAGAACGCAGGCTTAAAGCTAATGAGCGGCTGCACTGGATAAACAGGCAGAGATGCTAAAGGTACGGCCTGTCTGAGAACCCCCCACGCGCGGCTCTTTCATCAGTGTGCGATGCGGAGGCGAACGTGGCGTGTGCTGCTCGCTATTCGTCTGATTCCTCTGACTTGTTCTTATTAAAACAGTCCCAAGTTTATTTATTCATTATCGAGCTCATATTTTATTAATGTCTTTTGGATTTGATTTATTTTTGCAGCGTTTTTTTAGCGTTTGAACGGCGTGGTTTGATCAAAGAGCGACAGCAGCGGTGGTGAGAGAGAACATGTTTGAGGAACGCTGGATGAGATCAAACTCAGACATGGATACTGTAAATAAACAAAAATAATACTACGCCGCTGGGTTTATTGTTGTTCTCGGGGATATTTCTCCACAGACCTGACCTGTAGCTTCTCCTGATGGCAGCACCTGTTTGTCTTCCGCTCTCAAGATCAAGAAGAAATCAGGGAGTGACGGTATTGGTGGCAATCGAGGAGGAATTGGGAGGAGTTTGAGATGGAAAACTTAAGTATCAAGAGGGTAGAAACGTCCATGCTAATCTTCCTCTGCATTACAGTGTTTATGACATTAGTATTTTCATTGTGCTTCATTTTCATCATGATTTATTCGTCATTTTATTTCAATTGTTAGCTTATGGAGACCTAATGAGTGTCTTATGACCCATAGATGGGTCATAAGTTCAGTTTTCCCACCCGAAAAAGGAATACGGTTAAGGAATATTGAAAGTTATACTGTAGTTTTAGTGCGGGTGGGTTTTTTGCTTCTAGTACTTATTCTACCATATACACAGTTAAATAAAACCAAATAATAATAATAATAATGGCTGCCGGCCCCTCCGACCACCACCTATCATTCGCGCACACACACCACTTTCATACTAGGCAATGTGGGTGAAGTGTCTTGCCCAAGGACACAACAACAGAACTTGGTCCGAGCGGGACTCGATCCTCCGACCTTCGGGTTGGGACCAACACTCAACCACTGAGCCACTGTAATAATAATAAATAAGTAAAAGTTAAAAGAAAAAGAGCAAAACAAAACGGAGAGGACTGAAAGCATGATTTTTTGATGTTTTTTTTTTTTACTCTTAAACCTCGTGTTGAACTCCGTGTGTCTTAAACATTGAGGTGAACTTGTTTCTCAGTAAGAATGTGACACAGACTTACTTTAAGACGTCCTCAGTGTTACCTGTTCTGTGACCATCTGTTTAGCGACATGTTCTACCTTCTGGCAGCAGGTAACGGTCAATCCATTTATGACCTTGTACAAACAGTGTGTAAATTTAGTTCAAATATCTACCTTGTTGTATATATCTACCTCTAAAACTATTTTATTTTGAAGCATACCTTTTTTTAACTTTATGCATGCTTTTATTTGTACTTATTCAGTGTTGTATGTTGCACTTTGTCACTGAAGAAAGTAGTTTGTGAGTTGTGTTTTGATTCTGATTCTGTCCTTATAATGAGCAGTTTCGATTCCTTCACAATTACAATAAACATCATTGTCAGATCAGTCGGGGTCAGATCCACAGGTTGTCGGTTCCATTCCCGCTCCCACAGATAAATCCTGTTGTTGACTCAGCGGCGAAACTCTGATTTGGTCCAGGGGAGGACGAAAAATCGGTGAAAATTAGAACAGTTCTTTGAAGGCGGTTGTAACGATACTGTCAGGGGTTTGGGTTTTTTTTGTGTGTGTCCTGTGCTGTTTTTTCCCTTCTGTGTTTGAGCCTGGAGCTGGGCGGAGACTCTGGCACCAGCTCCACCCACCTGCTCCTGATCAACCAATCAAGCCTCCACCTGCGAGCACAAAAGGACTGAAGATCCAACACTCAGGGCCAGATCGTCTTGTCATTTTCCATTTTTTCTTCACGCCATGCTCCGGTTTATTCGTCCGTGTATCCGCCGTGATCCCGCCCCCTGGAACCTGGCGCCTCCGTCTCCGTCTCAGCTCTCACAACCGGTACGAACACCTCAGCCTCTGACCCTGCGACCCACGGCCTGAATATTCGGTCCCTCCGTCAGTCTTTACGACAGATCCATAATCATAAATTCAATAACTACTGTATTTTTTTTATGATGAACTGTGTGGAGACTTATACATTCTGATTTATAAATAGTTTTTAGCATAATTTGCTAGTTTTTATGAAGCGTTAATGCAAGGAGAGAGGGGGACACTGTGATTTACGCTTATAGTTGTTGTGTCCTTGGGCAAGACACTTCACCCACCTCGCCCTCAGTGTCTGCAATCTATGAATTTGCTTGTGACTGGGTGAAAAAGCGCTAAAATGTGACCTTTTACCATATTTTACCTGTTCTCTGGTTAATTACAAACAAAAATCGAGTTAAAACAATAAAAATCTAAGGCCTTTTGGTAGTCCTTTCTCAACATTCTACTTCTTAATTTGCCTAATCGTAATCCCGTGGTCTGCCTCACGTTCTTCCTTAGTTAAAATCCCCCGGGAGATAAAAGGAAGTGTAAAAGAATATAAACAGATTTGGGATTGAACAGCCATTGTCTCAAAAAACCCAAACTAGGACAGTAAACAACACCTTCTGTCACTGCTTCAGATGAGCACCTCACGGGGAGTAATCTCTTAAGACTCAAAAGGAATTATTTAGGGGATGCTATTCACCTTATTCTGGAAGTTGCCGTGGGCGCCGCCATCGCCAGTCGAGTTGTATTATTTTGCATGAGGCTGCTGATCTTGACAGTAAATAAGTTCTATACGACTACAGAGACGTTCAAAGCCTCCAGAGAATCGGCGAATCGGAGCGTTTTACACGAATCAACTTAACCGTAAATTTCGGACTACAGTATAAAACGCTACTTTTTCTTCAGACTTTGAACCCTGTGGCTAATTTATAGATTTTATTACTGGTTAACGGCCACCGGGGGGCGCTCTCTAAGCAGTAAACGCAAAAGTTAGACGTAGGGAAAGATTATGCGCAGAAGAATACACTAGTTTTAGTTTTGAACTGTCATTTTGGCGTCATGAACACGGCCTCGTCATGGAAAACACATGAAGAAATGAGTCAAAGAAGGAAATAGAGTGACTGTACGTAAGTTTGACCATTAAAGAAGGAAATAGAGCCACTGCACGTGAGTTTGACCATCAGGGAAGGAAATAGAGCGACTGCATGGAAGTTTGACCATTAAAGAAGGAAATAGAGCCACTGCACGTAAGTTTGACCATCACAGAAGGAAATAGAGTCACTGCACATAAGTTTGACTATGGCAGAAGGAAATAGAGCCGCTGCACGTAAGTTTGACCATCGCAGAAGGAAATAGAGCCATTGCACGGAAGTTTGACCATCACAGAAGGAAATAGAGCCACTGCAGATAAGTTTGGAATCAAAGAAGGAAATAGAGCCACTGCACGTAAGTTTAGCATCAAAGAAGAACATTAAAACTCAAAAAATCCTCTGTGTACCGTCTTTCTGTGCCAATATCTCACGTTACAACATATTTGTAACATGCGGCTTATATTCAGGTGCTCTCCATAGTCCAAACTTTACTGTACTTTATAACATATTTTGGCTGCAGATTTTTAAAATGTATTTATTTAATCTATTTGTTTGTTTATTTAGTAATTTATTTAAAGATAATGCACAGATATTCCCCAAAAAACAATATATTTTCATAATTTTGAGTGTTATTTAATGCCCAACAACAAATGACTAAGAGAAAATAAACTCTTGCAGATAAAAAACATATCTGTAAATTTAAAAAAAAAGTCCAGGTAAAATGAGATTACTACAGTTGCTCGTGTGTTGAGGTACTGTGTTGTGTTGTATATATTTTCCTGGTGTGTTTTACGGACGCTGTAGTACGACGCTGCTGGTCCTTCCTGTGGAGGATTAAACCCGTGCAGCCACATCCCGTTACACCAGGGCTTAAATCTGCGCTCAGGAGATTAACACGGAGCATCGGCCGTTCACTGTAAAACGGAGTCACCCTCGCTCCTGCAAAATCTGTCGTTTTCAACTGCGGCACAAGTTTCCCCTTTCATTTTTCAACATATGTGAAATGAATTATGTTTTAAATGAATCATAATTTGCTGTGTTTTTGTTATAAACTCCCTGAGGTATTCACCGTTTGGTCCGAGGTTGGTTGGTTTTCTTATATTTACTTTATATAAAAAAAAAGGAGCAGTTTATTCATTTATTCCGGCTCGTTGAGAATGTGAAGTAGGTCGAGTCCAGGAAATGAAGAATTCTATGTAAGGCTGAAACAAATAACCTCTTTTGATGGACCAGTAAAGAATCTGTGGTTCACTGTGGACGATGTAATGTATCTGTCTCCATGGAAACAGGAGGTGACGTCACCACAGGCAAAGTTACTGGTCAGATCTATTGAGAGGAGATGCATTGTGTGTATTGAGGACGCACATCATGGATAAGTTTAATGTTGAACTAACGTTAGAGGCCAGGAGTCGGCAAACCACAGCTCCGGTGGCTTTGGGTAAAATAGTAATAGTATTTAATTTACGTGTATTTTATTTGTGTTATTTATTTATTTTTTAATTGTAGTTTAAATTACCCGAGATCCGCGGATATAAGCGGCTGAAATGGGCTTCCTCCGCAGAGTGGCCGGGCGCACCCTTAGGGATAGGGTGAGGAGCTCAGTCACACGGGAGGAGCTCGGAGTAGAGCCGCTGCTCCTACACGTTGAGAGGAACCAGCTGAGGTGGCTCGGGCATCTGCTCAGGATGCCTCCTGGACGCCTCCCTAGGGAGGTGTTCTGGGCATGTCCCACCGGGAGGAGGCCCCGGGGAAGACCCAGGACACGCTGGAGGGACTATGTCTCTCGGCTGGCCTGGGAACGCCTTGGGGTCCCACCGGAGGAGCTGGAGGAAGTGTCTGGGGTGAGGGAAGTCTGGGAGTCCCTGCTTAGACTGCTGCCCCCGCGACCCGGCTCCGGATAAGCGGAAGAAAATGGATGGATGGATGGATAGTTTAAATTGGATGATTATTATGATCTTGAAATATTAAAATAAAATGATATATTATTTTTCGTCGCTCAAAACAATCGTCACACTCGCGGACGCCAGTTTACCCGCCAAAACGCTGCGGATTTATCGACTTTTCACCCCCGACACTGACATAAACATGAAGAAATGTGGTTTTGTGACGTCGTGCAGCCCCGACAGACGCAGACGCTGCAGAGGATCAGGGGCCGAAGTCGAGACGAATATTTACGCAGATATTTTTTACAAATATTTATCTTTCATTGTTTATTCCAATTTGTTTTGTTTTTTTTTATTCAGGTCAAGGCTCCGCGACACAAGGATGAGGCTCACGGCATTTTTTGTTTGCTACACGGATAATTTAAGTCGAGCTTTTTAATTCATCTGAAAGACTGTAGTTTATACAAAGCGTAAATGTAAAAAAACAACAACAAACAAACAATATAGACAGTGTTATCTTAATTTTTAGGTGTCAAAAAGTATTTACAGCTGTGTTTTCTTTTCCGTGGAAACCAGGTCAAAATGGCTCTTTGGGGGTCAAAGGTCGACCTCACAGACTCATGTCCTCGCGATACGTCCTGACCGGTCCTTGGACACGTCTCTGAGGCACCACAGTCTTACCACACGTTTATAATTAGAATCAGCCCTGGCAGCCATAAGCCTTCATTAAACCGCTCCGTTGCCTTGCTCTCCAGCGAGGCCCTTAACCCCCAAACGTTCCGGTACACAACTATCCGCTTGTAAGACCGTTTAAGTACACGCTGGATCAAAACCCCGGCACGCCGCTTTCATTATTCCACTTCCTCCACTTGTTTCATCTCCTGCTGCGCTCGGAGCAGATGTGGAAACGCGGCACATCACAAAAAAAAACGACAAAAAAAAATTAAAATTGAGGAACAAAAAAGAAGTTATATTCAAGGCAGCGTGTTCCTGTCACTTTACAACCCTCTCAGCGGTTTCTCATCCAAGTCTAATTTAACTCATGATTCTCCCGTCTCTCTCTCTCTGCACCTCAGCTTCCTCTCGCTTCCCCGTTTTCTGGCCCTATCTCGCGTTTCGACATGAAAGTCTACCTGCGCGCTGATAGCCAGGGGAGACGGAGGGCATAGAGTTAATTAACTTGCTATCTCGGAGTGACTCTTAATAGGAAGTGGAACTGTTAATAAGAATATACTGTTGCCTCGCTCGGCGTTGGCAGAATTACAGCGCTGGACTGAACAATATGTGTTTTTTTTTTCATATGTGCTACGTCCTCGCGCCGCACAGATATGGAAATGAAGTGTTTGCGCCCGAATACAAACGCGGGGGAGAGGCGGCAGGTGTAATTTCACGCATTAGACGGACTGGGGGAAAAAAAAAAACTCTTACCGGACCCCCCCCCCCCCGCCCTCGCCACACATGTTCACCTCGCTCCTCGCGCCAACGTCGCTCGCGGCCGGCTCGCCAACTCCCACCGCTCCAGCCCTTTGAAGATAACTTTTTCTTATTACCCTAACAATGGCGACACGGAATGCTGGTTTAATTCACGGAGACGAGACAGGGAGGAGGAACAGGACCTAGCGGGTTTGTGGAGAGCGAGCCGGAGAAAAGTTCAAATAAAAAACGCAAGGTAAAGCTTTTTTTCTTATAACTCAAAATGCTACTGACTGTCATTTGTTCCCATTTTTTACTTCCATCAACACTAAAATTGGCGAAGTGCTGACTCGGGCGCTTTCCACACGTAGATACTTAGAACACACACTTAAGAAAAAAGGCAGCTTTGAGTCGACACACACACACACACACACACACACACCTGCCTTCCCTCTCCCCCCGCCGCGCGCTTCCCTCCGCTCCCCCTCGTGCGTTTTTTTTACCGGGCTCTCCGTGCCGCAGTCTCCCGCTGACAGGTCTCTCGCAGACGGGGAGGAAATGTGGCCCTTTGAAGTGGAAGTGGGGCCCGTGGATGTGTCTAGTGCGTGATTAGACGTGGAGCGCAGAAAGAAAACGCGACACAAGCGGGTTACGAAACAAAATCGGGGTAAGAGCGGGAAAATAAAGAACCGTAATAAGCGGAAATAGCCAAAATAGTGATGTCGTCACGGTTACGGACACTTTAAACGGCGTTATTCTGAGCTGTTATGGTCGTTATTATAGTTTAACATGTTATATTTATGTCATTTCTCCTCATTAGTGTTAAATTTATGTTTACGTTGCAACCGACAGGCACAAAAAGGAAAAGTTGCATTTTAAAGAGCCCGTTTTGATCTTTTTTTTATCCTTTTTAACTTTATTCATGCCTTTATTTGTATTTATAATAGCTATATTTCTACTTACTTTTGTATTTATTTTGTTTTATATATATATTATTATTATTCAGTGTTTTATGTTGCATTTTATCACCAAAGAAAGTTCCTAGTTTGTGAGTTGTGTTCACTGACAATGACAATAAAACTCGTCTGATTCTGATATTACACTATTTTCTGATCTGTTCTAATGTTGTTTCCTCATCAAAAACAGACTTGGAGTTGTGTTTTGTTTCTTTCACAGATTTTTAACACACAAACCCTGCAGATTTAAACAGAAAACATTCTGTTCCACCTTGTGATGTCATCGTGTGGCGATACAGGAAGTGCTGCGCTGTGTTTTTAAACTCCACACACCTTCATTTCTAGAATCATTTGGATCATTTCAGCTCAAAAATTGGCAATTTCTACTGAACGAAAGTAAAAAAAGTATCTTGAAAACTACCGAGTCATGACATCACGAGGTGGAACGGAGCATTTTGAGTTTTGGAGATGAACAGACTAATAATAAAGTGTGACTCAAACGTGTGTGAATGAAACAAAACACAACTCCAGGTGTGTTTTTTGCGGAGGAAACACTGTTCTAATGTTGAACCGCTGTAAACGTGGAATGTTTCAAACCTGAAAACAGAAGAATCGACCTCGACAGTGATTTATATTTGTTTCTGTTGTGCAGGAGTTTAATGCGATGAGGAGAAACAGCACGAAATGCCTCAAGTTGTGCGTAAAGACATTACCAGTCGCTAAAAAGAGGATCCCAGGTTTAGTAGTCGATTACCGATGATATGATGAAATACAATACACATTTTAACCAACGTTTAACTGTATTTATATTGATTTAAGGCTGATGTTAATTACTATTCTTTATTGCAAAGCTTTTACTGTTTTTACAATTTTTTCTCTAAACATGAACTCACTGTATATAAAAACAGAGCGACGCATTTGGGGCATGTAGTACCATCAATTTTGCGTAATATACGACATTTAAAGAATAAAATCTCAAAACTGTACGGACCAAATGAGTAAATATTCTCCAGCTTTGAGCAAAGAACATTTCATAACTCTTTTGTTTCTAAATATGTTTTATTTTATTTTTCCAGAGCATTTAGAACGAGCCTCATTGTCCAGTGGAACTTTGAGTCACATGGGTCAAATTCGACCCAATACCAGAGATGCCCCGAGTGTAAACGCCATTAAAGGAACAATAAGTGTTTTTCAAAGACAGGGGGCAGTATCTCCACAGACCTGACTCGTCCTGATTTCTTCCTGTGGGTCGATCTTAAAGAAAAGGTGTTTGTGAATAAACCTCAGACGATAAACGACTTAAAACGTGACATCGAGGATCAAATAAGAGACATAAGCCGGAAATGATTTAAATGTGACGTAAAGTGAGTTGGATCGAGCTGTTCAGGGTGAAAACTTTTTAAAATTAGGTCATTTTTACTTCCTCTAGTTTAAGTCGTGATAAGTTCAAGTGTAAATGAACAATTATAACCGTTTATATCGCCAAAAATCTCAGAAGGTTCAGTTTATCTACTGCTAAAATCTGGCGAGTTTAACTTAAGAATCATAGGAGCGACTGAAGATTTAAAAGTGTCAGTGACTTTTGGGTATTAATATCTCTCTCAAAGTCAAAGTTTAAGCCTTTTTATGGGAAACGTTTTGGATATGATGATCTAAATCACCTGAGTAAATACTAAGAAAAGGCCTCAGGCACAAAAGTCATGATAAATCTAAAATACAATAAAATAAATAAATTAATTAATTAAAATAAATAAAAAAATAAAATAAAAAATGATAAAAAAAACAAATACAAAAATAAATAAAAAATAAAATTAATTAAAATACAATAAAAAATAAAATAAAATAAAAAAATATAAAAACAAAAAAAATTAAAACAAAATAAATAAAAATGTAAAATAAATAAATATTCTAAACTCTCAGAAATATTCAAAATTGAACATGTTCTTGTTGCTGTTCTTCTAAAAATTTGCACTGTGGCCCAAAATGTGTTGTCCACAGATGAGGACGTCAGGTCTCAGTACGTTAAAGATCCCCTCTGCAGAAACTCACGCTTCACTATTTGTTCCGTCCCAGGTTCTCGAGTTCGTTTTTTGTCAGGAGCATTGATCACACGAGGAAACCCACCCGGACGAAAAAGCGCAGGAGCCTTAAAACCAACGCTCACGTCTCAGGGCGATGTACGACCGGGCTGTCCATCACAACAGAATCATAAATATACTCTCCAAATAAAGCGAGTGAAAGTGTTGAGACGATCCCAGCGGAGCAAAGATGACGGCGGATATGATATGTGATATTTAACAGCGTGTGATCGATGTGAGTTAAACGCTGCCCAGGGAAGAGGAGCTGAGTGATGTACAATAAAGGGGAAATGGCACAAAGGCGGGAGAAGAGCAGCCAATTGATTGACATTGTGTCTGCTCTGTATTTCAGCCGGTGAACGCTGGAATCAATGGTCTCGCCTGGCCGACTGTGGCGAAAACCCCTCTCCCCTGTGCGCCCTCCTCTTCCTCGCCGCCGCCCTCACACTTCAGCTCCTGTCAGTGCTTCAGCCGAGTTTCCGACGCGCTCGCACATACGCTCCCTCGCACCCGACTCCGCGCTTTCTCATTAACTTCACCTTAATTACGGTTCACCCATTTTTGCCTCATCGTGTCGACAAAACGCACAAAGTCAGTTAAGAAAAAGGCAAGAAATAAGAAAAAAACATATTCCATTACACAAAATTGGTCGGAGCTGTCAAAACGCTGATCCTTCTTAAAAATGTGTTTCTATTTCGAGAATGTGTTTTAATGAAATAAGTCAGAAAAGTTAAAAGATTAGCGCTGCAAAAATCTCAAAGTTGGCTCCCGCCGTATAAGTAATTGCGTATCACTGCGGCGTGTCCACAGGTAAATGCGCTCGGTGCGGGGAGAGCGACAGTGGGTAAACTGTTAGCACGGAGCGAGCGGAATGTCCCCTCCGCGGCCATCTCACCCTTGGCCTTCGTAATGAGCCACTGAGTGTCTAAACGTCATTGTGCTAACGAGTTATAGCCCCGCTGACACCTAATGGCAGTCAATGGACAGACAGATGGCCTTGTGGGAATGGATCAAGTCAATGGGAAGTGAGAGAGGGAGCTCCATATCGCATTAATGGGAGCAATACAATATCGTAAATGGTATTTAGCAGACACTTTAATCCAAAACGACTTCATGCACCACCCTGAGTGCTTTTATTTTTAGAATGGGGTGGCCGCAGTCTAAATCAAGAGGCCTTTAATGCCCGTGGAGTACTTAAACGTATCAGTGCCAAGGTGCTTAGTAAATAACGGGCCGCAGTGTGGAGAATATAAACACGAGCGTTTCAACATGTGCCCGGTGAACATGGCGGATTTACAGACGTGTTTGAAGCGTGAGCTGGGATTTTGGAAATAATCTAGACCCCAGTGACCCCAGTTCTTGTTCTATACTTTGATTTAATGTAGGAAACATGTGTAAAATAAAAGTAGTTCAGTTTTATTTATGTAGAACGTTTAAAAACGACATCAGCTGCTCCAAGTGCGTCATGTAAAAAGTAAAAAAACAAACAACATCTCAGACGTGAAATGTCTCACAGTCTGAGGACTAAAGCAGGACTAAACTAGGACTAAACCAGGACTAAACCAGGACTAAACCAGGACTAAACCAGGACTAAAGCAGGACTAAAGCAGGACTAAACCAGGACTGAACCAGGACTGAACCAGGACTGAACCAGGACTGAACCAGGACTAAACCAGGACTAAACCAGGACTAAACCAGGACTAAACCAGGACTAAACCAGGACTGAACCAGGACTGAACCAGGACTGAACCAGGACTAAAGCAGGACTGAACCAGGACTGAACCAGGACTGAACCAGGACTAAACCAGGACTAAACCAGGACTAAACCAGGACTAAACCAGGACTAAACCAGGACTAAACCAGGACGAAACCAGGACTAAAGCAGGACTGAACCAGGACTGAACCAGGACTAAACCAGGACTAAACCAGGACTAAACCAGGACTAAAGCAGGACTAAAGCAGGACTAAAGCAGGACTAAAGCAGGACTAGACCGGGACTGAACCAGGACTAAACCAGGACGAAACCAGGACGAAACCAGGACGAAACCAGGACTAAAGCAGGACTAAAGCAGGACTGAATCGGGACTGAATCGGGACTGAACCGGGACTAAAGCGGGACTAAAGCGGGACTAAACCGGGACTGAACCGGGACTGAACCGGGACTGAACCAGGACTAAACCAGGACTAAACCAGGACTAAACCAGGACTGAACCAGGACTAAACCAGGACTAAACCAGGACTAAACCAGGACTAAACCAGGACTAAACCAGGACTGAACCAGGACTGAACCAGGACTGAACCAGGACTAAACCAGGACTAAACCAGGACTAAACCAGGACTGAACCAGGACTGAACCAGGACTGAACCGGGACTGAACCGGGACTAAACCGGGACTAAACCGGGACTAAACCGGGACGAAACCGGGACTAAAGCGGGACTAAAACGGGACTGAACCGGGACTGAACCGGGACTGAACCGGGACTAAAGCGGGACTAAAGCGGGACTGAACCGGGACTGAACCGGGACTGAACCGGGACTGAACCAGGACTAAACCAGTACTAAACCAGGACTAAACCAGGACTGAACCAGGACTGAACCAGGACTAAACCAGGACGAAACCAGGACTAAAGCAGGACTAAACCAGGACTGAACCAGGACTAAACCAGGACTGAACCAGGACTAAACCAGGACTAAACATGTTGAATCAGTGTTTGAGTTTGTGCAGTTTAAAATCTGGAACATTCTTCCTGAAGATGTGACTCAGACCTCGACTTTGACAAAGTTTAAATCCAGACTCAAACTGTTCTGTTTATCTGTTGCGACTGAGAGGGGTTTATTCTGCACTTTTGTCTTTTAATGTTCATTTTATGATGATTATTTGTGTTTATTTATGTTTTGATTTGTTGTATTGTGAGTTTAATGTCTGTCTTATTCTGTAAAACACTTTGAATCACTTTGTGCACAAAAAAACTCACTTTGCCTTTCAAAATATAAATATAACACAACACATAAGCAAAGTAGAATAAAACACTCAGATATCCTGTGTAGCTCGTATTAAATACCAGGGAGAAGAGGTGGGTTTTCAGTCTTTTGAGTGATCTGACAGGCAGAGGGCGCTGTTCCACGGTCTGAGCGCTGCCACAGAAAAGGCTCCATCACCTCGAATCATTGTGAGACATTTTCATTTTAAATTGAGAAGGAAATGAACTGAAAATGCAGAATTAAAGTGAATGAAGCGGCGCAGAGCTACAGATGTGTATTTCTTTAGGGGAACAATACTAGTACATGGTTAAAAGCTCAGAAAATAGAGTTTAGCAGATAAAATAAGACAAAAATAGTCTTCTTTTAGGTTCCATTACATCCTCAAGAGCCACGTACGTCACTGATCGTCGTCTCTCCACATAAACACGTTGCATCTGAGTGAATCATGACACATTTTAATTTTAATATTCCACAAACTCACACCGTGTTGATACTCAGAATACTGCGTACTCTCTGCCAATTGGACCCAGTTGACCTCATTTACTTTGTATAGGCCAAACTTTTCTATGGCTCCAGTGGGACAAAAGAATTAAGGCCTGTGGGATTTCGAGGCAATTGCAGAGAAGGGAGAAATCAATGGAAAAGCGGCATCGATGGCCTTTTTGCTGGGTCATAAAGCCGGAGTCATGTTGTTGGTAAATTGAGCGATGGTCCAGGAGCATGAATGAAGTAGTGAGGGTAATCAAGACGACTTCGGCCCGTACGAGCAGCTCTGGACCAACGTTTGCAGTTGTACGAAGAAAAGTAGTATTCGATTTTTTGTATAAACGGGACAGGAAATACAGACAAAGTGAAAGAAGTAAAGTACTGCGCTTAAGTCAGAATTTGAGGTATCTGTACTTTACTTAAGTTCATTGAAAACTAGATACGTTTTCTTTTTACTTCACTCGATTTGAGAGCAGCATCTATACTGCTCCATGTCATTTTTGAACTTTTGATCGTACGAGACCTGCTGAAAAGCCGTTCACACTTTGATCGAACATAAATATACAAATAAAAGTAATTCAGTTGTTTCTGTTAAACAAAATTCAGCACAAATTTAACAAAATCACCACATTTGAAGCTTTAAAAGACTCAAAATCTGCACGAAATACTGCTCTTTAACTACACGTACTTTTAGTTACGTCGTTTTTTTCATGTGATACTTTAACTTTAACTTGCATATTTGTTTTTTTTTCTCCCGTGTCTGTACTTTTACTTAAGTAACTAAAATAGCTACTGTATTTTCCGGAGTATACGTCGCTCTGGAGTATAAGTCACACCAGCCAAAAAATGCATAATAATGAAGAAAAAAACATAAGACACAGACACAAGTATTTGGGGGAAAAAATTTTTAAAAAATCACATAATTAGGACAAGAGTATACGACCAGATGAGGCATTTAGCAGTATTTTTTTTGCCAGATGCCCTTCCTTTGTAAAGTGCTAGCATCTAAACTACACATTTGAACAATTATCTGGGGGGAAAAAAATCACATACTGTATTTTCTGGACTCGTCGCAAGTCGCACTAGCCAAAAAAATGCATAATAATGAAGAAAAAAAACATATATAAGACGCATTTTTGGGGAAACCTGGACAAACTATGAAAAAAGTGTGATTTATAGTCCAGAAAATACAGTATATGCTTCATGAGTGTGGACAAAAATGACCATAACTTGAAAAAAATGCAGTAATTTAACGACCAAACGAGACTTTACAGCGTGATTCCAGTTCCCAAACATTACATTTCGACATCAGTTCACACGATTCTCCAGATCAACGCTTCTCGTGGTCAGTTTGTATCTTCCTCCTCCTCCTCCTCGCCGTCCTTCCCCTTTGTCCCCTACGTGATCCGCTTCACTTTGTGCCAACTTCTGCCTACACATGAGATTGTTAGCGAGCGTCAGAGCCAAGAGAGGATCTGCGGGAATCAAAGGTGTCAGGATGTGCACGATCTTTTCAATGGCACAATACACAGAGGACAGTGCGCGGCCATGCCAAAATCAATGCCACTTCAATTCATCACCTCCTCCTGTCCGAGGGGCTTTGCTGGGGCCCGGCTCGTCCACGTCGTCTGGTCTGATGTCTGCGGATCTGAAGGACTGCGAGTCTTTTACATTCAGTGTCCAGCGAGATCCAGAGGCGTGTTTCTGTGGCGGATATCGGCTTTGCTCTGCAGTTTCATGACGCGTAAGAAGTATTTTGTGTATGTTTTATCTAAAAAAATGAGCGTAGACTGGCGAATACGACGGGATTAACACTATTAGGGGTCGATTTTGTGAGTTTGTAAATGGTAAACGTCGACCTTTGCGTGTTATCCCTGCAGATTTATGAGCGTTAGTCTACGTTTACATAATTTACAGACAGTTCAACGATGTTCCACGTGTGATTTTGCATGAAGCTGAAGCTGAAGAGGCGACGGCGGCGGGGCCTGACGACCTCTCGACCGAAGCTGAGGAACACTTGTCCGTAAAAGATGAGGAAGATTTGACGAGGAGGAGGAGGAGAAGGGGGAGGAAAAACCTGAGTTCAAGTCCCAAACCTCTACGGCAGGGTTCAACACAATGACCTACGACTTTATTGGACATCGCCAAAAGGGTTATTCATTTTGGATTTGTAAAATGTTTTGTGCATTAGCAGTGTTTTTTTTTTTAGATTTACTGAAAAACAATAGATTAGATATGATAACTATGGCAGACTCAGTTGACCTTTATGTATTAAATTAATTTTATTACATCAGAATAGCTTTGGCGGAGTTGGTAGAGTTTGTCCACTGATCCGAACGTCGGCGTTTCAAATCCCACTCTTGACGTAAACATCATCGGTAGAGCGGTCCAATCCACCGACCCACAGGTTGGCGGTGTCTTTGGGCAAGACATTTAACCCTCTGGCGTGCGAGCGGTTCTTTGTCGTAAAGCGCCGTGAGGGCCTTGACGGTGGAAAATGGTGTAATGGTAATGGTCCGATATAAAAACGTGACCAGTTACCAAAGGTGTTGATTTGCAAAACACTTAATTTATGTCCTAATGTAAGATAAGGGTGGGATTTAATAAGTTTTCTTCTTCCCACTCCTTTTCAAGCTTATTTAAGAACTAATTTGTGAAAAAATGTGCATTAAGTGGACGTAATACAAGTGGAGGAAATAAATAAATAAATAAATAAATAAATTAAATAATAATAAAAAATAATAAAGTTACCTAAAAAGTTTATTAATAAAATAAATTAAAAAACAAATAAAAAAAATCATAAATAAATACATAATGAATAGAATAGAAAAAAAAAAAACAATGTTGCAATGTCGACTCTGGTCAGCTGCATTTGGAGGATTTGGACTGATTACAGATTTAATCCCGTCTTTCGCAAACAACAAAAATTAAACTTTGCAAAAGGAGCATTTTTCTTTACTCACGAGTTGGAAACATAACTGTCGAGAAGAATGTTTGTTTCAGGTGTAAGTGTCAGATGGACTGAAACATACAGTCAGAAGGTTTAATGAGTTCCACAGGTAAAGTGAAAAACGAAGCAACGAACTCTCCGGAAAAGGACAGAAGAGAGTCCTGAGACGTGTGACAGATTTTATAGTGTCTCTTAATGTATTTGTGTTTAAGGCTCATTTCTTATGGTCTGCTCGGCGTTACACGTTAAGAAAGTTTAGGCAAAGTCGAACAAGGTGAGTGTTTTATGAGTGCGGGTCACACATTCCTGAGATGTGTCTTTTATCTCATCGTCCACATGTCCTCGTAAGTCCTCGTAAGTCCTCGCTGGTTTGCACGGCGTCTTCGTGAGTCCCCGTTGCTTCCGTATCCACTGGTGGTTATTTACTTTTGCGTTATTAACTCAAGACACCAGTTTGATGTAGTGCTGCACTGCTAGAAAATACTTTACTTTTACACTGTTTACCAAAGAACTCAAGGCCCGTGGGCAAAATACGGCCCGTCACGTCATTTTATGTGGCCCACGACAAAGTAAATTAAAAGGTATGAGTGTGTTAAAATGTCAGTTTATCATTAGATACACAGTTAAACAGCAATTTTTTCATATTTATGCAAATCCATATGTAATATTTGTAACTTGAATAAGCGATAAATATAGAAACAGTTAATTAACAAGATTAAAAAGTAGTTGCATTTATTTTACATTAAATTTGGTTACGTTTAGTGACATTTCGCTTACAGTTAGTTACATCTGGCCCTTTAAGAACAACCATTTTGTTGATGTGGCCCTTTGTGAAAATGAGTTTGACGCCCCTGATTTAGAGGATTCGCCTGTGACTGTCGCATGTTTACAGATTGCAAAAACGGCGCATTTATCTTTTCTCTTCTTCTTCACGACTTGTAATCATCACTGTATTGAGACATTATGCGATTTCTTTGTAGAATATGATTTAACGCAAACAACAGAACTGAAGAAGCGGCAAAAAGTCTTCACTCCTACAACAATTTGTCCAGTTGACAGATTTAATCCCGTCTTTTTCAAACAACAAAAATTAAACTTTCCCAACCCCGCATACGTTTTAAAACAATCCGGCGCCGTCCTTCCCGCGTTACCCTCGGCGACTTCTGACTGTACATTCACGCCGGGATCCGGGGAAAACGAATGCATCATCATTTCTCAGCGGCCACACGCACCGCCACGCACACGCTCGCTCTGTGATTAACTGCAACAAAAGAGCCTTTTGGTGTACGGAGACTGTTATCATCTGACGCATTCATCTGGCTGTACGGCGCGCTGCCACATCCCTCATCATAAGGCGAAGGAATCACGTCTACAAGAGAAAAAGTGAGTATCCCGGACAAAAAAACCCCCCGTGTTTCATGTGTGAATAAGGCGAATTTAAGGCGCGGCTTTTCCGTGCACGACATCACACGATACAGTAAGTACAACGAGACACCGGGAAATTGGCCGGTGAGATTAAAGACGTGATTTTGCGGTTTAATCTGTGCTAGCGTGGCAAAGATTCAACAGAATAGATATGAGGTGTTTAGCAGTTCAAAGACGGTCGGCAGCTAACGACATAAGGACCTTGAAACTAGGCGCAGATGCAGGTAAAACTTCTTAATTAGACTCGTGGGCTAAACTCGCCGTTCCATCAAAACGCTGTAATTACTGTAGAATTAGATAAAAACAAATGGCTATGAGGTGTTAGCCGTAATGCCGACGTTAACAAAAGGATCTCATTCGGATTCTATTACCGGCGTGTTGAAAAATGTATCAGCGCGTTTTCCAAAAAGACTTCAACCGACGTGTGGTTTGTTCTTTTGAATTCACGCCATTGGCTCTAAGTAGCTATTTGTATTCATTTTACATTTGGAGTACATAGCGTAGTTTCGACTCATTAAAAAGTCATTTCAAAACTTCCATAAAGTCACCTTAAAACACCGGAGAATGAAGCAGCTGTATTAACTTCAACTTCACATTCAAAATATACCATTGTTATACTTGCTCTCAGCGGTGACGGGTCAAACAAAGCCCGAGAAAGTGAAAGTGTTCTCTCCGTGTGTACTTTGTCTCTCCGCTGCCACTTCGCTTCCTCCATTTCCTTTTCATATTTAAGTAAACTTCTGCACACGTTTCTACTCGGAACGTAACGATTTTCAAAAGTTTTCAGTCGTTTTGAAGCAGTTTCGTTAAAAAAAGGAAAATAAATGTACAGTTGTCCCTCATGATATCGCGGTTCAGCTTTCGTGGCCTCGCTGTTTCGCTGATTTTTTTAGTGCATTGTGCGTCGTGCTCTGCGTCCTGATTGGCTGTTGGACTGTAGACCATTGTGTTCTGCGTCCTGATTGGCTGTTGGACTGTAGACCGTTGTGTTCTGCGTCCTGATTGGCTGTTGGACTGTAGACCATTGTCCATCAGTCTCCTCCGTGCCGTGTCTCCTGTCCAGTACAGAATGTGTTCAGACAAATTTACATAAACGTTGGATCGCAGTGTGACTCTGAAGTGCTGTACGTTTGCAATTTGTTTTCTCCCCGACAAAACCCACGATGTCGATGAAACGTTCTGCACCGACAAAGACGCCGACGAAGGTTTGAACTTTGAGAGAGTTTAACCCTGGAGAAACAAGAACACTTTTCTTTTTTTGAAAATTATGAATAATGCATTAAATTACTGCTATAAGTTCACTAAAATATCCACTTTCTTTTCTTTTCTTTTTTTTTTTTACTTTGATTCCCTAATTTAGGATCAGGGCTAAATCTGTCACTAATTTATCCAAAAATAATATAAAACGTACTTCTAGGTTTACTGAGAAGACTATTTTGTTTGGGTAGTTTGGTTTTCTAGCTCAACTGTGTCACTGTGGCTCATTTTAGTTCAATATTCATCCACTAGGTGTCGCTATGCAGGGGCCAGAAGTGGCACGCTGGGCTTTTGAAGTAAAATTTGACATAGTTTTTGTTTGTTTGTTCATTTTGGGTAGTTAAACAAGAGAGAAATGTGATAAAATGTTGACGCCTGTGTGAGAAAAGTGTATAAAGTGTGTGGTGAGGGGTTTTACAGACAAAAACATAGAGAATAACTGTAAAATATAAAACTAACGACTTTGCTGGGTTATTTTTAGAACGCAAACGCCACGATAAACGAGGGACAACTGTAAATTAAATTGAGAAATAAATAGGTGTAGGTCTTCCTTGGGGGTCTCTATGAACGCCTTGGGGTCCCACTGGAAGAGCTGGAGGAAGAGTCTGGGGTGAGGGAAGTCTGAGAGTCCCTGCTTAGACGGGTCGCAGTTGCAGCAGGGACTTTCAGACTTCCCTCACCCCAGACTCTTCCCAGATAAGCGGAAGAAAATGGATGGATGTAAATATTTGTCGTGTTTCTTCTAGTGGAGGTAAAATACAAGCAGACGTGTTCTAAGGATAAAAACAAGGCCATAAAAACCCAAAGTTACTCAGATATATATTTGACGATAGTATTATAACGCCGTAGAACCATGAGCAATATTTCCGCTTTAAAACTCACCCTGTTGGAGTTATATCCGATTAAACGTGTAGCTCTTTTGAGAAATGTACTTTAAAATGACTATGGAATAACTTAAGACATTTGTATTTATGAACCAGCAAAAAGTGAAGTTAAAAAACCCAAAGAAATAAACTGATTTGTCCCAAACCCTGCAGCAGTCCAGGACAATGGCTCTCATGCTTGTTCACGACACAAAGATGAAATAATCGTTTCAATTTCACTTCTCTGTCTCCTGAAAGAGATTACATTACGGCGCCTTTTTGAAGTCTGCGTGGCCGTGACTTTAGAAGTGTTTTATTATGTACTCCTTGAAAGTTGGGATTCAAACCGCAGCAGAAAAAAAAAAAAAAATGCTATTTCCTTTTTACCACCAAGATGACTTTGCAAAGTGATTCACATCAAAAGCCTGTTCTTTGCTCTGAAAAATAGCCTGCCCCTACATATAAATGGAAATGTATCACAATCACCATAGGTCTATTCTTCCATTGCGTTTCATCTTTCCCTTGTTATTCATTGCGTTTTATTTCTGCCTCTGAACGTTTCCATCAAAGCACACAAGAGCACACGTCCAATCCCCACAATACGCTTTTATTTAAAGCAGCCATCGACATTTAAATGTTTATTTGGACTGCGCGAGGAATACATGAACTGATGCCGCCCGTGTGAAAGCAGGTCATTGGACTGACGCTGCGGAGATGGAAAAATCATCATCTGTTTATTCATTCTCTGGTTTTGACTCGTCTGTTTCCTAAAATGCTGGTCTGGTGTTAGATTAGCCTGTTGTGCAAAGTTTGATCAAGAACAGAAAGTCTCAAGTTTGTTATTTGAGCCGTGTTTAAAATCGTTCATGTTCATCATTATGAGTTTTATTGCTCTGTCTCCACCTGCCGATCCTGAGCCAAAGGTCAGAGAGAACAGCTAATAAATGTTTAAACACGAGCTGCTCTGTCCTGGTTCATTTCTGTTTCCATTGTGTTGTTTTTTTTTTGTTTTGTGCAAGATTCAACGAGTGAGTCACAACAGGAGGAGCTTCATTAACAACTCAACTTAACTTTATTATTATTTTTTATCATCTCCGTTATACAACCAACCAATTTTTAAATAATTCATGGTGCAATTTAAAATGTTTCTACCAGCCGCCCATGTACCATCGCTCTGCACAGTAGCACCGATTCTCTGCAAAGTAGCACCGATTCTCTGCAAAGTAGCGCCGATTCTCTGCAACGTAGCACCGATTCTCTGCAAAGTAGCACCGATTCTCCGCAAAGTAGGACCGATTCTCCGCAAAGCAGGACCGATTCTCCGCAAAGCAGCACCGATTCTCCGCAAAGTAGGACCGATTCTCCGCAAAGTAGCACCGATTCTCCGCAAAGTAGCACCGATTCTCCGCAAAGTAGCACCGATTCTTTGCAAAGTAGCACGGAGTCTCTGCAAAGTAGCACCGATTCTCCGCAAAGTAGCACCGATTCTCCGCAAAGTAGCACCGATTCTCTGCAAAGTAGCACCGATTCTCTGCAAAGTAGCACCGATTCTACACACAACACTTCACTCGTCTGCTCTGTTGTATTTGTGCTGTTTTTTTCTCTGTAGATATTACACATTCCTGGCATTTCAGTTATTCAACATAATGAGCTTTTCACAACTTTCAGAGGCCGGAGCAAAGTACAAACAAAAACGAGCGCACTAATAACATCTGCTTTTACAACACACGTGTCATACACCTGTGACTCCGCCCCACTAGCGCGCCCCTCCTTCTTACCTGTGTGTGTGGATGTGGGCGGAGTCTGCTGGAACCACTCCCCTGCTCCCAATTCGGTAAACGCAGCGTTCGAAGTACCTGCTGATGTACCGTTCGACGTGCCGTTTGAAGTACCCGCCAACGAAGGGTACTCCTCTGTGTAGCCGCCTTCGTGCCGAAATGGGACACGGAGCGAACTTCAACCACCGTCTGTGCGCTTGTGGAGAACTGGGCAGGTGGGTAAACTCCGCCGTCTGCTCGTCACCGCCTAAACACAAAGGACAATTACAAATACACAAGTGTCAGGGATAATTCCGCTCATCGTTTGGTCAGTTACACAGTGATTAAAAAAACCCAAACGAACAGAACTCCACTGAGGTCGAGTCGTCTCATACAGATCTTTACTCACGTTTTAACAGTTTCATGTCGCACTGATGTAGGTGGCGTAAACCAGTATGAACATTTAAACGTGTATTGCATATCGTACTCCATTTTCGTCTCTTTTTGGCGTAGGCGCGGTGCATGATGGGACAGAACAGCGCGTGAAGAGTGCTCGGGTGCACAGTTCGGGTACGATCGACCTTCACGGAAACACAGGACACATTTTCAGCCGTGTTCGTCGGGTGCATGAAATAGGACAGCACTTGTTGCGCCGGAAGTTACGTACGCTCTTAAATGCACCGTTCGAACTGGGCATTTAAGGGCACTTCAGCGAATTACAGACTCTGCCACTGTTACGTGTTTTTTGATACTTATACTCACCAACGACACTGAATACAGCCACTTTCTTTTTCAAAGTTTACGTCTACTCTTTGGAATTCTCCGGTTCTCTGAAAGACCCTTTTTTTGGCTTAAATCAATCATTAATTTGCAGGAGTGATGGCCGGTGTTCCCATATGTTCATAAGATTGAAGGGATGACATTAAACTTGACTGATTCGGGGTCCAGACCGCCTCACACCCACTACCGCATTCATGGTGTGCTCTTGATTTGAAGCGCACAGCCGCACTGACATTTGTCCATGCTGTTTGGAAGCTATGAAGCCTCCATGCTAATCACCAGTCTGCCATCGCCTCTCATCCAGAATACAAAACACATCCCGATCATTTCCACCCAGACATTTGTTTTACACATTGTATCACGGTACGAGAACGTAGACCCGCGCTGTCCTTTTGGCATTTTTGAGCGGAGGGATACGAGGACAAAGCTCGCTGTTTGCTTTTGTTCATGGCGGCTGTATGAGATTTGAGGAGCACACAAGAGGCGCTGATACGGTGCAGTGCGCTGTGTCACTAGTGTAATGGGATCAGAGAGGTGCGGACCCCGGAGTGGACCACAGGCACGATCGCCCCCCGCTCGGCAAACACCGCCGCCGCGCACCTCTCCTCCGCTCAAACATGGGAGCGCCGCGAGGAGAACGGGGAACGCGAGAAACGCCAAGGATATCGGGATTCAGATGATACGACGGCATTAAGTGAGGAACTACATTTATATAGGTTTAATTCAGCTTTTATCGCCGTCGCTGCTGGAACAAAACTCACTTTGCTGCGACATAAAGCAGTGAATACTAATAAAATATAGAAGTTCATAAAACAGACTTAAAAACAAAACAACAAGCCGCACGCAGTAAAGTCGAGGCAGAACAACAGCGCGAATCGTTATTTAACAAAAGTGTTGCTTCTTTATGATCTGATTTAGTCATTTATGTATTTATTTAACATGTTTGAGTAGATTTATCTGCAAAGATGAAGAGAAAAATACAAAAAATACGTGTGAGTGCGTGGAAAGTGTGAAACAAATACTGTCCTTAGTTATTTAATTCAATTTTAGTAATGGAAGTTTTGGCTCCTTTATGGGATCTGAATCTTTTGGATCCATTCTCTTCAAAGAGCCGTTCAAAAGACTGACTCTTTTACTATTTATTTGAGGTTTTGAAGTGATAAAAATCTCAAAACGTTGCCCTACAATAATCATAAATGTTGTCGTGTTTGGTCATTATGATGCCAAATATGTTTTTTTTGTCGCCCGCTCTGCTTCTGTGCTGATTCTTGTGTTGGTTCAGCGTTAATCGGTGTAGAAACGCATCAAAATGAGAAAGAAAGGGAATCGGATCTTTAAAAATCTAACCGTTCACGTTAAGGAATCGTTCAAAAGAGCCGATTCCTTCACAAACGTCACATCACTCTTCATTTTCTAAAGTTATGGTAAATATATTTGGATGAAAAAGGGAAGAAAACACAATAAACAAAATCAGTTCTTGTGCACGTCATGAGAGATGTACAGCTTTAACGTACCTTCACTGACCTCCGCCAAGGCACTGTTAAAATGCAAGACTGTTCTGGACGCACTCAGAAACAAAGCTTTTAAAAGAATAAGTGTGTGAAGAGAGAGTCTCAAATCCCCCTCTGCCCTGCCTCTGAACTAAAAACAACACTCGGAAGTATTAGTGGCGCTGGAAAGTGGCATATCACGGTGAGCCAAACAAACAGAGATTTGCTTTAGAGAAACCACAATGAAAAAAAAACTATTAGGGACACGTCGAATGGAAACTAAAAGAGAAATATTCTATATACTCGAAAATAAACGAGGGTAAAATGAACCAAAACAGCAAAAACAACTGAATTTGTAGCTTTGGTAAACTGTTCCTGCTGTTCTCTCTGCTGTTCTCTCTGCTGTTCTCGTCTCTTTTCTGTGTCGTCTGTGACTCCTCCCACCTGGGCGTCGGCTTATACCTGATCTGAGAGCTGGATCACCTGGATTTAATGTCCCTCGTCACCTGCAGTATAAGAAGTTGTGCTAGTTCGTTGTTGGTGCTACTCCAGCTGCCTGTTTACCTGTCCCTTACCCAGGGCCGGTCCAGCGTATAAGCAGACTGAGCAGCTGTCGAGGTGCTCCAAGACCAGCAGGGGGCCCCCAAGAGCCCATACATTTATATTAAAAATAATTCAATACATCAAGTTTTATTGTGCACGGGGCTTGTGTGTTTACAGCAGACTAAATATCCCTCTCAAACAATTACATTTGTGTAGTTTTATATCTATAGTAGTAAAATATCTGCTGCTGCTACATTTTCTTTTATGTTTTTGAGTCGTGCAGAGGTGAGGGCAGCTCTGTGTTTACACCGGAGCAAGGACCCGACATAATGTAAATGTAAGAAACACTGTCGCAACTGGAACACATTAAAATACAACAGAAATGAAAAAAAAATGTCTGGAAGTTTTATATGTTTGTGTTCTGTTCTTGTATGTTTGTGTTCTGTTCTTGTGTTTGTGTTCTGTTCTTTTATGTTTGTGTTCTGTTCTTGTGTTTGTGTTCTGTTCTTGTATGTTTGTGTTGTTGTTGTGTCTGTTGTAGTTGTGTCATTCTGGATGTTTTCAGTCTGATGTTGTTCAGATAAACACAAAAACATCTGGTCAAAGTGACGAGAGCAGAGTCAGAATGTGTCAAATGTGAATCACCAGCATCTGAGCCAGGAGGGGGCCCCAGAGACACATTCAGCTTAGGGCCCCTGAAACCTGTCCCCTGTCCCCTGTCCCCTGCACCTCTGGATATTCACCACATTCACCTGATTTCCAGCCTGGACAATAAACAGTTGAACTCACTCGTTGCTTTTCTGTCCTAATTAAACCGTGACGCGTCCAAACAAACGACCGACCCGATGAAACCAGCACTTTTCCTCCATTTTCCACGAATCCTAAACTTTATTTCGGCGTGGAAACGTGATACAGGCGCAGATGGCATCCTGAGACCCGTCTTCAGACTCGGGATTAGGGTTGAGCCGGGGCTGATCGTGCTGGGAGGATGTGAAGAAGTGTCTGCGCCTCTGAACAGACTATCAGCGCCGCCATCTCTGTCCACAGCCTGTTCACCCGGCCCTCGTATCAACAGCCCATCTCTCTGAAGTTATAACAGGTGAGGGCTTTTAACTGCCTGTACGACGCCAAATACACCGCCCCAAAGTGCGTTTACGTGGGATCTAAGTCTGCTGTTTTCTGCTGAGGGGCCCTTATGTTGATTTTTTTGTGCGTAGACGAAAGAATATCTAATCTGACGAGGCTAAACGTTCATATTTATGTTTTAAGAAGGACAAACTTCAGGATCTATCGAGTGTCGTCCAAGGAAAAATCATAAATATATCGAACACATCCGCTCACGTCATCTCTGGAAATACCAAAATAGCGAAGTTGGCGAGATACTTTAAGGTTCCACTGCGTTTATTGCGTCTTTGCTTCAGTTTAGTCGCTTAAATACGTCACAAATCGCTTTCTTTCCAACACCGCTCATTCAAACGTTCACGTAGCTTCATTTTCAAAAGGCAGGTGTTCGTCAAAAATGAAGGAATATTCCCCGGGAAACACCGCGGAAATGGTCCAGGTGCCTCCCAGCGCTCGACTACCTGAAAATATGAAGCGGCGTTTGACTTTTTAAAGCGTAAATGAACGAATATTAGTCACAAACCACACGACGAGGAGCGGGTCGGACGATGGCAGCGCTCCGATCTCGCCGCTCCGATCTCGCCGCTCTTTGTGTGTAGAAATGTGAGCGCGTGGGCGACATTTGTACAAATAAAGTTCTACATTAGTGTCAGATATTAGAGTTCGCTGCGTAAAGTACACGACACGAGCACAGACGCATCGGCGAGGTGGAAAACACGACGGGAGGCTTCAAAACGGCAGCAGTGTGAGCAGCTACGACAGAAACGCTGGAGGTCAGAGGTCAGGAAAGCGATACTGACTTGTTTATAAAGTCTCTGCCACCGATTGAGCAAAGTAAATGTCCAAACTGTGCGATGTCTCAAATGTTTAAAGGCGATCACCATAACCATGACGTCATATTCCCGTTCAGACTGAAACAAAACTCCTGCCTGTTTTGTTCTATTAAATGCACAAACTACAATTTAAAAAGATTATTTATAACTTTACCATGGAGAATGCCTCTGCTGTAAAAGTTCAAAGCAAAGGTGTAATTGCAATCGTCCCCCTGCAAATGGAAGAGCTCTGAAGAAAAGATTCATATCATTCCGTTATTTCAGGACACTTATTCCAAAAGGAACAGTGTGTCAAAATGGACACAGCACTTTGAATGAAAAATCTTGGGCCTCACAGACGAGTGTGAATGGAGCTCCTGGAAAATAATAACACTTCTATTGTGCAGACTCGCGGCACATTCAATTAAAGGCACATTGTGAGCTGTCGACATGGGGCTGCAGACATTAGAGCAGAATTTAACCCACAACCATCATTAAAACTCTGCTATACCAGATCTGTGCTTGTTTAATAAAAATGAATAGTAGAAACTGTGACAGTTTGGACAGAAATTACCTTCAGCTGAAATAATTGCAGTAATCTGTGCAGCAGGTGTTCGCTCATGCTCCCCCAGAGGAAGAAAAAATCTAACTTTGAGATTGGTTCATTAAGATTTGAAACTGCTTTTTATTAAGGATTTTAGATGCATTTTAATGAATGTCAATGGATTTGAAGCAGCTGAATTATTACTAGAAGATTTAAGAGTAAAACTCTGAAAAGTGAGATTAATATAAGTAATGTAAAGTTTATTCATAAATACAAATGTGTGTCTATATCATGTGTGCACTTTTGTCACCAGATGAACATGTCGCTCTGAACTGAGTTCTACACATTTTCAATCAGCAAAAGATGAAAACTCTTGTGTTATCAGGCTGTGATTGGTCGCCTGGTCGTCCTGTTGGACGTATCGCTCCTGAGGGACAGAGACGAGTCTCATGAGTTTGTGGTTTGTCCATAATCTGCTCTATTTATAAAAGCATCAAAAACAAAACAGTTTGATTTTAACTGAAGCACAAAAGTCAAAAGAGAAACAGGAGACTCAAGATGAGAAACTCCTGAGATCAGGACGTGTCCCTGTGCTCAGATCATCCTCCTGTTTAGTCTGGACACACTTTGTAGGGAGTATTATAACCTCTGATGAAGGACACACCACAAGGACCTGGAGGTGTCCAGGGCCCCGCACTGCAGCACACAAACACACAACAAGAACACACACACAACAAGAACACACAAGAACAACACACACAAGAACAACACACACAACAACAACACACACAACAACAACACACACAAGAACAACACACACACGACAACACGCACACAACAACACACACAAGAACAACACACACACGACAACACACACACGACAACACACACAAGAACAACACACACACGACAACACACACACAACAACACACACAAGAACAACACACACAAGAACAACACACACAAGAACAACACACACACGACAACACGCACACAACAACACACACAAGAACAACACACACACGACAACACACACACAACAACACACACAAGAACAACACGCACACAACAACACACACAAGAACAGAACAAACATGATACACACACACACGTCTACAGTAGGAACACACACACACACACACATATGAAACATGACACACACACGTCCTACATGAGGACAGACATAACACACACATGTCCTACATGAGGACAGACATAACACACACACGTCCTACATGAGGACAGACGACAGCAGGACTTCAACGAGGAACGAAGAAGAGCAAAGATGAAGAGCACGGACGAGCTGGGACAAAGTCATAAATAAAGTAAATATTTGTTAACAATGTGGACAGAGGTTATAAAGAAGTGAATCTAGAGGGACGTTTAAAACAGAATACACAGAGAGAGAGAGAGAGAGAGGGAGAGGAGGAGAGAGAGGAGGAGAGAGAGAGAGGAGAGAGGAGAGAGAGAAAGAGGAGAGAGAGAAAGAGGAGAGAGAGAAAGAGGAGAGAGAGAGGGGGAGGAGAGAGACAGAGAGAGGAGAGAGAGAGGAGAGAGGGAGAGGGGAGAGAGGAGGAGAGAGAGAAAGAGGAGAGAGAGAGAGAGGGGGAGAGAGAGGAGAAAGAGAGGAGGAGAGAGAGAGAAAGAGGAGGAGAGAAGGAGAGAGAGGAGAGAGAGGGGGAGAGAGAAAGAGGAGAGAGCGAGAGGAGGAGAGAGAGAGCGAGAGGAGGAGAGAGAGAGCGAGAGGAGGAGAGAGAGAGCGAGAGGAGGAGAGAGAGAGCGAGAGGAGGAGAGAGAGAAAGAGGAGAGAGAGAGAGAAAGAGGAGAGAGAGAGGAGAGCGATGGAGAGAGGAGGAGAGAGATGGAGAGAGGAGGAGGCAGAGGAGATAGATGGAGAGAGAGGAGGAGGCAGAGGAGAGAGGAGGAGGCAGAGGAGAGAGATGGAGAGAGAGGAGGAGGCAGAGGAAAGGTGTACTGTCTAAGTGGCTGGAGCGCTCTGTGCCAAATATAAAATCAATGGACACTATCTAAGTCCGACCTCCTGCTGCTGAATCCATAAAGAAATGAAACGATTCCGCGCTAAAAAATGCACGAAGGCACCTCTGCAAACGGAGGATTAACTCACACTAGTCTGATATTTAAAGTCTGACGGGGAGAGTGTTTAAGACGGTGCTAAAGTCTAAAATAAAATCACTGGAATCATCCACAAGAACGTTTGAAGCAACAGAAACATCCGACAGTCGCCCCCGTCTGCAGGTCCAACTGAGACGCAAAAATGGAGCTGCTCTTTTAACGGCATTTTAAGATGAGCATTTAAATGTGCTTTTTTAAATATGGCACAATCACTTCAAGAGACAGCAAAAGGAAAAACGATATTTGTTAAAACTTTGGTAAAACATTGGACCATATCTCAGGCCACAAAGCTAAAAAACAAGTCATTTTTGGGGAAATTTTGTCTCATTTTTCTCTCTGTTATGGATGAAGTACTTAAGTAAAAGTATCACAAGAAACAATCTACTTAAGTAAAAACATTTAAGTGAAAAAAAGAGTAAAAAGTTAAAGTATTTCACACAGATGTCCGTTTGTTAAAGTGTTAAATGCAGCGATATTGATTAAAAATACAAAAATACATGATACATATATTTTTCTTATGAATTTTGTGTATTTATTTTGGATTTGCTCAAAGACGAAGCGTAAACTTGAAAACTTTAGTCAGGATGTTTCCACGAGCACAGTAAAATAAACCCTCAAATCATAGGAAAAGTACTTTCTACTCCATTACATGTTTGAACTGTAAAGTAGAAAGTACAGATACTGCGCTCAAATGTAGTAAAGTAGCACCAAAAATGGAAAATGGGGTTGATGTGATGCACGATATTTATGTTTTGGAGAAATTGACTTATAGAAATTTGAGAATATATGGAAAGATCAGACTTTATTTATTTATTTATTTTTTTAATTTATCTTTATTTAAATGTCATTGTTCCCTTGTTTTGGTTCTGCAACTTAAATGTGTTATTTTTATTTATTTATTTTTTATTATTTTTATTTATTTATTTTTTATATATAAGAAAAAAAAGATGTATGTCAATTGTACAGTATATGCATATTTTGTACCACAGAATCAATTAAAAAAACTGTTAAAAAAAGAAAAAAAAAATACTGAAGTAAAAGTAAAAAGTATCCGCTGTAAAATGAACTTAGGTAAGTACAGATACTGTAAGTCCAGTACTTCACTATTTGTACTTTGTTACGACAAACGGAAAGAAAAAAATCACCTGAACCGTCGTCTTGACAGTTTATTTTTCTCTATTTTCCAGAGAAACCTTGAAAATGAACCGGGCGATTATGCTACGAGTGTAATGTCATGTTCAGTGTGTGTGTATTTGGTAGTGTGTGTCGAGTACTGCATGTTGTGTGCGTGTCCTGTGTGTGCGAACGTAAAAAGAGCTGACACGAGGCTTATGGCAGAAGTCGTTTGGAAGTACATAAGCTCAAAGTGTTCCACCTTTTTAATGGACTTGTGATTGTGTTGATGTTGTCAGGGTTTCTTAGTCGTCCTGCCACAACAGTCAGACACTGCTGAGCCCACGGGAGCTAAAGACGTGACTCACTGCCTCACTTTCACGTCTTTAACACACTCGAATGAACGCACACACACCGGCACACTGACGCTGAGAGAAAACACGCAGCCGGGACCGAGCGACGTGCGAGAAAAAAAAAAGAGAAGACGACGTGAGAAAGAACCAAAACAGACGAGGAGAAAAGAGGACGAGGACGTACGAGCGAAGGCCAGGTGAACGAGGGAGGGTGCGCGTTTGAACAGAGGTGACGTTTAAGTTTAGAGCTAAAGACACCGACGCTAAATCGACGTAGCGCCCTCTAGAGTAAGAGACGAGCGACACGACGGTGTGATAACTGGAGTAACTCATTATGCTCTGGTCCGGGCACGTCCCACAGAGAGGAGCCCCCCCCCCCCCCCCGGGAAGACTCAGGACACGCCGCAGGGACTGTGTCGAGGAAGTGTCTGGGGAGGGGGAGGTCTGGGAGCCGCTAACGAGAGACTCTGCACAGTCACTAGTTCCTGTCCAGTTTTATCTGAGGTTTTCGCCAAGTTGCACTAAAATGAATGAATATTTAAAGATCAGACCGTGGACAGAGCTGTGGGTGGGTTTGGGGTCAGAGGTCAGAGGTTAGGGTCAGACAGTGGACAGAGCTGCAGGTGGACGTCACAGACAAACACGACGCAAATAACAATAACACTAATGCTAATTCTGAGGCATAAAACATTAAAACAAGCCACAAACAGAAGTATTTTACATATAAAGTATCGGGTCGTCTTTATTCTAATTAATTTGAATTTTTAAAGGTTGTTTACATTATGTTTTTTTGTTTTTTTGTTTTTTATTTTGATGGAAGTGACTGTTAGTTTTGAGACACAGTGAGCTCAGGATCATGCTACTGTGCACAGAACCACACTTCAAACTGTTCTGTTTACTCCACTTCAATGTGAAAACTGCATAAATCTGATTATGAGCAGATTTTAGACGGATGTAAATGTACGACCTGTAGTGTACGTACATATATATACACCACAGACAGTTTATACACGCTTTTATTTTGCTATTTTGTCAGTAAATCAAGCTACGAACATTAGCACCAGACAAATCACGCGCCTTTTTTCACCTAAATCGCTCCGGCTCGTGTTAGCAACAGGTTTGATTGACAGTTGCTAAGCGTCCGGTCCCTGATGAAGCAGCGGGGCGGGTGGAAAGGCTCGCTCTGGATTGGCTCTTTGGCCTCAATGAGCTTTATGTAACGATGGGTGACGTCTATGGTGTGTACACTTTGGGATTGAAGAGAAACTCACTATTATATTTATCCATATGTATATTTATATGTATATTTATTTGTCTATACGTGTGTCCATATGTTTACATCTATATGCAGCTCTCAAATTCACTGGTTTGTTTCTTATCCGTCCTTAAAGTTGTAACTGTTGTACAAGTTCATTGACCGATAATGTGTTTTGTTTTGTTTTTTAACAGTTTACTTTCTTATTGTAAGTTTTACAAATAAGCCCTATTCCTAGAAATGTGTGTTTTTAGACGGAGCTGGAGGAGGCGCCTGGGGAGGGGAAGCTCTCTGTCAGTGTTTCGACGGTTTGAAAATGAGACAATAACAAAACAATGTTGAAATGTTTTATTTACACTCGCTGCTATAGCTCGGGGATTTAAAGTCCATTAAAAAGCATTCTCAAAATTCTCCATCACAAACTTTTGCATGAGTTTAATTAGCGCTGAAATAATTGCGTAGCCAACTGCCAATACTACTTTATGCTCGAGCCGCTCTGATTGGCTGATGAAGTTTTGTGGATTAGCTGTATCAACACCAGAGCGGCGCCCACTGAGCCGCGCCTGTGTCACGAGCGCGATAATACGGGGCTCCCTATTCATTTTAATACCAACAGCATCATTCGATTGTCAGTCAAGTCCCCCGGGAGAATAAATCATCCAATTAACACAGAACTAATGGGCGGGATTTTAATTAGGGTTGTCAACACCCCGCTCTCCCTTGTTCTGTGCCATTTCAACATCTATTCATCTTCTCTAGTCTTTCGCGGGCTGCGTTTTGTGCTCCTGATTACTATTCCACGGGGGCCATTTTGCACAGTCGTAAACATACAGTGTCACCGTCGCCTCGTGCACACATCCACGAGTGGCGAGGACGCGGCGCCGGGCTCGTAATCAAAGTGATGCTCTGTCAGATTATTGGAGAATGAGAGCACGGGGAATAGGGAATGTAACAGGCTCAAGCTGTAAACACAGGGAATCCGTGTCACGTAATATTTACCGAGAGCGATTTTGGTGTAAATGAACCCAGAATATGCCAATTTGGTGAAACAAAAAGGCATTTTCTGGCACGGAATTGATATTTAAATCAGGTTTGAATGGCCACGCAAACACAAACGCGTTCCCTCGAATAAATGCACTGGTTTCAAGACACGTTTTCAGTAATATGTTTGATAAGATTTACATTTGGCGAATCCCTCGATGCCGCAGCGAACCAGATGAAGTCCCCGTTTAAATCAGACGCATTAATATCGCGGCTTGTTCAGTTCAATTTGTTTTTGCGTGGCCCAAAAGCACAACAGTCGCCTCGCAGGGCTTTACAAAATAGTTTTTACTGCTAGAAAATCAAACAATGAAACAGTCATGGGTCAATAAAATATAAACAGATTAACCAATTTTCACAGGAAATAAGGAAATGGAGACGTGTCCCAGAGCAGGACTTGTGCTTCGACTCGTCTTCTCGAGGAAAGACGATGTGAAAAGTCCTTTACGCGAGTTTGGAACGAGCGAGCGGCTGGTTAACGGGCGAAAACTTAACCCACTGTGTCACTGGCGTCTCTGCACAGGCCTGAGATAAAGTGTTTTCATTCATGGCACTTGGGATTTTGGAAAAACTTCGGCACTTCGTAGAAACGTTATTGCTTTGGATGGAATGTGCAACACAGCCTTCAAATTATTTTTGAGTTTTACAGTTAACAAAAGTTTATTTTAAAAAACAAACATGCGGTGAACGGCCTCGCCTCGCTCCACAGATCTGACGGGAAACTTTTATTGTTGGGTTTTAAACATTCTGGACCAGTTAAAATGAATATTGTCCAGCAGCAAACGGACCAAAACTGAAGAAGCAGCAAAACGACTTCACTTTAAAACTTTTGTCCATTTGACAGATTTGAGTTTGTTTTTTATTCGATGGATCAGACTTGGAAGACTGAGCGATTTCACAAACACTGCAGAGTTTCGTTGTTGTACGGGAAGTTCTAAGGTCTAGTTACTTCTAGAAATGATCAGATTCAACATTCGTGAATAAACTTTTTGGATATTTCATGACAAAGTACAACAAAAACAACAGGAAAATGCCCTACGTGAGAGTATAACATCTTGAAAACATCTCTGAAAACCACAAATCGATATGAAGATAGATCAGTTTAAGTCATATTTAATTCAATTCATCTTTATTCCAAACTCACGGTCCATTTTCAAACAAACAAGGACAGTGACAACACAAACAGTCACATTTAAGTTTTAAAAAGTCGACCCTGACCCTTCACCAGCGTCTCACATTTTGGACTGAAGCGTTTTGCACTGAATCTTATGTTTTTTTCATTTTTGGACTTATTTATCCTGCAAATAAAACTGTACATTAAAGTTCGTACAGCAAAGTGTTCGCTTGTGCAGGGACAAACATCTCGGTCGCTCTGGTCCATCGTGAGCGCATGAAAAGCGTCGATATAATCCACCTTCAGCCTTTGGAGACGAGCTTTTTGTAATGAATCCAGAGGTGAGCAGTGTATAATGGTGCACGATATGATTTAAACAACATTAATTTACCAGAAAAGTGATTACAACTGATTTAGACGAGCAGCTGATGGACACACAGCAACAAAACTGACATAGTGCAGCTTTTACCATCATTTTTGTTCTATGTTTTGGTTCGCGAATGCAGATTTTTGGAAGTATAACCTCATAAATCTACTAATGCAAGTAGAAAACACCATTAAACCAGCTCAAACTCCACAAAACTAACAGCTATCTGACCAAAAACGCTGCGATAATTCCATTCCGCCGCTGTCTTTACTCCAGAAATGACTGTCATATTCCACCGGGGCCTGAATTCAGTTTGCATCTTCTGCTTGGTTAAACTAGTGACACTGTTCTCCCCCAAAGTGCCCTGTCAGCGCTGGGGTAAACACTGTGACAGACTTAGCCATAGCTCCACTCGCAGTTCCAACTCATTATTTTCCCCAACAGCAACACAATTCAGATGTTTACCGTTGTCGGGCGCAGTGTAGGGCCGTGTCTCTGTGCACTGCCTCTGACTCTCTGTTAGCAGGTAGAATAATGTGACAAATGGTTTCTACTTTTGGCTTCAATGTGTTGGCATAAACTGCTCGCGTTATCTTAGTATTTTTCACACTCTCCTCTCTCTTCTGCAGTGCATGGGAAACACAGCAACTTGTTATAGCTGTATTTCATTACGTAATCGAAGTATTAAATGTGTGCTGTGCTGATTCTATTAAAATATATTTGACGTGTGGGGATGTGTAGAGAAATTGTATAGATTTGGTGACATAACTGTGGTTAAAATGCACCTAAACGCAGCTAGACTAATAATAGATCGACCTTAAACTTAACCATAACTTGCTTTTACTTGACTCGCATGTGTCAAACTCAAGGCCCACGGGCTAAATGTGGCCCTCCGCATCATTTTACGTGGCCCTCGACAGGGTAAATTAAAGGCTATGATGGTCTTAAAATGTCGTTTTATCAGGAGATACAGTTACACAGACATATTTTTTACATCTTTGCAAAGGCATATGTAATATCTGTAACTCGAAGAAGTAATAAATACAGAGTTATACAGTTAATTAACAATTTTAAAAAGTAATTACATTTATTTTACATCTGGCCCTTTGACGGCAGCCATTTTGTTGATGTGGCCCTCGGTGAAAATGTGTTTGACGTTTATATTCTAAACCCAAACCTTGAGCTAAAGCAGAGTCGTCGACAGAAAATTGGGGTTCCAGGTCAATAAGGTCTTTATTATTAATTAATACACAAAGGCTCCGATTATTAGCCCCTAAAACCCTGGACAACAAACTCCTTTACCCCCCCAAAAAAAAGAAAAAAAAGAAAAAAGAAAAAGACTGTATTTTTTGGACTTTTTTCATAGTTTGTCCAGGGGTGCGACTTATACTCAATTATTAAACACATAATTCCACATCTTCACCACACGAGGGCGCTCTAGTCTTGTGCACCAGTCTGACAGTCACGCAGAAGAGGAAACAGTGCTTCATCTACTTCTGGAGTGGGTGGAGTCATTCAGAAGCGACACCGAGGATGAAGTTTCAGTGGATTTATTGATTTGGAGTGAGATCCAGAATAAACTTGTTGTTTTTATTCTTTATTTATCTGATTAACTGTTAATATCTTACGTTAACAAACCAGACACGTGTTCAGTTCTGTCTGTGCTTCATGGAGCTGAATAAATATGTGTTACGCAACGGTTGATTATATATACACATTACAATTCACTTGTTTGACCACTAGAGGGCTCTGGTGTGTTTGTAATACCTGTAAGAAAATTTACTTGCCTGGTTTTCTTTTCCCTTCGTTTATAAGACCATAAAGGTGATCATTTTTCATTTGGAACAATATTGTAAACATTTAGTTTGTTTGTAGTTCAAGTTTAAGGTCGTGAAAACTACTTCCTGTTTTCCGGTTCAGCCTTTTACGCTAAAAATACAAATATGTTACGTTAGCGTGATGTACTGATATTCAGCCTGTTGTTCCACATTTTATTGTTTTTATTATAACTTGCCTTTAAAGATAAAATGTCTGGTCTTGGTCTCGGATTTTGTAAAATAAATTTCACCCAGGAATGCGACTTATATGTCTTTTTCTTCATTATTGTGCATTTTTTGGCTGGTGCGACTTATACTCCAGAGCGAAAATACGGTAGTGCTTCTGCGGTTCCTTTACTTTATTCTGCAGCGATTTGGACGGGACAGACGAACACAAACAGTTCAGTTCAGACATCTTTTCCCTCTGCTTTGGATATATTTTTTTTGGCATCCTCGTGTACGGAGCGATGCAGGTGAGCCCCTCCCACACTGCAGAGGGTGACAGTTGCCAGAGAAATGATCTCTCTGTCCATTACAGCTCATTTATCACGCCGTAAAGCCATAAAGAAGTGCTTCTGCTCTAATGGAGACATTACACACTCACTGTTCAGTCCCTGTCTCATCCATTCTTCACCCTCACACGACGCACCTCAGTTGTGCTTTTGTCTGCTTTCACTTTTCTTTGAACTCCATTTGTCTGAGTATGTTTCTCTTTCCACTCTATTTTAACTTTGTTCTGTTGTGTTAAATGCCTCGAGTGGAGAGGTAGAGTGAGGGCACCGCTCGCCCGTCGTCTCCGAAGGATCATAAAGACATCGAGACAATCGGTATGGACACACACACACGCACATCGTCCACAATAAACGCCCAAACAGATCTCTTTGTGAATACCCAAAGAAATGTAACCATGGTAACAGACAAATAAAGAAACCCTGGCAGAAATACTCACTCTATTACACATCCCGGTCGAGGCTACTTTGTGAAATGAGTGGAAAATATTACTTGGATCCTTCTAGTTTGAGATTGAGATTCCGGTCTTTTTCAAACCTCCAACACATTTTAAGACAAAACAAGTTCACCCAAAGGACAAAACCCCGAGACACAAACAAAGTAATGTGTCTACTCCATTCAGTGAAGAGTGAAGTGAGACACTGGACAAACTAAAGAGACACTATGATAAAAGAATGTACCAACACCGAGAGAGAGCAGCTCAGGACCACAGTCTGCTGTTCATCTACATCTCAAAGACACAAAAAACACAAAAGAAGAGAGAGAGAGCAGCTCAGGACCACAGTCTGCTGTTCATCTCCATCTCCATCTCAAAGACACAAAAAACACAAAAGAAGAAGAGAGAGAGCAGCTCAGGACCACAGTCTGCTGTTCATCTCCATCTCAAAGACACAAAAAACACAAAAGAAGAGAGAGAGAGCAGCTCAGGACCACAGTCTGCTGTTCATCTCCATCTCCATCTCAAAGACACAAAAAACACAAAAGAAGAAGAGAGAGAGCAGCTCAGGACCACAGTCTGCTGTACATCTACATCTCCATCTCAAAGACACAAAAAACACAAAAGAAGAAGAGAGAGAGCAGCTCAGGACCACAGTCTGCTGTTCATCTCCATCTCAAAGACACAAAAAACACAAAAGAAGAAGAGAGAGAGGTTCAGATCTGAGCCAGAGAAAAGAAATAGTTTGAGAGGAGGAGTTAAAGAAGCTGTTTTTGTTAGGAAAGAAAATCCGTCCTTAAACAGGAATGGAGATGTGACACATACTGTAACCTCTCACCGATCTACAACTCTGCTCAGACCCAAAACAAACAGGAACAAAGAGAACAAAAGTGGGGCATTACAGGCTGAAACTGGAGACAATAGCTGTTTTTAGTTTCAGTGTAGTTAGTGCCTCCTTCAGACAGATATAAGGCAGTGTCCAGCAGGAATCTGACCAGAACTGGAGAAGAAGAGTCTTGGACGAGCAGTGAAACGTCTTCACTCCTACGACGATTTGTCCAGTTGTTTCAAATTGTGTCTTTTGCTACGGATCAAACCTGCACGATTAAGGGATTAAACAGACTTCAAACTTCTAGAGCACCGTGATTATGAAAGAGCGCCCTCTGCATGTCAGATCCTCTCAGTCTTTAACGCGGTGTAAGATTATTCCTCTTCTCCCTGGTATTTAATACGAGCTACACCAGATATCTTGGCGTTTTATTGGTGTTTTATCGTTTTACTGTTTGCATCTCTTTGCCTACGTATCACATTATCTGTATATTTGTTTTTGTTGACTTTTATATGAAGCACTTTGCGCAGCTGAAGTTGTTTTTAAACGTGCTATATAAATCAAACTGAACTGAATAGAAAACAGTTACAAATACACTTTTAATAACCGCTAAAACCTCATTCAGAACTTCAAAAACAACCGCAGACGTCAGACTTAAGCTCGTCTTTTCTCTGAACTCGACGGAAAGCTCAAGTACGCGTGATGTCAAATTAAATAAACATAACAAACCATTTTCTGAACACAAATGTACTTGGAACGCGCTCAGTCCTTTCGTGTTCTCGCGGTGTCCAGCTGGGGCTCAGGCTGCGCTCGTCCAGACAGCTGCCCCGTCCCTCTGGTCCCACCGTCCCGGGTCCACAAGGCCACGTCAGCGCAGACCCGGCTGCTCTCAGAGGGTTCAGGCCAGTGGAGCAGTGGACGGTGAGTAAACGGCATCTCTGTTCCGGCTGTGGAGGTGTTTTCTCGCAGGTTTGTCGTAAAAACAGATGGTTGTGGTTCTAATGAGACCTGATCATACCGGCGTTTAGATTTTCTGTCAGTGCCCAGCGGCGGTTTCAGTCTCTCTGGACGTCACGCGCCCAAGGGCTTTCCTGTTTTCAAGAATATAGATCTTTAAATTTCCTCCATGTTTGTCTCTCTACTCAGTTTGACAACTCATAGTACAGGGGTTCACCTAAGGGACTGTAGACCTTTGTCCATCAGTCTCCTCCGTGACATCTCTCCTGGACAGTTCAGACAAATTTACACAAACGTTGGATCGCAGTGTGACTCTGAAGTGCTGTATGTTTGCGAGTTTTCTCCCGACAAAACCCACAACGTCGATGAAACGTTCTGCACCGACAAAGGGAGGAAGACGCTAACCATCGCAGAAAAAGCTGGACTTCTGGACACGTTGAGGGAAGGTAGAAGTTCCGCGGCTGTAGGGGGCGCCATTACGGAATAAATGAGTTTTCAGTTCGTCACGTAAAGAAGGAGGAAAATAACATAAGTTTGAACAAGGAGCAAAAACGGGTTGGAACTGCAACAAGACGATCGTGTGGATGGAGTCGGCTTTAGCTTTGAGGATCAGTGACTGCAGGAAAAAGAACATTACGGGACATTACAGCGACGCCAGGACGAAGAGGCGGGGTCAGAGGAAGAGGCGGGGTCAGAGGAACTGTGGAATACACCTGAGTCACTATTAATCATTTCTGATGTGTCCAAACTCGTAGGTTCACCATTAAATTTGTTACAATATTTCTAAAAGCATCATTTTTATTTACAGAACAGTATCGTATTTGGTTTCGTTCTATAATACTCTGCTTTTTTTTTTTTTTTTAATCTACGAAGGTTTGAACTTTGAGAGAGTTTAAACAAGAGAGAAATGTGAGAAAATGTTAACGCCTGTGTGAGAAAAGTGTATAACGTGTGTGGTGAGGGGTTTTACAGACAAAAACAGAGAGAATAATTGAAAAAATAAAGCCGATACTTCACGGATTTCGCCTGTTGCACGATAAACGAGGGGCCACTGTGTTACAAATCAGTTTTTATTACATTTTCCATTTTCTTTTTAAGTCCTTATCTACATTTTATCCCATATTTCCGCTCACACATCAGTGCTTTCTGGAATAATCTTGTAATGATAAGTTTCTTTATGTTTTTCTGCACGCCGCATGTAAACAACCATTCAAACCACAATATAAACACGATCACGGGCATAAGAGCGCGCCGTGCTTGACCTAAGAGCCATCAGAAATAATAAGGTACGAGCGAGACGTGGACGGGCCCTCCGGAGAGAGCGCGGGAACGGCAGACTGGAAACAAAGGCAGAATTACATGTTGATTTAGAGACAAAGAGAGGGAGCGAGCGGAGGAGGGAGGACGCAAAGTGCAACAAATTAAAAGGAAAACACAGCAGCGTCCTGGAGGACCTCAAGTGGTAAATGAATATTGTTTCTAAACACGAGGGGAACCGACGTGACGAGCTGGAGAAAAGCAGCGCAAACAAAAAGAACAAACACGGGGTGGATTAGGGAGCGGGGACGGGCTTGAGACGTCAGGAGAACTGGACGTCTGTCAGATGTAATGAGAAATAACTATGATTTTAAGACGTTGTGACCTTTAACAGCAAGGAACGAGCGGCCGGAGTATGCAACTGTTTGTGTTTTTTATTTATTTAACGCAAGACAAACACAGTGACCAAACATTTACAATAGTGACAAGTGGCAGTAAAACGTACAAGACAAACCAAGATATAACGCGTTTGTGAACGTAACAGCTATTTACACTTGTGTGAGACAAGTCTGTGTTGTGTGTTGTGTGTGTTTGTTGTGTGTTGTGTGTACGTGTGTGAGATATTTTCGTGATTTTGTCGGGGGGTAAGGTGCAGACGGCAGAGGAGAGCACTAGTACAAGTAATTTGTAAGTGAGAAAGGAAGGTATAGAGAATATAGATGGAGAAAAATTAATTAATAAATAAAAAATAAATAAATGAAAAAAAAATAAAAAAAATAAAAAAATAACTTAATAAAATAAAAAAAAATAAAAAATAAATAAATGAAAAATAAAAAATAACTTAATACATAAAAATAAATAAATAATAATAAATAAATAATAAATAAATAAATAAAACATGAATAAATAAATAAATAATACATTAATAAATAAAAAAATAAGATGATGATGATAAATTAATACATAAATAAATAAAAATGTGGTGTTCATCGATCGGTGATTATGCAACTTTTTGATAATTATAATTAATTAATTCCATTTATATATTCTTCCCAACTCAGATGCATCGTGTTTTTGGATGAAAATTTGACCTATCACTATATTAAATAGTACAGTAAAAGTGTGAAAAATATAAGATATGACAAGAAAAAGGTAAATGGTAAATTGCTTTTCACCCTCAAAGCGCTTCACATCCAAGAACCACTCACACATTCACACAAACATTCAAGATGAGGTGGGTTAAGTGTCTTGCCCAAGGACGCAACAACAGTATTCATCTGTGGGAGCTGGAATCGCACCGTCAACCCGTGGGTCAGTCCATCTGCCACTCTACTAATGATGTTTACGTGGAGAGCGGGATTCGAACTGCCGACCTTCAGATCTGTGGACAAACACTATCACGACGACTACTACTGTCGCCCAATAAGTACTTTAAAGGTTGAGTAGTAATTTCCCTGACGCTTGCTCTTCTCCACAGCCTGGCATTAACCGTATCTATCGCCGTAGAGACAAGAGAAGGTCATAAAGGCTAATTTACCAGTCAGATCTGTGAAGAGGCCACCCAGAAACATAGTAAGAATGGTTTTTTTCAGTTATTTTTGAGCAATAAAAACAGTAAAAACAAACTTAAAATACAACTTAACTAATATTTCACATTCAGCTGATAAATTCCTCTCCCAGCGCCGCCGCTCGCTCGCTCCCGATCGAACTCTGTCATAAAATAGTCATATATAAGTCTTGTGAAGCGGCCGGTCAATATCTTTCCCAAGGACACATCAGTTAGAACAATCTCTCCGACACAGGGACAGCCGCCAATAACCTGCTGAACACAGTCGAACGGAGCCAAGACGCTCCGACAGAGGCGATGTAACACGTCCTCGTTACGGCGAACAGAGTGGGCACGACAAAGCAGGTGGGCCATCAGCTTGCGTGTCGACTACCGCGGTGTACGTGTTCGTGATAGCCTCGTAATTAAGTAAGAATAATGAAACGACAGAGGATAACTATGCTACTCCTCAGCTTCAAACAACGCTGTGGAGTTTGCATGTTTCTTTCTGCTAATTTGACATTGAGAACTCGTTTCCACCGCAGGTCAGAAACTAAAACACATTTGGCACATTTTTAGACGTATAGTAATTAAGAACGTGTGGGCAGATTGAGATTATTTGCAAAAATGGGGTCAAATTTGGGAACGATGTGCTGCTGCGTGATTCTTCTTCATAATAAGTGTAACGTAGACTGGGCTTTAGCGGTGGGATGTGGGACAGACGACAGCAGCACGGGCGTGGTCCACAATTTTTATTTCGTTTTCAATCATTTTCCAAAGTCCAACGTCTCCTCCAGCAGCAGAACCTGGTGTGTCGCCCTTTAAACCGTCCCATGACTGGATAAAACTAGTGTTACTTAAAAGGGGTGTTTAAAAATAATGACATTTGCTCTTTAAAACTCTTAAACCGCCATAAAACCAAATAAACCCATAAATCAAATTAACTTTACACATATATATACACACATAAAGCCTAAAAACAAACGCCAAATACACGTAAAACCAACAAACTCTATAAAATGCCTCACATGCCAGCATATGACACAAATTATGAATACCAAAGAGTGGGCAAATAAAGGATTGAATACTGTAGGAGCGTTGAGACCTGGCGTCCTCATCTGTGGACAACACATTTTGGGTTGTTTGGGCCACAGTGCAAATTTTTAGAACAACAACAAGAACATGTTCAATTTTAAATAAGAGTTTAGAATATTTATTTTTTATATTTATTTTTATTTTATTTTTTAATTGAATTGTTATCTGTATGTATTTATTTATTTATTATTTTAATTTGTTATTGTATTTTAATTAATTTTTATTTTATTTATTTTTTATAAAAAAGTGAGTCAATTAAATATAATCACTGTGATACTTTGGGATGTGTAGAAGAACAAGAGTGTGAAAATGATGTCCAAATGGTTTAAAGGTTTAGGGGTCAACAGGAAGAATACATCATTATACATCAGGGATAAATGGGCGAAAGAAATTAAAGAAGAAATAAGTGATGTGTCAAAATCAAAAAACCTCAACTATTTCAACAAATTGGAGAATCTTCTGCTGGAAGAACAGAACATAATCAGATTTTTCATCACACCAAACATTAAAAACCATCACTATCTGTGGATCAACCCTGTGTGGAGTAGAATGTGTTTAAGGTCTCACGGTTTTGGGAGACTTTAGGCAAAAAATGAGGAAAATATTTGGCTACGCACGACCAAGAACATGCATAACGACGTTTTAGATTTAGATTTATTCAGTCATTACATTCAAATCAAACATTATTCAACTTGTTTAAGGTTGTACATAACATTTGTATCATGACCGTAAGGGTTTACGCCGAAGTAAAGAAAAAAACACTTATAACACCTCACCCATATTAATAAAAACACACAAGAATTCAAAGAAAAGCAGCATCAATTCCACAACATATGACTAAATATGTAAACAAAAGAAAAACTACAAACCACGACAGTTCACACGAATCACTCCTGAGTCCTGTAACGATGTATTTTGGGCAAACCACTGATGCACACTTCCCAAAAAAGGGATATTATTTAATCAAGATACTATTGGCGGCATCAAAAAACGGCATTACACACAAACGGCATAAGGAAGACGCCCCCTACGCTTCACAACTGGAAGGACAATGTGGAAGAAAATCATGTTATGTAGAGACTTGCACGTGTTCTAAAGTTACAAAAATAAAAAATATGAACAACAACTGGGAAAAATGTGAATTGTATTTAAATGACAGCTGACCGATTGTTCACTGTTCTATTGTTATGTCGTTTGAAAACAATAAAATGTAAGTTAAAAGTAAATAAAAAGCCCCACATCCCTCCTCTACACATGCCCCGGAACCTTTTTAAGGAGCTCGTTTCCCTGGGGACGTCTTTGACACCTGGACACGAGGACACAGGAGGGACGTTAAACATTCTTAAAACACTAAAAACACTTAAAAACATCCTTAAACAAGCGTCGCACTATAATATCGCACAAATCCAATTTAATTATTCGCTGTTAACTTTAAATCTGTCGTCTTTTCGCTCCAGGACACACAGCTTCAGTTAAAACGCCGCTGTGCCTCCAGATATAAAACTGCGTAAAAGAACAGACAAGTTAAATAAACATTTTAAAATCATTTGTGTGCAATTGTGTTATTTTTTAAAGTGTAAATAATGTTCAAAGTGCTGTGTGCTGTTAAAGTGTAAGTGCAGATTTAAGTGCTGTTACTTTGATTTAAAAAAATAAATAAAAATAAATAAATAAATTTTAAAAAAGGGCTGTTTGTTACATGTTTCAAAAGTTAAATTACAAAATAAAAGTAGCTATGGTTGAGTTTAACTTGCTGGTTCAGAAATAATGAGCAGATTGTCCCACGCTGGAACTTCTACACGGATATAATAAAAATGTAAATATTCAGACAAAAGTGTTGTGTCAAACATGTTGCGTCTGGACTGGGTTGTGTTTGGAGCATCTGCTTATAAAACCTTCTCATGTTTTATGACCCTCCAGGGCACCGTAGTCTGAGGGCGTCATGTTTATGTCCCATCAATATTCCATCACGGGAGCTTTTATCCCCATTAACCCGAACATCTTGAACACCTGCATCTGTACACGATGCAAATACTGCGGCTCCGTCCATCCACAAACCCACTGCTTCCACTGAATAATCACACAAATCATACAAAATTCATGACAGGAGGATTATTCCACAAAGCTGCTGCAAAATTTGGAAAACAAATATTACAGCGGGTCCATAAAGTCTCTTTACAGTTTTTAAATTTAATTAGAAAACCAAGTGATGAGACATATTAATTAGATTTGTTCTGTTGTTCTCGGTGGTTATAAATGTTTTAATCACACTGCAGTTTTGCATTTCAGGCGTTTTGTTCATTTCTTTTGAATTAACTCCTAAGAAATGGCTCCTCCTCAAGAGAAAACACAGAGCATCATGGGTTCTATGCGACTGTGTTAAAAATGTTGTGAATCTAAAAGATTTGAGACATTACTGACCTAAAACTAAATGTACAGATGTGATTGAACCATCGATGAGGCTCGGCTACAACGGCAACAAATCCAGCCCCGTTTTGTCGCTTCGTGTCACTAATGGAGCCTGTTGTGGAAAAATGACTATTCTTGATGAAAAGTGATCCATTTGTGGAGCTCGGTGAGTTTTGAAATACAAAAAAAACAACAGGTTTATTGTTTGTTACAGCAGATACAGACAGGGCAGTTTCTCCTGCTCCCTCCAAACCTGAGTATTTGTACAAGAGTGACTTTTGTTTCACACATGAGATAATGAACTTTGACACTTAAACAGATAAAACAGAGTTTCCTGTGGGACGGAGACAGAGCTTCACACACGTTAATACCAGGTCTGGGTCTCTTAATTTACACAGTGAGTGCATTTAAATTTCCATCACATGTCCTTATAAAGTTTTATTAAATGAGGTAAAAAAAAAAAAAAAATACAAATCTGATTAATATATCTGATCAACTGCCTTGGTAATATATATCTATTTTTATTTTATTTTATTGTTATTTTTATTTTTTTATTGTATTATTATTTTTATTTTATTGTTATTATTTCTATTTTTATTGTATTATTTTTATTGTTAGTTATTTTTTATTTTATTGTTTTCATTTTTAATTAATTTTTTTTTAAATTATTATAATTTTTTTTATTTTATTGTTACTATTTTTATTAGATTTTATTATTTTTTTATTTTATTTTATTTTATGAAAAAAAAAAAGAAACAGCAAAACATAACAGTCAGATAGAAACATGCACAGGAGACAAAACAGTAAAATGATAATCCTGGTATAAATATATATTTATTTTTTTACTGAGACTTTATGGACGCCCTGTATTCCATAAACAAATTACCAGCACGTTTTTATGGAAAGCGCAAAAATAAAAAAAAATTCAAACCAGATTGAAAACGTCGAACCACCTGCTTCAGGTTTATGACAGCTGCTGTGTAAGACGAGTGAAAAAGTATTAAAGTCATAACAAAAGTACGGCTATATTTTTGAGACAAATCGATGCTTGAGGTTAATTTGGTGAAAATGTGAAATTATGCTTTTATCTGCAACTTAAAAAGGCTGAACGTGTCCTGAGGAAACTGTTACACGGGTAGAACATGCAAAATCAGGACAGAAACACTCTTTTTTTTTTTTTTACTTTTGCTGCGCGATGATGACGATGGAGCCTCATTTTACCTGCGCTAAATGAAAATACCATCACAAAGCACATATTTTAAGCTATAAATCAACTGAAACGACTTAAAACACCTTTGAAACCCAAATCCACCTTGTATTTTCTGCAGTAAACACGACTTAGTGTTTCCGAGCGAGTCTTCCAGCCCCACACTCGCATTAACAACTGACCTTTTCTCTTAACGACGCTTCTTACAGAACAAGCCTCTCAAACAGTCAACAAGTACAAGAAAAACAAATTAACGCCAAGATGCTAAAACTCCGCTCGGGTAATTCATCCACTCCAGTGCGTACGGGCCGTTTGAAGAGAGCAAAGTGGAGAGGCTTTCAGAACAGGGCGGCCATCTTGGATAATCAGTGACTTTAATTATGCTGTGTCTCCTGAGAACATATTATCTGTGAGGAGAGCTGAAGAGGGGGAAAGGAAGTCTCTGCGGATACGAAAGGTTGCCATGACAAATACGAGTTTTGTTGAAAGTCAAAACACGCTTCACGACGTAACCGATGCGGAGTTAAAGGAGACGTGCGGTTTTTACAGGTGCGTTTAAAGCGGACGTGTTTTCTCGTCGCAAACAGACCTGGAGTCGTGTTTTGTTTCACACATGTTTAGCGTAAATCCTGCGTATTTCGGCCGCGTTCTTCTCTCAGACTGAAAATTCTCTGTTCCACCTTGTGATGTCATCGCGTGGTGATACAGGAAGTGCTTTTAAGTGTTTTTAAACTCCACACACCTTCGTTTCTAGAATCATTTGGATCATTTCAGCCCTGGAGATGCCAGTTTCTACAGAAGTAAAGGTAAAAAAAGGTAGATGTTAGCTTGAAAACTACCACTTCATGACATCACAAGGTGGAACGGAGCATTTTGAGCTTTGGAAATACAGACAGACTGATAATAAAGTGTGACTCAAACATGTGTGAGTGAAACAAAACACAACTCCAGGTCTGTTTTTGAGGAGGAAACAACATTCTAACATGACTGAAAGTTCACAACGATACACAGTTGTCCCTCACTATATCGCGGTTCACTTTTCGCTTTTTTTTAATAACGTGCATCGTGTTCTGCGTCCTGATTGGCTAAGGCGAAGGCAAATTTACATAAACGTCGGATCGCAGTGTGACTCTGAAGTGCTGTACCTTTACAATTTGTTTTCTCCACCGACAAAACCCACGACGTCGATGAAACGTTCTGCACCGACAAAGACGCCGACGAAGGTTTGAACTTCGAGAGAGTTTAAACGAGAGAGAAATGTGAGAAAATGTTAACGCCTGTGTGAGAAAAGTGTATAAAGTGTGTGGTGAGGGGTTTTACAGCCAGAAACATAGAGAATAATGTCAAAAATAAAGCGGGATTATTTTTAGAACGTGACCCCCGCAAAAAACGAGGGACCACTTTATATATTTAAGCGTTTTCATAGCTCCGAAACAGTTACTCCACATGTTTTCACCCCACGACTCGTATTAAATTCAGATTTTAAATATCAGCGCGGCGCCGTTTGCAGAGATAGGGGGTAGGTGAAAAGAGCAATTTCCTGAACACTCAAGCCTCTATTCCAGGACTACACAGGATTACTCAAACACGCATGAATCAAAAAGAACTACAGCTTCTCCGACTAAAGATAACACGTTTAAAACATCGTTGCAACACGCTTAAAAGAACTTTAAAGTTGAGAATTAATTGGAAGCAGTTGCCTTTGACGAGCCCCGAGAGGTTTACGGCCTTATCTTCTCCCAAAGTTTTCAAAGTTTTTTTTTTTATTTCACCAAACACATTTCTGTTTTTAGTTTGGTCATTTACGGTTCAGTGGATGAAATGATGTCCTGGTTTTGGTTGGTGAGGGACAGTTCGGTAACAGATGGTGCCTCCTGTAGTCTATGGCAGCTCGTTGGGTTGCCATGTTCAGTTAGCTCAGCCCACTAACTTTACGAACTCCAATAGCCAAAAAAGAAATCGTATATAACTTTGATTTTGAATAGAACAGCCTGACAGCGCTCCAAGACTGTACCAAAACTCCATCTGTGTAAACGTAACTCATTTAGTGCTACTTTTTGCTTTTATTATGGTCCAATTTCATGTATTTTTGTATCGACTTTTTTAAAAACCCGTCTATTTCATCCACAAAACGGCATCAAATATGGCACAGCTGAGTTTTAGTCCTTGTTTTTCCAATCCAACTTTCCGGGGTAAGTTGGAGGAACTTTTACTGAAGTGAATATTCATTGTGACAAAGTGGGACAGGAAGCCGTACCAGAAGAGAAAGGACAAAGACATCACAGCACTAACTGATAGCAGCCACATTAAAGCGCGCTCCCGTAGCTGCCGGCAACACTCCGTAGGAACGAGGGAACAAAGGCGAGCCAGAGGAGGGGAGCGATAAGCAGCCGATCTTTTATTATTTCAGAGGTGGTAGTTTTGGTTATCGCACGTGGTCTACGGCACTTCCTGGACGCGTTTCGCATTTTCCAGAGAGAACGGCCTCGAATATGCGCAGGAACGTGTGTCGATATGACGGATTACACGCGGTTACGGGTAAATATTGTGTTTGTTTTAAACCGGGATGCTTTATTTTTACGCAACTCGATGCTCAAACGTGAAGGAGCTGCACAGGGACCACACTGCGACGCACAGCAGCATTTGAAACGTTTAGCTGCTGTTTTTGTTTCTAGCTAAACATTTATTTTGCTAACTCACTGCCAGTTTTATTTCAATATCGTGATCTTGATTCTAAACAACACAGATGTTTAATCAGTGGCATTTTACTGGCAGCAGGTGAAAATGGACCAGGGGAGTGTGAGTGTGTGGAGGCAAAACAGCTTTCTCCAGAGAAGACTCAAGTCGTCATCTTTGGTCCACAGAAACACAGAAAAAGTGTCAGCATCACCTCCAGTTTCTGTCTCTAAAACCTTCAAATCAGGAGAGAAATCTAGAGGTAATAATGGACTCAGACTTGAACTTTAACAGCCACATCAAATCAGTAACATCTGCAGCTTTTTACCGTCTAAAAACATGTCAAAAATCAAAGGTAAACTGTCAAAACCAGACTTAGAGAGACTTATCCTGCGTTTGTGTCCAGTAGATTAGACGATTGTAACGTCCTGATCACTGGACTCTCCAAACGAGCCTTAAGACAGAACAGAACATCCAGAACATCCAGAACATCCAGAACACTGCTGCTCGGGTCAGGACTAGAACCAGGAAGTACTAAGGACTAAACCAGGACTAAAACAAGGACTGAAGATGTGAGCCAGGCCTCTACTTTAACAATGTTTAAATCCAGGCTCAAAACAGTTCTTTTTAGCTGTTTTAATGTCTTTTTTATTCTGTAAAGCACTTTGAATTGTGCCTTTACAACAAACTGACAAATATCTCCAAACCCCGCCCTTTTCCTGACAGAAGTTTGACTGGAGACTTCTTGATTAAAAAGACCCAAAGCATAACGTTGATGATTAGACGTTTCTGAATGAATTCTAATTTGATTAATAGCTCGGCTTAAATAACCTTTGAGTCTAGGCTAAACTCAGCTGCACCGTCACCGTTTCCACACAAAACTCCCTTTGCTTTTTGGACCAAACGAGGAGCCACACAAATGCGATGTGAAAGCGTGTTGTTCTCACATGACGCCCGTGAAAAGTGCAGCTGTGGCCACACGCCTCACCTGACGAGACCTGACCGCCCTCGCTCCCTCGCTGTCAGCTCGTCTGGACAAAGAACTATCGACAAATCGGTTGTGAGTAATATGTTTAAACGCACCTGCTCTTTAAACGACGTGGTAAAGCTTCTATTTTTATGGGAAAATGAGCTGCTGCACAAAACCACACTCTTTCTTCACTCACGTATGGTTCATGGTCATGGTTTTATACAGCGATTTTCCACTTTTAAGTCACTCGAAGGAAAAGAAACGATAGTATTCACCTGTAGGATCGTTGTAGCTGTAGGAGCGAAGAAGTTTGGCTGCTCATCCAAGCCACGGCTTGGATGAGCAGCCAAACTTCTTCGCTCCTACGACGATTTGTAGAGTTGAAGGATTTAACGTTCGTCTTTTGCTACGGATCAGACTTGGACGACACAGAAATCTACCAACGATGTTCATGTTGAGAGCAAATTTCCAACCATGTATCTTCAGATCAGAGGACAAACGCTTTTCCGACTGAACTTCTGTCGCCCGTAGACGAAACGGAGCTACTGATTATCGTCTTTCTTTTCGTCTTTGAGCCACACATTTACACACCTGGGCCTTCTAGACTCGCATCAGCTCGTCGAAGTTGCGACCCGTGCAACGTCAAAGGTGATCTAGGCTTTGAAACAACCGATCTGAGGAGATACGATGGCGCTCCGCTGAGAAAAGTGACACAATGTACCTTTAAAACTCCCTTTTGTATAACTATTGTAATCCAGTTCTGTTTTTATTCTATTTTATTCCTGATTTCCGTTTTCTTAAATGGAGTTTATGAGCATGCACGCAATAAAACAGACACAGAAGTCAAATACAACAGTTATACAAAGTCCAGATTATAAAAGGGAGTTTTAAAGATGCACTGTGTAACTTTTCTAGGGGGATTCGCAGCGTATCTCCTCAGATTTGCTGTTTCAAAGCTAAAACGTCTGGACTGAAAAGGCTAAATCACCTTTGACCTCGCACGGATCACACCTCGGACCAGGTTCTGCGTCATATTTATTTGATTTCTGATTTCCGTTTATTAGCATTAGAATTCACGCACGCAATGTTTCGTATTTTTAAAAATCTGTGACCAGGAAGCTGTAAAAATAAAGAAACCTCCTCAGTCTGATATTGTATAACATAGAGTTCTAATGACTGTAATGTGTCGATACCGAGAGCCAGAAACTATCCCCACAATGTACCACCCACACGGCAGAGCGAGAGCCAAGAAACGACAGGGGAAGAAGCGAGATGGAGGGATGGGAGATTATGAAGCTGTGCGGAGGAGAGGGAGAGAGGGAAAGAGATGGAGAGAGAGGGGTAAAGACGGAGGAGTGCGATGGAGATGAGAGGCAGAGGGGGCAGCAGAGGGTCTGGTGACTGCAGCCTCCCCGCTTCCCTCCATCTTTGATCTAAATGTACTTTGGCATTTCTCCTCTCCTCTCCTCAGATGCAATTAGACCGCTCGCTAGCCAAGCAGACGCAGATGAAATGGCTGCTTAATGACTTCCTCGGCAACCCGCCCCGGCAACGCAAACTCCATCTGGAGCCTCCTGTTCCCTCCTTCTTGCCTCTTTCTTCACCGCTCTCTCGCTCTCTCTGCTCACTCGTCTTTTTGTCACTCTCACTTTGACTTCTGTCAGTTTATCCGTGTTTGTTTTTAGAGCTGGTGTTTTTCTCTCGTCTGTATGTTCAGATCTTCCGCGCTGTGACTTCACCAACTGGGATTTCGCTAACTCCCTGGTGATCGTAATGACGGAAGAGCAGAAACTAAAGGCAAAACATCAACAAATCATCCACTGTAATTAACTGCAGCTTTAACGGGTTTTACACGACAGCGGCTCACAGTCAGAGTCAGAAGAACCTGAAGGTGGCTGGATCGATTTCCTCTCAGACCAAATTCTGCGAGTTTGTGATGGTCGTTGGGCCTCACTTCCGTCACTCTACCCCAGGGCAGCTGTGGCCACAAAAGTATCTCACCACCAACGAAAGCATGATTTTTATTGTGTTATTTTACTCTTAAACCTGGTGTTGAATACTGTGTCTTAAACATTGAGCTGAACTTGTTTCTCAGTAAGAACAAACATTTCAGAGGAAGAATGGACATTTATATGGAAACATCAATGGGAATGTCCTGCCTCATGAAGTTGGGGAGAATTTGACTGTAAAAACTTTGATTAGATGTTTTATTACTCCATGTCAGAAGACTCAGTGTGGCAGAAATCCTCATATCTGCAGGAGAAAGTGCAGGAACCAACGAGCGCATCACTTCTGTATTCTGTGGGACTGACCAATGATTTCCCTTTGGAATAAAAACTGTTTTCTTTGGATGTGTACTACAGAACTGGATGAAGAAGGACAAAAGTCTGTTTACGGCCTTGTTTGCGAGAAATGTATAACAAAGAAATGTTTATCACAGGAAAGGCTAAATTTGAAACATGCTGGGAAAACACATTAGATATTTTGTTCCATTTTGTTCCGTTTTCTGTGTGGAAATGATGAGAATGTGTGTTGGGAAGAGAAAACGTGCATGTTAAATGTTCCTTCCATTGTAAAACATTAAAATGTATCAATAAAGATTAAAAAAACAACAACAAAAGAACAACAATGGCACATATTTATTTCAAGATGTAACCGAAGTGGCAGGTTCCAATGTTGATAGGACACAGCTCTTCATCTTCAGGTTGAAAAAAGGCTTTGTAATCCATGTTTTCAGTGACTAAGTATCTTTTTAGTGCTGTTTTCTACCTCCATGTAAACAGTTAACGGCATATCCATCTATGACGACAGTTTGTACGTTCAGTTTAAGTCCTTATAGGAGCAGCCTTCTATACACACACTGCCCGGCCAAAAAAAAAGTCACCACCTGGATTTAACTAAGCAAATACGTTGGTGTTGCTGCAGTTGGTCCGGTTGAGGTTCAGCAGAATGAGGTCAGCTGACGTCTGAATATACTGAATGACCAGGTTATTCCATCAATGGATTTTTGGGCATATTCCAAGACGACAATGCCAGGATTCATCGGGCTCAAATTGTGTGAGTGGATCAAGAGCGTGAGACGTCGTTTTCACACATGGATCGTCCACCACAGAGTCCAGACCTTAACCCCATTGAGAATCTTTGTGCTGGAGAAGCTTTGAGCAGCGTCAGACTCGACCAGCATCAATGCAACAGGTGGAAAATTAATGCAACACTGGATGGAAATAAACCTTGTGACGTTGGAGAAGCGAAATCCAAACAATGTCGTGATCAAAGCTAAAGGAACAACCAAATATTAGAGTGTGTGACCTTTTTTTTGGCCAGAGTAGTACTTTTCTCAGGATATAAGTACTGGAGGCTCCTTTGTACCTCCTGTTTCTACCTACGCTCTTCCGATATCAGATAAAACTTCTTTCAACTCTCTACCTGATCTGCAATCGCTTCCTTCACAATTACAACCAAGTACTGAGAGAATTAATGCTAATATTTTAGTTTTTTTGTGTGTTTTTTTCCTCTACATCTACATCTGCCACCTTTCAGTACATCTAAGTAGTGAGTAAATCTTCACACATTTATTCTGACGTGCACAGTACAGTCGTCCCCGTGTTCCTCAAGTCTCCGTGGACGCGTCTCGTCTCTGAACAGATGGGGACACGTGCACGTACACAGTGATTTACAGACTATCCCAGGACATTCAATCTGCAGCTCCGTTATGATTTTAATGAACATGTCGCGTTCGTGGACGGTGTGGCCGACTTCCACAGTTCCGCCGTGGTATTTCTTTGTAAAATACGCAGCAGTTTGTAACCTTGGATGTACAACGTGCGTCGAGGGCCCTGCTCGGTTTCATTCACGTGTGTCCATTTGGATTACGCGTTTCACAATCACGCAAAAGTGCAGTTGAAAATTATGATCATTTTATCTTGTAAAATGGAAATGGCCATAATCAGAGCTGTGTCTATATGAAACACAAACAGAACAGAGGAAATATACTGCACCAGGTCTGCTAGTTTCATGTCAGCAGTTACGTGGCCTCTTTATAAACTTTTAGCTTGAAATCATTTGTTTGCAAGATGGATTTCTATTTGCATTATCGTACTTTATGTAATTGATTTATAATTGAAGTGCGGATCACAGAGGACTATTAGGCAGCGTAAAAACACAACACTTCTGACATTATCACTGCTCCTTTCTTGGTTCAAACTGTTTTTTTAAGATCATTTTCTTCTCGTGTTTAAGTCTGATTAAGAGAAAAACAAAGGAAACAAAGAACAACAGAGCGAGACAGTAGGGCCATTAAAGAAGCGGTTTAGACGAGCAGCGAAACGTGTTCAGTCCTACAACGTTTGTGTCCATTTCACAGATTTAACTTTCGTATTTTGCGATGAATCAGACCTGGACGCACAGAGATGTGGACAAACTAATAATAAAGTGTCACTCAGACATGTGTGAATGAAGCAAAACACAACTCCAGGTCTGTTTTTGAGGAGGAAAAGTCAGTTTTGCGTCACATAGAACCTTTAAAGAGTTATTCCAAGATGTATTTAACGTACCCATGGATAGATCTTTGGCTTTCAGTTGTTCTTCATACTGCGTCACGGCCTCCTTCAGATAATCCTCCAGTGTTTCAGCGTAGTCTCCACAGCTCAAAGGCAGCAGCAGACTGTCAGCCAATCGGAGCAGGACGTTCCCCGCCGTCCTGGCAACAGCCCGGTGACTCGTGAAACCTCAAAGGAAAACGACTTCTACAACGTTTTGTCCAGTTGACAGATTTAACTTTGGGTTTTATTAAGAAATTACACAACATTAAAGTGAAATCTGTGTTGTTCCAGATTTATCGTACAAGCAGCTCCTGAGGTCAAATGTGTAAAGGCAAGTGAGGAACATCTTTGGACGACTGCAAAACGTCTTTCAGCTCTTGGGTCACATCAGAATCGCCACAGTAGAATCTTTACATTAGGATCGTCACATTAGAATTGTCACATCAGAATCGCCGCGTCAGGATCGTTGCATCAGAATCATCATAGAATCATCACAGAATCATCGCATCGGAATCGTCGCATCAGAATCGTCGCATCAGAGTCGTCGCATCAGAATCGTTGCATCAGAATCGTCCCATCAGAATCGTCCCATTCGCCGGGGCAGGACGTCTGTGTAATCCTTCAGTCGTCCAGATCTGATCCATAGTAAAAGTAAAAGTATCAATACTAGCTCCACATTGCGGGATAGGGCCGTGTATCGTCTCATTCAGCCTCTGTACAGAACATCTTCATCATCTCACTTCACTCGTTCTATTTATGTTCACCACAAAGTCAAACCATTGACTGTTTTGTTTTGGTGAAGTGTCGTTTGGGAATGAAAGGCTTGATTTGAAATTGGCTCACACTTAGAGCTGGAGTTTGGAACAGCTGAGATTAATTATGAGAGCCATCTCCAGATTAAAAGAGCCCGATTAGCTCACTGTAATTGATCCCATCAATTACAGCTTTGATTGGCTGTGACATTGACGACCATTTCTCCATCTGTCTGTGCTGCACTCGGAGCCTCAGCTTTTCTGCTGTTTTAACATAAAGTTGCATCATCTTTTTTTCATAATGTGGAGAGAAAATGCTTTGACTCGGAGGGCTTCGTTTGTCATTTGATTATTTCTCTAGAACATTGCAGATATTACTGGAAGAACAGAGTACAAAGACACAAATGTGTCTGTGCTGTGTTTTTACAAAGGAAATGGGAATCAAACCCCTTGTCCACTGCAAACGCCTTCAAATGTACAAATATGTTAAAATATACAGACCAACAGCATGTTTCTGATTTATGGTCTGTAAAAATACAGTGTATATGTGTAATGGAAAAGTATTTAGAAAAAATATATTTACGTATCAAGAAATCTGTTACTTTTATTTCTTCACTACTATATAGCAAATTATGTTATTTTTTATATATACTTTATTTTATTTTTATTTTTTTAATTTAATTTTACTTTATTTTTTTATTTTAGTATTTATATTTTTTATGTATTTATTTATATTTTTTTTATTAGGAACTGCTTGCTGACACAAATATTTGGACCAATAACATTTTATGATTTTAATTAAAACATTTTTAAAGCACAAAAACAAGTACATTCCAACCGTGTATTAACTTTGACGGAAAATAACCAAATCCAAACTTCCCATTGCTCCAGGTCTCTCACTTTGCATTTTGGAAACAAATTATGTTTAAAATTTCAAAAACATTTTAGTCAGAAAGTCTTCACACATGATGCTGCAGAAAACCCCAAAAGTCCTGCAAAGAAACTTCAAAGTCTATTATGAACCTGTCCACAAATGTGATAGGAAGAACTCTGCCTGTCCATTTATTTAGTTTTTTTACTTTCATTTAATTTTCCTTCCAAACCTGAACTATTTCCTTCCTCAATCTAACTTTGTGTGAAATAAACAAGCGTCTCACACTTTATTTATAAACCCAGTCTCTCTCTGCAGTGTTTAAAAATACACATAGTACACAAAGTATTTTTCACAAATACGTCGGTCACACGGCGCTGGTTTGTGGGTCTGGACTCACTGAGGGACCACCACGAACAGACTCAACTAAATCAATTCACGTAATGAATGGGCCGACAGACCGCGGCCGCTTCTATCTCTTAATGTGTGTGTGAGTGTGTGTTTGTGTGCGTTTGTGTGTGTATGAGCGTGTGTGTCCAGCGAGGCACTTTCATAAATATTGAACAGTTATCTTAATGCTTTCATTATAGGTCTGACTCACAATGGCCAGGCTTTGTCCTTTTGACTCTTTGTTAGAAAAAGCTGGGCTCGTCTCAATCTCATCTGCTTATATTACGGCGAGCCCGGCTATACCTACTGCCCTGAATTAATGACCGCGCCATCGAGGGGCGGGCTGTTTGTACGGCGTGTGTGTGTGCGGACAGTATTTATCACACTGTGCGGACTAAAATCTGTCCATAGCAAAAAAATCTGTTAAAGTTCAGATGGTTTACAACAGGTTAAAGCCGTTTAATATGCCAAAAATATACTAAAATAAAAAGAATAAAAGCATGTTTGTTCTGCTTTGACATCTGAAAAATAAAAGAGTGGATGATTTTACAGACACATCAAATCAATAACATCTGCAGCATTTTACTGTCAGAATCAAAGATAAACTGTCAAAACCAGACTCAGAGACTTATCCTGTATTTGTGTCCAGTGGGTTAGACGACTGTAACGTCCTGCTCACTGGCCTCGCCAAACGAGCCACAGAACAGAACATCCAGAACATCCAGAACATCCAGAACATCCAGAACACTGCTGCTCGGGTCAGGACTAGAACCAGGAAGTACTTCACACATGTGTCCTGTGCTCAGGTCTGGGGCTAAACCGAGACTAAACCAGGGACTAAACCGGGACTAAACCGAGAGTAAACATGGACTAAACCAGGACTAAACCAGAACTAAACCACGACTAAACCAGGACTAAGTTAAGTACTGTTTTAGGTACTTAACTAAGACTTAACCAAGACTAAACCATGACTTAACTGGGACTAAAACAGGACTAAACATGGACCAAACCAAGACCAAACCGGGACTGAAACAGAACTAAACCAGGGCTAAACATGGGGAACATTCAGGCTCAAATGTTCTGTTTAGCTGCATGTGACTGAAAGCGTTTTATTCTGCACTCTTCTATTTAAATGTCAATTTTATGATGATTATTTGTGATTATTTATGTTCTGATTTGTGTGATTTTACTTTGCGTACAAATTGTTCTGTACAAATAAACGTTTTTGTGGCACTGAACAGGTTAGACAAAAACGTGTGTCCACTCTTAACGAGCTCGCATCTCCACAAACCGGACTCTTATTTGGTCTAGAGGAGGTCTGTCTTCTTGTTTCCATGGAAATACTGTTCCCTTGGCGATAATCTATATAATCTTCCCAGAGTATGGCTTAAAACGTGGGTAAAAAAGTAGTGGAGTTAAGGTTCGGATGAGTCTCCAGGAAATGAATGCGAGTCAATGTAATGTCCTCAAGAAGTATGGAAACCCAGGATTTGTGTGGGTGTGTGTGTGTGGAGGGAAGCGCAGAATGGAAAGGGGAGAGGGAAGGCGCATAGAGTACAGATTGAGACTGGCTGTGGTTGACTGGGTGAGCCATACCACCACAAACTTTGCATGAATATGTAAATGTGAGTGATGTGTTTGGGTGTAATTTGCGCGGCCGCCTCAGCTAACCCCAAGTGAGGCGTATTCAGATGAAAAGTGTGCAGACCGCAGGCTGATATCTGAATTTTATCATCAGCGCTTCCTGTAGATCGCTCATAAGGCCAAGCTTTAGAGACGGGGACACTTCCGCCGCTGAATACTAACTTTTAAAACTCAGAGGGACAAACTGCACCGGGACTTCTGCAGATCTGCAAAAATGGTACAGTCGGCTGCATTTCTGAGAGCGGATAATGAATGTAGGTCCTCGAGGGTCATCGTTCTCTCTTTTCTGCATCACAACAACTAAACGACGCGCTGTTCAGTCAGTGTTCATAAAGGTACAGTCTGGAACTTTCCCGAGGTGGTGCGTGTCCCTGCGTGATTACATGGAAGTAGAAACGGTGCATGGAAATGGTTTTGAGTGCAATTTAAAACAAAAAAACCCCCAAGAATATGCTTTTGTTTTAGTCTTTTTTGGCAAAGAAGTTACATACTGCGGCGTTAATTTGCCTTTAGATCAGGTTTCGGGTCAGATCTGTGGAAAGACGAGCTCAGAAATCACATTTTTCTTTAGATGATAACTATAAATTGCTTGAGTTTAATGCATAGACTGTATAAAGACAAATGAAGCTCATCGATGCTAGCGGAGTATCATAGCAACCAAAGAGCCAATCTGGAGCGAGGCTGTTGAAGGTAACGCCCCTTCCCGCCCACAAAACTGGTTTAGCAGGGAACGGACGCTTAGCAACGCTGTCAATCAAACCTGTTGCTAACACTAGCAGGTGCGACCTCAGAAAGAAGGACCTGATTTGTCTGTTTTTAAAGTTCATGTTTTGATTTACGGACACAATCGCGAAAGACAAACCCCAGGATCATGTAGAGGATTAATACGAACATTTACGACCAAAATGATGAGTTTGACAGCAGCAGGTACAGAGAGAGGAGACACAAAAACAAAACAAAAAAAACAAAAACAAAAATTCAAAAACTAAAAAACAAAAAAAACCTCAAAATTCCCACCAAAAAAATAAACTAAAACAAAAAAAAATTCAAAAATTAACTAAAAAACCCTCAAAATAAAAAAAAACAAAAACATTAAAAAAAAATAAAAAAATAACTCAAAATAAACAACACCCCCCCCACACCAAAAAAATAAAAATTACAAAGAAAAGTGAAAAAATAAACACAAAAAAAAGAAAAAAAAAAGAGAACTCAAAATAACAAAAAAATATAAAAATAAAAAAGTTGAAAAAATAAAATAAAAATAAAAACCCCAGGATCATGTAGAGCGGGTTAATACAAACATTCACGACCAAAATGACAAGTTTGACAGCAGCAGGTACAGAGAAACTCGATGAAGCCAGTGAACACTTCCTATTTGGAACGTAGGGGCCAACAGGCACCTGTGCAGCAAAAATACTCCATGGAGATCAGCAACGGTGGATCCTCTTCAAGAAGAGTTCAAGAGTTCACATTTAAATCAAACTGGATGCATATTCTGAGGGATAGCTGTAGCGCTAGCATCATTAGCATCATGAAATCGTTCTATTTCGGTGCATGTTCCCGCTTCACTTGTGTGTCGGTCATGGCTGCGTTTGCACTGCGGGGCTTTGTCCGCTGCCGAATATTTAGCGCATATCCGAACCAATTTGCCCGAGGTCTGAGGCGAGCGCGTGTGTCGACATATTTGCTTTTTTTTTTTTTTCCTTTCACACCGTCTCTGCTCGCGGCGTCTGCCCATATAACTTTCTCTCACTCGTGCCGTCGATGTGCGTCAGATGGGATTAGCGTGACTGTAATAAACATACATGCGGCGGCGGTGTCAAAACAGACACTGATAGTAACTGAACACTATGTCAAAGCTTTGAAGGCTGCTGTTTCTACTCACTGTCACCCACAGTGACTTATACCCCCTCCAACACATCCACCCACCGCGCCATCACTCAACTCGTGTCAGCGATAACATTGCACTGCAGTTTGTGAGTGCATCTTGTGTGATACGCTACCAATAATACCGATGAGAGATTGGAACGGAGTCGAGGGAAGAGGAGAGGAGGAGGAGAGGAGGAGGTGTGGATACAGAAGTCTACAAACAGGCAATTTCAGTGTTTTCTGCACTTCTGTAAAAAAGTCGCAATCAGGTAGCATTGATTTCCCAGCGTTCCCCTTGTGGCTGAACTCAAGCCAAATTAACGGCAGATTAAAATCCTTTACCGCTCCCCTGCAACATTCTTTCACCTCTTTCTCCTTCTTCATGTCTCTTCTTATTATTTGTCATAATACACCAGACTTATAACGGGTCACGGACTTATTTCTGGACCCATTTCTCTTGTAGGAAGCATAAAATCTGGAGTAAATGCTAAATAAACATAAATAAGTGTGTCAAACATTTCCACATTTAAGCAGATCCCTTAAAGCTTGTCCCGAGTTTGGTAGGTGCCTACATTATTCCCTCATAAATATTTTTGGAGCATATAAACAAGCGTCTGCACTGGGATGGCAGAGAAAAGTGTATTTTTGCATTAGATTCTTGTGGGATTGGGTTATGAATCCACATGACAAGGCTAAAACAGAGCAGGACCGCTGAACGCATTATTCTAGTCTCTTCTGCTTTAGCTGTTTCATACGCCGCACTATGTAGACGCTAGGTGCATTTTCCGCTTACATTGCAATCTTCAACAAGAACAACAATAACAATGGCTTTGGCTTTTCAGCAGCAGCGGAGGCCAGGGCACCTCCGTCTGAGTGTGTGTGTGTGTGTGTGTGTTTTTGGAGACACAAGAATAATGGCCAAACAGAGACAATGGCAGCGAATACAATTTACATTGTGCTATCCACCAGAGGTCCCAGAGGGGGCGACGGCGAGAAGTAACTGTGTGGAGGGCTGAGCAGAGGCAGGTCTGCAGTCAGAGCGCTCTCTCACCGCCAAGTATAAAAGACATGTACTGTATCCACCGTAATGTGAGTGAACGGCAGTGTAAATGTACGCAGACGTGTACGGACAGGCAGGAGTGTTATTTAAGTAAAAGTACAGATACTAGACCTAAACAATACTCAAGTAAAGGGATCACATGAAAAGATCAACTTAAAGTATAGAAAGTATTAAAGTATTTGTAAGAGTCGAAAGAGAAAACATTTTGTGCGCAAGACTTCAGATCATAAAAAATACTAATACTGTAAAGTTTGAACTTGAAAACTTTAGTCAGGATGTTTTCACGAACACGGTAAAATAACCCCTCAAATCATATGAAAAGTACTTTTACTTTTCTGTCCAGTTCAAAAATGTAGTAGAGTAGAAAGTGCATATACCTCCTTTCTAAGTAAAAAGTATCCACAGTGCAGTACTTTAATACTTTTATTAGTACGTTTCTGTGTCGAGCTTTGTCCATTTACACTTGTTTTTCTAATTGATGAAGTTTAACACTTTGCACTAACAAGGACCACAGCCTCAGAAAACAGCGTCACATCTTTAATAGAGTTAAAAAGTTAATTTCACCAAAAATAATCTGTTGTGATTGGTCAGTTAGAGCCACTCGTTGTTGGGTCTAGTCGAGGTCAACTGGACAAATCATTGTAGGAGTGAAGACTCGTGGGATCTTTCCTGTTTAAAGAAGGATTGTCTTTCCTAACAAAACTAGCTTCTTTAACTCCCCTCCATCATCAAAAGAGTTTATTGTCTTTGAGATGGAGATGAACAGCTGACTGGGGTCCTGAGGAGCTCTCGCACCGGTGTTGGTACATTCAGGACCCCAATCTGCTGTTCACCTCCATCTCAAAGACACTGACCCCTCCTTTGAAGACAGTGAGGTTAAGATCTGAGCCAGAGAAAAGAAATAGTTTGAGAGGAGAGTTAAAGAAGCTATTTTTGTTAGGAAAGACAAATCTTCTTTAAACGGGGACTGGGGGCCTGAGACGTCATCCCTCCCCATCTACAATCCCATCCTCAGACCCAAAACAAACAAAACATAACAGGGAACAATAGGGTGTGCCAAGAGGACCATTAAAGGTTGAATAGAGACCATTAAGAGTCAAACTAGAGACAATAGCTGTTTACAGTTTTGGTGTCGTTAGCTCCTCTCTTCAGACAGACAGAAGAACTGAAGAAGCAGCTTGATCGAGCAGCCAAACGTCTTCACTCCTACGACGTTTTGTCCAGTTGACAGATTTAACTTTGGCTTTTACTGGACGACTGAGGGATTACACAGACTTCTATCCCCCAAGCAGAACACCCAGGCTGGTGGAGAAACCCCAGTTGTCACACACATTAATATAAAATTGTGTTGTGTTTCCATTAAACCCGAGTGCACAGAGCCGTCCTGTGTCTGCAGTCACAGCGGGACAAGACAATGATCATGGCAGACAAAATAAAATTCAAAGGCTTGTTAGGGGCTCGTGAGGAGGCGGGCGGTTCTCGGGGTTTGTAAAGATAGAAAAGTAGTTAAGAAAGGAAGACATAAATGAGAAGATGGAGAGAAAGGAAAGAGGGTGAGGTGAGTCCTGCTCTCAAAACAAAGATGACTAAAGATCCCTTCATCATTGAGATTTCTTTGGATTATATTGTGCAGTTTGTTGTTTACAATCCGGCCCCTCAGCGAAAACAGCAGCAGCTCTGATTTTAAAGCCAGTCGACGTCTTCTTGAGTGTTTTTAGATGGACAAATAAAGCAGAAGACAGAATCAGACGGACGAGAAGAAGTAGAAAACTGTGGAGAAGGCAGGAGGTTCAAGTGCAGACCAAACTGAGGAACAAGCACCTCCAATGTTTTCTCCTCCATTTCCTCCCTTAAATCTCCTAAAACAAAAGAAAGAGGATGTATTTGACGCTTTTCTACGACAATCAAATGATCATTGTTCGTAGAGGAGCCTAATTTTGCCCCAGCTGGCTCAAATCCTTAATAAAAGACTATGAAACGACTATAAGTAAATCGTTTTTCAGACCAAGGTTTAGTTCGTTTCCATCCCTGACATGTCATGTTTTGTTTACTCACTCCCGCTTTTCCTCAGAGTGATCACGTGATGTCGCTGTGGCGTGTCCGATCCGCTGATTTAAACAGGTTTTCCGCTGTCTTTTTACCAGCTAAGGCAGGACGACAGCGCCATCTGCAGTCCGGCTTCTTCAGGACAGTCTCCCAGATGTGTGAGACTAAAAACGCCCCCCTCGTCCCAGTTTATAGTCCTCTGGGAACGCTTCTGTATTTCCGATTGCGTCTTTAATCCAGCGAGGATGTTTGTAGTCCTCGGTCCCAATTATATTTGTTTCTACAGAGTCTATCGGGCAGTTCTTTCCGGGTTTATTCTGTGACAGGTTTGAAGAACTTTTTTCTGGGACCATGAACCCAAGTGTCGAGACGAGGCGCTTGGGTTCATGGTCCCAGAAAAATAGTTCTCGGGCCGAATCATCTTTTTTACGAAAACGACTTTACCTTTTTCTTGTACATTTCAGGTGTTGATGCATTGCTGGCAACTGGTCAGTGGCGCCCCCTGACTGCGATCCTTCAGCACTACGTAAGCATGTATTATAACTACAGCAAAAATAATAAAGCGCTTCTAAACTTGCAGCTCAATAACTCCTCACAAAAGGAAATTGGATCGGACAAAAGCCGATGGTCTCGATATTTGAGCGCTGCACATTTCTCGTTTTTTGGCCCGTTACTTGAGGTGTGATGAATGGTTTGCGGAGGACGCCGAGATGCAGATCTGAAAGTGCTGATTGGCCGATTGTCAGAGCCGTCATCGCCAGTGTCTCCTCTGCGGCCGTGCGAGAGTGATGGACGACACCGGGGTAATAACGCTGACGGACTGAGTACCTGCTTCTTCAGTCCAACGCACTTTCCACGAGCAGGAGCAAAACGTCCAGAGGAGAGATTCCCGTCGTAACGCTCGTCGTCTCTCGGTGAGTGCAGAGCGTGAGGCGTTTGTCATTTTTGCAGAAGTGTCATCGTTTTTGCTCGGACGGCTTTTAAAGAGACGTGTGTTTGGTTTGAAAAAGTTTTACAGGCGATAGAAAAAGCACAATTATGTCAAAACATCACTCACGTTACGTAGATGTGTGGAAGTAAATGATAGGGGGCGCTGTGGGACAGTTTTACATTGGCTTATGTCCTGTGAATTAAAAAAGGCAAAGGTTTTGACAGAAATTTTAACATTTACTGTATTTTCCGGACTAAGTGGCACTTTTTTTTCATAGTTTGGGGGTGCGACTTATACTCAGATGCGACTTATACGTGAAATATACTTTTTTTTTTCTTTATTATTATACATTTTTTGGCTGGTACGACTTATACTCCGGAGAATACTTTTATTTATCGCAGTTAAACCTCACAGTCATAGTGTTGTGGTGTTTATTTGTCAGTTCAGTTCACTCTAAAACAAAAAATATTTCAATCAAGCTCAGTCAGGGTCGCGTTTGTCCTCTAGTCTGAAGGTTGGCGGTTCAAATCCCCTCCAGTTCCCGTAAATGAACGCTGTCATTGCGTCCTTGGGCAAGACACTTAACCCTCCTTTCCCCCTCCTTCGATTTAAATGCAAAAAATAATTTAAAATAACTTCGGAAATGACTTTTATTTATTCATTTTATCTTCATTTATACAGGGGAACACGATGAGAGCGCTTGGACTCTTTTGCATGGGCGCTCGGTTTAAAATACAATATAAGCGGAAAAAAAGCGAAAAAGAAGTGTACAAGTCCATATAAAACATTAAAAACAAGTGCAGGTTTGACTTGACGGTAAACATTTCCTTATTAGTTCACTTCTATTTAACTTTGCACCTACGTCTGTCACAATAATCACAATATGGACTTATCGTTCTGTATATAAAAGCTGGAACTACATATTTTGCAGTCAGTATTTATCGTGTGTACAGTTTCTTTGCACTACTTGGAAATTTCTGGTTATTTTTTTGGCTTTATGATCAGTTTTAAGTCATAAAATGTTGAATTAATAACCTCTGACTCATTACAGATGCAAACTAAGCACTAAAGTGTTTTATTCTGCTGTTTATCCATTGCAGCTCATAGAATTGTAGATTTATAATAGTTTTTGTGGTTTAAATAAGCTTCAATCTTATCGTTTATCGTCTGTATTTACTTGAGCGATGTATCAAACTCCAGAACGCGCCTGTGTGCATCGTTACGTCGTTCTCTTTAGATAAATTCAGTGTATATTTGCCTATTGCTCGCTGCTTAACACTCCGTTTAGAGGTTTGTTTACGCTCTCTGTGGTATTTCTCATCTCTCCTTTTCCCTTCAAGGAAAACTCAACAATGAAAGAAAGAAAATCACACCTTGCTTGTAAGTTTTTCTGTTCCTCGTAGTCGTCTGTCTTCCAAAACAATATTACAAAAGCAATTCCGCAGCAGTCAATAGGCAGCAGGATTGGCCGTGTCCCATAGGGGCTGCCATGTCATCAATACAGATTTATACGTTAGCCCACGAGCTAATATACACAAATGCCGATACGCTAGCTCTCTTATGGCTGTAAAAGTACATGAAGCAATCTGGGTCAATTTTATGAACAGTGCTAAAAGATCGGCAGTGAAAAAACAACAAATGAGGAAGAAGAAGTGACGAGGAAAAGGGAGTTAGACACATTAGGCCCGTAAATAATGTGGCATCTTTACAAACTGGAAATATGTCTGAAGATATTTAGCCCTTTTACAGGATTTTTGTGACGCAAATGAAAAAGACGATGGAGCCAAAACAAAAATGGCGGCGTTAATGCACGAAATTCAGACTATTTTTGCACAAATAAGCTCTGGTCGAACATAAACTACAAGTTGTAAAGTACTGTGCCTAAGTATAAATGTTAAGTATCTGTACATATACTTTTTACTTTTACTCCACTACATTTGAGAGCAGTATCTGTACTTTCTACTTCGCTACATTTCTGAACTGGACTGAAAAGTAAAAGTATTTTTTGTTATTGTTTGAGACCTGCTAAAAAGGCTGAAAGTTTATTTTTAATACGTTCATAATTTGAGCAAACAAAAATAAAGTAATTAAAACAAGAAAAAAAATGCTTCAGTTGTTTCTGAATAATAAAAAATAAAATATTGTAAATACAAATAAATAAATAATGAAAATAAATTAAATAAATAAATACAATTCTGCAAAAATCTTCCTCAAAATCTAAAAATAAATGTAATAAAAATAAAATAAACATTAAATTAAATAAATAAAACACTGCACAAATATTTACAACCACAAAATTAAAAAAATAAATGTAATAAAAATAAAATAAAACATTAAATTAAATAAATAAATAAAATACTGCACAAATATTTACAACCTCAAAATAAAAAATAAATGTAATTAAATAAAATAAAACATTAAATTAAATAAAATATTGTGCAAATATTTACAACTTCAAAATAAAAAATAAATTAAATAAAAAATTAAATTAAATAAAATTCTGCACAAATATTTAAGACCTCAAAATCTGTGTGAAATACATTTACTTTTTACTCTTAATACTTTTAAAGTACATTTTTAAACAGGTGCTTTAATACTTTTAAGTCGATTTTTCCATGTGATACTTTTACTTAAGTAACAAAACTGAGTACTTTTCCTTTCAATCAGTAAATGAGTTTATCAATTTATGACCAGGTTCTGAGTGAATTTATCCCAAACTACAGCCATGTAAACTCCACGTCTATAGGTAATATATATAAATGTGATTCTTTTGTACAGTAACATTCTCCACAAAATATACAATAAATGAAATAATTTAACCTGAACTAGTTTAATGCTGAAGTAGAGCTTGAGAGTCTTCAAAGTGTGTCATTCATGTGGACGTCCTTTGACAGTTGTTTCACTTTTTCTTTTTTTCCTGGGCTGGTTTGGACATTTCGGTGTCATTATAACCCCACCCCCTGCGGCGCTCGGCTCATTAAAGTGCAGAACAGAGAGTTTTTAGGCTGTTCTTTCAGGACACTCACCTGAAATCTGCGTTTACACCTTTAAACCTGCACAGAACATGAGGGAGAGTCCAGATTTACACCAGATGTTAGTATCACGTGTGCAGAGTATGAGTATTTGTCACAGAGATCCTGTCTGCAGAGTCAGGGGCGGGTTTAACGCTCCTATATTACACAAATTTACACTTTTTCACTTTAAGCCAGGGGTGTTAAACTCAAATTCACAGAGGGACAAAATTAAAAACTGGGACTAAGTCGGGGCCAAACTAAATATTTACCAAAAAACTTTAACATCTGCATGTTTTTCCAGAAGGAGTGGATGAAATTTGAGTGAGGCGACAGGAGGAAGATGCTCATAAGTGTCAACAGAAGTGGTGGATCCGGCGCCAACACATTTGCAAAGCATTCTGGGATTCGTGGGCCAAATATAATTACATCAAGGGCCAAATATGGTCCGCGGGCCTGAGTGTGACACGTCTGCTTTAAGCCATGTTAGAATACTGTTTCCTCATCAAAAACAGACCTGGAGCTGTGTTTTATTTTCATTTTTGTTTCACACATGTTTGAGCAACACTATTATTAGTCTGTCACATCTCCAAAGCTCAAAACGCGACGTTCCACCTTGTGATGTCATCAAGTGGTAGTTTTCAAGTTAACGTCTTCTACCTTTTACCTTTAGTTCAGTAGAGATCGGCAATTCCGGGTTTGAAATGATTCTAGTGAAGGTGTGTGGAGTTTAAAAACACAGCGGAGCACTTCCTGTATCACCACATGATGACATCACAAGGTGGAACAGAGCGTTTTCAGTTTGAGAGAAGAACTCAGCATAAATCTGCAGGAACAAAACACAACTCCAGTTCCGTGTGTGACGAGGAAACAACATTATAACTTAAATCAGAATAGACGAGGTAAACGAGGGGAGCGAGGAGGGACTGAGCCGAGTCGACGACCTAAACGGTATTGGCTCTTTAAGATCAAACATTCGCACGCTGCCTTTCGTCGAGGGACAGGAAGCGCTGCTCTTTGGAGGCGCAGCGAACAGCAGCAGGGTCACAGCAGGATTCAACCCAGGATCTGCAGCAAAAAGGACAACAGATGGAGGACTATTTCAGCTGATACTAACAGCTTCTATTTCCACGCCCTAATGTCTACTTTAAGACTTCAAGTTTCTGTTTTATACTGTATGCACTTTTCCAAATACTTTTCAACTTCTTTGTCGTGATGTTTGAGATACTTGGCAATGAAAGACGTCAAAAAAACTCCTAAATAGAAGACTCAAGATTCAAGTGTGTTAAATAATCCAAGCGTCAGACATCGTTTTAAATGTTTTGAAAGACACTGTAAACATTTTTTAAAAGACCTACGGTGATTGTGTTTGTTTTATAGTTACAGTCTATGACACTGTGGATCATTACGTTATAATTTGCACGTTTAAAATCACAATATTCATCTAAAACAACTTCATAAAACAAACAAATCCGCTGACTTCCCTGTTAGAAAACCGCGGTGTCCAACAGAAGCCGACGTCGCTGTAAACGTCGTCACAACGAAGAGGAGCAGAGCTGTCGGCGCCCCCTATGGACAGCTGCGCATCACACCGGCGACTTGTGGATTGCTTTTAATTTGTACCATGTGACTTTATGACGCCGCTGAATCCCACGTGTATCATCGATTAAGAGGATAAAACTGAAGAACAAAGTAAGTACGGCGCAGTGGGCGTGTCCCGGTGGAGGTGAAAACGGGGATTGATCGTCGACCTTCTGTTTTGTTTTTTTTATTTAAGCAGGAAAGCCCCATTGAGACTAATCTTTTTCAAGGGAGTCCTGGCCAAAACAGCACAGTTACATTTCAACACATCACAAAATGGATTCTTAAAAGCAAATACAAATCATAGACTTAATTTCCAAGCCTTTCAACATAGATTTAAACTGAACTGTTGAAGTCAGTTCTTGTAATTTCAAGACTTTTTGTAAATTATTCCACGTTTAAGCCGCAGAATATTGAAACGCCACTTTACCAGTCTCTGTGCGGACACTCGGGACAGAAAGAAGCTGCAGTTTTGTGACGACGGAGCGTAATGTCCATCTGTTTTATGTTGAATATAAGTGCAGAGATATGGAGGGAGCGGACCCATAATCCCTTTGTAAATGAACATGTACCAGTGACTTAGCCTGAGAGCGTCCAGTGCTGCCCAAACAACACGTGTGTCCAATTCAGCGGTGTGTACAAGTTTGTGCAGAGAGGCATGATGGGAAATGGAGTCCAGCAGTTTTGAAAATAAGACAATTAAAGATTCCTCTCAGATGCACGAATCACTCCAAAAAAACAACTCTGAGAGGCTAAATGAGAATGAGAAACAACTATTACACGGTTAAACGCTCTGAAAGGCCGATTTTTGCGTAACACGTTTGCTTTGAAGTCCTCGTGGCACCACATGGAACTTCGAGGTTAACTAGAATCACTTTGTAGATTTAAAACCATCTGTCGTCACATGACAGCAGCCTCGGCATATGTTTACATACGGCCGGCTACGTGTAGGTGTGTGAATGTGTGTCATGTGTCCTGAAAAATTATGCGGCGATGAATGCACTGGCCTCGTTCTCGGAGTGTGAGATGTGTGGGCTTAAAATAGTGAATTCATTACATTCGTACGAGTCAGATTGAGGCGGGGACGGACACACGAACACGGATCTGAAAAAGAAGCGGCGTGAGTGAGTCTGACGTCACCCACAGCGTTCAGCTTCAGTCAAACGAAGCTCATCGAGGCTAGAGCGGTTATAGCGGCGAATCTGGAGCCGAGTTTCGTATTTATAGCAACCAACGAGCCAATCGGGGGCGAGGATGTTGAAAGTAACGCCTCTTTTCGCCCACACTGCTCGTTTAGAGTCTCACGGCAGCATTTACAGACAGACGGGCCGCGGTTTTCTAAGGTAAAAGTGAATTAGAGCCAGAGTTGATGAAGCAGGAGGCGCGCAAATGCTCACTTCCTGTTTGAAACGCGGCGGCTAGCAGGTTAGCTACGTCCGTTTATACATCTACGGTCTATAATAAGTCGTTTAAACTCAACACTGGATGGTAGTCGCTGAATACGCACGCTTCTGTCCCTCCCTGACCCCGCTACGCCACTTAAAATACCTCTGTCCAATAAAGTTACAGTTATAAGAGAGAAGCGGCTCTTAATAAAATTCAGCGTAAATGAAGTGACCTTTATATTAGCGCGGGGTGCACCTCCAGGAGCGGATCAGACGGGGACATTTCTATCCAATAAGAGTTCTGCACAAAATCCATGCTAAAAAAAAAAACTCACAGAAAAACTCAAGTTCTTTTAAAGTTTCTCTGATTCATTTAAGTTCTTAATGTCAGGCCGTTTCAATCGTCGGGTTAAAGACATAATAGAATGATATTTAGCCACAGCGGACTTTTCCCGGTCATTAAATGTGTCGGACTGCTAAACTTTGTCATTATTTTCTAGTTACTGTCTCTTCAAATACGCTTCCTCCTTCATCACAGACAAAATAAATAGCTGTGCGCTCCCTGGACACGTCTGAAAGTTGCTGCGTAAAGAGAGAGTTCACGTCAAGAAGCAGCTGAAGCAGAAGGACGAGATGCAAACGCACAAACGACGCAATAACACACGGAGTTGTTGTTTTATAAGACTAATGTTGCTCTTTGTATCAGCACAGGGATAGAGTGGTATAGGATAAAAGTAGCATAAGTGTGGGATACATGTGTTTTGAAGTACTGCGCCATGTTTTACCAAGAAAATACTAATGCCTGTTAAATAACTGTATATTATAGACATAGGAGTGATCAAACTGTAGAATGATACATGTGCTGTGTCCAGACGCCGTCACTACTTCCTGCCCAATTGTAAGTTTTTCGCAATAAAATGAATAAATATTTAAAGATGAGGCAGTGGACAGAGAGCTGCAGGTGGGTCAGGGGTCAGAGGTCAGGGGTCAGGGGGTTAGGGTCAGACAGTGGACAGGGAGCTGCAGGTGGGTCAGGGGTCAGAGGTCAGGGGGTTAGGGTCAGGCAGTGGACAGGGAGCTGCAGGTGGACGTCACTGTCACATGTTAAACTCTACACAAATAAAATGAATACTTCCCCGGAGGACTCTCAATGCTAATGCTAATGCTAATTTTGAGGCGTAATAAATATTGGAGTTTTATTTTGGAGCTTTATTTTAATTAATTTGAGGTTTAATTTTCTAAACATGCAGGTGTGTTCATCGCATGTTGGTGCCAATTTTCAGGCACAGTGTTTTTTTTTAAAGCGTGTTTTAAATTAAATCTTAAACAAAAACTTCAATATCTCACATTACAACATATATTCAGGTGTGGATTACATATGTGCAATATTGATTTTCTTCTGGATGGTGCAATATGAGGGATGTGCAATGTGTGGGATGTGCAATGTGTGGAATGTGCAATAGGTGGAATGTCCAATAGGTGGAATGTGCAATATGAGGGATGTGCAATATGCAACTGTGGGAATTGTGCAATTTTTATTTTGACCCCTCTGAGACCCCACCCCTTGTGACAACAGGTGAAAATTAGCCTTCGTCTATAATCCGGCGTTTACATTTATGTCTGCTCATTAACCTGCTTTGTCCCAACCAAATAAATAAATACATTTTAGCTGGTGCGACTTATATTCAGGTGCACTCGATGGTCTGAAACGTACGGTCTATTGTCATTTCCTCCGTATTATCCCATTATTACTGATTCATGTAGTAAAAGTGTGGACATAATACGTTTCCAGAGGCGAGAGGCCCAAAATGTGCACAAGTAAGAAATATATTTTCTTAACTTTATACATCTATAATATTTCCCACGAAGTACAAAATTGGTTCAAATGACTCCACTAAGAATAAAAAGGGCAGAACATTGAAATCTGATCCATCCGATGACCCCAGCTACGTCAAAAGACACACCACAGAATGAGAAAGTAAATCACGTCTGCAGAAGTGGAGCACGAAACATGAATCGTTCTGTAAATGTTAGTCAAGCCCTGAATCTTAAAATTATGAATCTCCAAAAAAACAAAGAAAACGTGACGACGACGACCACAACAGCAAGTTCGTGAATACCAAAAAAGACCGAATGCATTTCTCGTAGGTGTGTCCGTCTGAGGCTGTCACACACACACACGGACCTGTGGGAATCATTTCTGTGTGTAATTTTTCCCATTCCCGGCTTGCGGACCGGCCCGTTTGATTGGTTGCCACGGTGATAGATGCCCGGCCAGTTTTCTGATTACTACAATCTTCGATCTCCAGGGCCCAACATAATCAGAATAAATGCCCCCCACTGTAGAGGGAATAAAGGTGGTGAAAAGCAGACAGGGAAACGTGGCAAAAAATGGTTTGGAGTGTGCGCAGCGACAGGGCACTTGTGCTGGTGCAGGCCTGAGTGACAGATGGTGCCTTGCATTGATACAGCAGAACAAATTGATTTTCGGTTTGGTGCTGGTACTTTTTCTGCAAAGTGTGAAGTTTATTTGGTGTTTTTCTTACAGAATGCTTTGGCTTTAATCTTTCCATTTTCTGATCATAGCGGGGCAGTGGGAAAGTAGTTTGATGAGGACTTCAGGGAAAAAAAACAACAAAAAAAAACGCACTGATCTTGTTTGTCTTGTCGTCCAGGAAAGTGCGAAGACAAGCTGTCCTCCGTATACTTTTAAGTGGCTTTTGTGGTGCCGTTTGAGTCAAGTTTTCAATTTAGAACACTTGAGAAGAATGACAAGAACAGCAACAAATTGGAGTGCCCATTGTCTGCTTTAAACAGCCATCAAGTCCTTGAGCAAGACACTTTACCCACCCTCAAACCCATGTCTAGAATTATTATCCCAGACTCTCCGTTTAGAAAGTCCCGAGTGAAAACATCCCTCTGCAGACAAGGTGCTGCTGGATTGCTCTACCAGAAAAGTTACGTATTGCAGCTTTTATGTATTTTAACTGAGACCAATGAACTTTCTCTGTTGGTTTAAAGTCAGTTTAGCTTAAATTAAATCTTTTTTACATTTTTATTTTTATTTTAAGTGCAATTTTATGACCCCAACGATGGATATTTAAGTTTAAAGACCTGATATTTTGCTATTTTCAGGCCTGTGATGTGAGCTGCACCATCTTTTCTTTCTGCTTGTCCCATTGGAGATATTATTGCTTTGCTCGGAATGTTCCGTAATATTGCATTAGACACATCTGACACAAGCGAGTGATGCAGTGAAAAGGCACCGTCACAGGTCAGGTTTGAACTGTTAACACAAAAAAAATACATGTTTATCGAGGTATTTTCAAGCAGTAAAACCACCTGCTTTAAAAAGGGCAATAGAGATGTATGTTAAATGCTACACTGTGGAACATTCTAGGCAAAAGCAAGCAGCATTTTCAAGAGAGAAGCAGATACATCAGAACAGCTGCGTATACTTCACCTCTGATTGAATCCAACTAACTTCAGAGTGTTTCTCGGTTCTGTAGGAGCGATTCAGAATCACAACAAACATCAGCGCGTGGACGACTCTACAGTGACACCTGATGGACCCGCGGTGCACACGCGCGCTCCGAGACGCCGACGGAGCGCCCTCCCCTCTGTCCTTCTACTTTATCTTTAAGCAAATCACACGAGCAGGAAGTACGTCGTGTTATTTTCTCCATCACCTGCAATGCAAAATCATTACATCTTGTTGTTTAGCCTCAGCCTCATTTATCATGAGTCAGGAGTCAATTTGAGGAAGCACTCAAAACGCACGCATAGTGATGTACAGGAAATTGCTGCGCTGGGAGCATTTGGCCTACAGGCTGCTTACAATGCCAGACAGCATCCATCATCAGCAAAACTGATTAGCGAGTTGGAAATATGAAACTTGAGGCACGTCGCTGACTCCGAGGCTTCGCTGCAAACTGTTAGCGCGCGGTAAATGTGTTGTATATTGCGCCGTTACGTGTAAAAGTGCTCGTCATATCTGCAAGTCGAGTTTCTGCGCGGTACAGAGTGTTGCGCATACGCATTTAAACCTTTGACCCTTTTAAACTTCAATCAGGCTACTCGCATCTCATAGATCAATATTTATAAAATCAATATTCATTAGCCTTGGATTGACTGCGCCGTCGACATGACCGTATTGAACGTCTAAACATATTGGAGTGTCACCTTAACACCTCACTATTTATGGTCTTATATAAAGAACGGCCGGTGGGTAAAGCTGAAGATAAGGGGAGATTTCAATCTTACAGCTCATTTACATATAGTAACCTTTTAAATAGCGTCTAAATCCTCGGCTGGATTGTGCGGTGGTTTAAGACGATCGATACGTTCAGGTAGATGCAGCGAGCGAGTTACAAAAACTTGGTGGGTTTAGACAAACTCTGGGCGTTTGTGCTTCATAAATGAGGAGAGTCTCGGGTGGAAATCGCGGCGGCTGCGTAAGAATCGTGAGGTTTATATCCAGAGGTGGGGGATTAAGTTTCAGATTAAGTGTCTAATTGCAGGTGTAGATTTATTGTCTCGTCAAGTACAAGAAGTGGTAGTACTTTAAAATACTGTCTGGGACTTACTGTGGTAGTAGATACTTGACTGGTACTTAGAGTGGTAGTAACTGGGGTGGTTACTATGGTACTTCTGGTGGTACTTTGGCTGGTACTTATACTGATACATACTGTGTAACTAACAGTAGTACGTTGTGATACTTATAGTGGTACAAGAAGTGATACTTGCACTAATAAGTACTGGTACTAGTACTGTACTTACTGCAGTATGTCGTATTAAGTGAATGGTTTAAAGAATATGTTGTTCTGAGGCAGATGAATCTTTATTTCATTATAAGTTCAGAGAAAATACACAAGACAAAACTGAAAACACAAACTTTATTATGACACATTTCACATTAACACAACAATCAGACTGAAAAGAAATAACCACGGAAAGTACCAGTAATTACCAGTACAAACAGCAGTAAGTACTACGGAAAGTACCAGTAATTACCAGTATATACTACAGTAAGTACTATAGATAGTGCCAGTACTTCCTAGTGCCAGTACCATAATGTCTGTCTTTAAAATACCAGTTAAAGTATTGATAGTTCCAGTTTGTATCACTGTCATGTTCATTTAAAACATATAATTTGTTATTGTTTTTATTGTACATTTTTCAGTCTGATTGTTGTTTTAATGTGACATTTGTCATAATAAAGTTTTTGTGTTTTCAGTTTTCTCTTGTGTATTTTCTCTGAACTTATAATGAAATAAAGATTAATCTGCCTCAGAACAACATATTCTTTAAACCATTCACTTAATACGACATACTGCAGTAAGTACAGTACTAGTACCAGTACTTATAGTGGTACAAGAAGTGATACTTGCACTAATAAGTACTGCAAGTACCACAAAGTACCACTATGGGTTATACAGTATGTGTCAGTAAGTATCAGTATAAGTACCAGCCAAAGTACCACCAGAAGTACCATAGTAACTACCCCAGTAACTACCACTGTAAGTACCACCGTAAGTACCAGTCAAGTATCTACAAACTACCACCGCGAGTCCTGGTAAGTCCCAGACCGGATTTTAAAGTGCTAACAAAGTAAACCAGCACCAGTACACAAACATGGAGTATTTTGGTGAATCTTAAGCAGGATTCAGGAAGTATTAAGTTGTCGAGATCTTTTTAACATGTTTGTTTCCCTTCAGTTTAATCAAAGTAGTGCGTTTCATGCTTGAGTAATCATCTGTCATTAGTTTCAGCTTCCTTTTACATGCATTTTGACTTCTTTTTCCCCCCATCAAAGTCTAATAACATTTCGTTTTAAATTGTTATTGTTATGGCAACGGTCGTCATTTTCCTCAGGCTGAAACTCATGGACCGTCCCGTATTCAAGGCTCCTATTTCACATCCCTGCACGTGCGGTTCTTTGGGAAATTCATTCTCCAGGCGGCACAAAGAGTTCCCAGCTCGTACTGCGGAATGTGACTGATGTGGCTCGTTGGGAAGCGCAGTCCAACAGAGTAAACCTGCGTTGTCATGACGTTCAGATCAGGATTATGGCGCAGACTTGAAGAACAGAAGTCAATGGATGCTTTTCAATACTTTCCGTTATTTGTTCCTTTTAAAACAAGTCGCTAAGTCCCATTTTAGTGATTTTGGCTTCAGTTTTGAAAGAGGATTGTCGAGAAAGATCCAACAATTGCTCAATCTACTGTCTGTCAGAGTGTTCCTCCAGAAAACACTCCTCCTTTACTCCTCTTTATATTTACACAAACACTTCAGACGACGCGTGGAGATGATTTTTCTCTCTACTTAGTGTTTTAGCGCATAATGAGAGTCCCAAAATTATCTTTCAAACTGAACTCAGGCAGTAGTGGCTGATGGATTTAAATAAAATGCTCTAATTTTAAGTAAAGGGGTGCCCCAAGGCTCAATTTTGGGCCCGCTACTTTTTTTTTTTTTACTAACTTAATTCCTTTGGTTGCAATTTAAGAGAAAGCCACGTACATTTATATGCAGATGATGGTGTTTTGTATGAAAGTGCTCCCTCTGGTGGTCAGGCGATTTTAAAACTGCAGCAAGGAATTTTAAATAAATCCAAAATGTTCTCATGAATCTTAAATTATCATTGAACGCAAATAGAACTAAGTGTTGAGTATGTGCAAGCTACAAATATTTAAATGCTAAATGGTACATGGATTGAAAGTCAACGGCGATAAATATCTTACAAAAACATAATTTGGATTTTAAACGATCATTTTATTACAGAAACAAGGAAAAATGGTGCTGGACTATGAAGACGGCCAGACTTCAGCTTCTACTTCAAAGCCGTTGTATCCACCATTTCATTTTTATCCTTCGTTTTATTACAGATGACGGATTTGAAACTCATCGCTGTTTCTCTGTGGAAAAGTGGGTTTTCCGTCGCTGTTAGAAGAGAACAGCTCTGTATGAACCGAGTACTTCATGAACTGTCAGAATCTCTCACCTGCTTGTTAATCACTGATACGAGAACAATTAAAACGAGATGTAAAACGACCAGAAATGACATGGGGAAAAAAGGCGTTTGGACATTTTTCTTCACAAAAATGGAATATATCTCAAGATCAAGCAACTAACGGACTTTTACACACACCCATGCACCTGTTTTTATATTTTATACGGACTTCTACACTTATTTATTTTGTTTTTTTGTGGTGTGTCATGCATTTTGAACAGAGCACCCATGAAAAAGAGTCTGGGGGCTCTCATTGGGTTCTCCTGTTTAAATAAAGATAAAGAACTAGTCCAGCCATTTGTTTGAACTCCAAAGGCTTCAGAAACAGCTTCAGTTTAGTAAGGTAAGGTTTTTTTTAAGCATAAGCAGTTGTTTTAGATCAATACTGCAGCTTCAAATGAACAAATCTAAAATAAAGACACGACTAAAGAGCAGAAGTATCATAACCGGAGACTTTGAGGTTAAACAGTCCTCGGGTGCGGCCGGCGTGGGGCTTGTGTGCGGAGCTGCAAAGGGCTGTGTGACAGTGACTCTAATTGCTCTTCACCTCCACTTCAAAAGCTTTTAGCCCGGTCAGCACTCAGCCAATCACACGGCTCGCACAAAGGAGCCAGGCAAGACCATCTCTCAACTAACAGGATTACCTCCACACACCCCCCTCCGCCACATCCAGCGCAACAACCGCCGACATTCACGAGGAAACGCCTGGTGTTTTTTTTTTTCCGTTTCTTTGATGAAAACCGAACCAGCTGTAGACTGAATGAACATTTATTTTGTAATTCTTCATGCCTTGTTTGGTATTCCTCTCACCGCGCTCTCCTCTCTCGCAGCTCTCATTTCATTTGCATTGATAAGTATGTTTCTCAATTTGGGGAATAAAGAGTAAGTGTGCGAAACTGCCTTGTGCTATCTAGGCACAGCTGTGAATAAACCCGCTACAAAACTGGAATAAATGTCTTTGCAATTACAGAAGAGGAGGAGAGAGAGGGGCGAAAACAGAAAGCTTTAGCTGTCAAGATATGTTTGCAGAATATCTTTGCCGCACAGATTCAAAGATGGTTCACTGTCAGGAAGTGAGTTAAAAAGCCCGGGCTGTTTACGTTACAATAGTTGATGAAAGAGTACACACAACTCAGAATAATGAGAAACTTCTGAAGTGACCCTTCTCAAGCTCGTGACAACTTAGAAAGAACGAGTCTAATTTATTTGTGGAAAATCAACAATTGTGTGGATTTGTTGGTAAAACTCAAATGTGGAAATAGATACAGCAGCAGCTCATGAGCCTCTAATAAGACTCTTCATATGGAAAATGGGAGATTCCTCGATGTAAGATCTTTGGACATAGCAGCTCAGGAGGGACTCGGGTTTTTGAAGGAGAGACACGGGTTTTTGCAGGAGGAACATGGGTTTTTGCAGGAGGAACTTGGGTTTTTGCAGGAGGGACTTGGGTTTTTGACGGAGGGACTTGGGTTTTTGACGGAGGGACTCGAGTTTTTGACGGAGGGACTCGAGTTTTTGACGGAGGGACTCGAGTTTTTGACGGAGGAACTCGAGTTTTTGCAGGAGAGACACGGGTTTTTGCAGGAGGAACATGGGTTTTTGCAGGAGGAACATGGGTTTTTGACGGAGGAACTCGAGTTTTTGCAGGAGGGACACAGGTTTTTCCAGGAGGGACTCGAGTTTTTGCAGGAGGAACTTGGGTTTGCAGGACACACCGGGTCCCTTTGAACAGCCTACAGAAACACCTCAAAATAAAAATAACAGATGGAGGAGGTGGTTTCTTGGTTTCATCAGACGTGAACCTTGTTTGTCTGTAGACTTCATCAGCTAATCTGTCACCTGCATTTGATCCAATGGGCGATCACAATGCAACACCCAAGATCTGGAGTCCTTGAGCCATTATTTTGGTCAAAATTAAATCCCTTATTCTACCTGTTTTAGTTTTTGGGGTTTATAGATCTTGTAACCATTATTGTTGCAGTTTTTTTTTAAATATAAATATATGTGTAAATTATATTTCTTGTGCTACTGGATCCACGGAATGTCCCTTGTGGTCATTCAGCACGGCCACAGTTAGACCCAACACTCTGGGAATCTAACTGTCAACCTTCTTACTATAAGGCAGGTTTGGTAGAGTGTTTGTCCAATAATCTGAAGGTTGATGGTTCGAATCCCGCTTTCAACATAAACATCATTGGTAGAGTGGGTTTTGATCCACTGACTCAGAGGTTGACGACGTGATTCCAGCTCCCGTTGCGTCCTTGGGCAAGACACCTACCCCTCCCCTCTCGCCCCAGTGTATCATGGGTGGTGGTTCTATCCTGGCGTCTCTGTACTGGCTTCAGAATTGATTTTAAGATTCTGTTGATGTTTTTTAAATGTCGTCGGACAGAAAACTCTCCCCGTCGCTCCGAGCTTCTTTCCGTCCATGTTCCCAGGAGAACTCTGATCAGCACCAGTTGATTTTGGACGTTCTTAGGTCCCGGCTAAAAACTCGAGAGGACTGGGCTTTTACTGAAGCTGGCTCCAGACTCTGAAACAATCTTCCTCTGGGTATTTGAAGAGCTCAATCTTTAAATACGTCTAAATCTTTGCTGAAACTCATTTGTTTGCTGTGGCGTTTAACACTCGTTGCATGTTTATTCTGCCTTTGTGCTGCGTTTCATTGTCTTTAAATGCACTTTATAAATAAATTTGACTCGACACAAAGCGCTGGACGTGCCTTGAAGCTGGAAAAGCGCTGTACAGTATAAAACTTTCACCTTTTACTTTGTACCAGCGCAGTCTTTTTGTACATGTCCTTTCTGCAGATGTCATCAAGTCCATTGTTCTTTATCTACATCGCTGCACAGATAGGCGTTACCTCGACTTCATTTTATGTTGCCTTTTTTCCAATTTTGTCTGTGTAAAAAGCTCATTTCCCCCGCACTCCCACTGTTTCCTCTGCAGATTAGATTAGCCATCTCACACCTCCACCCTCCCTCTTTACACTGCTGTCCACTGCTCTTTTTTAAGTCTCTCTTTGTGCCGTCCAACTCCCTCAGAGAGAAAGAAAATAGAAAAGCAAAAAGGCAAAACAGCGAGTAGATCGGTGAGGTTCAATTAAACCGCAGGCCCCTGGGTTTTGTGTTCAGTGTTAGTCTGAAGTTTTTACTGCATTTGAATGAGAACGGTCCAAACGAGTGCTTTTACACAAAGGCTTTTCTTTTGTTGGTGTGTGTTTCATATTCACTCGCTGGGATTAGTTTGTTCTTTCTTAATTAAGCAAGAAAGAAGCCCACAGGTAATTACAGATTTAGTTGGAAAATGTGTTTCAGTCAAATCCAACCCCAAAATAATAATTGTAAGTTACATTCACAGCGAGGACAATAACCAAGTTAATAACATGTTTTGAAACGTATCTCTATTAAAAATGATGGGGAATTTTAAGCTTTTAGCAGAAATGGACAAGATGTTTTTACTTTAGTCTTAACATCAGATGCCCTTTTAAAGTCCCACTGTGTAACTTTACTCTTGCTGTAGACAGGCTTGCATCTCCACAGAACAGACCCTTGTTTGGCTCTGGAGCCACATGTGGCTCTTTGATCCTCACACTGCGGCTCTGTGTTTATTTAATTGAAGTGTATTTTATTTGTGTTGATTCCATTTAAAAATTGTAGTTCTAAATTAGATTGTGATCTTGACATATAAAAATAAAATATTATTTTTGTTGCTCAAAATAAGCGTCGCACTCGAGGAACCTGGTTCCCGCCAAAATGACCTACATTTAGGCTCCTACTCGCTCCTAAAGCCCAAAGGCGACATAAGGACGACGTTCATTTTCTGTTTGACACATGGATAGTTTAAGTTCAGCTTTTTAATTCATTTGAAACCAAAAGTAACACACTAGAGTTCACAAAGTGCAAAGGTAAAACAAAAACAAACCAATATACACAGTGTTATCTTCATTTTAGATTCAAAAAGTATTTGCGGCTTCCAGTGTTTTCTTCTCCGTGGAAACCAGGTCCAAATGGCTCTTTGGGGGTTAAAGGTCGCTGACCTCTGCTCTAGCGCCCCCTCCTGCTTGTCCCTTGTTCCTTGGACTATAATCTTCCACATTATGACATAAAACATTTATCTCCAGGGACAATTTTTCAAAGTTTGGTTTTAACTTTGTTTTCTTGGACTCGTGCAGGTGACGCTCCACCTCCAGAAAGTTACACTGTGCTTCTTTAAGTCTAGTCCATATTTATTACTCTAACGTCATTGAATAAATAAAGACTCATTCACCAAATCACAAATCATCCTCTGACGGACACAGTGGGAAACATGTTGAGCTCATGGACCAACTGAGACTGAACCACCAGCCTTTCCATACGACCAGTGCCACGCCGTCTCCACTCCGTCTCCGTCTCCGTCCCCACTCCGTCTCCGTCTCCGTCCCCACTCCGTCCCCACTCCGTCCCCACTCCGTCCAGAGGATGTATTTACACACACGTGCCGCTCGTGTGTGAGTTTTATCTGTCCGCTGCCTGTTGAAGGTCAGTTCACTTAATCAGCGGCTCCACTGTAAATCCCTATCAGGACCGGATTAGGGCCGGACTTGCCGCGTCTGCTGCGTGTAACCAGAGACCCGGCGGCGAGAAGGACCTTGTACAGAGGGGTCAGCGCTCACCTGTGTACTTTATACTGTGTACTTTATACTGTGTACTTTATACTGCCGTAAGTCAGACCAGACACTCTGCCAGATTAACCAGGAGCGATGAAGGATGGAGCAGGTGAGACTCTGAAGGCATGTTTTTTGGTACAGAATACTGAATAGTGGCAATAAAATACTTTAAAAATACTCTTGTATATCATACGTCCAGTCAGAGTACTTATTGAAGCATGAATACAGTCACTGAAAAGTTCAAATCTGAATCGATACTTGTATTTTGTTACTTTCCAACACAGCGCATACATCAAGCTCTCCGCTCTGATTAAAGCTGCATTATGTAACTTATCTGGCGGAGGCTCGTTTCCATGGAGATGTTATTTCTTTACCTGAGCTCTTCCTCCTTCCCGTCTCACGTTTATCTAATGATGTAGGTTTATATCTCCGTGCTTTGAAACATATTTATTCTTTCAGCGAACAGGGCCGTTGTTTTTACTATAAACAGGATCGCCGCTCCACAAACCCGACCCATAACTCGGTAAAATCTGATGAAAACCACAAATCTCAAAACGCGCAGTGTAATTTACCGGTCCTTGAATTATTACTGAATGACTTTTACGTTGTTTACAGTTTGCATTTGTCGAAGTCGCGTCAGTTCATCGTCTGCATTTTTGATTTTTACGACTGTAGCGGCCGTAAAAAGTACAAAAACATACTCGCTCATCAATCTTTTTTGTTATCCCAGAAAAATATACAATTAAAAAGGGGACTGCTGTCAATAATCCATTCATATTCACATAAAGAAGGACATTAATCATCACGGGGGAGTTACATAAGCTGCACATTTAAATCAGCGGTTTGACTTTAAGTACGTGTGTATTTGTACGTGTGTGTATTTGTACATGTGTGTATATATATGTACGCGTGAGTATATACTGTTGACTTATAACCTTGTTAGCTCCTCATAGGCGTCCGTGGCTCCTCTCTGATTTATGAGTCTTATACTGTAAAATAATAACATGGCTCTAAATTTAGACTTAGGGTTAGACAGTGGCAGAGCTGAGGCTTCTGGAAAAACAATCCCAGGAAAACGCAGGAGGTTTTTTTATATTTATGTTTTATATTTATGGAAAAACATGATAGTTTCTCCAATGCTGCATATCTAAACAAAATGCAAAGTGGAGTTCATTGAAAAAACGCCACAAAACCCCTATTTTTGTTTATTTTTCTAATTAAAAGTAATAATCATGAACAGGACAAGATGCAGACTGTAATACAAACTGCATCTTTATTATTCGGAAAGCAGAAATGATAAAAGATTTGATTTTAATATGGAGATAAGTGCAGAGAAAATAATTGAGGATTGTCTGATCAAAGCTAAAAATCCACCCACAAAGTTTCCCTTTCCCTTCAGGATCTACGACGTGTTTTTTTATGATAATTCCGTGTAATTTTCCCTGTGATATTCCCCCTAAAACTGTCCACAAACCCCTCGAAAACGGTGTCTGTGCGTGAACTCTGCCCGCTGCTGCCAAGTTACCGCGTGTGGCCAGCTTGCGGTGCAGTCTGGGAGGTGGAGACTGTGACCTGATGGGGGCGCCGCGCTGGAGAACACCGTGTGGAGAAGCAGAGATGCCATAAGGTCGCGGCGGGGCTGTGGATGGCGCTCACACCGGGCACTGAGGATCAGGATTCTACACGCTGCTGCAGAGAAAACTCACTCGGTACAGAGACAGAGGAGGAGGAGGAGAAGAGGAGGAGGAGAGAGCGCTGCCTGCAGGGGGCGCAGAAGGTTAACCTGCCCGCTGCTCACCGGGGTCAGATGGGGCTATAACAGACACAGCTCTCTAAGGAGGTCTTGTCTGGGAGGAAAAGACGGGGCTTGGAGGAAATCCAGAGGTTAGCATGTGAATCCGGGAGGACGAGATGCAGCGATCCCACCTGCTCTGCTGCGGGAGGGCATCCAGGTCACTGCCAGAGAGGGAAACCTATCACTTTATGTTTTATATAAAGAATAAGACACTTTTGGGACATTAATTATACAGTTTTAACGTTTGGAGCGGATAAAATGTTCTGATATTTGACCCAAAAAAGGTTCGGTTCTAACCCAAAGGCGAGGGATTTTCAAGTCTTTCTAAAATAAAATAATAAAAGAGCGATGAGGGCAAACGTGGCTCAGTTGGTAGAGTGTTTGTCCGCGGATTTGAAGGTTGGCGGTTCGATTCCCGCTCTCGACGTAAGCATCATTCGTAGAGCGGTCAGATGTGTCGATCTCAGCCAAACTACAGCTACAAATCGCTTTTTATTATGAGACTATTTAGCCATTTTTAACTTTGATGATTAATAATATCATTTAAGAAGTAAAAACACATTATTTTCTGTCTTTAAGCTGCTGCTGTAACCTTCTGCCGTTATGTAAAAATCCTCGGTTTATACGTTTGGCCTTTTGCCGTTTTTCTGCCTCATTTTGTTGCAAAGTAAACCGATTATTTCCGAGTGTTTCCTCTCTGGGGTGACATCAAATTTAATCACAAGTTTAGCGGCAGAACTGGGAGCGCGCTGCAGCGGCTTCCCATCGTTCTGGAGGTTTTGTCTTTGATTAAGCTGTCTCACCTGGATTGGCACGATCAAATTGGAGCGATCGTAGGGCGATGTGAATGTGGAATAAGTCCCGCCTCTGCAGCACAGCCCCCTCCGACGAGACACAGCAATACAAACTTTCTCCTCAGTCATTTTTCACATAAAGAGAGAGACTTTCACACAGTTTCTTATGTTTTCAGTGTAACCCCATGTAACTCACACCACTGCACAGTCTGGCATCTGTCTCTGCTAATAGGGTCATTAATATTCATAAGTCACAGGAGATGAGATGAGGAATGCTCTCTCAAACACACACACACACACACACACACACACACACACTCACACACACGTACACGGACACACACACATCGCAGAGTGAAATCAGTCAGCGGCTCAAATATAATTACTTGACTGCTGCCTGCCATTTAGTGTGATGCCCAGATAGATGATTTCTGTCTCCAGCGTCGCCGCTCGTCTTTTACTATTTGAATTTTGTATGAGAATTTTCTCATTTCTTAGACGCCACAGTTTTTATCATTGTATGTTTATTTAAAAAAGAAAAGGAAATGCTTTGGAAATTGGGGTAAAATTAGAATCATCCTTAAAATATGCAAAACAGACATCCTCCAGGTGGGTACTCCCGACCAAGATGAGTCGCCCTGAGCTGGGCCCCGAGCCATGTGTCAAATGCACTGGACACATGTCGTATATTTAACCTACAATTCTGCCACTCAGAGACGACAGGTTCAGCTCGTCTGGTTGGACTTTTAAATATGAAATTCCATTAAATGAGCATAAATTTCAGAGCATGTTGCTCTAAAACGCTGCGTGTGGATCATAGATCTGTGGATCTGCATCATGAGAGACAGATGTGTGTTTTGTATGTTCCGTCCTGTGTTTGGAGCAGACTCTGCTCGGGGCCAGCTGGGCTCTCAGTCTTAGAAATGGTTGAGTTGTTTTCATGTCCGTTTTAAAAGCTCTTTCCCTCAAATGGTTTTACGATGTTTGGGATTAAATGCTTCATGTGTTTTGTCACAGACTTGAGCCGTCGTGAGGCGCTGGTCTAATCGCTCTGTCTCTGTTTAATTGCACGGCTGAAATACGTGACATCAGATCACGTTTTGCACCAAACACAGTTTATTGTTCAAACTAAATGTGTTGACAGAAGCGAGCGGCGCTTAACCCAGAGCTGATGATGTGGGCGGGACACTTCAGAGATTTTTAAAAACAAATGCTGCACTTTACAAGTGAAACAAAACATGAAAGATTTAGATTCATATTTTTGTACATTAAAGGAGCACAATGTTCCACAAAGTGACATGAAACTAATTTACAGGTTAGATCTGTGGAGAAGCGAGTCATTTAAAAGGTGATTTTAGTGAAACTTCAAAAACTACAGGACACACACAGCAGCAGAATGTTCCTGTTCCTCATCCTCTCCTCTTCTTCACTGTGTCCAAGCATCAAGACGACGTGAACTCTGATCTTTTGTCTCAGAAGAGGAAAGAGCTTGAGCGTTTCTTTCAGCGCTGTAGCTCCAGAGATCTGTCAAAGCCTCGATGTGGAGACCTCCAATGAGCCAAAAGTGCAGCGTTCAGACCAGGAGCAGGACGAGGCTCCAGGTGAACGCTGCAGATGTGGCCTGTCAGGAGAAGAGGGTTTTTTTTTTAATTTAAAGAGAACGAGATGAGCTTTTACAAAAGTAGGAGTTCCCTCTGGGGTGAGACTGTCTTTTATTGGGCTGTTTGAAGATTGTGAATCCATTCTCTACAGATATGTATCATCTCCCAGTGGAAAAGTGCATCCCATCAGCCCCATCCATCAAAGCCGACAGACGGAGCGCAGGGAGCAGGGTTTAAACAGGAAAACATCCGCTGATTGAAACACTTTAATACGTTTTTCACTCACTAATTCATCGCTGTTTACTTCATTTAACTTGGCCGTATCTGCAGCAGTTGTTCATGAAACTGACCAACAAAAATAAAATAAAACACAAGCTCATTTTTATATAAACTTAATACTTGTTTTCCACTGATGAAGACAAGAAAGTGCAATGAAAATCACACCATTTTTATCTTTTATAACGACTTAAACCAGCGCATTTATAACTCAGATAAGATTTTTTTTAAGAACACAGATCTTGACTAATTCTCGTTGCGTTTAAAAACAGGATTGGACTGAAGTGTCTGAGCTCAAGCGGCCGGTCGACCTTTGCCCGATGACAAACTTGTCACATAAATGTTGTGCTGGAGCCACACTCCACACAAAGGAGCGTAATTAGGGTCTTGGATCAGAGAGTTCAAGTTTCTGATGTTTAACCGAGTACACGCTGTACACACTGCAGAAAAGTACATTATTAAGCTCGTATAGAAAAGTCTGAAACTTTCTGAGCCACTAATTAACCTTAGACTTTACATGGCAGCATTTAGAAACAACCATTTCCCTAATATATATATTTTTGGCTGATGTCTAAGATTTATCATAGGAAAGCTACATAAAAGTGCTACTGGATACTACGCTCAGAAGAGTTTTGTCACATTCTGTGTCTTTGCATTAGTTGTTATAATAATATAAAAGTGAAATGTACATGTAAGATTTAAAAAGCTGCAAAATGATGAACAGTATATATTTATCTACTTTTAATACTTTTAATCAAATAATCATGTCCTTAAAAACAAATATTGTTTATTTTTTCTTATGCTTTTATTCAATTCTTTCTTATTCTTTATTTGTCAGGGGCTGTGTACAAAAGAAAAGATGATTTGTGCCTATTTAGCTGCTGCTCCTTTCCTTGTGCAATTACAGTTATTAAAATACACAATAAAATACTGCACGGTCGTATATCGTTTTGTGCCCGACACATCCTCTCCATACGACAGTTACGTCATGATCTGTTTCCTGTTGAGAATCTTGAATTAAACTCTTCTCATTTGTCTCTCTTCTCCAGTCTAGGGGCTGTAATATGGACTGTCCCACAATCCTTTGTTTCTCATTGACACCGTGACCCTCCTACACCCGTCCGCCCTCTGCTCTCTCTATCTCTTTGTCTCTCTTTCTCTCCAGTTCCCCCTCTCTACTGGTCCATTTGTGACCCTCATTGACACTGAAACTATTTACACCTGTCTTCACTTTAATCTTCCCATTCTGCCCTCCTGCTCTCCGTCTCTCCCCCTCTCTTTTTCTCCAGGTCTGTTCTGACTGACCCTCATTGACGCTGGAACCCTCCTCCACCCGTCTGCACTCAAAGCTTCACATTCTACCCTTCTGCTTTCTCTCTCTCTCCGTCTTTCTCTGCTTTTCCATTTTTGACTCGCCCTCATTGACGCTGAAACCTCTTACACTTGTCTTCACTTTAATCTTCCCATTTTGTCCTTCTGCTCTCGCTCTCTCTGTCTCTTTCTCCTTCTCTACAGGTCTGTTCTGACTGATCCTTTCTGCCTCTTTTGCTCTCTCTCCCTCTTTCTCCTCCCTTTCTCTTCCTCTCTCTCTCTCCTTTTACCCCTCTCTGTGCGGCTCAGTCTCTCTCTCTCCGTCTCAGTCTCTGTCTCTCTCTCCTTCTCTGTCTTTCTCCCTTTCTCTCTAGTTCTCCCTCTCTACTGATCCACTTCTGACTAACCCTCATTGACAGTGGAACCCTCTTACACCTGTCTTCACTTTCGTCTCTCTCTCCTTCTCTCCGTCTCTCCTTCCCTCTCTCCTCCCATTCTCTCTCTCCCTCTCTCTCCAGTTCTCCCTCTCTCCTGATCCTCTTCTGACTAACCCTCATTGACAGTGGAACCCTCTTACACCTGTCGTCACTTTAATCTTCCCATTCATCTCTCGCTCTCTCTCCGTCTCCTGCCCTTTCCCTCTCCAGTTTCCCGTTTCTCTCCGTCCGTTTCGACCACTTCCAGCCTCTCGATCGCCCATCTGTTGCCGTGTCTGTGCCTGCCTCCCCTCCATCTGTCTCGGAGGAGCGTTCCCTAACACACTCTCCTCGACAGGAGCTGGAGAGAGCACCCGCAGTGGCCTTTTTCTTGCGAGTCAGCTAGTCATCCCGGGCTAATTAAATATCACTCCTCTGCGTTTCCAGGGCCTTCTCTCCATCCTGTTTCGGCGTAGTGTCGGCCGTCTCCTCGTCTTCCCTCGCTTACACCTTGTCTCTCTCCATTCCCTTGTTCCTCGTCGGCGCCCGGGGCTCCTTACTCTCAAATTAACCTTTCACTATAAAAATCACACATGGGAGCGTGGAGGCGTGGAGGTGTGGAGGTGTGGAGGCGTGCGTCGGAATGTGTGCCAGATTTTGCGAAAGAAGAGCGCGGGAAAGAGGAGTCGGGCGTGTGCGAGCGTGTGCGAGTAAATGATGGCGTCTTTGGGGTCGGACCTTAAGCCTCTGTCCATGTAATTGTGAATTAGAGGCTTAAATGAGCAGCTCCAGTCTGAGCGGATGGAGGACGTACGGCGAGAGAGAGAGGACAAACGAGCGGACGACGGAGAACACGGAAATATCAGGAAGTTAAGAGACGCTTTGCACGGAGGACGACCACACGGGGCCGTCTGCAGAGGGGCTGATGGGTAATGTGAAGAGAATAACCCTTTTCTGTCCTACATCTCAGTTTCACTACAGACACATTTATACACAGGCAAAGTGAGAGAAGTGTCTTGCTCAAGGGCACAACACGTGGTTTAAAATGGGATAGAACCAGCAACCTCTGAGTGCTCTAATCACTCAAGTGAACGCGGCATTGAAAAAAACGACAGGTGAACATGATATTAAAAAATGACATTTTAAAAAACAGAGGAGCACATTATTCTGTGAGATCAAACGGATGGATAGGATTGGAATGTTTTTATAAATATTTTATAAAAGATACACAATGACACTTTAAAATAACTAAAAACACATGAAGGTTTCTACGCATACAACACGTTTATATGGTTTCTACACGCATAAGATTTTCACATGAAGTTTCTACACAACACGACGTTTATATAAAGTTTAGAAGACGAAGCCTTTGAGTTAAATATTTAAATATGTGATTATAACAGTTCATCTGTTTATTTACACATCTGTGCTGTTTAGAAGATGAAGCTTTTGAAGAGTTATATAATATATATAGTTGGTCTGTGTGCTCTGTGGGCCGGTCCGTGTAGGCCGCTCTCTGTAGGCCGCTCCATAAGAGCCACATTGTGACATATTCCGTATCAGCCTCTGATACTGAAGTGAAATCTCTGACTCCTTCGCTCAGCCTCGTGGACTCGTCAGGAGGGGGAGGCTCAAAAATAAAAACATTTTGTGGAGAAAAAGACGCCAGTGAAAGTATCAGATGGACAGATGGAGCTGTAGTAAGACCAGACGGACTGTCCATGGGCTTCAGAATCAGGACAAATTAGGACCAATGCCACAGTGATTTGACAATTTAAAACTAAATATTATAGATTTTTGAATGAAGGAGGAAGAAGGTCTCAAATCCAAAACCCATAAACACCACATGGAAGAACTTTAATGAGACAGAATGAATGAAAATGACCAAAGCCTCAGACGGTGCTTTCATTTGAGTTTCACTTTCAGAATAAAAACATAAATTATAGTTATATAATTAGATTAGATGGAAGCACTGTTAGCATTACCTGCTATTAGCCCTGATCGGTAACACGGTGGCCCACAGGTTGACACGAGTGAAAAATAGTACTGTATTTTCCAGATTATACGTCGCTCTGGAGTATAAGTCGCACCAGCAAAAAATGAATAATGAAGCAAAAAAACATAAGTCGCATTTTTGGGGAAATTTATTTTACGAAATTTGAGACCAAGAACAGACATTTTATCTTTAAAGTCAAGTTATAATAAGAATAATAAAATGTAGATCAACAGGCTGAATATCAGTACAGCACGCTAACGCTAACATAACACATAGAAAATGAGCTGAATGTGTCTGGTGTGTTTGCGTAAGATATTAACAGTTAATCAGATAAACTTGGCTAACGTAACATATGCGGCTCGTCCACAAACACTGTTCTTTTCACTGATGTTTACTGTGGTCTTACTTCTTCGTCACAGTTTACACCGTAGAACAAAAACATCAAATATCACATAAGCTCTGGCTCATATCACATATACGCACAAAACTGCACATGAACGCACAGAAAAACAAACCACTAAACCCAAAACTTTATATTTTACTTCTCAATTGTTTAAATAGCGCTCTGTCAGGTAAGACTTCACTTTAGCGTAAAAGGCTGAACCGGAAAACAGGAAGTAGTTTTCACGACTTTAAACTAGACTTATGATAAACTAAACATTTATAATATTGTTTCAAATGAAAAAAAGGATCACCTTTATGGTTTTATAAATAAAGGGGAAAGAAAACGAGCCAAGTAAATTTTCTTAGAGGTATTACAAACACACCAGAGCCACAAGTGAACTGTAACATGTATAATCAACCGTTACATTTATATTTATTCAGCTCCATGAAGCACAGACAGAACTGAACACGTGTCTGGTTTGTTAACGTAAGATATTAAGTTTTTTGGGTTTTTTTTTTTTCATGCTTATTTTATTTCATATTTTTGCTCATTTTATTTTTATGGGATAGATTAAATTATTTTAGTTTAAGATTTTTTAAAAAAAATTAATTTTAGGAGTTTTTTTTATTTTAGGGGTTTGTTATTTTATTTTAGGATTTTTTTATAATTATTTTAACATCAGAACCAGAGTGTAAAGTTATAATACAATACATATTACATATTAATATCTAGTAAATCTCTCGATTTACCGGTCAATCTACGTTCCTACCCTCACCTATGGTCATGAGCTCTGGGTAATGACCGAAAGGACAAGATCGCGGATATAAGCGGCTGAAATGGGCTTCCTCCGCAGAGTGGCCGGGCGCACCCTTAGGGATAGGGTGAGGAGCTCGGTCACACGGGAGGAGCTCGGAGTAGAGCCGCTGCTCCTACACGTTGAGAGGAACCAGCTGAGGTGGCTCGGGCATCTACTCAGGATGCCTCCTGGACGCCTCCCTAGGGAGGTGTTCTGGGCATGTCCCACCGGGAGGAGGCCCCGGGGAAGACCCAGGACACGCTGGAGGGACTATGTCTCTCTGGCCTGGGAACGCCTTGGGGTCCCACCGGAGGAGCTGGAGGACGTGTCCGGGGTGAGGGAAGTCTGGGAGTCCCTGCTTAGACTGCTGCCCCCGCGACCCGGCCCCGGATAAGCGGAAGAAAATGGATGGATGATATTAATACAATAATATGAGAATAAAATAAAGAATAACAGACAGAACTGAGCATGTGTCTGGTTTGTTAACGTACGATATAAACAGTTAATCAGATAAATAAAGCAGAAAAACAACAAGTTTACTCTGGATCTCACTCCAAATCAATAAATCCACTGAAACTTCATCCTCGGTGTCGCTTCTGAACGACTCCACCCACTCAAGATGAAACGCTGCTTCCTCTTCCACGTGGCTGTCACACTGGAGCACAAGACTAGAGCGCCCTCGTGTGGTGAGGATGTCAAAATATATACTTGAATAATTCCACATATAAGTCGCACCCCCGGACGAACTATGAATCGAGTTTATCATCCAGAAAACGCAGTAGTCCTGATTCTAAATGGAGACAAAGAGTCATTCTGTAACTTTGGTGCATTTCGGCGGCTTTCCTTGAGTGAACGTACAAATATCTGACAGAGGGGTTCATGCGATTGTGTTTGGGTTTTTTTTTTTTTTTTTGTGTACGAGAGAGAAAGAAAAGTCTGGCACACAGATGGGCGAGCGGAGGATGATTAGAGCGGTATTACACTGTCACTGGGTTGGCACGCACTGCTTTAATTACTGAGCTCCACAAACAGGAGAAAGTTGGAGACACACAAACCCACAGCGGCGGAGGCTCCGAGCAGCTCAGATCGCACACAGCAGATGCAATTAAAGACATCTCCATACAAACACACAAGCCCCGTATCAACCAGGACCAAACACGCAGGCTGCTACAGGATACGGCTGAGAATAGACTCTTTATTACAAATGTTTGAGGCGTGAGACGGCGCGCAGAGGGGCGGACACCACTGGCATTTACAGAACCTCAAAATAACGCGTTAGTTAGCGATAAAAGCGTCAATACTAAACTAAACCAACTGCGTCTGCTGGTGTATTGAAAAATAAAGACGTTTGTGTGAAGCGAAAAGCAGCAGCGGAAGTAAAAACTGTAGTATTGAAGCAGCTCTGGTAGTTTAAAAGTACGTTAAGGTAAGAAATGAGATATAAACTAAAATAATAACAGTGGATTGAACTTCCAGATGTGCAAATTTAAAGACTTTATTCCACCGTCGCTCTCAGGATGTGATGTTCAGCCTCGTCGTGGTACTTTATGTGACGTTTCATTACATTAACCCTCTGGTGCACAGCGGTCACTGCAGTGGACAGCTACTAAAACAGAACTTTGTCTTTAATCCATTGGTTTATGTGGTGGAGCCTCTGGAGTGCTCTCTGCTGCCACACTCCATTGAGGTCAATTCAGTGGTCAGTCGGTGTAACTGCAAGTAAATTTCCTCTGGTTGTTTTTCTTATTCAGGCCTAAACGTTGCACCTAAACAGTGTTGAAATTCCCCCCAAAAATGTTTAAATGTTTTTCAATGCATAAAAATCAACATGTGTGTATATTTACAATAGAACGCAAGTTAATTCATTTTTACAGGCAGTTCACAATGTGGTTTCATGTCCTGAGAATAAAAAAAAAAAACACTTCATAATTCATGTATCAGAGGGTTAAATATGTTTGTCATATTGATGCATGTGGAATATTAAAGCTCACGCACAGATTAATTAAAGATGTCATTTTATAAGTCTGATTTCCGGTGTTTAGGTAAAAAAAAAAAAACAAAAAAAACACTAAACGCTTTCCTTTCACAGCAGCTCAGACTCCGGCGCCGTGTAGTAGATCTGTTACATTCTGGCTGCTTCTGTACATTTATTGGATACTTGACAGGAGATGATGATGAATGGCAACTCATTCCACAGAAAAAAGGTATTTTCAGAGCTACATTTACACTTGTCAGCACAAAAATCAAAAGGCAGCTGTTACTTCTTCGGCTGCAAAACTTCCAGATTAGTTTTCCAACAGTGGAGACATGAGGAGTTATTTGAAACGCTCAAACTGAAGCACCAGTCTCGTCTCATCAGCGAACAATAAAATCTCCAACTCAACAGCGAAAAAAAGGACGTTTATTTTTATCGTAGGGCACAACACGGCTCTGAGTGGACGTTCTGGGTCGTGGAGGGGCAAAGGGTGAAGTGTTTTACGCAGGGACACGACAACAATCGGGATTTTGATTGAGTTATTCCTCGTTTTGCAGTCACATTATTATTAAGTTACTTCATGGTTGGTTTGTGTTGTAAAGGGGAAACCATAGGTGCTCAGTTCCCATAATCCTCCATGATTAATCAATCTCTTTACGCCGAGCAGTAAAAATCATTTGGTTCTGGCTTCGTCTGTGGACAGAAGAGATGTTGACAAAAGCTGAAGCACAGAGAGAGTCGTGTGGGGAGGGTCAAGAGCGCGTTCTGTGGCTCTGATGAAACGCAAACGGCTCAAACGCGGCGTGTCACCCCCCAGGACGGGTCTGCAGCTCACGCCTCAACGGGACGTGCTGTTCTTTTACTGGGACCGAGATGGACGCCCCTCACAAACGAGTATTTATATTTCAGCGGGTGAAACATTGCACCGCTGAATATTCTTCGTGCTATGTGACATCACACCTAACTAAAGCCAGACGTTTCTGATCACACACTTGACAGCAGAGGCGGAGATTTGATTTTATTATTGTGTCTTGCCGAGCTCTTCAATGGACTTATAAGACACAATTAACAAAATACAATAGTTCAGACGTGTGTTACAAAAAAAACAAAATAGACTCATTTAAACAAACTCGTGCGTCGCTTCTTCCAGGTTTTACACAGAAATGAAGTCGACTTATAAACGTCAAACTGAAACAATCATCTCATTTTGTCGTCGTTACACCAGAACATCTCAGAGCACTGGGTGAATGTTTCATCAAATAAACGATTTATAAATTCAAATCATAAAATGGACAAAACAAAAAAATGAGCTTCACTTTCCACTTCTCCAGCTCCTGAAGAAGAAACACTGGTTTATGCGAGTTGGAGAAAACATCAGTTTCTACGTCCAGAAGGAACCAGGACTGAAGCAAGACTGAAGCAAGACTGAAGCAGGACTGAACCAGGACTGAACCAGGACTGAAGCAGGACTGAAGCAGGACTGAAGCAGGACTGAACCAGGACTGAACCAGGACTGAACCAGGACTGAAGCAGGACTGAACCAAGACTGAAGCAGGACTGAACCAGGACTGAAGCAGGACTGAAGCAGGACTGAAGCAGCTGTGCCAGGACTAAACTGGGACTGAACCAGGACTGAACCAGGACTGAACCAGGACTGTCGCAGCTGTGCCTCAACGATCTTTGACTCCTGCTCAAATTTGCTCTGATATAAAATTCAGTCTTTAAACGCATCTTAACTGAGTATATGTTCACAACTTGGGTTTTAACAAGATCATTCAGCCACTGTTCTTCAGAATTGGACACCAGTTTCGCTCTGATTCTGTTGACGCTGCTCAGCAAATTATTCGATTATTAGATACCTGTTAGACCAATCAGACAGGGTCCTTACACCTCCAGACTCCGCCCTAATCTCTTTTAGTCCTCCATGCACTGTGAGTTTACCAGCTCTATTTGAAATGCGGTTATGGGCGGAGTTTAGATGTTTAGTCCCACTTTATACGAACTGGGAAGTGTCTGGAACCTCTGGAGAAGGGCAGAGCGAGAGGTTAATCCAGACCAAATAACTATAGTGACAGACCGAGGGGGGCGATGCGGCGGGTTGTTACCAGAAGTGGATAAAAAGGCGGTTTACACAACACGCCAAATTGGAAATCAGGGACAAAAACAATGAATAGTGAATTTTAGGAGCTTGTTTATATACAGGAGACAACGCAGAAACACAGAAACAGAAGAAGTGTCCGTAAGAGACGCCAGATTTAACGGGAAGGAGAGGAGGGACTGACGGTGCGCTGTGCTAAAGCCCCCTGTGCACGCCGATGTATTAAAGGCTAAGATAGAAGTCAATAGGAAAAGTCACAGGTTCAACATGAGGTGAACAACAACAGCCAAAAAAAATCTATATATCGCAATCTAAACCGTACAAACTGTGCTCAACTCAATGGATTTCTAGGTAGTTCTGTCCTCATTTTGCTTTATTTAGCCCAGAACAACCTACAAACATTATGATTCACAAATATTTCCAACTACTTCAAACCTGGACGCTGCGTAGATGCATCGTCCTACTTCCTGTTTTTCTCTTTTTCTTTAGTGTAACTTCAAATCCATACGATATATTTTTAAAGAAACAACAATTGACAGACAAACGTAGAGATAGAAAGCACATGACGCCGAGATGCCGGGCTCATCTGGGATTTGAACCTGCGACCTCTTACACCCAAAGTGTTTGTATGTCTTTGTAAAGCTCTTTTCTTTTGTAATTTTGCCCGCTTGCCTGCGCTTATGGGTAATGTGCCACCATGTTGTGATACTTACAATGGAAGTATTGATAGCGAACGACTGCAGCATCAACTGTAATTACTCTTCTCCACTTGGTAATGGCACAGAAAGGCGCTGGCTGTTTCCTGCTGGATGTTATAAATTACAGAGAAAAAAAGTCATTCAGCCTCAATATTGTTCATGAGGCCGACCACAAATAGTGGGTTTTGTTGGAGGGTTGAGTCGAAGCGAAGGTGCGGTATGGCAAAGGATGGTATTGGTACACAAAGGAAATGAATGTGCTTTACAGAATGAAATCACAATACAACAAATCAAAACATAAATAATCATCGTAACAAAACAAAACAAAAACAAAAAAAACTCGTATGTCGTATGCACAGCTAAAAAGAACCGTTTTCAGACTGGATTAAATATTGTCAAAGTAGAGACCTGTCTCATATCTCCAGAAAACTGATAGCCCAGGTTTAGCCCAGGTTTAGCCCAGGTTTAGCCCAGGTTTAGCCCAGGTTTAGCCCAGGTTTAGCCCCACCTTTAGCCCCACCTTTAGCCCCACCTTTAGCCCCACCTTTAGCCCCACCTTTAGCCCACTTCTAGTCAGGACGCTGGTTGAGACGCCACCATCAGCCTCGTTCGATGGGGATTTTATTGCTTGTCCAGGAATGTTCCATAATATCACATTAGACGTAGCAAAAAAAAACTAAATCTCCATAGAGACAAGTTCATAACTCTCAAAAAGAAAGTGTCACATAGTGCACCTTTAGACACTTATGGAAGCCCATTTCTGCCATTAAAAAAAGCCTCACAGAAAGTCATTATCTGAGTTTAAATGTGATTATTACAAGTTTAATGGTCAAAAGTGGAGACAGTAGTTTGTCGTGTGTCTCCTCTGAGCAGACGGTGGTTTGAATCTCACTCTCCAGAGAAATTGTTTTGGTGGAGTAGTTTTTGGTCTGTGGTTTAATCTGAGCTCCCACAAGTTAATACTGTTGTTGTGTCCTTAGTGTGTGTACTGGTGTGTGTCTTTATCACAATGTGGAGTCTGAAGTCACACACTCACATCTTTTACGGGGCATAACTGAGATTTCCAAAGTGCTTTATAGAAAAACAGTCACATTAAGATCACACTATAAACACACACAAACCTGAAATAAAAATGTAACTTTAAAAGAGAAAAGTGCAGATAAAAACCATATGCACGACTAAACTGAACTGCTTTGAGCCCAGATTTACAAACTCAGCATAGACTTTTAGAAATCTAGTGCCTGAAGTCTCCAGGAGGTTTGTCGATGAACTGAACCGTGCAAACTTCACATATATGTACTTCTACAAATCCCTGCCTGTAAAAACAAATGCCTTTCTGAAGCATTTTCTCATTACGTTCCCAGCAGAATTAGCGGCAGAAGAGAAACCAAAGTGACCAGCTGCACGTAGAGTTAGTACAAGTCGGAGGGACAGATGCACGAAGACGAGGATGATGAGCGAAGACGAAGATAAACAGAGACAGCAAGTCAGTTTGGATATTGAAGCATTTGGCCCAGCGCCTGAATCAACACTGCAAGCTGACGGCTGTATATGGAGGTTTTATTAACACGGAGACTCTCAAATCTCTTTTGCATACACCTGGACACTTATGCGTCACATATACAGGCCCAGACGACCTCCCAGATCACGTCAAATGCCACACAAAATGAAGGCGCTCTGAAAAGTACCCAAGATTAGAGCCAGCGCTGAGTGGCTGGTGTTAGCGGGGACGTGTAAACGGGAGATCAGGTATCCAGGTGCATCAATTACAGCCGCCGCAGCAGATGTTTGTGCGAGACACTCCACAGAACACATGGCCTCTGCTCCCCCCGACGCCGCACACAGCACTCACATTAGGATGCAACGGGTAAATAATCAGACAAGTCTTTAAGCGGGAGGCGATAAACAAGGGTGAAACGTATACAAAACGCATCGTGGATTTGTTTTAATGAAAAGATGTTCACGATATAATGGAAAACATATGGGAACATTTCTATAAACGCAACAAAAAGGGTCAAAACGGGTCCAAAAAATTAAATATCTGATTAGTTTTGACTCGCGTTGAAGGAAATAAATGGCTTTTGGACTGAAAATTAACACCTTACGGACAAAGACGTGGTTAATCTTTGTCTTTAAACACAAATTATTTAAAAAGTCTGAGAATATTAATGGGAAATCCAGCCAGAAATGGACAGAACCGTTACGCTTCAGTCCGAGTCAAGGGTTGAAACTGTTTTTCTAATAACCCACTGAGTCTGAGGCATTTAGAGACTTGAGGACTTCTTGTTCTTGAGATAATTAAAGTGATTCTGATCCATCTCTTAGGGGATGTTCTCTCACAAAACATGTAATAAACTCGGATTTTTATGAGATTGGAAAATAATTGTGCAACTTACAAATTGGGTGTGCTTTTTCCAAAACAGTTCGTGCAGTAATTTTTGGATGTTTGACGCTGTTATGTAAGTGTTCTGATTTGAAAATAACATGATGATCAGCAGCAGGGACCAGACTGTGCTCACTTCTGCCTCACCAAATGTAAAGCCGAGCGACAGCCGAGCCGTAGAACAGAATACAAAGACTTCAATGACAATTTGGGTTTTAGAATCGTGCCATTGTCTCCATGCGATTGTGTAAGATGATTTTATGAAAACAAATTAGCCGTAACATGTCAGTTTTGTCCTCGGTTTGAGTTTCCTCTGGCAGAAAAAAGACAAAAGATGAGACGGCAAGTCCAATGAGGGTCAAACTGTCTTAGAACATTGTACGGTCTTTACCAAAATTTTACATACACTTTAGAAAAAAATAAAATTAAAAAAGGACATTCGCTTTTTCTCACTGACATGACACTTTATTCTTATTGCACAAATTTTATTCTTATTTAAATGACTTTTTATTTAAATGATTTTTATTCTTAAATTCTATCCTGTGGTTGTGGCATCTGGTAACTAAGAGAATTTCCCTTCGGGGATCAATAAAAGTGATTCTGATTCTGATTCTGATTCTGATTCTGAAAAAGTTTAGTCTGAATTCAGTGTCAGACAGTGAGTAAAAAGGTGAATGTGTCTTTTATATATTGTACGTAAACTTCTGCTTTCAATTCGCTTATGCTTGCTTATGAAGTAAAGCCAGATGATCCAAGAAAAAATATTAAATAATCATTTTTGGGGAATATTCAAACATGGAAAGTGAAGCGACAACTGTATGTTATAGAAGATCTGGTGAATTTTATAGAACTTTGTGTCAGAGGTGGATATGTGTAAACACAGACTTCTACTGCAAATACGATACTTTATGTGTGTGTGTGTGTGTGTGTGTGTGTGTGTGTGTGTGTGGGTGTGTACTTGTTTTTTGACACATATGGGGACATGCGCCTGTTTGCACACAGACATGTGGGGACCCAAAACCCTATGGGGACCTCAGTTGAGGTCCCCACAGGCACAATGCATTTAATAGGCTGGAAACAGCCTGAAGATGATCAGGAACTGTTTTTCTCAGAAGACCCCAGAGGGCCCAAAACCTGATTTAGTGTGAGTGCATGCGAAACTAGTGGACACACTCAGGTACTGCAGCCCCCATAAGGCACCCTGTTCTGGTTGTGTGTATCCCCAAGTCCCCACTCGGCAGCGACTCCTAATGGATGCTGTTGGTACTACAGTTGCATTCTATTTATATTGTATTTATATTCTTTTTTTTCTTAGTTTTTCCAATAAATAGATTTATAAATGATAAACAATTCAAAACATTTAAAAATATATTTTTCATTTATTATTTATATTTATATATGATATTTTATTGTAAATGCAAATGCAAGAAAGTACTTTGCAACTTGAACACTTGTGTCACCACAAACATTAGACCTGCATCTACAAATTTAAACATTTTTCATTTAATTGACTTTAAACTTCGACATGAATATACTGAAGTAACTTTACCATTATTTATTCTGTTCATTTGCTGCACTGTTCATAACTTAGCCATATTATTATTGCATACAATAAATATACGTACTTTATACGGCCACTTTATTGTTATTTATTCTAACTATGTTGATTGTTGCACTGAATCCATCATAGTAACTGTGAGATTATTATTCCATGTAATATGGTAAATCATACTTTGTACTCCTGTTTACGTGTGCGCCAACGTGGCATGAGATTGTATATGTACCCTGAACCTCCATATATGATGATACTTTGAAAGATCAGCTAAAAATGCTTGTTTTTGTGCACTTTGTCTTCATTGAACCCAGATAACAATCTGCGTGCTGTACATTTCTAGCTAATTATTGAGGAATTATGACGTGTGTTAACTAGTATATAAGGAGCCACAGTAGAGATGTAAAACAGGAGACAGTTGGTGTTTCATTCGATTGATGCCTGCATCTGCTGAATAAAGAGACTGATTTGAAACTGCCCGGCCTTCTCGACTCCTGCTTCTAGTTCGCCGTCCAGGAAAACTGACAGTTTTGGTGACCCCTGACGTGATGCTAAGTCCTGGTCGCAAGGGCGAACCTTCTCCTCCACAGAACGCCTGAGAAAGACATCGCAAAAACGAGCGCTCCAAAAAGACGGTACGACAGAGGCCTTTTTCATAGAATTTCTGTCAATTGGTTTAATGCTAAATTAATGTGATGTGCTCTTGGGACATTCTGTGCAATTAATTGTTATAACTTTAAATTAGTAAGTATTTCCGTGTTTATGGCTTAGCACGAAGAGAGAAAAAAAAGCACTAGGAATTAATAATAAATAGCAAGTTTACACTTAGATCAGGTAAAGTGTAATTAGAAACAAATTTAATCATTTCCGTGTTTATGGCTTAGCACGAAGAGAGAAAAAAAGCACTAGGAATTAACAATAAGTAGCAAGTTTAGACTTTGATCAGGTAAAGTGTGATTAGAAACAAAGTTAATCATTTCCGTGTTTATGGCTTAGCACGAAGAGAGAAAAAAAGCAAGTTTTATAAAAAATATTTAGTGGTTAAAACTTTACACTAAAAAAGAAAACAAAACTGTTTAATCAAGTTTATATAAAAATGTGGTACCCAAAAAAACTATATGTAATGCTGGCAACAATATTTATTAGCATAATAAGAGCTCAAGCAAACGAACCTGTTCAAATGAATTTTACTCAGAATGAACATGAAATTACTTGTTACTGCAAAGTTGATAAAGGGGCAATAATTCAGATTGGCATCATTTATATTCCCTGTGAAACAGAAGCATTAATAGATGGAATTAACTTGGTAGACTTAACTAGGAAGGAGCAAGAAATAGCAACTTATTCGCCGGAACACGGTGTCCACTCGAAAGTTTGTGATTCCATTAGCAATATCCCCAAGCAAAAAGATAATGTAACCCAGACCAAAATACAGTGTACATGGTACAATCAGCCCATTCGTTCTAATATTGGCTGTGTTTGCATCTCATATCCTTTTGGTAGTAAGGAACTACGTAATATTGACAATATTTGTGAAAATAATACAATAAGAAATGTAAATACAACGGTCAAAAATAGCAAGCATCTTTATGTGACATACCAAAATGCTAGTGAAAATAGTCTGTTTGATGTCCAAATGATAAAAAGTCAAATTGGCACTCTTATGAAAAAGGTTACGCTTACAATTGGAGCAGTTTCTGAATCAAAATCCACACAAGAAACAAAAATAGAGACTATGATTAAGAAATTAAAGAATGAAATGGTAAAAGAGATTATAGACGAAGCTAGAATTATAACCAAAAACTTGTGTCCGTCAAACTCAGCAAATGTCGCTAAAATGCTAAAAGATCTAAAAGAAGAGTATGATGCCTTAAAAAATATCTTGAAAGGAAGTGTTATTTATATTGTGGCTGCATTTGTTGCTGTTTTTCTAACTCTGGCTATTGTGTTGATTATGGCTTTATTGTTATGCTTGTGTTCGCCACGGACCACTAAAATTATGGCATTAAATCTCCCTGATTCAGCTTCCATCTTAAGTTGGGATGATTGTGATACAAAATAGACAGTTTAAATGGTTAACTGATATATTATTGGATGATATTTGTTAGTGGCTGTATCTTGTAGTGGCCAGATGGGTTATGGTTCTTTTAAAATGATATTCACATAAATAAATTGACTAATCGGGAGAATTAAAAAACTGTTGCTATGATTGGAAGTTAATAGAAGGTATAGATAATTGTTTAATTAATGTGGTAAAGGATTGATTTTGCATTTATTGGGCAATTGTATGGATAATTGTTTAATTTATGTGAAATGATGCTAATGTTTTGCATTTATTGAATTATTCATGAATAATTGTTTGATCTAAGTAGGATAAAGCTATTGATTTGTATTTACTAGTTATTTGTGGATAATCGATTTATGTGAAATGATGCTAATGTTTTGCATTTATTGAATTATTCATGAATAATTGTTTGATTTAAGTAGAATAAAGCTATTGTTTTGTATTTACTAGTTATTTTTGGATAATTGATTTATGTGGAATAATGCTAATGTTTTGCCTTTATTGGATTATTGGTGGATAATTGTTTGACTTAAATGGAAGAAAGCCAATATTTTGTAATTACTAGTTATGTGAATCATTGTTTTATTTAAGAGAAATAGAGCTAATGTTTTGCATTTACTAGATATTGGTGGATAATTGTTTGATTTATGTGAACAGAGCTATTATTTTGCGTTTATTGGGTTATTTGTGGATAATTGTTTAATGCATGTGGAATGAAGCTATGGTTTTACATTTGTTAGTTGTTTATGGATAATTGCTCAATGTATTTGAAATAAGGATATTGCTTTGCATTTATTGGATGCTTGATGGTTGTGGGATGACGGTTTTGCTTCTCATTGTGAAAGGTTGAGCCTTGTGTTGTCCTGGGATAATTTATGACTACAAAAACAACTTTGTTACAGCAGAACTCATTTCTTCATCAAAACTGAGGCACTTATTCATTTTGACAAATTTCATAAAATAAATAAATAAATTAAGAAATAAAAATTAAAAAAAAAATAAATAATTAAATTAAATTAAATTAAATTAAATTAAATTAAATTAAAATTAAATTTAGATTAGATTTGGATTGAATTTGGGTTGAATTTAGATTGAATTTAAGTTGAGTTTGAGTTGAATTTGAATTGAATTTGGATTGAATTGGAATTGGATTGAATTGAATTGAATTGAATTGAATTTAAATTAAATTAAATTAAATTAAATTAAATTAAATTAAATTAAATTAAATTAAATTAAATTAAATTAAATTAAATTAAATTAAATTAAATTAAATTAAATTAAATTAAATTAAATTAAATTAAATTAAATTAAATATTTTGAAGTTCAAGTTGTCTCCAGGTTTCTCCTATAACGTGGCTCAACTTAATTTGTATCACTGTACAACCAACGAACACAATGCAGTGGTGGAAATTAAGAGTTGCAGGAGGTTTTGAGTTCCAAAATTGTACATTATCCATTAAAGTAGGGTCTACTAACCAAAACAAAAATGTATTATTTAATTACTTAACTAATCTGGTAATTAACTCATTAGTGTGAAGACAGATTGAAGATAGACCCCAAATTAAAAAAAAAAAAAAAAAAAAAAATTGTTACTTTAAGATTTTATTTTGAGAGCTGGGAAATGCAAATTGGGGAAAAGTTTAAAGTATTTGTAATATAACTCTATTGGAAGGAAAACGCAAGGCTTAATGGATATGAAGTGAAGCTGTTGTTGCACATTTGTTGGGCATTTTGTAGTTTACATTTTTGCATTATTAGGTGGATGTGAAGTAAAACTGGGTGGCACTTTGTAATGGCTGCGCCCTATTTGGCCTTAGTGAAGTGCAGGTACTTAATTGGTGGTGATTCGGGCTTAGGGACTGTTTGGTTGTGGCCTTAAGTGAGCACTTGATTTGGAATTTATTGGCTTGTGTTGTGTGTAGTTGTTCATGCTAGTTTTGTGCTTGGTTGGTCCTTGGCTAGCCATTTGTGTGTGTATTTGTGGACGCATGTTTGAGTGTCAATTTGGGTTGATACTTGGGTGTGCGTTTGCAGGTGCATGCGCTGGTGGTTGGTTGATCATTGACTAGGTGTGGGTAGCTGCACGTGGCGCAGGTCAGTTAGTTGTTGGTTGGATGTTTATTTAGGATGGAGATTGAGTGATTGTTGGGCCTAGGTCGCTATTGGTCAGGTCTAGTCATTATTGATTGAATCTTTGTTCGTGCCCTGTTGGGGCTGAGTGAAGTGTAGTTGTTGAAAGGTGTTATCTAAAACTGTTTTTTAAATAATACTAATAGAAATAAACAGAATTAAATTATAATAATAATTAGCAGGATTGTTAAATTTAAATAATAATAATAATAAAGAATATATTTATAATAAAGAATAATTTTAAAACTTAAAAAAAAATAAAATAAAATAATACTTCTTTAATTTAAAAATAAATAAATAAATAACTAATACAAATTAAAATAAAAAATTGAATTGAAATTGGAAAAAAAAAAAAAAAAAAAAAAAAGATTAAAAAAAAAAATAAAAAATTAAATAAATAAAAAAAATTAAAATTTAAAATTTAAAAAAAAAAAAAAAAAAAAAAAAATTGAATTGAAATTGGAATCGGAAAAAATTAAATTGAATTGAAAATAAAACTTAAAAAAAAAAAAAAAAAAAAAAAAAAAAAAAAAAAAAAAAAGGAAGCGATAAATAAAATAAAGAATAAATAAAATAAATGATCTTAATCAAGTACTAAAATAGGATAATGCTGGCTTTTGGGTGAATTTCGAGCTCTTTCTAAGTCTTCTAAGTTAAGTTTTTTCTCTCTTTTAGAAACCAAATTAAAGGCAGGAAGTGAGAACGAAGACGCCCCCCCTCCGAGATCAAAAACCCCTTAGAGTCCACAGGTAGATAGTTAAAGACAAATTGTTCATTAAATAGTAACTCATTCTAAGTTAAGTTTTTTTCTTTTTTTTAGAAACTAAATTAAAGACAGGAAGAGGGAACGAAGACGCCCCCTTCGAGATCAAAACCCCTTTAGAGTCCACAGGTAGATAGTGAAAGACAAACTGTTCATTAAATAGTGACTCATTCTGCCAAAATCATAGACTTGACAACAAATTTAAAACAATATCCAAATTGTTATACAGTAGCCGAGAGGGTAATTTAACAAAATACTATAATACAATATATATCACAATGTCCCAGTTCATCACGCTAGACCAATTGGTAGAATTCTGGAAAAATAAAGCCCTGCAGGAGGAGGCAGATCCAAAAAAGGCCCAAGAAACCCAGTCCATCATTCAAGTCATTATTAAAAAATATGTCAAAAAAGGAATGATCCATGGTGGAAAAGATGCCATTGCCCCCACAGAAGAACAATGGAAGAACATCAAAAACTACTACAAGGAGAAGATCAAACAGTGCCAATTGGACCCAACCCGAAGTGCTTTAGTAAGAAAGGTGAACCAATTGAAGATACAAAAGCACAAAAATGAGATGAAGAACCAAATAAAAATACAGAAGTACGAGAATGAGATGAGAATGGCGAAGAAGATGCATAAATGGGCAAAGGAGATGACGGTGATAAAAGAAACGAAAGAATTGTCTTCTATCCTGGTTCTTAAGCCGAAGGAGAAGGAAGTGTCCCTGAAGGAAGAACTGCTGAGAGAGAAACCGAACGAACCTGCAGCAGGCGTATATCCAACCCTTGAAGAAAATAAAACATCACACAAATATGCCACACGCTCTAAGCACAGAAAGTCCTGGGAAGAACCTGAAAATTCTGATGAAGAAGAAGAAGTGACTGGCAGTAAAGTACTAAAGAAAAATCAAAGATCACAAAGATGGGATGAAGACAACACAGATGATGATGTTCCACGTCTCGACAGTACTTTACGGTATGCAACCAGTCCATCCCCACATGATGAAGAATGCTGGTATGAGATGTCCAGAAAAGCTGCTCTGCCCCCACCATATTCAGGTACCACCAGCAAAAACCCAGTGCTGAGGAAATCTTCTGCTTCCATGATGACATCAGACCTGGCTGCATGCTTGACCCCGAAGATAACTCACAAGGTAGTTGGAGGAGAGTTGGCATTAACATCTGTTGGAGCATGCTCAAGAGAAATAGAAGAAAAAATTGACTCTGTCCAAAACCAAGTAGCTGCACTGGCTCATATTATTGAAACTGAGAAAAAGCTGAAGCGAAGTGACGACGAGAGACGCATGCAAAGACAAGAAATGATGCCTGACCAAGAGATGACAACGAAGACAAGCGGAAGTTTGCTCTCAAGGACTGAAGAAGATGAAACTAGAGGTGCTATGGCTGAAGTCTCAATGAAACAAAATGATGAACCCTTTTCAGTTGATGGATCGTTCAGCGGAACTGTTGAAGAGACTCGATACGAAGAGGCATACATCAACGGTACCATCAATCCCATCCAACAAAGAGAACCTGCAACTGTCTTTCCAATAAGGACGGATGGCCGACAAGTGGTCTACCAGCCATTCACATTAAAGGACTGGAGTGCCCTGATGCTCACCCTACCAAAGCTGACCAAAGGAGGCCTGCCATGGATGAGAGCTCTCCTGAAGCAGACGGCTGGAGATAAACTATGTTGGGGAGACATGCAAGCTGCCCTAATCAAAGCTGCCGATGAAACAGTCGCTGATAACATCAGAAAAGCCATAGAAAGAAGATTGAGAATGCGGCTACAGAATAACAATGCCATTCACATCTTCCGAGACATCCTGGAAGAAGAACTCAGGACACGATATCCATGCATTGTGACAGAAGAGTTGTTATCCATGCAGATGAGAGATACTGAAGATTATTACAGCTTCAAGCAACGTGCCACAAGCCTATATCATGATGTCACTGGAGAACCAATTGAGCCAGGAACTGGTATGTCAGTCATGTTCAGGTCTGTTCTGGTCAAGGGGATGCCTAACCAGGTTCAAGAGGCTTTGCAAAATGTGATGGGGCTGTACCGTAAGACTGAAGACGACTTTGATGCACATTGCAATCATGAAATAAACAAGTGGCAGAGAAACAGGAAGGCGTTTGAGGACCAGAAGAAGGAGTTGGAACTGGCTACTGTGAAGTTGCAATTGCAGAAATACCAAACTGAAGTTAAAGAGAAGAAGAAAGATAAGAACACAAATGTGATGAGTATACAGTCAGACCCGGCTGAAGAAGACATGTTATCTGTCACAAAACAACTAACAACTGCAATCAAGATGGTGATGAACACACAGCAACCACAAGCAACAGCAGTGACACCCAACTCCCAAACAGGTCAGCCTATGTCAATACCAAATGTGCCAGTGATGATTTACAACGGTCCTCAATCAAGGAACCAAGGAGGTTTTGGAGACCCCAGAAGAAACAAAGGTACTGGCTACATGAACAATCCAAGACGTGATCAGTGCCACCTATGTCATGGAATAGGACACTGGAGAAGAAGTTGTCCCTTAGCATCTCAAGGACAAAGGCAAGAGCCACACAATTTTCAACAATACAGGCAACCAATGCAGAGATACAACCGACAACAGCAGCCACCAATGATGCCACAGCAGACAGCCGGTCCAATGCCCCCACCTCCAAATGGAAGACTCATGAACGTCGGAGCTTACTATCAAGGAGGAAGAGATGTTCATGGATCCTTGGATGAACACTATGACTACTGAAGGGGCCTACAGCCAGACCATTCGCTAAAACCATGGAAGAGCGAACCAATGGTGGTCTTGAAGGTAAATGGACAAAAGATTAAATTTTTGGTGGATTCAGGAGCCACAGTATCCTGCATTCGACAGAAATTTCCACTCTCATCGAAGACTATGTCCATAACCGGCTGTGTGGGAGAACCAGAAGTAAGAACTTTTACTGAACCATTGGCAGTAACAATGAATGAACAGACAGTGAAACAAGAATTCTTATACTTGCCTGACTGCAGTATCTCCATATGTGGAAGAGACTTGATGTGCAAATTATCATTGTCAGTGGTGTTTTGCCCCGAAGGTCACAAAATACTGGACCGATGTGAAACCCTCAAGATACTGAGAGATGCAACTATGTGTAAAACCACTGAGATCTTGTACCTTTCTCCAGATACTGCTCAAGACTCAAAGTCACAAGTCACAATCTATTGGACAGAAATACTCACAGATCCAGAAAAAGGTAACACTGCATCAGCATTATGGCAAAACTACAAAACATGGGCAAGATCACTATATCCACTCAGTGAACCTTTTGACCCCTTGCATGTCACTCTATACTACTCCACACTTGATGATGAGACCTATGACGAATTATGGCAAAAGGTGGATGGACAGACTTTTCAAGTGAACTACTCATATCTCTACTTGGGCCCTCAAGGTATGGCACTCGCAGTCTCCCTCCCAGAAGAACTGAGACCGTATTCCAGGGGGAGTGAAGAAAGCACACCACACGTATCGCTGGCCATATCCAAACATCATTCACCAAGACAACTTGGTCCAATGGTCAAGCTGGCTTCAAGTCTTCAGTATGAAGCCACCGAAATCGGAGGTGTGTTCTACAACTCACAACACAAAATATTCAGAATTGTGCTACCTCAGGGCTCTGAAGATAACACAAGAGCATCCAAGCAATCCAGACAACGAATTTTCGAGAATCATCCGGATACAGAGAGGTATCTTGCCCAAGTACCATCACACATATGGATGATGCACCCGAATGATGTGGGTCAGACGAAACATGCTGTTAAAGTGCAACTCACCACAAGCAAGCCGATATACCATCCCCAATATCCACTCAAAGAAGACCAAGTAATGGGGATTCAAGAAACTATTAATGGATTGCTGGAGTCTGGAGTGATATATGAAACTGAATCAGAATACAACACACCTCTCTTTCCAGTGAAGAAATCGGACTTGCAGAACTGGAGGATGGTTCAAGACTTCCGTCCAATCAATGAAGTTACAGCTGGAGAATCATATCCAGTGCCAGACCCCTACATCGCCTTGAATAATCTGTCACCAGAGCATAAGTATTACACTGTCTTAGACTTGGCAAATGCATTCTTCACAATCAACTTGGAGGCCTCCTCCCAGAGGTACTTTGCTTTCAGACACGGAGACAAAGTCTATTCCTACCGAAGAATGCCCATGGGATGGAAACACAGTCCCGGTTATTTCAGCCACTTCCTAAGACAAGACCTGGCAGATTTGAAGTTTCCAGAGACATGCACTCTGATCACTTATGTGGATGACATCCTCATCGCTGGAAAAACGGCAAAAGAGGTCCTAGAAGCAACAGTACAACTGCTCACACATCTGTCGAAAAAGGGGTACAAGGTAAAAAAGCAAAAGATACAAGTTGCAAGACAAACTGTGCATTTTCTCGGACGAGAGGTGTCGAACGGTGCGCAAGGAGTGTCTGCCAACAACAAAGATGCTATCCTGAGTACTCCAAAACCAACTACGGTACGTCAAATGCTCAGTTTCCTGGGACTCTGCAATTACTCTAGGGAGTACGTCCCTGGCTATACCGAACTCACAACGCCCCTCCGAGAACTCATTAAGCCCCATGGTATGCATAACCTCTCAGCCAATTTACAGTGGACGACGGAGTCTGAAGAAGCATTTATCAAGACAAAACAAGCTATTTGTGCAGCATGCAGCCTATGTGCTCCAAATTATGACATTCCCTTCCATCTAGATGTGACAGAGAAACAATCATTTGTCCAAGCTGTTCTCTATCAAAAGCATCATCAGAGCCGAAGAGTGCTGAAACACTACTCTTGTAAGTTGGATCCCCATGAACAAACTCAACCTGGTTGTGCTCGTTATCTGGCTGCTCTGGCAAAGACAATTGAGAAGACTTCACATATTGTACAAAATCATCCACTGGTGGTGCACACTCAACATGGGATACTTGCTTATCTCAACTCTCGTTTGTTCATAACTACTGCACGAAGATCCAATCATATTTCAAAGACTTTGAAACAGTCCCATATTACTTTTGAAGGAGGAAATACCAATATGGCAGTAAATATGGAGACTGAAGGACTTTCACATGTGTGTGAAGAAAAAGTCAGAACTGAACTGTATGTGAGAGCAGATTTGCATACTACACCTCTTTCAGACCCAGAGATGACCATTTTCTGTGACGGATGTGCATACAGAGCAAAAGAAGGTCATATTGTGTCCTCGTATGCAGTGGTGGAACAACTGCCCTCTAACCAATATCGTCTGATGGAAGCCCAGCAGATAGCAAAAGGTTCTGCACAAGTAGCTGAAATAACAGCAATGTTACGAGCACTACAACTTTCAGAAGGCAAAGCAGTAAACATCTATACAGACTCAATTTATGCTTACAAGACTGTCACATTGTCTTTAGCTGGTTGGATCAGAAATGGTTTCAAACTTGGGACCGGCCTTCCAATTAAGCATGAACAACTGATCAAGCAACTGATAGATGCTGTCCAATTGCCATCAAGACTTGCTATCATGAAATGCAAAGCTCACACCAAGGGAACAGACTCCATTTCCCTGGGCAATCAAGCCGCAGATCAAGCTGCAAAGAAAGCTGCAAATTATAATCCAAGAAACATGCTTGTTTGCACTGAAGAAAAGATCGAGAAGTTACCTGATGCAAACCTGATCGATGCAACATACATAAGAGAAATTCAAGAAGCAGCTGGAGCATACGAACATGGTGCTTGGAAACAACGTGGGGCCATTAAAGATCCTTCAGGAATCTGGAGAAATCATGAAGGAAGAATTGTGGCTCCTATCTCACTGCTGCAGATGCTCTACGACGAATACCACACCCCTACTCATCGTAGCTACGAAGCCATCCTCAAACATATCGATTTGTGGTGGCACCCAAACATGAAGTCTATCATGCAATATTGGATAGATGATTGTCGCATTTGTCAAACCATGAATCCAAAGAAAGCTTGTAAACCACCGCCAGGAACTTATACTCTTCCCAATAAGCCTTTTGAAAGAATTGTCATGGACTTTACAGACATGGGTCCAGAAATGAGAGTTCGAGGATATCGCTATCTACTGGTCATAGTCTGTGAGTATACAAGATGGGTTGAAGCGTTCCCCTGCAAGACGGAAACTGCCAAGGAAGTAGTTAAGCACCTAACTACTGATGTCTTCCCACGATTTGGCATTCCACACGTCATAAGGTCAGATAACGGGACACATTTTACTGCTAAAATAGTCCGTGATGTGCTAAAGGCTCTTAATATCACCCAACGTTTTGGTACTGTCTATCATGCGGCCAGTCAAGGGGTATGTGAAAGGATGAATGCCACTGTCAAAAGAAAACTTGCAAAGGTTTGGAAAACCACCAAACTTGATTGGGTCACTGCCTTACCTTTTGTTTTGATGGACATCAGAAATAGCGTGAACAAAACCACGTCATATTCTCCTCATCTCCTATTAACAGGCAGAGAAATGCATAAACCAGAAGGCTCATTCACTGAAGATACACCATTTATAGAATGGGACAAACAACATCACTCATATGTTCAGCAGCTCCAAGAAATAGTGATGCAACTACATAAATGTAGACAAAGAACACATGATCTTGAAGATGTAATTGATCCAGAGATGAACATAACCCCGGGATCTTTTGTGTATGTGAAGGTACACAAACGACACAACTGGACTCAACCATATCAAACTGGTCCATATCAAGTTCTACAGTCCACTGGAAGATCAGTACAAGTTCAAAAAGAAACATCTAAAGTGTGGTACCATTTATCACACTGCTTTAAGTCACCAGTAGACCCAAGTGAACGAAGTCTAACCCAAATCCAAACTGACATTGCCACCACATCTACCATGCAGAATGAAGAAAGCCGACCAAATCCAGACATCGCTGGAAACAGCGACCCTGATGAACAACCCCGACCACCTTCTGACACTGGGGCTCCAGAAGAGGAGGAAGAAAGGGGGAGAAGAAGAAGCGGGAGAAGGAGAGTATAGGCCATTTTTTAAGCCATATTTTTTGAAAAAACTTTTGGAAAATTTTCATTGTCTATTCTGGATCACACTAATTATGCTAATTTCTATTGTTCTAGTGTGTTGGTACGTTCCCCTTATTCATGGAAGTGTTGAGAATGGCCTCGGACAGCCAACAATCAAAACAACAACCGAGCTGACAACAAACAATACAGGTAAGAGACAATGGGCACTGAAAAGAGTAAAGAGAGGGACACCAAAACTTCTAAAATATTGTTATGAAGGACAAACGTGCAACGTACTTTTTGATGTATGCGAAGTACTAGACTGTATGCAAGACGCACCTGCTATAGACCATGCCTTAAATGTACAAATTGTCTGCAAAGATACATGTCTGACCAAGGTAAATGCTCAAAATGATAAGGTTATAGAGATCGCCAGAGTTATAACAAGTACCAGTGGACAATATAATAAAGAAAAAGATACTTTTGAAATTGGCTTACAACAGAGAATTACTTTAACAAAAGTTAGGAAAAATCATGCTTCTTATCAAGAGGACCTAAAACATTGTAGAGGGCGCAAATCAATTACTCAAAGATGCAATCCTTTAGTATTATCTATTAAAAATCCAACACTTAATGACTCTGGAATCTATTCTATAGGATTCCAGTGTTCAAAAATTGATACTGTACCCTGCAATAGAAAACTAAAGTTAAATTTTGAAGGCTACATCCAAACAACAATTTTGAAACCTAATAAACCTGCTCCAGAAAATGATTTAATTTCCCTAACCGAAGCAATTAAAATTGAAACAGGGCACGAAATGAATGAAAATACTTGGCTAAAATGGGTACAGTATACCGCCCATACTTTAACTACAGAAGATTGCATTGCATGTTCTGCAGCTAGACCACGATTAACAACTACATCAATACCATATTCTAATGAAAAAGACCTAACTTGCATACTTAAACTCTTCACTAAAAATTCATTTGATAAAACTGATGAATGCTATCAACTTCATAATAAACTACCAGTAGTAGCCTCCAAGGATGTGCCGACATCCTGGACTCTGGGAATAGCTAAATATACGTGTTTCCTTAAAGATACCATTATGCGTACAGACGTGGGGAAAAATGATAAAAATGAAATAGAGAGTTTCACTAAACATTTTTGTAATCAGACTTTATCTTCTGATAATTATAGAGAATTTGCTTTTCTGAACGGCCATAATACTGCTCGTGCAGATATTTGGTGGTTATGTGCAAATTTACGTTTGTATGCCATTCTATCAAAAACATGGTCAGGTGTTTGTGCACCAATTATGTTAATTATTCCATTTACCATAGGTCCAGCAAATTCACTAAATTTAAAACAAACTCAATTGTCATACAGAGTTAACTCAGGAAATAATCATGTATTCAAAAGGTCGTTGTCTCCTCAATCTAAACCCAAACTCCAAGGATCATTTAATGAAGATATCTACCTCAGTTCTATCGGTATACCCATGGGGGTTCCAAACGAGTTCAAAGCACAAGATGTAGTTGCGGCTGGATTTACTTCAGTTTTATTTGCTGGAGTAACTGCTACTAAAAATACGGCTTGGATAAATTATCTCTACTATAATCAACAAAGATTTATAAATTACACAATTGAGGCAATAGAAGGCATCGTAGAGCAATTGGGCCCTACGTCACTTATGGCCTGGCAAAATCGGATTGCTCTAGATATGTTACTTGCCAAAGAATCATCAGTATGCAGCATGTTTGGAGCAGAATGCTGTACTTATATACCAAATAATACCTCACCCGATGGAAGTATTGCAAAAGCTTTGAACAAACTTAAGTCCTTGTCCATGGAATTTGCTAAGAATTCTGGCGTATCTGAAAACACTTGGTCAAATTGGTTATATGGGATGTTTGGTCCTTGGACTACGACCATAATATCTGTCATTACTACAATATTGACTGTAATTGCTATCTTGATCATAATTGGATGCTGTGTTATCCCATGTCTCCGATCTCTAGTAGAACGATTGATTGCAACTGCCCTAACGAAAAAAGACCCCTCGTCACAAATTCTATTACTCTCTGTAGGGTCCCAACTCCCAGGTCCCGAATCAATTGACTAAGTTTGGTCAAAATTATGTAGATTGCTAAAAAAGTATACAAGAAAACAAATTCTGAATCCTAGTAAGTGCTCCTTGTTTCTTATTTGCTGTCCGAGAGTCATGTATTGATTTATGTGCTATGTTAGCCTAAGGGCTGGGTTGTGTTATAATCAGGGTGGTTAAAGCTAAAGCTAAAATTTTACTCACATATGGGAACTTTAAGTTGAATGTATTATTATGTGAAAGTAGCTTTTTGTTTTTTTTTGTTTTTTGATTTTGTTTTGATGATCACATGTGTAAATGTGATCAAAAGGGGAAATTGTGAGATTATTATTCCATGTAATATGGTAAATCATACTTTGTACTCCTGTTTACGTGTGCGCCAACGTGGCATGAGATTGTATATGTACCCTGAACCTCCATATATGATGATACTTTGAAAGATCAGCTAAAAATGCTTGTTTTTGTGCACTTTGTCTTCATTGAACCCAGATAACAATCTGCGTGCTGTACATTTCTAGCTAATTATTGAGGAATTATGACGTGTGTTAACTAGTATATAAGGAGCCACAGTAGAGATGTAAAACAGGAGACAGTTGGTGTTTCATTCGATTGATGCCTGCATCTGCTGAATAAAGAGACTGATTTGAAACTGCCCGGCCTTCTCGACTCCTGCTTCTAGTTCGCCGTCCAGGAAAACTGACATAACTTATTGTATATAAGAGGGTGGGGTATAATGAGCTCCATTCACTCAGAAGCTGAATGACGCAAAATGATGCAGACTGTGCAGCTATTATAGAGACAGCAGGTTAAGACCTTTATGTGTGGTGTAAGTGCACAAACATATGTGTAAAAGTAAGCATTGGTATTGCAGAGCTAGTACTAACCTAATCTAAAAATCAAAATTAAATTAAATTAAGATAAGATATGCCTTTATTAGTCCCACAGTGGAGAAATTCCAAAAGGACATTATTATACTGTAGAACGTATGCGTCAAAAAAGACAACCAAGACAAACAGAAAATATGTAATTATTAAAACAGTAAGTTTTTGAGTTAGTGTTAATCTGCAGGTTTGTTTTAGTGACTTGTAATACGTGTGTTAGCAAAAAATGAACTTTGGGCTTAGAAGATCGGGTTCAGCTCAGAGGAAAAGGAGACAGTACTCAATGATGAGGAAAACTGCAGCAGGATGTGGTGCCAATATACCATATATTGTGACAAAAGTATGAAACCCCAATATTTACAATATTTACAAAGTGCACTGTTTAAGTTGACATTTTTGGCTTAAAAGAGTCCGCAGTTCAACCATAGTCCGCTGTAAAAATCCATGTCACGCTACAGACTTGAAGGTATTTTTTGATAGTTGGTAACATTCCTCGAGACGAAACCGCGGATCTTTGAGGTACTGGGTGTGTGTGGTTGAGGTCTTCTCCCGGACAGGCAGACCAAATGCCAGATCTACAGGTAGATGGGTTGATCTTCCCAAGAGAAGTTCATAGAGTGGGAATCCTGTGACCTCATTGCGTGTACAATTGTACGCATGTACAAGGGGTTTCACATATTCTCGCCATTTACTTTTCTGCTTGTGCTCAAGGGTGCCCAACATGTTTAACAAGGTCCGGTTAAATTGCTCCACTGGGTTACCTCGTGGATGATAAGCAGTAGTATGAGTTTATCTTCATCCCAGTCACCATGCAGAACGCTTTGATCAACTTGGACTTGAAGTTTGGTCCTTGATCTGTGTGTAGGCGCTCAGGGATACCGAAGTTGAAAATGAAATCATTCATCAAGGATGTGGCCACAGTCTTCGCCTTTTGGTTTGGAGTAAGGATAGCGAACGCAAACTTCGTAAAATGGTCTGTGAGTGCCAGAATGTCTTTTGTGTTGCTGCTGTCAGGTTCTAGCGAAAGGAAGTCCATGCACAGTAGCTCCAGGGGTCGAGATGTTTTGATGTTGACCAAAGGGGCAGCACGCTCTGGCATGGCCTTTCGCCTCACACACCGATCACAGGTGTGGATCTTCTTTTCCACGTCAGAGGACATCCTTGGCCAGAAGAACCGCTGGCGTACCAAGTCCAGAGTTCTCTCTATCCCCATGTGGCCCATATCGTCGTGAAGACTAGTGAGTATCAAAGGCCACAACTCAGAAGGCAAGACGAGCTGAAAAGTGTGTCTGTCTTCTTGTCGTCTTCTGTAGAGGATTCCATCTCTTAACTCCAGTTTGTTCAGTTCTCTCAAGAGTAGACGGAGTTCTGGAAGCTCATGTCTGATGGCAGGGACCACTTTCTTGCCTATCACCAGCTGATGGACTACTTCACGGATAACAGGGTCTGCAAATTGCTGCTCTCTCAGATCAAATAGAGAGAGTGCTGGAAGGACTGGGAGTCCATGCTTGTCTTCGGAGCAATAGCTTTCTGGAAGGCCATTGACATGGATGGAGAGAGATTCAGCAAGAGTGATGGAGACTGGGGCAGAACTTTTAGCCAGGGAGTTCTCACAGATGGCATTGACAATGTCGCCCGAGAGCTCCTCTGCATCATCCGCCACACGCTCTTTCAAGAACTGCTGGATGAGACCATGTTCTTTGGCAGAGAGCTCATCTTCTGGACGTGACAAATGTGGGCATCTGGTTAGGGCATCAGCGTCGTAGTTCTGTCGACCGGCACGATATTGGAGCTTAAAGGAGTAGGTTGAGAGAGTGGCTAGCCACCTCTGGCTAGTGGCATCTAACTTTGCCGAGGTGAGTATGTATGTCAGTGGGTTACTGTCAGTTACTACAGTAAAGTTGGCTCCATATAAGTAATCATGAAACTCGTCAGTCACACTCCACTTCAACGCCAAGAACTCTAGTTTATGGGCCGGATACCGTGACTCACTGGTGGACAATCCTCGGCTGGCATAGGCAATGACACGTAATCGTCCCTCCTGTTCTTCATACAAGGCTCCGTGACCCGTGGTGCTGGCATCAGTGTGCAGAATGTATGGCTGCTTGGGGTTGGCAAATCCAAGAAAAAGGGATGTTGTTAATTTGTCGATCAACTGTTCAAATGCCCTTTGACATTCTGGCGTCCATCTGTTGCCAAAAGACTGGTTAGTATCAAAGTATTGTACTTGCGTCTTCTTTACTTTGGCCGATTTGTGAGCTGGTGGGTACCCTCTAGTGAGATCGTTTAGTGGTTTGGTGAGAGACGAATAGTCTTTTATGAAGCGTCGATAGTAGCCAGAGAAACCTAGAAAAGATCTCAACTCCTTGAGATTTGTCGGAACTGGCCAGGATTTTAATGCCTCAATTTTCTCTTGGTCTGTCTCCACCCCGTGCTCTGACACCACATGGCCAAGATACTTCACTGATGTCTGGCAAAACTGACATTTCTCCGGCAAGAGTTTCAGTCCGTACTCCTTCAAGTGACCAAGAACATGCAGCAATCTCTTTTCATGCGCCTCCAATGTATCAGAGAAAATGATTATATCATCCAGAAAAACAAGTGCCTCCTTCAGGTGTACACCCTTGAATTCCTAAAACCCTAATGGGGTGACGGATGCAGTTTTTTCCTTGTCCTCTTCTCTCATGGCTATTTGATAATATCCGGATTTCAAGTCCAAAACAGTGAACCATTTAGAACCCATCAAGGCTGAGAAGGATTCTTCCAGATTAGGGAGAGCATAGGCGTCCTTCACTGTCTGCAGATTGAGCTTCCTGTAATCTACGCACAGACGGACATCTCCATTTTTCTTTCGAACAACAAGGATTGGAGAAGAGAAAGGCGACTGAGATTCTCGGATCACACCAGTTCCAAGAAGGTTACGGAGGTGCTGGCGAACTGCTTCAATGTCCTGTGGGTGGATGGGTCGAGCTCGGTGTTTGAAGGGGGTTTCATCATGCAATTTGATGTGGTGCTGGACTTTGTCGGTGCAGCCAAAGTCTAAATTGTGCTGTGAGAATACCTCAGGCATACAGTTCAGTTTGGATGTGATGCACTCTCTCCATTCTACTGGCAAGGGAGAATTTCCAAAGGTGAATTTGATGGAGGATTCTTTGGGGGCAGCAGAATGAGTGTCTACTTGCTGGGATAGAATGCTGGCAGGCTCCCCGATATGGCCAATCACTGTTTGAGGGAGAATCAGCATGTTTTGCTCAGACTCATTTTTAACTATAACTGGGACTTTGTAAGGAGCATGACTCATGAGATGAGATGAGACGGCTTTGAATGCATAACCCACCAGGTAAAGGTGGTGCTCAACAAGCACATACTGTGCAGCAGAGGGGGTCTTGAGATCAACAGACCAAACCACTGGAGTATATGTGAAAAACACCAGAGCCTAGCTAGAAAACATTACCATGTGTAGAAGTGTTTGGTGTAGATCATGGGTCTCTAACCTTTTGTCCTGGAGAGGTACTTTTGCAAAGTAAATGATAGTGAGCTTCTACTTTTAGTGACGAAAACTAATTAAGCCAGTGAAATTTACAGTAGCCTAAAGGTCGGAACACACGAGCGGATTTAAAAATTTTGTAATTGTAAAACATGTTAAAATATGGGCCATCCTAATTATATTTGTCTCAGTCACATGAAGGACAGAGACACCACACACTTGTGACTCGGGATAGAGTTAGACTTAGACAAACTTTATTGATCCAAAAGGGAAATGATTTGGATACAGTCGCTCACTCATCACAATATAATATAATAACAGAGAGTAACAAAAATAGATGATGTAGCAAAAAGAGCAAGAGACAGGTGTCAAATGAGACATAATTATAAAAATAAATGTATATGTACAAGTCAAAATAAAATAGAAAAATAAGTAATAAACTATAAAATCACAGCTATAAACAAGAGACAAGAATGACAGTGCAAATACTATGCTGACTGACAGGGCAGGTTCCATTACTTAAGATTGAGTTGTTGTACAGTTGTAGGGAGTATTATCTGTTACATAAAGGTGAGCTGTTGTACAGTTGTAGGGAGTATTATAGTATGAATGTAGTCCTGTATCTCACTGTTTGAGCAGAGATTAGATTTCTAAAGTGTGTATATTCTCTTGTGTTTGTTTTCATTCTGACTCTTCATTTCACATGTGAAACTTGCTCCTCTGCTGGACAAATCTGAGACACAAATGTGTGGTGTCTCTGTCCTTCATGTGACTAAGACTAATAATCAGCACAAACTCTCCTTATGTCTGTAGCTGCACTGTTTTTTTTTTACATATTAAAAATCCCAGAAGATTTTAAATTCTCTGGTGTGTCTTAAGAACACTTTACATTTATTATTGCAAAAAAATGGACATTTAATGGTACAGTATATTTTCATTGGTATGGATAAATGTGTTACCGGCTAGATATAGTCGGCCTCACCTCCATGCACAGCTTGGGCTCTGGAACCCAACTTCTTGAGAGGGGTTGGACTCTCCATTTCTGTGGCGTTGCCCGCAGGGAGCGGCGGCGAGCTGGTGTGGGCTTGCTCATTGCCCCACAGCTCAGCCGCTGCGTGTTGGGGTTCACTCCGGTGAACGAGAGGGTCGCGTCCCTGCGCCTTCGGGTCGGGACAGGTCTCTCACTGTTGTGTCGGCCTACGGGCCAAACAGCAGTGCAGAGTACCCGGCCTTCTTGGAGTCCCTGGGAGGGGTACTAGACAGTGCACCAACCGGGGACTCCGTTGTTCTCCTGGGGGACTTCAACGCCCATGTGGGTAACGACAGTGACACTTGGAGGGGCGTGATTGGGAGGAACGGCCTCCCCGATCTGAACCCGAACGGTGTTTTGTTATTGGACTTCTGTGCTAGTCACAGTTTGTCCATAACAAACACCATGTTCGAGCACAAGGGTGTCCATCGGTGCACGTGGCACCAGGACACTCTAGGTCGGAGGTCGATGATCGACTTTGTTGTCGTGTCATCTGACCTCCGACCGCGTGTCTTGGACACTCGGGTGAAGAGAGGGGCTGAGCTGTCAACTGATCACCACCTGGTGGTGAGTTGGATCCGCTGGCGGAGGAGGAAGCCGGACAGACCTGGCAGGCCCGAGCGCATTATAAGGGTCTGTTGGGAACGTCTGGCGGGTCTTCAACTCACACCTCCGGGAGAGCTTCTCCCTGATCCCGGGGGAGGTTGGAGACATGGACTCCGAGTGGGCCATGTTCTCCACCTCTACTGTCGATGCGGCTGCTCGTAACTGTGGTCGTAAGGTCTGTGGTGCTTGTCGCGGTGGCAATCCCCGAACCCGGTGGTGGACACCGGAAGTAAGGGATGACGTCAAGCTGAAGAAGGAGTCTTATCGAGCCTTGTTGGCTCGTGGGACTCCAGAGGCAGCTGATGAGTACCGGCGGGCCAAGCGTGCCGCGGCTCGGCCAGTCGCAGAGGCAAAAACCCGGGGTTGGGAGGAGTTCGGGGAGGCCATGGAGGAGGACTATCGGACGGCCTCAAAGAGATTCTGGCAAACCATCCGTCGCCTCAGGAGGGGGAAGCAGTGCTTCACCAACACTGTTTACAGTGCGGTTGGAGTGCTGCTGACCTCGACTGGGGATGTTGTCGGGCGGTGGAAGGAATACTTTGAGGATCTCCTCAATCCCACTGTCACGAGGAGGAAGCAGAAACTGGGGACCCAGAGGCGGACTTATCCATCACCCTGGCTGAAGTCACTGAGGTGGTTGGCAAGCTCCTCGGTGGCAAGGCTCCGGGGGTGGACGAGATCCGTCCTGAGTACATCAAGTCTCTGGATGTTGTGGGGCTGTCTTGGCTGACACGTCTCTTCAACATCGCATGGCGGTCGGGGACAGTACCTGTGGAATGGCAGACCGGGGTGGTGGTCCCTCTGTATAAGAAGGGGGACCGGAGGGTGTGTTCCAATTACAGGGGAATCACACTCCTCAGCCTTCCTGGTAAGGTCTATTCCAGGGTACTGGAGAGGAGAATCCGACCGATAGTCGAACCTCGGATTCAGGAGGAGCAGTGTGGTTTTCGTTCTGGTCGTGGAACACTGGACCAGCTCTATACTCTCCATCGGGTCCTCGAGGGCTCATGGGAGTATGCCCAACCAGTCCACATGTGTTTTGTGGATCTGGAGAAGTCATTCGACCGTGTCCCTCGTGGTGTCCTTTGGGGGGTGCTCTGGGAGTATGGGGTCCGGGGCTCTTTGCTAAGGGCTGTCCGGTCCCTGTATGACCGGAGCAGGAGTTGTGTTCGCATTGCCGGCAGTAAGTCAGACCTGTTCCCGGTGCATGTTGGTCTCCGCCAGGGCTGCCCTTTGTCACAGGGTCTGTTCATTATATTTATGGACAGAATTTCTAGGTGCAGTCAGGGGCCGGAGGGGGTCTGCTTCGGGAACCACAGGATTTCATCTCTGCTGTTTGCAGATGATGTTGTCCTGATGCTTCTTCGAGTCAGGACCTGCAACAGGCACTGGGGCGGTATGCAGCCGAGTGTGAAGCGGCTGGGATGAGAATCAGCTCCTCCAAATCCGAGGCCATGGTTCTCGACCGGAAAAAGGTGGCGCCCTCTCCGGGTGGGTGGTGAGTCTCTGCCCCAAGTGGAGGAGTTCAAGTATCTCGAGGTCTTGTTCACGAGTGAGGGAAGGATGGAGTGGGAGATTGACAGGCGGATCGGTGCAGCGTCTGCAGTGATGCGGTCGCTGTATCGGTCCGTTGTGGTGAAGAAGGAGCTGAGCCCAAAGGCGAAGCTCTCGATTTATCGGTCAATCTAAGTTCCTGCCCTCACCTATGGTCATGAGCTCTGGGTAATGACCGAAAGGACAAGGTCGCGGATACAAACGACTGAAATGGGCTTCCTGCGCAGAGTGGCCGGGCGCACCCTTAGGGATAGGATGAGGAGCTCGGTCACACGGGAAGAGCTCAGAGTAGAGCCGCTGCTCCTATACGTGGAGAGGAACCAGCTGAGGTGGCTCGGGCATCTGCTCAGGATGCCTCCTGGACGCCTCCCTAGGGAGGTGTTCTGGGCATGTCCCACCGGGAGGAGGCCCCGGGGAAGACCCAGGACACGCTGGAGGGACTATGTCTCTCTGGCCTGGGAACGCCTTGGGGTCCCACCGGAGGAGCTGGAGGATGTGTACGGGGTGAGGGAAGTCTGGGAGTCCCTGCTTAGACTGCTGCCCCCGCGACCCGGCCCCGGATAAGCGGAAGAAAATGGATGGATGGATAAATGTATGTTGGAACCTAATATTGGATTTCAGATTCTTTTGGGGAGCTACACTGAAGGTACTGGTAAGCTACAGGTTGAAGATCTCTGGTGTAGATTGTTAGCATTAGCCATTAGCATACATGTTATTACTCATCAAGATCAACCAATATACAACAATTTGTCTGCACTGTTAGCACACACACAAAACATTTTTTTATTTGATGCTATAATCAAATTGATATTTCTTCCAATTCCCAGGCTATAGATGTTCTAAACGTACAACTCCTAGAAGGGTCTATGTTCTCCACAGTTTAGCTTCCTGCTTCTGAAGAGTGCAGACGCAAACCTTGCTTGCTCCTGCTGCTTCCTCCTTACTTTGCTTTTTTAATTATTTTACCTCTTCCAGTGCTGGAGATTTGTTTAGTTATGATTTTCTTTGAAGTAAATCAAGACTTTTAAACCATTTTTACATTTTTTATATATAATGTGGGGAAGCTGGCCCGAAGTGATCAAATAGGAGGCAAACTCAAAAGAAGTCCCGTTACACAAAATGTATTGTCAGCATGGTGATCCCCCGTGAACACAAAAAATAATACATATTTACAAAAAATAATGGAAAATAAGAAAAAAAAGCCATGTGTGCCCTGGCTACACTGATGTCTCTCATCTGTCTAATTAGCCCTGCTCAAATACTCCCCTGCACTGGAAGCTCCTCCCCCGGTTTACTCCATCTTTTCTCCAGGTGCTGTGGGTGTAACATTAGCAGTTTCTTCAATATAAAACCATCTCTCAGGCCCAAGTCCCTTAACTAAAGTGTTTAACAAAAGAAACTATAAACACTTATATCATTGAACAAAAATACCTAAAACATTAACACAAAGAAATAAACAAACTTAAACCAGTTTTCCCCTCCACATGGTCCGGTCCACGACCCCTCTCAAGTCTATAAAATGGCTGACATAGGCCACGCCCCCTCTTTGTTTGGACCATGTGGAGATGCAGGTAAGTGGCTTGCTGTATTGAACTGAACTGACACATTTAACTAAATAAAATGTTTAAACTCACTAGTGTGTGGGGATTTAACTGATTGAAAAACTAAACAAAACAAACCCGGGATAGTTCTATTTAGTTTAGTATTGAGTTATTGAAAATGAACAGACATGTGCACAAACCAAATTATAGTACTATTAAAAAGGGACAAAGGCCCACTTTGTCACGTATAATAATAATTACCCAGAACTAAACATGTAAATAAACACAAATTTAATATTAAAAATCAGGTTTATTGTTTTAATTGATGGACTGTACACACAAACCTGAATATTTGTCCTCATAAAGTCTATCCTTACGACGTTCACCAACATTACAACATGGCCGTCCGAGTCGTCATACACACAAACCTGAATATTTGTCCTCATATAGTCTATCCTTACAACATTCATGACCCTACAACATGGCCGCCTGAGTCGTCATACACACAAACCTGAATATTTGTCCTCATAAAGTCTATCCTTACGACGTTCACCAACATTACAACATGGCCGTCCGAGTCGTCATACACACAAACCTGAATATTTGTCCTCATAAAGTCTGAATATTTGTGTCCACTGGGGTCCACAGCACTTTGAGGCCCCATTGCGGGCTAAGATTGGCCCTCCTGCCCAGTACAGACTGGGTTATAATAGTGATTGTGTGTCCCTTTTCTGTTTTGGGGTCTTGGGCTGTAGAGGTAGGAAGTGGATATATGTTTGTCACACAGGGATGGGTTAAGATGGCGTGGGTTGGAGGGAGGGGCCCAATGCCAAACTTGCACCGGGGCCTTCTACAACTACGCTACACCACTGTCTCTAAACCTCTAAATGAACTAATGTCTAAGCAGAACAAACAATATGGCACATGGTCTTATTCTGAAGCACAGTTTCTGACATTTTAGATCCTCACTTTGATCAAGTCTAAATAAGTGATGACTAACATCATATAATATATTTCAAATTTATGAATAGATCAATTTCATTATATATATAAATATATAATAACATTAGATTTATTTTTGTTCTATTTTTCCTTCAAAGACAGTGATGCATTTAATGCAGAAATGTGTGTCATGATATAAAATATAACCTATAATTTAAACATGAGCTATTTTCTAAAACCAAAGTTTATCTATCAACATTAGTTATGTATTGCTATGTCCACTGTTCCCTCCAAGCTGCGCGCATGCGCAATTCCGTGTTTGCGCAGTTTATCCACGTCATTGACAGGCGTCCTAATGCGCCGCTATCAGTGTTTTAGCCGGTGTGGACGTCGTGGCGTGAAAACTCTCTAATTATTCTAAGCGTTTAACCCCTGAACGTTCCGACAGCCCGCCCTCGGGCAAAGATCCGCGCGTAAAATTACGCGCGCGTAATTGCGTAATTTTACGCACTGTTTTGCAGCAGTTTTGCGTTTTAAACAGGACGAAACGGACAAAACAAAGGAAGTACGCGACCGAGGACACTGTGGATGTTTGTACAAGTTAAACTAGAGACATCTGGACCTGGAGCGGCTCATGGAACCGAGTGAAGATCATGATGGACTCAGGAGCAAAGGACCTGATGTGCTGATGGACTGGATGCTGTTCCTGATCGGTAAGTGTGGTTTATTCTGCTATTGACTTAATTGTGGGTCAAATGTGTATTATGTGTAATCATTAGCATTAGAGCCCCCCCCCACGACCACCAATCATTCACGCACACACCACTTGGGTGAAGTGTCTTGCCTTGTTCCTACCTAAACCCATTTTGAAGAAAAACATTCGAAAAATGTATATTCATTTATAAACTGGTCTATTTCAGCAACCCCAAGGTGTATTTGAATTATTTTTAAGCCATTGTAAAGGGATTGTTGGGCAGAATAATTTGATATGTCATTTATCCATGTATGTGTTACTGATAAAGAGAAAATTAGGATGAAACACAGCAAAAATTTAGATTTTTTTAGCCTTGCCTTAAAAAAAACATGTTTTATGATGAATAACTCTTTGGAATGTTGCTAACATAGCCTTTTTACTTCATAAAATAGAAACCAAACATGTGAACATTATCTCTGCAAAGGTTGAAACTGATTAGGTGAAGCAGATCAAAAAAAGAGATTTTAGTACAGGTATGTCAGGCGAGGTGTCCATTTTGGCACCATTTGGCACACATAGTGCCATTTGCATTTCTGTCATGTAAAAGTTATATATTTCATTTTTATATCACTAATGGTGTTCAGTAGACCTAAAGAAAACATTTTTTGGCATTTTGTTTTAAAAAAAAATAATTATATGTGTATATGAATGTTTCCCCTACAAATAAAATGACTGCATAAAGCATTTGAATGATTTTTAGAGATGAATTTAGTGAAAGAAGCAAAACTAAGTTTGTCCAGTGCGCTCTGCGTCCTGTGCGTAAAGGCAAAACGGGACTCGATCCTTCAACCTCTGTCACAGAATGACTGTCTCACTGTCACATGTACAGTGTATTTTTAGTTTGCAGTGTGTGGTTTGTAAATATATATTTATTTTGACCCATACCACTCGTTTTGACTATATTTTATATACAAATACACATTTTATATTGTGTTTTGATATATAAATGTACAGTAATAGAGCAGCTGTGCAGATACAGATTCCTCTCTGTGTGTGTTGGTCATTGACTGTCACTAGTTTGAGTTGTAAAAATCAAGCAAAAGCTTCACACAATGACTTATACTCATAATACAAGTCAGAGCTTTATCATAAAAATGTTAAGTGTGTTTTCAACATTGGAGTTTAGTTGACTTGGTTTGGTTGAAGTTCATGTTTTGCCATAGTTAAAATTAAATATTTATACTTCCAATAGCATTAACATACTACACAGGTCATGAGCAAGATTTTTGTCATTTTCATTGTATAAGTTGCTAAAACACTTAATTAAAAGTCTTATAACACAAATGTAAAAGCGGTAATTTGATTCTTTTAATAAACCATTTAACTTGGATGGATGCGATGCAGCATGACCACAGTGTGCACGTCTGATGACCACAGTGCACACGTCTGATGTCGCTCACACTGGCACGCTCAGGGAGTTTGTGTGTTTGCTCAGACTCATGAAAAATTAGAGGGAACACTGGCACTGTTGCAATTTTGAATGATGCAAATGTCATAAGTCAATATTTATGGAAAAATATAGCCAAAAAGGGGAAAAAATAAAAATAAATAATATTGCCATCTGGTGGTTGTACCCAGTACTGCATAATTGGTGCGACCCCAGAAGTCACCAAAAACCAGAAAAATCTCAAACTAGAAAACAGTGGACATTTTGGTTCACTTTTTTTTCCTGGGCCAAGAAAAAATATTAAAAAATTTGAGTGTGGTTTTGGTGACTCCAAGTCCCTCAGAAAGGTAGGGTCCCCATATATCACAGTACTGCATGAGGTCCCCATATGTCATGAAAAACGTGTAGGTGTGTGTGTGTGTGTGTGTGGGGGGGGGGGGGGGGTGTGGGTGTGTGTGTGTGTGTGTGTGTGTGTGTGACGTGGCAGCTGGATCACACAGTAGGTGCTGGGTAGAGTCCTCTGTCAGAGCTGGCACTGAAATGACAACACCTGTCACTTTGTTTAATTAACACCTCAGTGCGTTTGTGTGTGTGTGTGTGTGCATTTGTGTGTGTGTGTCTTTACCAACTCAAAATAAACAATGGTATAATTTGTGTTCCTCGTTTCTTTCCATACGTCTCCAACAGTCTCCCGTTCCAAATGCAATAATACAAAGTTCCTGTGTTAAATTTATAAAATGACTTTTCCAAATTTATTTCAATTTACAAACTTAAGACTAAAGCACAAAGACTTTCTGAGCCATTGTGTTTTGCATTTTATGTAAGAACATCCTGGCACATTAGGAGATAAAATGAGCCTGTTACACAAGCTCATGCATAAAAAGTACTTTGATATATATATATATATTTTAAACCTGTTCCCTCTAATGCTTCTCATTGATACTTAAGCCCTGTCTGTGTGTGGATTTCCAGAATGTGCCTTTAATAGATCTAAAGAGCTAAAAACAGGACAACAGGGAATCAGACCCAAGAAGAAAAGGTGTAACTGTTCCCTGCACAGCTGGTGTGTGTGAAAAGCTTCAGAGGATTTTCAGACACCATGAAACGGTCCATTTCAAACCTACAAACAATTTAATGCTGCGTCCAGCCCAGGGCATCAGGAGCGTCCAGTTTATATGCAAAGTCTATGGAGGATGGTCGTCGAGGCCGTCCTGCCTTTCTGCAGACCCAGGCACGCCGCCGCTGAGACGACTGTTGCTGTGATGGTTTTATGTAATAAATACACTACAGTCAACCTGATCTGCTATCGAAACAAAAAGACCAAGAAAAGAAAACATCTAAAGGCACTCGCAGAAAGAAACGGACGTCCTGGATGCCCATCGAGCATTTTTCTCTGACATGCGTCCATGGCACAGAGTTGTCCAACACGTTTTTGACGCCCGGGCTGAACGCGGCAAAAGACAGAAACTTGTTCACCCAAAGGACAAAACCTCGAGTCACAAACAAAGCGACGTGTTCTACACCATCAGTGCAACTTCATGTTTAAGTCATGTCCTTTTCTTGCTAAAATGCCAAACTTAGTCTGAACTGGCTCATAAATAAAAGTGACACAGCAGCACATTAAACACATTCTACCTCCTTTTGGTTCAGATAAACTTTCTTCTTGCTCTTCTCTTCATGGGTTGATTTGTCTTTTTAATCTTGTGTGGCCCAGACTCAAGCCTCTGTCAGGACTTGGGATGAACAGGACAGACGTGTGACCTTGTGTGGTTTTATTTTGTTCAGACACAGCTCACCTTTCACAGTGAAGTCTAGAGGACGTCCACGCTGATGATCAATTAACCAAACCCAGCATTATTACACCTGGGGAAGGGAGCAGACTATATCTCTGTGGCTTTTAATTAGCATCTCTGTGTGTGTTATCCATGATGAGCCTGATGGATAAGGAGAAGGTTTGTGCGTCCACGGTACAGTATGCCTCTTTAATGTTTGTGTGTGTGTCAATGACAGCTGAGGTCACTCCTGGGGGTTTTAATCTGGGCTCGCATCGGGAACTTGGACGGCTTCGTCTGGTCTGATTGGAGTTTCCGCCGGCAACCCAGAGGTTCACCAGCTGTACCGATGATACACTTCCTGTTACCGCGGAAAGCCGGGCCACACGCACACACAGGCGCACACACGGGCACGTTGTGTGTCCATGTGGTCGATGACACGCTGACATTTCCTGGAGATCTGCCCCGACCACAACATGCTCAGGCCTAACCTCAGAACTCGACACCTGTCCATTTGAGGGACAGAGCGGATCCGTGTTACTGCGATGGAGCAGATACGAGCCGACGTACTCTTAAGGTTTATAAAAATACCACAATGGATTATTTTTTATTTCAATTAAGCCTCGAGCAGATCTTGAGTTATATAATCTGCTAAATGGTCATATTTTTACATTGCGCTTTTCCAACTTCAAGCCACTCCAAACGCTTTACATGAAGGAACCGCTCACCTACTCGTACACAAACACTGAGGGCGAGTGAGTGTGGAAAGTGTCTTGCCCAAGGACACAACAGCATTCATCTGTAGGAGCTGGAATCGCACCGCCAACCTGTGGGTCAGTGGACAAACACGCTGCCATCAGAGCTACTGTCACTATAGCCTGGATATGCCGGACTGTATGTTCAGTTTTGTGGGAAATGAGATGAAATTCAGAGGTAATGCAGGAAATGATCATAAAGTATATATACATAAATATAACACAATAAATATTTAAAGAAAAAAATGCAAGTATGTTAATAAATATGTTGCCATGCGGTGAAACTAAGGCTGAACAATAAAAAAAAAAAAACTGAATTGCGATTATTTTTTGCGATTTATATATAAAAAAACTGGATTTACACAAGTAGAGACTGGACTATGGACTAATTCAAGATAATTCAAGAATTACATGCACATCTGCGGAGATCTGAAGTGTAATTTTTGATAAATGCACGTGCCGAAATTGCGTTTTGTCTTTGCGACATATTGTGCGGCTCTTTTGAATCGTAGAGCGAGTCTTCCCTTCTTTTTATTGGAACCATCTCCGGGATTGTCGTCCTTCACATTTCCCAACGCTTTGACCACTTCATCATACAGGTCTCGTGACAGCCGAGCATTAATCCTCACCATTCTTCTCCACACACACACACACACGTACACACACACACACACGTACACACTACTACACTTACAACGCACAACAGAGGAAACCGAGAAACACCGCTCCTTTCACCGTAGAGCATGGACGAGCGCACAGCCTGGAGACGGGTCACGGGTTTGAACCACGGAGTCGATCTTTCAAGGATATCCTCTGTTCAGTTTATGGCCAAAGAAATGGTCGCTCAAGTGAATAACTTTATAGCATAACAACAAAACACACTCTATATTAATGGATTTACAAGCTGTCTGTCAAATCTGGCCGTTTTGGAAACCTACCGTCTTGAAAATACTCGTGTACATTTTATTTAGCGGCTGCGTTATTATACTTTGAAGTAACTGTACCTTGAATTCTTGCTTGTGACCGTTATTGTGCTGTGAAAAAAATCAATCTGCACCTCCACAATCATCCATCTTTTATTTAAACCATTGTTTGTTACTGTGCATATCGATATGTCCTGCTTTAACGTGCGTTTACAGCACAGACTGTATCGTGGAAACAATGGACTGAATGACTGTTATATCTGCTTTGACATGTTTCATTCACAATTGAAAAGAGGACTGGGTTGTTGATTCTTTTGGTCAAATACAACTTGCTTCTGTACAGTTTAAAGGTTTAAAACGAGACCTCTGTGTGCCGTCTGCATCGAACTGGACTGTTTTTATCCTCCGCAAACCAGGAAGTGCACTGTTTTTTTAAAGAATTACCATGAAAAGTGCTTCTAAACTCACTGCAGTATATAATTAGAACGTTAGGAATGCATAAAGTACGTGAGGATAAGTTTGGATTGCTTCAAATTGTTTAAAATAATTCTGTTTTTCATGTTTTTAAGTGCGTTTCATTCACAATTGAAAATAGGACTGGGTTGTTGACTCTTTTGGTCAAATACAACTTGCTTCTGTACATTTCCATCGTAAAAACAGCTCGTTTAAGGTTTAAAACGAGACCTCTGTGTGCCGTCTGCATCGAACTGGACTGTTTTTATCCTCCGCAAACCAGGAAGTGCGCTGTTTTTTTAAAGAATTACCATGAAAAGTGCTAAACTCACCGCAGTATATAATTAGAACGTTAGGAATGCATAAAGTACGTGAGGATAAGTTTGGATTGCTTCAAACTCTTTAAAATAGTTCTGTTTTTCATGTTTTTAAGACAGTAAAACTCGGGTACAGCGCCTTATTGTTACTTTCCTCAGTGAACACAGACACGTAGGATTTTGGAGTTGAATTCACCGACTCCAAAACAGAACTTCATACTTTCTAACCGTTGTGTTGAGAGTTATTTGTTTAAGCTGACTCGGCCCCGCTCTCCTCGTACCTTTGAGTCTTGACCTAATTAGCGTGAGCCATGGAGGTGGAAGAGGCGCTTCGTTACTCACCGTCCCCAAAGAAGCTGCTCCTGTCGGCGTAGGTGCGGCGCTCGACTGCGGACTGTCCTTTGGCTCCAAACAAAGTGTTCCACATTCACAATAACGAGTCCGCTGTCCTCTGGAGGCGAGCGTAGATTAAACACGCCGTCAGCCTGTAATTGAAAAAAGCAAAGTTTTAATGGGAATACATGTAAATATAGATTCATTCTGCCACACGCCGGGTTTATATTGAGAGCTGATTTAAAGCCGGGAAAAAAGGGAGGACAGAGGCAGATCAATGCGGCGCCCAAGGGAAGGTGTACGAAAGAAAATGCAGTTTTTTAAATAGACTTTTCGACTGTGTGGCTATAGAACACAGCTGAGGCACTTCACACATCAATGGAATGAGGTTTCTATTCAGTTCTGTTCAGTTTTATTTATAAAGCACATTTAAATACAACTTAAGCTGAAAATGCGTCACATAAACACAAATATATATACACACCCAACGCACTGTTTATAATTATGATGCGGTAAAGGTTTATCTAGATGCTATGATCATTTCTTATATCAACTATTGCATTTTCAGTCGTTTCAAGCAACGGAGACATTAAAACCACGAAAATCTGTGTATAATCAGGGAGTAAAAGTGCAAGACAAGAAACCACTGAAGCATCATCATTGACAACTCCTTATAAAGTATAAAATGTTAAATTTTGAGAACTTTATTGTGTATTTGGATGTGCTGTTAATACATAGAATTTAAACTCTGTGCCTCCGTCACTTAAGAGACTCCAGATTTGCTCTGAGCAGATCAACAGAACATCTAGGTCCACCAAGAACATCCAGGTCCACCAACAGAACATCCAGGACCAACAGAACATCCAGGACTAACAGAACATCCAGGTCCACCAGTCACTGTAGACTCCTCAGACGTAGCTCAGTTTTCTCAAACAAAAGCCTTAAAGCTCCAGAGTGAAACACTCTTGATCTGAGGGACTTCTCTCATGTGGGAAAAGTCCTTTTGGGAGTCAACTCTTAACACTGAATGGGATTTTTTGACATGTGTGAGCTCTTTTAAACGTGGAAATGTGGAGTGTGATGTTTTTAAATGAAAGAATGAGAGACTTGAGGGACTGCAGGTTTTATTATAAATGACTGGATACTTGGATATATTTAAGTGTCTAACCTGCCATGGGAACTGCAGATGGAAACGAGCTTTAGCAAAATCTGGAGTAAAGCATCTCTTATTTATGAGATTAATGTGTTTGCACATGGTCCCTGTTAAAATAAACCAATGCACCAACTAAACTAAACTAAACTAAACTAAATGGATACATAGGCAAAGAATAAAAGGATCACACAGTTTAGGTTTGATTTTACATAAACAATTTACAGTGTTATTAAATGTGTAACGGTAAATTACAGTCATTTTAAGAACTTTGTGACATCAAACCTGACTTCTCTGATTAAAGACCCGCTGCAGGGGCGGAGACTGAAGTGTGGACAGACCAATCACACTGTTCCTTTATCTCCAGACCCCGCCCCCTCCCCCCGACTCTCACCTTTCATCATTTAGATTCATTCCAGTGGTTTAGTAGGTGGAGTTTAGGCGTTAAATCAAACTTTACAATTTAGAATGAACTGGAAGAGCAACAGATTTGCACAAAAGTGAACAGGCAACTCGTCTATGATCGAATTAAATTATGGAAAAACCCAAACCTTTTTTACCTCCCGGTCTGTAAAGTAGCTCGTTCATAACCTGAGCCTAACACTGAAGCTAACACAGAGCTCAAAGAAGTTTAGAATGTTTTATTGATTTAAGCGGTTGTGTACGAGTTGATCATCATTGAGTTGTTTGGATTTTCTACTCACCTTACCCATGTGGTCGGCCATCTTAGGTGCGCCGGACAAAGGAGTCCCCAGGGAGCAGGAGCACTTTAAGAAGGTTCCGGGGCAGACCACTGTGTGCTGAGGAGGAGGGGGGTCCAAATGTTTTAGCTTGTTGTATTTTGTTTGGTTTTTCACAGTTAAAACAGATAAATTAAGGTAGAGCTCTATTTTTAACAACAGATTTGATCGAATAAAGATTTACACAGTTTTGTTCGCAGTAACTAAGGAAGAACTTTTGGGGGATGTGCTGGATGTTACCTGTGCTGCAGAGTGGGAGCGACCAATTAAGGAGGTGCTCTGTGTGTGCAGGAGGTTAGGACATTGCTGATTTTTTAATTTTCCTGGATTGTAAGTATTTATAGTGTTAAAAAATAAATGAAATGAAAATAAATGCACTTGGTTCCGCACTGGACGAATCGTCTCAGCTCTGCTCTATTCCTCGTCAAACTGTTAACGTTGCTATCCGGGCGATTACACGGCTCAATGCAGTACTGAGGATTTTTCATTTACAGAACGTGTAGTCCGGCCCCAACAAGAAGATTTTCACCCAGGGCCCAGGATTTTGTGTAACACCCTGGCTCCTAATGACAAAACACATTTAAATGTCCTCAAAAACAGACCTGGAGTTGTGTTTTGTTTCATTCATGCACGGTTGAATAATCCTTTTTACAGCAGTTTTCACACATCAGACCCTTACACATACTTGACTAATATATTTTAAAGCGTAATGTTGTGATTTGAGTAAAAATCTTTGCATTATTTCAACTTTCTGTCCATTTACACCAGCTTTAAATAAGAAAATCTGATGTTGATTCCACACATGACTCTACAATTACTTTTACTTCAGTCGTAGCTTCTAGGACCACGTTGTACTTCTACTTGAGTAATATTATTCTGAAGTACTGATACTTTTACTTCAGCTGCTGTGTCCACATCTTCTACTACAGGACGGAGACGATGTCGTGTGACAATTTGGAGCAGGACTCAAACTAAATAGCGAAACCGTTGATGATATTATGTCGTTTAAAGGTCCTAAATTACACAAAATTGTTATAAAATGTTGTTTCCTCCTCAAAAACAGACCTGGAGTTGTGTTTTGTTTCACTCGCACATGTTTGAGTCACACTTTATTATTAGTCTGTAACATCTCCAAAGCTCAAAATGCTCCGTTCCACCTCGTGATGTCATCAAGTGGTAGTTCTCAGATTAAAAACTACGCGAAATGATCCAAATTGTTTCTAGAAATGAAGGTGTTTGGAGTTTAAAAACACCGCGGAGCACTTCCTGTATCACTCTATGACATCACTAGGTGGAGCTGAGTGTTTTCTGTGCGAGAGAAGAAGCGTTTGTGCGTTAAACATGTGCGAATGAAACAAAAAAAAAACACAACTCCAGGTGTTTTGGTTTTTTTTGTGACGAGGAAACAACATTACAGCATAGATCAGAAAACAGCGTAATACGGCGCCTTTAAAGACCACTTTCAGCAAAAAGACCGGAAGAAAAAAGGGCAAAAAGGGAATGAAAAGACCTAAAGGAATAATAGTTTAGTGACAGGTGCGCTAACTTATCTCCCTTTGTGCACTGGAATGAATTGGAGACTATTTGGCACAAGTGGAGAATATATGAGTCTGGGCACTGAGCAGACTCATGCCTCATTGTGCAGCTCGATGCCTGAATAAAAGACAGGCTTTAAACTATATCACCAAGGTCAACTCTAGTGCACCGCAGCCCCTCCTGTGACATATTTACACCGCCGGTAGCACCACCTCTGCACATCTATACTGTATCCTGCTACTTAAGCTACTCGCATCACTCAGCCCAAATCCTTTTAGTTTCACGTCTAAACAAAGCCTTAAACAAAACGATTTCCACTTCATCCCCTTGACGTTTTCCTCCTTCCCCAAAATGACTTGATTGCGGAGCTTTAATTTGAAACCCTGGCCCTAAGCTCCTAAATTAAACTCCAACTCCTACAAGAGGTCGATTAACATAGGCTCTCCGCAGTCATATCTCTTCATTACGCCTTCATAATTACATGTTAAACGTTGCGCTAATTGGAAATGTCATGATATACGGTGGCCTATTGTTTGTCAGAGTTCTATTAATAGCTCGTTTGGCGCTGGTAGTAATTGATTTCCGAGTGCATTAATTGATTGGGAGAGAGGAGCACGACTGCTTTGGGAGGTGAGTTGTTGTAGAGTTTAGGAGAAGACAAAGGCGATCTGCGAGAGAGAGACGTGTCGGGGGTAATTATGACGAGTGAAACGAGACTGGGACGGCCGCTCGAAGTGATTTGACGAGAAGTTTTAAAGTTTTTAACAGTAACTCCAGCGGTATCTTATGATGAATGGTGCTGCAGTGTTTATAGTGTCCCTCTTCTGCTGTTTAGTATTGATCTCGAGGTGTAAACTCCAAAAAGCCTGTTCCCGTCTGCCAACCGCTGTCCCACTAAACCACTCTATAAGGAAACGGTAGATTTAAGTGATTTTGCGTATGCTAGCAGGCGCAGATACTAATTTAAACTATGCAGCACTAACGTCAAAACCTTCTGATCGGCTCACGGACTTGACGTTGATCCAAAAAATGAGCTGATTTGCGCAATTTGACTGAATGTTATTATATTTAAGAGTTAACTGATAGTTCTCCATTTCATAACGGCAGCAGATTTGCACTAGAACTTCCCAACACAACTGTTTATTTAATAATTACAGAGGTCAAGTTAATTAGCTAAAGTAAACAGCTTTTGAGGTTAACAACAGCAAATCATAATTACATTTTTTATTATTTTTTTTACATCAAAATCACGACTTTCGAGGATAAAAAGCACATGAACACAAACAACTCGGAATAACTCACAATCCCGACATTCCATCTCGAAAACCCGAGCTCCAGAGGACACATAAACGCAGCGTAATACACAATACAGAAAATAGGTCATATATTGTACAGGTTTCTCTTGTGAGACCTGGAAAAAACAGCACCAAGTCCATATCCAAACTCAAAATCTTCCAAAACAAGGACAAATCATCAGCTGTGTCCAGATAAAGTGCGTCCGGACTGTTAAAATCATGTTTCTATCTTGTTTTTTTGGAGCAGGGGTGAGTCCAGACCCGTTTTATTGAAATATATTCTCAGCAAAGTGAATCAGTAGGAGATGATCGCGTTCACGGGGGAGCTCTTCCGCTGATACTGAGGAGCACTTGTGTTTACTGTCGCCCATGAAAATTGATCGTAGACCAGTGAGAAGAGGCGTCGCTCTGCACCCAAACTCCAGAACATCAGACGGGTTCCATGTCAGTCGCAGCTCGTCTTTGGTCGTTTGCTGGCTGCTGTTGATCCGATGGTTGGTTTTTTTTGTTTTGTTTTGTCATTCTCGTCCTCCTTTACCTCCTGGACCTTTGCATCCTTCACTGCCCGGCCTGTCTGTCCACTCCTAAGTGACTCTCTCCAAGGTCTTCTCAATATTCCCTCTTTGCTGTTTTGGACACTTCAACACAAACCAATTTACCTGTCCGACATGTTACCTTGGGAAGAGCGAGGGGCAGCGGCGACGACATGAAGAAAAGGAGGAGGTAAGGGTAAAAAAAAACGACACGTGCCGCAGGTGAAGCCGGAGACGGAGCAGATGAGGATGTATCGGCATGTATGTGTGCGCGGATGCATCATTTAGTGTCAGTGTGTTGTTCGCCGGGCCCGGATTTCCCACAAGGCCATGCATGAGCGGGCAAGCGGCTGGTCTCCGGGGACGATGACAACCGCAGCTCCATTGTTGTCGCGGTGATATATTGCCAGGAAACCCCCAGAGGGCAGGGACCACTTATTTAGACATCAAATTAAGGCTGAAGACGCACACGCTCGCACACGCACACATATTCACAGTATAATAGGTACGCGTACGCAAGATACTTCTGAAGCACGGCTAAAAATAACAAAAGCCTCCTTCTGCTGCAGCTCAGTGCGCTCTATAACGGGAGAGGATAAACGTATGGAGGCAGAATGTTAATACAAAGATGTGGCAACACTATAACGCTTTAAAATATGAGCAGAGAGTTCATAGTTTTAAATAAAAATGTTATTTATAGAGAAAGAATCAGGCTAAATGAAGGGTTTGTATTCACCTTATTCCACGTTATTGTCATTGGGGTTGTGTTATTTTGCGTGGGGATGTTGATCGTCACAGTAAATGCGTTCAATAGGGACTAAAGAGCCGTTTTAACGCCTCCAGAGAATCGGTTCAGTGTTGATTTGTTGGTCACGTGAACACAACGTTTTACACAAATCGATTTAATTTATATCATATCTTTTAAGCAAAACTTTTCTCAAATTCTCCATTGAAATAAAAGGGATTCCTGCTTAAAGTGCAAACAGAGCCCAGTTTGGAGCATTTAGGGCACATGTGTCAAACCCAAGGCCCCTGGGCCAAATACGGCCCGTCACGTCATTTTATGTGGCCCGCGACAAAGTCAATTAAAAGGTATGACTGTCTTAAAATGTCAGTTTATCATTAGATACACAGTTAAACAGCCATTTTTTCATGTCTATGTAAATCCATATGGAATATTTGTAACTTGAATAAGCAATAAATATAGAAACGGTTAATTAACATAATAATGTAGTGACATTTATCTTAGTTACATCTGGCCCTTTGAGAGCAACCATTTTGTTGATGTGGCCCTTTGTGAAAATGAGTTTGACGCCCCTGATTTAGAGGAAAAAAGGGCAATAAGGTATTTATTTATATTTGTTCTTCATGAATCAAATCCTTCATTTTTTATTAAGACAATTAAAAGTGTAATTATTATAAAGTGTTACCAAAATCTATGTATTAAATGTCCTATATTAAGCCAAATGGACTCATGTGAGCTTTAAATCATGTTCTAACGCTGTTCCCTCCTCAAAAACACACCTGGAGTTGTGTTTTGTTTCATTCACACACGCTCAGTTCCACTTTATGATGTCATGAAGTGACAGTTTTCACATTAACAGCTCCTTTTACCTTTTGTTCAGTAGTAGATTAGCAATTCCAGGGCTAAAATGATCCAAATGATTCTAGAAATGAAGGTGTGTGAAGTTTAAAAACACAGCGGAGCACTTCCTGTATCGCCACATGATGACATCACAAGGTGGAGCAGAGCGTTTTCAGTTTGAGAGAAGAACACGACACAACTCCAGGTCTGTTTGTGAGGAGGAAACGACATTATAACACAGATCTGAGATTAGTTTACAGTAATATGGCCCTTTAATTCATAAGATGTCACTTTTTGTCTTTCTTTTTACAAACAAAAGACGAACAATCGAGGAGACACTTTTATTTGGAGTAAGACTGTGACATTTGACTTGCTTTTTCCTCCCGCGTCTGCTGTTCCAGGGCTGTATGCTTTGTGCTCTAGTGCTCCCCTTTGTACGAGCCGCTGCTGTGTGCCCTGAGTCTCAAGTAATACTGAGAGTAGTTGATATAAAAGTAGTAGTATTGGTATCCAGTATATTTTATAGTGCAAATATTACCTTTTTTCAGACCACCTTGAGAATGACCCATGTTGGAATCTCAGGCTAAAACAAGACGAGGGTATTTTTTTAACTTTACTCACCTCGTCTCATAGTGTTTTATAATTATAGATCATTAACAAAATAAGAGTTTGGTTTAATTAACACCTGAACCAAACCTGTCGTCAGCTCCTTTCACTTTAATCAGCTCGTTATTAGTGTCGTTAGTTTGTTGATTGCTTAATAGTCATTTACAAAGCTCGAACCGTTGATGTTTCTTTCTTTTTTTAGCTTGTTAAAGTGAACCATATTTGCTTAAAGTCACTATTGGATCAAAATAACTCGTCTGCGCTCGGTGTATCCCCCGATCTCAGGAAACATGGAGTGTTTGAGCAGAGAACGAACAGGGAACTTATTCTTAGTAGTTGCTTTTCCATCATGTTGTTTCTTGTTTTTAATGTGTTTTTGAAGACTCGAATAAGTAACAGGAGCTGGAAATACACAAATATCACATTTAGAACACTCATAACACGCATAAAAGTCAATTCTCTCGCTTCAGGTGGATTTAAGCACAGAATAAGTAAAGTGCGTTTTGGATTTTTGGAAGATAGAAACGCACTCAGCCGCCGCATTAACTCACATAGAACATAAAACCCACGTGACACACCACAAACTGCACTGGACCAAACTGCACACAGGTCATGGACAAAACCAGAATAATCCCGTCGTGCAGGTTATTTGTTATTTGCCAAAAGTCCTGCACGATGTGTGACCTGAGGAAATAACACATCCAGAGCTGGACAAAGTAGCAGGAATCTAGTATTAATTACATAAATATACCACGATATAAAAGGTTTTCTCGTTGGTTACTAACAAGAACACAACATAAAAACATAAAAGACATACTTGGTTAAACGCAAACAGTTTGTACAACTATTAATTTAGAGACAGGAATCGACTTTGACAGTGTTTAAATCCAGACTCAAAACAGTTCTATTTATTTGTGCATACGACTGATCGTTTTTTTTTCTGTTTTAATGTTAATTTTATGATGATTATTTGTGATTATTAATGTTTGGATTTGTGTGATTTTTTGTCCTTCTTGTCCTGTAAAACATTTTGAATTATTTTGTGCTGTACAAATAAACTTGCCTTTATTGCAATTTTAAGAATTTACTAAACTCCTGGACACGACTCATGTGACAAATAACAGAGAAAGTTCATCTTTATCAACACCAAAATGAAGATATCAAAGAGAAAAGCTCGTGTCACCAAGTAAACTACAGCCTTTAAGCGCTCGGACAGTTTGAAGGAAACGGGGATGAATACATTGTTTTCTAATGTGAATTTTGTAAATATGGGCATTTTATAACGAGGGAAATGCAGTTAACGACATCATCGATTAATATTAATAGTTGTACATACTGTTTGTTTTGAACCAGGTTGTGTTTTATGTCTTTTAAGTCTTTTTGTTGTGCTCTTTTTGTGGATTTGTGTGATTTTAATGTCCTTATTCTGTAAAACTTTGTGTACGAATCGTGCTATACAAATAAACTTGCCTCACCGTCTTGTTAATAACCGAGGAGAACACCTTTTATATCGTGGTATATTTCTGTCATTTTGAACGGTGCAGTGTGATTTTAGCGCTCGCACAGTTAAAAATCGGGTCCGTGTTATTTACCGCAGCCATAATCATCAGCCCGCACCCTGAGAACAGTGTGACGTGGAGGCGTGTGGGCGTAATGGAGCGTGAAAGCGAGTGAACGGGTGAACGGGGGAGTCGGAGGTGACGCCCCGCTGCGAGGACTCTGATTGGGTAATTGCACAACTGGACTCTCATTGCCCCGGTGGAAGCATCAGCGGTTCTGCCTATAGAGCCAAATGGGACAATACAGTCTGGAGATGTTGGGGATTTTTCATCTCGCGCTGAAATTGCTCACCACATTTGAGACGGTGAAGCTGATAGGAGTTCATCTGGTCACAGTTACCATCGCGGTGTCTCCTGAGGCTACTGCAAAAAGGAGGTAATAGAAGCTCATAGTGAACCATTTTGTGATTATTAGTCATTTAAATATTCCCTGTCATCTCAAATAAAAAGGTTGAGGAGGAGATCGAGGTCCAACCCTCCCGATCCAACCAAATTAAACGGTAAATGGTAAACGGTCACATTTTATATAACACTTTTCCACCTCCAAGGCGCTCAAATCGATTTAGATCAAGGAACCGCTCGCACGTTCACTCGCACGCTCAAAACGACTGCATTTATCTGTAGCGTCGGAAGCTGGAATCGCACCGCCAACCTGTGCCCTCAGTGGACAAACGCTCTACCAACTGAGCCACTGTCGCTAGCTTCTAAAATTGCATGGATTAGTTTATGTGTTTTGTTTTTAAATTGAGAATTATATAGTGTTTGTGGCAAAGCAATAGCATCCTCATCCTCATAGCTCCTGAAGAAGAAAAACTCTGTGGTTTATGTGAGTTGGAGAAAAGTGGAAAGTGAAGCTCATTTTTTGTCGTTTCGTCCATTTTATGATGAATTTATACATCGTTTATTTGATTAAACGTTCACCTAACGCTCTGATTTGTTCTGGTGTAACGACGACAACAAAATTAGACGTTTGTTTCAGTCTGATGTTTAAAAGTCGACTTCATTTCTGCGTAAAACCTGGAAGAAGCAGCAGATGAGTTTGTTTAACCCTTTAAGGACTGAGTATATTATAGACCAGTACAGCTCGCCTAGACTTTTTTTTCTTTTATTAGCCATAAAAATCATGTTAAAGCAGGAATCAACATGAACTTTGGCCTTTTTTCACACAACTACCTCTATTTTACAAATCCATCCTTATTTTTCTGTTGATGCATTAAATAAGTGTGTAATACCAGTTTAAATGAGGCCATTGTTGGATTTGATTGTATTTCTTTCGGCATTTTTTTGTATAAGACACGATAATAAAACAGATTCATTCATTCATTTATTAACTGCAGCAAAGTTTAAAGTCATTTCAACCACTCCAACAAACTGCACGATTGCCACACGTGACATTTCTGTGCTCCTTTGACTTTTCCGAGTGTGTCCTGCGTGTGTGAGAGTGCAAAAAGTAATTCCCTCGTGACCACAGCAGAGCGGGTCCATCTGGGTCTCGCTGAGTCCACAGAAATCACCAATAGACCGGACATTTTTTACACTTAACTGACCAAAACCCCGCATATCAGAGCCCGGACACCCCCTACACTTACACGCACGGACCGTAAGAGCCCCCGCGCGCTCATGGAAATAAGATTAGACGTGGCAGCAGTTATTAGGAGAAAGGGATGTTGCAGTTGGGTCACTTTGTCCTTATTGACGTGTTGTGTTAGTACGACGCCGCTGTATGGATCTGTATGCGGCGAACGCCTCGTGTGTCCTTTTAAGAGGCTGATCTCTGGACCTCTGTACATTAGAGATAGTGTTCCAGCCGTGTCGATTATGTAGATCACGTGTAAATGCATTAAAATGTGTTAAACAGATCAGGGCGTAATTATCTTCACTTTGTGTCTCGTTCACACATAAAGCAGCGCTGGGGGGAGGGAGGGAGGGAGGGAGGAGTGTGGGGAACAGCCGTCAGTGCCTTGGAGCGTTAATGAACATGTAATTAAATGTATTAATATAGTTTCTTATTCGGTTCTGCGTTTTTCTACAAAGTTAAATGCCTAAATACCTGTCGCAGATTTACATTGAGCACTAGCTTGTCTCCGTGCAGATGTTTCTTGTGTTTATTCAGTCACGGGTGTTTTTATTACCAAAGAAATACCATGAAAAACGTCCGTATTGTGAGCGAGCGCTGAGCTGTAACGCGGCGTGGAAGTGTCATCTGCTGAACTTCATGATGCTACACGTTTAATCCTCTGCTCTTAAAATGTTCGTTTTAATCCGCGCTACTCAATTGTGGCGTTTTTATTCGCCTTTTTTGTACATAAATCAAGACATGGACATTCATAACAGACTAATCAGGTGTTTTCTTTCCCTGTGGTCGCTCCCACTAGCGTTAGCAGCAACGGTGTGGGCAGGAAGGGGCGTTACCTTCAACAGCCTCGCTCTGGATTGGCTCTTTGGTTGCTATGACACTCGCCTCCAAATCCACTCCTATAGCTGCTCTAGGTTTCAGGGGCCCTAAGCTGAATGTGTCTCTGGGGCCCCCTCCTGGCTCAGATGCTGGTGATTCACATTTGACACATTCTGACTCTGCTCTCATCACTTGGACCAGATGTTTTTGTGTTTATCTGAACAACATCAGACTGAAAACATCCAGAATGTCACAAATATTATAGACACAAGAACAGAACACAAACATAAAAGGGGGAGGATGAAGATTTTTAAACGTCTAGATGTTTTTTCTTCATTTCTGTTGTATTTTAATGTGTTCCAGTTGCGACAGTGTTACATTTACATTATGTCGGGTCCTTGCTCCGGTGTAAACACAGAGCTGCCCTCAAAAACAAACACAGCAGCAGATATTTTGCGACTATCGATATAAAACAAATGTGATTGTTTTAGAGGGATATTTAGGCTGCTGTAAACACTGTGTCCAATAAAACTTTATATACTATTTTCAGTATAAATGTATGTTCTCTTGGGGCCCCCTGCTGGCCTCGGGGCCCTAAGCAGCTGCTCAGTCTGCTTATAGTCAGGACCGGCCCTGGCTATGCGTGGATGAGCTTCATTTGCCGGGGCTGAGTGCTGTGGGTGAATCTGCTTTTTTATACAGTCTGTGGTTTAATCCCACACTGCAGAACATTCCAGAACATGTCCACGGAGACCAGTTTGTTACTAGGACTTACCCAAGAAAAGTTACAAATTGCAGCTTAAACTTAAACTGCAATACGAGCTGTGTTCCGACTCATGAATGATGCATGTCAGTGATCTGTCAGGTGTTTTACTTATTAAGTTTTTAATCAAACCCAAATCAGTCTGAAATGCGTCGCTTTCCCTCTTAAATCCGACAACACGCACACACTCATTCAGAAGTTCTTTAATTTCAGAGTTTGCAAACTAATCAGACTGTGTGGTATGTGACAGCACGTAAACATGCCCTCATTAGTGAAGAGCGAGGGGACGCGGTTATCACGGCGTACACGGGGAACTCTGTGTGTACATTTGGATACTTAGTAAATATGTCTTTGCATCAGAACGAGCCTTGAGCTGCTCAGGTGTGTGTGTGTGTATGTGTGAGATAAATGTGTGTCCGTGTGTTCTCCCGCGGGTACAATGTGACGAAGCCTGTGGTGTGATGTGTGATATAAACCGAGATCATTAGCATAGCGCCAGCCACTAGCATTCACACTGTGTCTGCACCACCTGGGAGCGGAGGGGAAAACAAACACACATATAGAGGCAGTGTCGCCGCCGTGTATTTAGTAAGTAATGATGTTATAATTTACTATCTTGACGCCGCCAGGGGAGAAGTTAAAGATGGAGGATAGAAACGTAAAGATCCTCTATGTAACTTTTCCTGTGCGGAGATGTTATTTCTTTACCTGGAATGTTCTACAGTTTACCATTGAACTTATCGGTGTCGCATTTATTCATGTACGTGTGTTTTATGGCTAAAAATACACAGAAAAATTTCTTCAATTTCTTCGCATTATCACTGTGCACGGGGGTCACGTCTCCACAGATGTGACCTGTAGCTTTACCTAATGGCATCGGCCTGCTTGATTCCGTGGAGATAGATAAGTTTAATGCCATATTGCGGATGATTCCAGACAAATTAACAGCATCTCCGTGGAAAGAAGCCGTTAAACACGACAAAAACGTTCTGTAGCAGTCAAAATGAATGAATTTAAATACTTTGGAGTTTTCCTAGACCCAACATTGTCCTTCAAAAGTCAAGTTAAAAAAAAGGGCCCCAGGTAATTCAGTTCAATAATCAGAATTTTCGTCACATCCGGATTAAATTGAACATGAGAGCTGCTAAAACTTATTTCTGTTTTATGATTATCTCTCACGTAGACTATTGTTTAACTACTTGGTCTCTCGCCCCACAACACTTAAAACCATTGAAAACCTCTATAAAAGAGGCCTAAAAAAAACGCTGTCACGTCCTGAAAAAGCACCGACTACTGGACTTTAACGACACGATCAACCTTAAAAGAGTTTGCCTAATTTATAAAGTCCTACACCCCCTCGCACCACCGCTAAAGGAGGACATTAAATATAAAGAGGATTCAGAGAAGACCGCACAAGCCAGAGGTCACCCCACAGATGGACCAAGGGGAATCTGGGGAATAGTTTCTAACACTGAGAGAATGTCCCACGTTCAGTTCTTTTAAAGCTCAGATGAAAAACGTGCATCATCTGTAGTGACAATGTGATTTTGACTTTTCTACAGAGACATATTTGAATGACAAAATATGAAGGGGGTGGGTGTAAAGTGTCTTGAATGGGCCAAACTGACTGAAATAATGAGGACTGTGCAATGAGTTTAATGTGAAATATTGTGTACGGTGCAATTAAGGGAACTGTGCAATAAGTGCAGTGTGCAATTTTTTATTTTGGCCCTTTTTTGACCCAGGCCCTTTGGGAAAACGGATGGAAATGATTCTTTGTCTATAATCAAGTGTGTTTACATTCAGGTTGTATTATGTCTGTTCATTAGCATGTACTGTCTCACATAAATAAATAAATAAAAAAAAATACATAAAAAAATAAATAAATAAATAAATAATACATAAATAAATAAAAAATAAATAATACATAAATAAATAAAAAATAAATACATACATAAATAAATAAAAATAAATAGGTAGATAGATAGATAGATAGATAGATAGATAGATAGATAGATAGATAGATAGATAGATAGATAGATAGATAGATAGATAGATAGATAGATAGATAGATAGATAGATAGATAGATAGATAGATAGATAGATAGATAGATAGATAGATAGATAGATAGATAGATAGATAGATAGATAGATAGATAGATAGATAGATAGATAGATAGATAGATAGATAGATAGATAGATAGATAGATAGATAGATAGATAGATAGATAGATAGATAGATAGATAGATAGAACCTCCACCAGAAAAGATACACAGTGCACCTTTAAGTTATTTATTTAAACCTACAAATTTGTCATTATAATTCTCACCACTGGTTATATATTTGGTATAATGGAGCCATGTCACTTTGAAGTCACTTTCAGGAGGTTTCATAACTGGACAGTGGCACAGTGACCACTTAAAACACAAATTAAAACCAAAAATAAAACCCATTTAAGAAAGTGACTCAGACATCCTGTGTTTGAAGAACAGTCTTACTCAAAAGATTTCACCAAGACCATGTCATCTTCAAGAAAAATAATATTTGTGTTTCCAGACTGCTGTTTTTTTAGCAATAAAATACTTGTAATGGAATAAAAACGGAGTAGAAGTGAAGAGTGGAACATTTGGACAATGCAATAACAGTACGGAGACAAACAAGTGGTGGACCCTCCGTTTGAAAAGGCAAAACACTTCACATCTTGTTTTGTTTTTTTGCAGTAAAACACTCGTAAACAGTGGCGTCGGACTGGAGGGGACACTGTTTACCCAGGGCCCAGTGCAGAGAGGGGCCCCTCATAAAGTCTGTAATATACATTTTACATAAGAAAGTCTGGCCCCCCCGAGATTTTTGAATTTAATGCCACACCCCTGCTTGTAATTGAATAAAACAAGGTAGAAATAAACTGTGGAACATTTGGACAACACGATAACATTATAGCGTTACATAGTGCATCTTTATCTTATTTATTTTTTATATTTTTTGCTATAATGTCCTCCCTGTAAGTTTGGACTTTGAACGTTTGAGGATTTTAATCTAACTCTCATCTGGTGTTGCTGTCGATATATGAGCAAAACACTACACACCTTGCTTTATTTTAGCAGTAAAACACTTTTAATCAGGGGCATTGGACTCGGGGGGTAAAGTGTAGTGTTTACCTGGGGCCCAGTGCAGAGACGGGGCCCCTCACAAAGTCTGTAATGTGCATTTTTCATAAGAAAGTCCAGACCCCCGAGATGATTTTTACCTCGGGCCTAGAATCCGATGCCACAGTCCTGCTCGTAATCGAATAACAACAAGGTAGAAGTAAAAAACATTAAAGTAAACAACATCATGGAGACAAGCGAGTGGTAGTTTCCTGTAATATATTCCCTCCACCTTTGAACTTTAAAGGTTGAGGGTTATAATCCAACTCTCTCTGTCGTTACGCTGGATGGCATCTCACACCTCTGTATGTAAAGACCATAATGCTTCCTGTGCGTCTCCGACAGTAATCCCGCCAGTCGAGCACGCTCAGCATATGTAAACAAAAGGTGTCTGTTTTGCATTCGTCATTACAGGGAGCACCGCCATCTCATCCCGTCCTGTTCCGTCCCCTTGAATCTTTATGGAAATTGACTGAAGACAGGGAAAGGCGTGTTATGTGTGATTTATGCCGCGGCGCTGGCGGTGGGTGTGCGCGATCGGGCCGGTGTGTTGTGTAAATTGAGCTCAGACATGAATTGCTTTTTTATGCTTGTTTTATTAGATGGCCGATATTGCTCTCCCAACTGAGTGAAAAGATTGAGACAAGAGGTACAATAATTTATTTACAACATAAAATATGTGAAGATAACAATGCCAGAGTGAGGAGAAACAGCTAAATTTACACCACGAATTACGCCCCCAGAACAGAAGGACGTTTTGACACATTTGGTTGGAAAAGGTCATTGAAATCCACTGGTGCGAGAGACAAGTCCATCTACTGTCTCCTCACGCACATACAGGCTTCATCAAAAGTGGAAGTGATGGTTTAAAACTATGCAGGATTTGTCCATGGTTTTACCTGTGACGTAACAATCCAGGCAAAAATAAGTGGAGCATTTTGACTTTATGGTGGAAAATAAGTATTTGGTCAGTAACAAAAGCTCATCTCAATACTTTGTTATATTCCCTTTGTTGGCAACGACAGAGGTCAAATGTTTTGTGTACGTCTCCACAGGGTTTTCACACTGTCGCTGGTAGTTTGGCTCATTCCTCCTGCAGATCTCCTCTAGAGCTGTGATGTTTTTGGGCTGTCAGGGGCAACACGGACTTTCAACTCCATCCAAAGATCTTGACCTTGAAAAGACCTTGAAATGCTCCTTACAAAGCCACTTCTTCATTGCCCGGGCGGTGTGTTTGGGGTCATTGTCACGTTGAAAGACCCAGCCACGTTTCATCTCCAACGCCCTCGCTGATGGAAAGAGGTTTTCACTCAAATGGCTCCATGCATTCTTACCTTTACACGGATCAGTCGTCCTGGTCCATTTGTGGAAAAATAGCCACAAAGCATGATGTTTCCACCCCCATGATTCACAGTAGGTCTGGTGTTCTTTGGATGCAACTCTACATTCTTTCTCCTCCAAACACGACAAGTTGAGTTTTTCCTAACAAGTTCTATTTTGGTTTCATCTGACCATATGACATTCTCCCAGTCGTCTTGTGGATCATCTAAATGCTTCCATCAAACTCCAAACGGGCCTGGACATGTCCTGTCTTAAGCAGGGGGACACGTCTGGCACTGTAGGATTTGAGTCCTTCTTAAGGAAGAAGTTACAGGTCCGTGAGAGCCAGAAGTCTTGCTTGTTTGTAGGAGTCCAAGTTCTTATTTTTCCGAGGAATTTACCATTTAATTCATTAAAAATCCCCCCATTCTGTCTCTCACAGTTGAAGTGAATTTATGATGAAAATTACAGGCCTCTCTCATCTTTTTAAGTGGAAGAACTTGAATAATCGGTGGCTGACGAAATACTTTTTTGGCGCACTCGTCTTTTAAACTCAACACACGATCACCAAACTGTTCTTTAAGGCCTACATACAGCAATACGGTAAAACATAAAGAGAAGAATATGTTGAATTAATTACGTGTAAATATAATATAAGCTCTGTGATGTGCAGAGGAAAAGGTTCAAGGCCCATGAGTTCACATCTTTCTGGAGAGGTGATTCAAAGGACTGATGTGAGTTTGAACAAGAGCGGACAAGAGGAGGTGGGTTGGAAGGCCAAGAGAAGCAAAGATGTTCAACGAGCCGTACACAATCAGAGCAAGATATGAAAGAGAGACAAGGTACAAGTAGCGGAGATTAGACAAAATGCTGAAAGATGAGAACTGGAACAAATAATTCTACCGTCTATCATGTGTTATCTGCCATGTTCAGAGCGTGATCACAGCTAAAACGAAACGAAAGCGCGATTATATAACAAAATATAATGCATTTTTGGTTTTGGTCTGTCTGAAATATCAAACTTCAGGTGAAAAAATGTCATTGTAGAGACAGTACGCATGAAGCAGCAGCTGTGGAGCTATAAATCAGAGGTATAATTGTGATCAATCTGCTTCAGTTCACACACAAAAGGTTCATTTTTCAGATACTTGTTTAGCAACGTATGGAAAGATACACAACCGAGCAATCCAACAACACTTAAACCACCTTTTATTTAGTTTCTTTCTTCTCTAAACTGTATCTCTCCTGTTAAAGTTAAGGTATTTTTAAGTTCAAGAAGGCGTCGTAGTGAAAAAAAGTCAAAAATATCCATCCACATCCCGTGTTCATCTGGTGAAACTTTGGATTTTTGTGTGGGAGTTGTATATAATGATCATGGACTACTATTTTTCGTAAATGTCTGACTGTGTTAAGGATCACAAAGGTCAAAACATTGTTATAATGAATGTGTGCTTTCCTCTCCTGCACCCAACCAATTTCCTCACCAAAATATTTCCAGATTTAGAGTCGGTTCTTTCTCATCATCGGTGTTGATTTAAATTTAACAATGAACCTGATTGTTGATAGATTTCCACATGGCACAAAAAAATAGGGCAAAACAAGAATTGATTGATGGATTTTTCCTGCCCAGAACTGGTTTACACTTAGTTAAATCATGTGAAATTACAAGTAAACTTATTTCTGTCGATCGTGGACATAAACCTAAAAAACAGATTTACACCAGTTTCGTCAATGGAGACTCATCGCTTAAAAAACGAGACCTTTACATCATAATTTTCCTGAGTTTAAGACGTTCTTGTTAATTAATTTTCCTTCGGCGCATAATGTAACACCTATGCAAGAGGGTTAATTACATCACACGCCGCTACAAAGAAGAACCAAAGATTTGAGAAGAAAAACCTCTAGAGAGTGACTTGATAGACAAGGAAAGAGCGTACGCCGCCTCTTCGCCGCTGTGGCAAGAAATCACTACATCACATCAGCTCAAACTGTCTTTCTGAGATGCTGAATAGAAAATAAGGTTTACTACAGAGTTTTTATGAGCCTGGAGATAAACCGGGAACATGCCTGGCCGATCCTGTTAAGAACTGAGCAGAATCTCAAACTAGAAGAATCTCGGCTCATCTGATAAAAAAAAAAAAAAAAAAAGGCCACACACGTGAAGTTTGTTTTCATCTGACCAAGCTCCAGAAACAGAGGAACTAATGGACAGTTTCTTTGAACAATTTAAGTTAATAAATTTGTCAAAAGAGCAGAAAACAGGCCTAAATACTGCCATTACCAAGGCCAAGGTTATCAAAGCTATTACATCAATACATAATAGAAAAGCTCCAGGGTCTGACGGGTTTTGTTGTGAATTCTCTAAACAGTTTCTAAATATTCTTGTAGAAACTCTGCTTGATATATTCAATCACTCTTTTATGGCGAGGGAATTCCCACAGACTCTAAAAGAGGCCAGTATATCTTTAATTTTAAAGAAGGGAAAGCGTCCTGAGTGCTTCCTACAGCCTAGTGCCCTCATAAATGTGGATGGGAAATTACTCTCCAAAATTGTAGCTTCTCGTTTAGAGAGTTTGTTATCGGTGTTGATAAAAGGAGACCAGGCTGGTTTCATAAAGGGTCATATCTCTGCGGCTAATATCACACGTCTGCTTAATGCTGCTGAAGCTTTTAAACCAAAATCTGTTCTCAGTCGACTCTGTTCTCTCGATACGGAGAAAGAGTTCGATCTTTTTTTATTTTATACATTAAATAAATTGGGTAGGAATTTCATAAACTGAGTCAAGATAATGCACATAATCAAAGGAATTAACTCTACTACTGTACTTTTATACTTTATTAACTTCATATAGAGAGGTAAAGCTCTTTATCGATGCTGCTTTTTTCTTTTTTTCTGTGGAGTCACCAGCTGAAGTTATAAAAGTGTCACCCACAGTTATGTCATAAGATAAACTCGTATGTGTCTTGATGCTTCTCTCTGACCCTGAAGCGTCAGTATCAGCTCTGATCAACCTGATGGACACATTTAGTAGTTTTTCTGTGTAAAAAGTTAATTTAATTAAATCTTGTAACAAACCAAACACTAAAGGTTCAACTGGTTTCCCAATGGATTTGTGGATTTGTGTATTCGTGTATTTTTATCACCTCGTCTTTTGATCATTTATACAAAGCCAACGTTGAACTTTGAACCTTGATATCAGCTGCTCATTTAAGGTTTGTTAAGGATCAGGGACGACAGGACGTGTGTCTGGATGGAGGTTTAAACAACATTAACTTTGTACAAACTGAGTGATTTATTGTTTAATAGTTTAAAGGAAATGGAAACAACACATCCTGTAACACTGTTCACTTTAAAGACACGGAGAGTTCTGTTTGCATTCATAATCTCGTCTTTTGTGTTTTGAAAATCCATCCTCTTATTATTATTTTTTATTGATTTTTTTATTTTGATTTTATGATTTTTTAAAATTTTTTTATGTATTATTATAGATGACCGAGCTGTTGTCTGTTCTGTCGTTTCTGTTTGTTGACACTTGTTTTGTTTGTGAAGTTTAAACCAAAATGAAAATAAAAAATAATTGTTAATATAATAATAATAATAATAATAATAATAATAATAATAATAATAATAATAATAATAATAATAATAATAAAAAGGTTAATATTTTTCTACACTGTAACTGTTTCATTAAATACATAAAAAAAATAAAAATAAAATAAAAAAAAACATTGTAAATTCATGGCGTACTCCTCCAGTGTATACTCTCCAGAATAAGGGGAAATTAGGACCGTTACCATAGCAATTAACAATTTTAAACTAATATTACAACTTTTTACTGTTAAAAATTCCTCAAAATGTTGCATATAACAGGAGGCTGGAGTCCGTCGTAGTTTTAGGCCCCGCTTTTCTTGTGTTGTTATGAAACTGCTGGTTCCGTAGCAGCAGCTCTAGTCCAAGCTCCTCCTGAGCATCCACACCACAGAGGAAGTAGAAATAATGATGTATTTTCTTTCTCAGAAGACTCATTCATTGGTCTCTTATTACTTTGGAGTGTTTCACAGAGCAAACACTCATCTCAACTCCATTCATGCTCTGGTGTCCCCTGACTCCCATCCACACCTCTTCTCTTCTTGTTTGCATAATTTCCCATTTCCATTACTCCTCCAAAAAGCTCTGCTCGTCTTTCTGCCTTTTTTTTCCTCCTCTTTTTTTAATTTAGGTATGAATATTTATTGGAATTCAGTCTTCGAATATATTGAAAAAGTTTAATTCTTTGTTTTTGCTGCGTTTCATAACTACACATTATCCAGTTCCATCACGACACAATGAACAATTAAATGAACAATTCAACTTATCGTCACGGAAACAAGTCAGATCAGCACATTTATGAGCAAGAAGAACCTGCAATTTTACTAAATGCTGACGTTTAATGCCATAAAGTGAAATATTTAAGTGAAAGGATAATAATAAGTGGCACACCAGCGCTCAGAAAGTTACACATTGCACCTTTAAATGCATTAAAACAAACTTTGACTGTGTAGTTTCATGCAACGTGGCTCATGTTCGCTCATGAGTTTCAGACAAACTATTTCTTCCTGATTTGAGGGAGTTTCTGGAGACTCGATGAGGACCTCTCCCCATTCACAAGATTTAATATTTTGATTCGAAAATTGCTTAATTGCTATGACGACGGAGGAGTTACTGGAGTAAAAGTACAGATATCAGAGCAAAAAAATACTCCAGCAAAAGTAAAAGAGTCACATGAAAAATCTGCTGGAGTAAAAGTATTAAAGTACCTGTTTAAAAATGCACGTTAAGAGTCAAAAGTAAAAGTATTTTGCACATATTTTGAGGTGTAATATCTGGTCTAACCTTTAAATGTAGTTTCTGATAAAGATTTATGCTGAATTTTCTTCATCAGTGTAACGCAGACTGGTCTTTAGAGGTTGGAGGTGAGACAGACGACAGCAGCACGGGCGTGGTCCATAATTTTTATTTCTTTTTCGATCATTTTCCAAAGTGCAAATTGCTTTGTGCAAATGGAGGTTTGAGGAGCAGAGTCTCCTCCAGCAGCAGAACCCGGTGTGTCGCCTCAGTCGCCTTTTAAACTGTCCCATAACTGGATAAATCTAGTGTTACTTAAAAGGGGTGTTTAAAAAAATAATAATAGCTCTTTAAAACTCTTAAACCTCTTAAAATATACACACATAAACCCAAAAAACAAACACCAAATACACGTAAAACCCATAAACTCTTTAAAATGCCCGACGTGCCTCCTCTACACATGCCCCGGAACCTTTTTAAGGAGCTCGTTTCCCCGGGGACGTCTTTGACACCTGGACGCAAGGACACAGGAGGGACGTTAAACATTCTTAAAACACTAAAAACACTTAAAAACATCCTTAAACAAGCGTCGCACTATAATATCGCACAAATCCAATTTAATTATTCGCTGTTAACTTTAAATCTGTCGTCTTTTCGCTCCAGGACACACAGCTTCAGTTAAAACGCCGCTGTGCCTCCAGATCTAAAACTGCGTAAAAGAACAGACGAGTTAAACGAACATTTTAAAATCCTTTGTGTGCAATTGTGTTATTTTTTAAAGCGTAAATAAAGTTCAAATTGCTGTGTGCTGTTAAAGTGTAAGTGCAGATTTAAGTGCTGTTACTTTTGGAACAGAAACAAGTGAATCAATTGTTTTTTCTGTCTGTTTTTTTTTATATTTTCTTTTGCTGAAATTATCAACGTGTTAAAAATAAACCACTCAGTCTTTTCTGCAGGTCTCAAACATAAAAAAATACTTAAAATACTAAATACTAACGTACAGATACTGCTCTCAAATGTACAGTACAGTACTTTATCGCAAACCCTATAATTAGACCAATTAGTAATGTGAATTTATACACGTGTCGTCATCTTTGAGCCTCTGTTAAAACCTCTGAGTCAAAGTCATGAGGGTTTGTCTTGTTCTGATAAACACTCCTGCAAAAGACACAAGTGCTTCCCCAGAACAGCACCAATTTCAGACCAAAAGAAAAATGAAAATGTCAAAGCTTTTACAGTGAAATATAAAACCCCCTGAAACACGCCTGGATACATTAGCATTCCTCTGCCAACAGTGAGTAAGCCGCATTACTAAGACAAACAAAATTAATACGATAAAAACAGCTCAAATAATTATGTTTCACAACGTCTCTTCTTCTCTTTTATAATCTGGCCCAGCGGAGATTGGTTTTGACCTCGACAAAGAAGGACTTTTTGATACATTGAATAAAAGTTGTATTTGCATAATAGTCGTCTCGCTGTGGTAGCATCCTGTTTTGAAGATATCTCCGAGGAAAGAGGAGGGGGCTTTGAGGGCAACGGCTAAGAATGAGGGAAGATAGCGCTCGGACAATGATGAAACAGTGATTGTGAATACATGCACGGCGCGGATCACGTGACATTCAGGCGTTAAAACGATTAAATTCTTCAAAACGCTAAACCTTTACAATGGAGAACTGAACTTTTATCTAGAAGGTTTGGTCAGGACGCAATCGTTTTGTTCTGTCATGAGGAAATCCCAGTATTCAGTACAATCCTATAGGAAATAACATGATAAATGGTCATATTTGAACGACTTAATGCCACTGACACAATAACCCTAAAGCGCCACCTTTTTCTAAATGAATCAGATCATCATATACCGCACATTTCAGACTGTAGAGCCACCTGAATATAAACCGCACCAGCTCATTTTAAAAGAAAATGTCAAGATTTGAATTTTTTGTGTGTTCTGTGTTGTCTACAGTCAAGATCCCTGTCTGTCCCTGTGTCTCTGTGTTGTCTTTCCTCCTCCCGTCTGTGTCTGAGTCTGGAGCTGGGCGGAGACTCACTCTGGCACCGCCCACTACACGCCCGCAGCCGATCGAGCCTCCACCTCTGGAGCACAAAGGGGCTGAAGATCGCTACAGAGGCTGCCAGATTGTCCAGTCATCCTTCATGTCGTCCTCCGGCCAGATCATGTATCCTCCGTGATCCCGGGACTACCCTGCACCTCAGCCTCCGACCCAGCTCTCCACGCCCGGCACGAACACCTCAGCCTCCGACCCAGCTCTCTACGATCGGCACGAACACTTCAGCCTCCGACCCAGCTCTCCACGACCGGCACGAACACCTCAGCCTCCGAACCAGCTCTCCACGACCGGCACGAACACCTCAGCCTCCGACCCAGCTCTCCACAACCGACACGAACACCTCAGCCTCCGACCCAGCTCTTCACGACAAGCATAAACACCTCAGCCTCCGACCCAGCTCTCCATGACCGGCACGAACACCTCAGCCTCCGAACCAGCTTCCTACAACCGGTTCGCAGACGTCAGCCTATGATCCCGCTCTCTACTTTCTGCTCCGTCAAACAACATTCGCATTTCCTTGTTTGTAATAAACTCAAACTCAAACTTTTACTCCAGACGTGATGACAGAAAATCAGTTTTGTACATTTCTAAGTATATATAATTTATACGTATATATAAATTGTGTACGTCACACGGTGTGGGAAAAAAGTAGCGGCTTATAGTCTGAAAGTTACTGTAGATAAATAGCAGTTAGTAAGTAGTAAGTACCGTATATTCTGAACTACAAGTCGCATTTTTTTCTTTTGATAGTTTGTCCGGGGGTGCGACTTATACTCAGATACATGAGCATTTCTTACATTTTGTGGAATATAAGTCGCATCTGAGTATATCATTTCACGTCTTTGTTACGGTCACACGGACAACCACGTTTTTTTCTTTATTATTTTGCATTTTTTGACTTAAACTCCAGAGAAACTTGTAGTCCGGAAAAAACGGTAGTTAGAATCTGTCAGTAGCTCAGTTGGTTGAGTTTTTGCCCACTGATCTGAAGGTTGGCAGTTCAAATCCCGCTCTGGATATAAACATCATCGGTTGAACGGCGCCAGCCTCCCATAGATGAACGTCGTCGTCATTGTGTCCTTGGGCAAAACACTCGACTTAACCCACCTCTGTGTCTGCGTACACTGGTGTAGAAATGCTGCTCGTTGATGTAAAGTGACTCGAAAGTGGAAAAGTGCTGCATAAAAATGTGATTATTTACCATTTACCACATAATCATTCATAAATAGTTGAACTGAATAAATGACTTAACGTGATAAAAAGTTCACACATTAAGCAGCGAGTCCAAAACAATACTTTCCATCTCTTTTATTGAGCGATAAATCAGTTTAGTAATTATTGTGACAGGCCGACGATCTCTATCTTTCTGGTAATGCATTTTATATAATCATTTATTTTTGCAATAAAAATGTCAGGTAGATAGTTTTTCTCAATTTAGCAGAAGTAACGAAACTAGAACAGGATCAATATAGGGTCAAAACGCATAAAACTGCATCGGACTTGGACTGTTCTTTCTATAGATTCGTTTTAGCGTTGCCGATGTTTAAGCAGAAACGTCCAAACTTTCCAGACAGTTCTTCCAGGTTTTTCACGGGAATTCCAGGGCATTTTCGTGGGATTTAACAGCCGCCAGTCCGTCTAACGTCAAAGATCTTCCTCAGTGCCTTTTCCAGATGCTCAATACAGGTTCATTTCGTCTTTTTTGGGTTTGTTTTTTTTACGTTTTCTTCAGGACAACTGTTGTGTGAAATGGGGAGGAAGCTGGTAGAGACATTCAGCAAAGAGTCAAGGCCACGTTAGCGCTAATTAAATGCTAACTACCTCAACGGATCGCGGTTGTAGAGGAGTTCAGGTGCAAGTAACGGACTGACGGACTGCTTTAACTCGCTTCTGTCTTAACCGAGAGAGTCGTAGGCGTTCAGCGCTCGCCTCTCATGCAGAAAGTCGTTATAAAGTGTAATTACCGCGGTCTCGTTTGCACACACATGATCACACACGTCATGACGGTGATGGCTCTGAAATAGGACACACTCCAGCAGTTGTAATAGTAATGAGGCACAAGCTCCGAAACACTTCCCTCTGGAGATCCAAGGGCAGCGCCGGCAGCTTTTGAAGGACTCTCAGCGTTAAAGACATTTGTAGATTCGTCTGTGTGATCTGAATCAGGGCGACGTGCTGCAGAAACGACAGAACAGCTTTAAACGAAGTGTGTAAATCTGGGAAAATGTAGGATTTTAACACTGTGCAAGTCGTGTGGTCCCCTGTGTCTTATATGTATGTTTTTTTATCGTTATTTGATTTTACTGGTCTGTTATGAAATTCCGCAAACAGGTTTTATTGTTTTAGGACTAGTAAGATTCAATTGAGCGTTTATTCCTCTTGTTTTTATTGTTTTTATTGTTTTTATTGCTCTGTCTCCAGCACCAGCACTGGCTTATACAGTTTGGTAAAGTTGATTTGTAAATGGTAAAAACTGATTTGATTTAATGGGTTACAGATGATGTTTTATAAAAAGATTCATGGACAAAGATCAGGCAGAGTTTTTAAATAGACATCATTTGAAACAACAAATCAGAGTTTTCCCATTTCTGTCACGTTTTACACTCAAGATATTTCAATTTACTCCTCACAAACTCCAAACTCTGCTCCAAATTGTGTAGTTTTACTGCTACAAGACGACGGTAAACCTGCTGAATAAAAACACAGAGCCAATAATTGTCAGTTGTGGAACGTACGAGCTGTACTTAAGTATAAATTTTAGGCATCTGTGCTTTACTTAAGTACATTTTACAGTGGATACTTTTTACTTTTACTTCACTACGTTTAAGAGCAGTATGTGTACTTTCTACTCCACTACATTTTTGTGCAGAACTGAAAAGTAAAAGTACTTTTTATTATTGTCTGAGACCTGAGAAAAGGGGGTTTATTTTTAACACGTTCACAGTTTGAGCAATGAAAAATATACAAATAAAAACAGCTACAAAAATGGATACTGAATCATTTTTCTACAAAATTCTGCATAAATCTTGATAAAAATTGATACATTTGAAGCTGCATAAGTACATTTTTTAAACTAGTACTTTAATACTTTTACTTAAACAGACTTTTCCATGTGGTATTTTTATTTTTTTATTTTTTTATCTGGAACCTATACTTTCACCTAACAAAACTGAGTACTTCTTCCACCACTGATATTTTCACTCATCAAACAATTCGACACGAGTTTGATTCAAGATTTTATGAAGTACCTGGACGTAAATGTTTATGTGTAAATCAAAACTTCTTCTATTCTTCTGTCACATTTAGTTGAGTTCTGGTGTTGAGTTTTAAACGGTGGCATCGCTCCTGGACTCAGAGTCATAAACGCTCAACAGGTGGCAGTATTGTCCATTAACGTCTCACCGTGCTTCCTTTGTAGGGAGTATTATAACCTCAAATGACGTAGGGCAGATAGAGCTCAACACGGACCAGGTTTAGCCTCCTGAGACCCGAGCTCTTGCATGACATGCTTTATTAATTTTTCTTTCTTATTTGGGTTGGCTGGGACCTGATGAGTCTAAATACAAAGAATTATCTTTTTACATTATGTAGTTTCTGAGAAAAAATTATGTAAATCAAATGTCCTCATATGTGGACATTTTACTCATTTTGATAAAACATTTGAATAATAATTTGCAAAAACTATTTATTAAGACCCTGAAAACAGCAACATTTGTCCTGAATGTAAAAACAAAATGTGAAACGACAATTGTGCCTCTTGGAACAAAGTGTCTCATGTGAAGAGCTGCAGACAGGAACAGGAAGAAAAACAAAAAAAATTTAAATTAAATATTCTAAACATTCTAAACTGTTAAAAAATGAATATATATAATATATTTACATTGTTGCTGTTCTTGTTGCTGTTATTCTTCTTCTACAAATTTGCATTGTGGCCTAGACAACCCAAAATGTGTTGTCCACATATGAGGACGCCAGGTCTCAGGAGGTTAAAGCGACTTCACCATCACTGCCTTTGTTAAATAGAGTTTCTGGGAAGTGTTTTTGTTTTTGTATTAACCCTAAAAGAGACTGACACATGTCGCAGTGGTTTTCCTGAGAACCTGTGCGTTTGTAAATCACCTTGTACTTTGCGGAGTTCATGATGTTATCCTGACATGATCTGCTTTCACGCGCATCATGGCCACCGTTTACTATATTTCCTCTTGTTCCGTTGAGCGGGGGCGGCGGCGGCGTCTCTCAGTGGGAGCGTCCCCGTGCTCTTAAATAAGTCATTCTGTGAGTGAAGAGCGCTCTTGTCCGCTTGTCCTCTCCTCTTCAGCTGCTTTTAACACATCATGTTCCTTTCTTCTCCGTCTATTACCGCTTATCTGTCCACTCCTCAAAACTCACCGTCTCCATTTCGTTCTCTCTCAATGTCACTCTATGTCATTGTCCCGAACTCGCAGTCCTCTTTCACTCTCTCTCTCTGCTGCTAATTCAATTAACAAGATGCCATCTCCCCAATTAAGCTTTCCAATTACCGCTCAGCCCGGGCTCTGAAAGAACACCGTCCCTCGTCTGCTGAAGGTTTTCCTTTGTGCGGGCGGCTGAATGGAAATGGACTTGCAGTGAGTGATAAGAGGCGGCATCAAAGAGAGAGATGTTCCAGCTTCTGATTGCTCTCTCTCATTACGACTGTTGTGGAGTTTCTGCTGTGATCGCCAGTTCACCGCCCCCCACAGACACACACACACACACACACACATGCACACACACGCTGCACATTAACCTGCGTCGATACACAGGCCAGAGGACACTGTGTAAATCGTTAAACAGGCTGTTATTGGAGGTAAAACATAAAAAATGAATCGTTAATTATGACTTATTGCAGTTGTCCTGTAATAATAATCAAATAAACTAAAGAAAAGTGTTGTAAATGTCCATCACAATTGTACATTTCACACTGTGTACACATGGAGAGTAGAGTTTTTTTGTTTTGTTTTTTTATTATTTTAATTTGTTCTGACCGGCCGTGACTCACATTAAGAGTAAACAGATGTCAGTATTTATTAAAGTAATGCCTTTCAGTGAAGTGGTCCCCAAACCCGAAAGTTTGAGAATCGATTCACATTCGGACTAAGTTCTGTCACTGTTTCCTTAAGCAAGACACTTCACCACCTGTGAAATGGTGGTGGTCGGATGAGCTGGTGTCTCGTGTCTGTCACTCTGCTCCGGGGCAATAATATCAAAACAATAAGATATAATAAAATACAATAAGTTATAATAAAATAACAGAGTCGAATGAATGAATAATGACTAAAGAGAGATTTTTACAATCCTGAAAAGCACATTACAAGTGTGAGTTATTATTATTATTTATTTATTTTTTTTAATTTTATTTTAATTGTATTTATTTTTTTTATGTATTTTTTTATTTTATTTATTTTTATCATTAGAGGCAGTAGTAGTAGTAGTAGTAGTAGTAGTAGTAGTAGTAGTAGTAGTAGTAGTAGTAACAGCATTCCTCAGTAAATTAAACCTTTAATTTGAAGTTCATCCATCCATTTTCTTCCTCTTATCGGGGGTCGCAGGGGCATCAGTCTAAACAGGGACTCCCAGACTTCCCTCACCCCAGACACGTCCTCCAGCTCCTCCGGTGGGACCCTGAGACGTTCCCAGACCAGACAGACATAGTCCCTGCAGCGTGTCCTGGGTCTTCCTTGGGGCCTCCTCCTGGTGGGACATGCCCAGAACTTGGAATTTGGAATTTTAAACATATAAAAAACATATTGATTCAACTTCTTTCTGATTATTCTCAGTGAGTTAACGTCCGTCAGTAATGAACTTACTCTAGCATCATTTGCACCGTGCAGAGCTGTAATGTTTGAATAGAGCAGAGCTGATGCAGAGGCGACTTCTCGTTGCTTCTTGGCTTTTTGCCCTCGCTCTGTGTTCGCTCACTGCTCCATTCGCCTCAGATAAAGCTTCGTCTTTGTCGGTGGAAGCAGCAGGTGTAGTGCAGCTGATGTCAATCTGAAAGTCACATGATCATGAGTCATGGAAACAGGAAGCAGACGGCGGCTCTTCCCCTAATCTCTGCTACATCTCCCATCTGACTTTGTCAAAGGGGGCGCTGATTAAGAGAAACAGCGCTAATTAAAACTTTTGTACAGGACTACAGCTAATTGAGCGGGCTGATTAAGAAGCTTTTTGGTGGGGAGGCGTGCGAGGCCATCGACATGCCAGAGTTTGCGCTCCACGAGGGTACAGGAAGTGGGCTTGTCAAAACATGGTCCAATTAAAAAAGTTAATTCATTAAAAGTTGTCTCTTACATAAACTTAAAAATGAGGGATTTATCTGATGTTTGTTTCCGTTGAGCGTGTCCTGGTGCGTCCATGTCCTTGCTCAATCACAACCTGATAAGGAATTGTACTTTTCAGCAATTTAGCATGCTACTTAATTAGCGTCGCTGTGCTAACTGATGTAACAATGCGCCGTAATAGAGCTTTCATCCGTTGTGCTGCACCTAATTGATCGCAGATAAGCTGGAATGTGCCAATTATGTAACCGTCAAATGAATAAAACTTTAGTTGAAATTAGTTTGTCTCATTGTCGAGTTGAATTGATTCCATTGAGGCTTCAGTTAGATTAACAATATTCGAGGCAGGAGGTATGTGCAAAGCAAAGACTGTTTTTTGTTTTTGCTCATATTTAGTTTGTTCAAATCCTTCAGGAGCCTCTCAGTCCAGACACAGGTTCATTGAATACAGCAGTAACCAGGTTAGTTATATCCAGGGATCGCTCCAGTGCACCGTAAACCCAGAGTACAGACATTTAAATTCAAAATATACCCATGTGTCACAAGTTTGGGTAAGTTTTGAAACACTTCAGTGATTTAGAGTCAAATTTAGGCTTTGGCAAACATGTACTGACTTAAACATAAATAAACATTAAAGGTTCTATATTACACAAAGTTGACCCTTGCAGCTTTAAGTCATGTTAGAAGATTATTACCTTATCAAAAACAGACCCGTTGTTGTGTTTTGTTCCATTCGCACATGTTCGAGTGACACTTTATTATTAATCTGTCTTAAGATTTGTGATGTCGTGTGCTGGTAGTTTTCAAGTGAACAGCTCCTTTTGCCTTTAGTTCAGTAGAGATTGTCAAACTCAAAGCTCAAATCATCCATGTATTTCTAGTGTCGGTGGGCGTATGGAGGAGATTAAAAACGCAGCGGAGCACTTCCTGTAGAATCACATGACATCACAAGGTGGAGCAGAGTGTTTTGCATTTGAGAGAAGACGTCTGTGTGTCCCTGAGTCGTCCAGGTCTGATCCATCGTAAAAGTCGTGAGTAAAATCTGTCAACTGGACAAAAAAAGTTGCAGGAGTGAAGACGTTTTGCTGCTCGTCCGAGACACTTCTGGTCAGACTACTCCTGGATCATCTTTGTATCTGTCTGAAGGGAGGAGCTAACTACATATTAACATATTCAGCTCTTAACAGGTTCTTCCACATGCATTAGCATCCTGGGACAGGTGGTGTCTCAGCCCCTCATTCCTGTTCAAACATGGATTGTCTTTCCTAACAAAAATATCTTCTTTAACTCTCCTCTCAAACCATTTCTTTTCTCTGGCTCAGATCTGAACTTCACTCTCTTCAAAGGAGTGGTCAGTGTGTTTGAGATGTAAATGTACAGCAGACTGTGGTCCTGAGCTGCTCTCCCTCGGTGTTGGTTCATTCTCTTATGAAGTGTTTGTTTAGTTTCTCCAGTGTAACGCTCACTGCACTCGTCACTACACAGAAACGGAGTAGACACATTACTTTGTTTATGGCTCAGGGTTTTGTCCTTTGAGTGAATTTAAGAGAAGATCTCAGCGTAAATCTGCAGCGTTTGTGCGTTAAACATGTGTGAATGAAACAAAACACAACTCCAGGTCTGTTTTTGACAAGGAAACAACATTAGAACAGATCAGAAAATAGCATAAAATTTGACCTTTAACCAGGAAAGTCTCCAAGAATCAAAGGGAAACCTGTTGTACTTGTTTGTGTGGCCTGTGAAACCAGAGCACGCAAAGGAAACCCACAGAGAGAACGTGCAAAATACACAGGACACTGGTCACCATGTCTCCAATAGCATCATGTTGAAATACAAACAGAATGTCACAGTGACAGTCAAAATAAGATATAAAAAATGTCTTTACAGTGAAGTTAAAGCCACATCAACAAGACTTATTGTGAGTTCTGGTCAATGTGTGCGTCATGCATTGATGAACTGAGAGGCAATCCCACAAATTTATGAGCTATAAAACATAATTCATGAAATAAATACCACATAACATTAATGCTAAACTATGAAACATCCCAGACAAAGTAAAGCAGAGGGGTCTTTGTCTGTGATGAAGACAGACGTCGTCTCTGAGTAAACCGTGAGTGGACTGAGACTCTGCCGCTCTCTGTCTGTCTCTGCAGGATCATGAATCACCACTAGTGTCCAGCAGATGGCAGCGATATGTTCACGGTGACAGACAGGCAGATGGAGACGGGGAAAGGCAGAGGAGGACAGACAGATGGGACACTCGAACAGGACTGAGACTATAGAAAATATATGCACAGTTATTTGCGCAGTTTGCTCAGAAAAGGTGAAAAGAGTTAAATATATGTTCCACGCTCCAGCACATTTTTAAACAGACGTATCGGTTTGAAATAGGATCGACTACTTTTGGACATTTTTACTATTTTAAAAGAAACATGCTGCGTTATTCTGTATTAACGGGATGCAACTGAGTAGAATAGGCCACTGCAAACACTAATAATACACTGTTTGATGCTGTTTTATGATGTGTTTGAGCTGATTTTTGGATTTTTAACGGTTCACTTTGCAACATTTTTGGTTTAAGGTTTGCTACCTGTTTGTGTCCTTTGAGATGTTACGACTTCGCCAGGAATTTTCAACAGTTTGGCAATAAAAACATCCATTTTTCATTTCTCTATAAACATAAAAACAGTGAGCAGATGTGCCTCTCCATACACTAGATCTAACCCGTAACCTCGCCTCTCGTCAGCACCTTCCCGTCTCCAAACTATTGACGTACGTGACAAGCAATACCACCTCCGCTTAGACGAGCGGTTTGCCGACCCTCCACGAAGTAAAGCTACATAGTGCACCTTTTCAGTCCCTTACGACCGCGCCCAGCCCCTCCACCCCCCCGTCTCCGCGCGTCCTCACACGTCTCCGTCTCCGCCGCGCTCCTCTTCTCTCCCTCCACTTCAAACTCAAGTGTTTTTTTTCATGATGAAGTGAAAGGCCGGGTCTGCAGTGCCGCTCTTGTGCGTGAGAAAAGAGAGACCGGACTGGAGAGACGCATGACAAGTTGTATACGACACGGTGAGGGCCACTCATAACATTAGCGGCGGGTGTCTGGGATCGCTAATACCATCACGCAGAGAAAGTCAAGCCAACGGAGCAGGACGCGCCGCGGATGTCAGGACTGCAGCTCGAGTGGGGTTTGTTGTCCATATTAATGTCCCAGCAGGTACAGCCGCTAAATCCAATGTGTTAGCTGCTTAATAAAATCTGACTGTTGTGGGCTAGCGCGCGCGGGGAGTGCACGCAGAGAGTGCACGCAGAGCTCGCAGTGGGGTGAATTTGATTGCTGTGTTAGTAATTTACACATTCTGGTCAATATTTTCCCATTTTGTTTTCATAAGCAACTGAGAAGTGTAATTTATTTATTGTATGCAAATGTGTTCAGAGGAGGCTCTTTGCTGACTTGTGCTGGCGACTATTACCGTACAAAAAGTGGGGAAGTGTTTTTGTTTTACTTTGCGTTCTGTAAAAACCGTAGCTTTCGTCACAGGTGGATGGTTTTGTGTTTGATCGTCCGTCGCTGTTCACATCACGGCTGAAAAATAGGTAAGTAAGTTTGTTTAGAAAGTTGCAGGATCATGGGATTAATCGTGATGTGGTGGAATTTCAACGCTGGCCCTGTCTCGCAATGACACTGCTTGTCTCCGTATTGATGCTTTTGCTTCACCTAGAATGTCACGCAGTTTGGTATAAACGTGAAGACGAGCAGCCAAGTTACAGTCAGTTCTGTGGAGAGGAGAGCTACAGTAACAATGCATGTTTTTCAAGGGATTTTTGACCCATAAAAACACTCTTATTTGAATGAATCCAATATATAGAGAGTTGTCCCTTGCTATTCTGCGTCCTGATTGGCTGTTGGACTGTAGACCATTGTGTTCTGCGTCCTGATTGGCTGTTGGACTGTAGACCATCGTGTCGTGCGTCCTGATTGGCTGTTGGACTGTAGACCATCGTGTCGTGCGTCCTGATTGGCTGTTGGACTGTAGACCATTGTCCATCAGTCTCCTCCGTGCCGTGTCTCCTGTCCAGTACAGAATGTGTTCAGACAAATTTACATAAACGTTGGATCTCAGTGTGACTCTGAAGTGCTGTACGTTTGCAATTTGTTTTCTCCCCGACAAAACCCACAATGTCAATGAAACGTTCTGCACCGACAAAGACGCCTACGAAGGTTTGAACTTTGAGAGAGTTTAAACGAGAGAGAAATGTGAGAAAATGTTAACGCCTGTGTGAGAAAAGTGTATAAAGTGTGTGGTGAGGGGTTTTACAGACAAAAACATAGAGAATAATGTAAAAAATAAAGCAGACGACTTACAGAGAACGCTGCAGGTCAAGGACTAACATTTCCGTGGAGTCAGGCAGGTGGCAAACTCCAAAAATGACACGGTGCAGCTTTATCTGTCTCTATGAGGTGAAATCATATCACAAACAGAAATGAATTGTTAATATTTGCAAAGACGAGCCTTTTAAACAGAATGCATTTGTGTTTCAGTTCCTGGCTCTGATTCAGGAGGTTGTTTAAAGACACGGCTCGGTGTTTGTTTCGCTGGGTATAGTAGCTGTTCAAATGATGCATAGCAAAGGGTTTAAAGGCTATGGGAAATCTCTAGTGCTTTGTGGCTAAATAAGATGCGGTCAGATAGTGTTCTCAGGGGGATTTGTTCACCTGTGAAAGAGCAACCTGATGTAGGATTAGACCTAATGCATTTCAAATAAAGTGCGCTGGCCTTTTATTATTTAGTCAAAGCTGTTCAATTTTGCATTCCAATATTAGGGATTTGTTTTGTCATTGGATGTTATTCGCTAAACAGAAGAAAAGCACGGTTTCCTCGTCTCACCTGCATCCAACATCATTTATTTATGTTTGCTTGCTGCTTATTTCCTTCCTCAGTGTCATGAATCTTCACCACACTGCTCCACTGGGATTTTGTAACAGCAGTTGCTCAGATAAGTCAAGGCAGGCACAAAATTAAATAAAACAATTCATTCAGTATTAAAGATGCTCCGCGTGAGGGCTCCGTGTGTCTCTGTGTTTGCGTTTAATCATTAGCAGATGTTTTTACTCTTCAAAATACACGAACAAACTCGCGTCTTGCAGCTGGGGGTTCATTTATGAGTCTAGATTTTACAGATGTGACATTCGTAATCAGCTGAGTTCGGGATCGCAGTCGCTTTTGGTAAAATGTTGACGCTGTGGTGCTTCTGTAGAGCAGCCACACCCTTTTTCTTCTCTGATGTTACGTTGGAAGGTTTCTTGTGTCGTTTCAACTGATCTGTGGCTACGAAGCTGTTGATCCTCTAGGACTAAAGCAGCGATCCTGTTTTGTAAGCTTTCGATTTGTCAATGAGAAAATTCAGAGAGCTAATTCTAATTCTGAGCATCTTTCTGAGGTAACGCTGAGTTAAACTGACTGCCCTGTGCTCCAGCTCCGGTGCTTTCCTCTGCAACGGGTTTAAACTGTTTCTGTCGACATCTAAGGTTAAAGTATAAGTGATTCTTATTCTCTGCTCGTGTCGTTGCATTATCTTCCAGCTCTCTTACCAGTTTAAGGTCGGTTTGTCTGTAGTTCTTAGAGTATTGTCTGTGTAATCCTCAGTTGTCCAGGTATGATCCACAGCAAAAGAAAAATTCAATTGTGTCAGCTGGACAAAAGTTTTAAAGTTTAGAGACAGATATAAGGCAGTGTCCACCAGCGATCTGACCAGAGCTGAAGAAGCAGCTTGAAAGGAAATGTCTTCATTATAAAACTTTTGTTCAGTTGACAGAATGTTTCTTTGGCTTGTGCCTCAAAGCTCTGAAAACTCCCAGAGCAGAGAGATGAATGAGCTAAAAGTTTGTGTTTCGTCTTGAATTTTAAGTCTGAACTCCAGGTAGTTTTATAAATGAGATCCCTCCTGACCTGTAACTTGTCCTGGTGACCACATATAAATACACGAGGTGACCATATTTATACATACAGTACATCATTTTTAGATGGACACGGTGAAACGGTGCGGTCGTCTTCTGCTTCATCCTGGCCTTCTGTCCTTTAGTGCAGCTGACCCACAGTCCTGGCGGTGTATTGATTCGGCCCGGGCCTGAGTGACCGTCCAGACCTCCTTCAGAAGACCGAGCCTCTCCTGGTGGCACTTAAAAAGGTCATTGGTTCAATTACTGGAAATACTGGTCCACCCCACAGGCCTGGGAGCACGTCCAGCACCACTTCTTTAGCTCATTAAGTTTGGCCACGATGCCTCTTACATTCATGAGCAGCTCGCAGTGAGAAAGCTTATGTTTAGTTTATCAAGACTTTTTTTTTTTGCAATAAATCACCTGTAATTGAAAAAAAATGAAAGACAGATCACTTTAAGGGCCCTGTACTCAATTTAGTCACATGTATTTGAGCAAAAAGTGTCTTGCCTCAGTGCATATACAGTATAAGCCGCTCTTGAGGTGTGTGCTATTTGCATTCAATCTTTTAATAATCAGGAAGTGTGTGTTAGCATACTAGTTGTTTCCAGGATCACAAAAATTAGCTCTGGTCTCTGAGAGTTGTGTAAAGTGCTTACAAACCCATCGCGGTGAATCATTAGGATGCTCAGAATGTAAAAAGTGAGTGAGGAATAACTTCAGATGACTGCAAACTGTTTAAACTAGTTCTGTTTTTTGTGTTTTTAAGAATACTGTGTAGAATATTCTATCATCTCCAATGAAAAGCAGCTGACAAACCACCAGAAAAGTCACATAAGTAAAATAAATGAATAAAAAAATGCTGCAAACCATAAATCCTTTAAAAATAACGAGCGTTGTGCCGTCATCAGCTGCTCACAGTTTTATATCTTTACATACTCAACATACGCCGCGTTGAACCAGAACACGGATCGTCTTTATTTGTGGTGTAAATGAGGCAATCTAAATGCAGTAAGAGTGACGGTGCTTCTGATGTACTTTTGTCTGAGCCTGTGCACAAAACAGCCCATCACTGTTGGACCTCCTCCGCGCTCCGCAAGAAGGACGACGCTAACACGAGTCGCTGCGTTCACGTCCGTTGTATTAGCACTGTTTATTCTGAATGAATCAAAGTCATTTTCAGCAGTCATCCAATCCTAATTACGTTTTTTGCTTAACGCTGATCGCTGATTCACCGGAGTTTGCAAAATTCGCGAAGTCAACGCAAAACATCCTGATCAAACCAAGATCTGGAGTCGTTTCCCAACTCTACAGAGGCATGGGTCAAATGCAGAGAATGGATTTAAGTCATACGAGACCTCAACTTACGCTGAATCCTGGAAATCCCCCCATTCCACACTTCCATACATGTTTTTGAAAGATATAAACTCCACTTCTCTGCTGTGTGTCTTGCAGATGGGTTGAAACATGATTCATAAACGGACTGACAGGTCACATAGTAAAATAGAGGTTTGCCGATCTATAATTTCGTTTCCCGCAATCAGTGCAGTGCCAATTTCTGGAAACTAGAGCAGTGAATGGTTTAATAAGTTTTGCCGATGTTTAGGGGCCAATATATATAACAGAAAATCTCTAGTTTCTCAAAATTAACACAACTGAACGGGTCAATTTTAATGACAAAACTTATAAATTTATATGTGTATTTGAATAGTTATGTTTTTCAACCAAATACACTGTTATTTCTGTGTTTTAATGTAGTTTCCTCGTCACAAACAGACCTGGAGTTGTGTTTTGTTTCATTCACACATGTTTAAACACACAAACCCTGCAGATTTAGGCTGAAAACACTCTGTTCCACCTTGTGATGTCATCGTGTGGTGATACAGGAAGTGCTCCGCTGTGTTTTTAAACTCCACACACCTTTATTTCTAGAATCATTTGGATCATTTCAGCCCTTGAATTACCATTTTTTAAAGATAAAACGTAGCTGTTAACATGAAAACTACCACTTTATGACATCACAAGGTGGAACAGAGCATTTTGAGCTTTTGGAGATGTAAACAGACAAATAATAAAGAGTTAACTCAAACAAAACACAACTCCAGGTCTGTTTTTGATGACATAACACCATTATAACATGGTTTAAAGCTCACAAAAGTCAATTTTTCCATTAATACAGATGGAGGGAAGCTAAAACAAACACTTTTAAACTAGAACAAATGATCAGGGTCAACATTTGGGAGTTTATTTCTTAGATATTTCACGTAAAGTGCAATGTAACTTTACTGTGAAATATTCCCCCCGGCTCGGAGTGTGACCACAGTCTGGAAAACAAAACATTTTTAAGCTTTAAGCCTTTATAAAAACATGGCTCTTTCTCTGGACTTGATCTCAGCAGCGTGCTTTTGTGCCCATTTTACAATTCTCTTCTGTTTCATTGGTTGTTTTTTTCCACTGTTTTGTAATTTCAGCCCCAGAATCACACTCATTTGACACGAGCTCTAATTTAAAGCGGTTGGTTGTCTGGCCAAGACACCAGAGTGTAATTACCAGACCCAGCGGGGAGCGTCATTGCACTTTGAAATGTGCTTTAGACAAATCTGCATCGGAGTAAAACCAAGGTACTCCAAGTGACGGAGGAAAGTGTTCAGATGTGCATCCAAATAAGTCCAAGGGTTTCGCTGAGAGGCTGCAGGGGAAATTGAACTTGGAAATGTTGAGAAGAGGCTGTTAGACGTTTGAAAGCAACGCTATTCATCAAGGAAAGGAAACTCAAAGCAAAGCAAAAGTGGTGCGAAGAAGTGGTGATATGAGAAAGAAAAGTGAGGAGAGTTCGGAAAGAATTCGGAAAAAAGTGTTTTTGAGAATGTTTCCTGAAGCTCGTGGCGTTGAGGTGAACTTTGTCTATAAATCACATTCAGAATCAGCGTTGGAAGGTACGAAGTGAAAGTAATAAAGCAGTGTACTTTTTAGGTATGTGTACTTTACTTAAATACATTTTACAGTGTGTACTTTTACTTTTGAGACTACATTTGAGAGCAGTATCTGTACTTTCTACTACAATTCATTTTTGAACTGAACGAAAAAGTACTTTTCATATGATTTTCATATGAGTTTTTGAGTTTAAGCTTCAGCAAAACAAAAATAAACACACAAAATTCATAAGAAAAACTAATAAATTGTTTGGTATTGTTAGTGTTGACCAAAGTATGCATCTTTTTTTAATCAATAGTACAACATTTAACACACAAAAAAATAACTACACTTGTGTGAAATACTCTAAAAGTACATGTTTAAACAGATACTTTTACATAAAGCGATTTTTTCATCTGAAGCTTTACTTTTACTTGTGTAAATTTTTGCCCCTGTATCTGTACTTTTACTTGAGTAACTGAGTACTTCATTACACAAATATATCACACATATCCTTGCATGAACATAGATGTATTTACTAGTATTTCCGATGTGCCTATGTTTCTTTTAAAACAAAAGCACATTCATTTTCTTTATCTTTATTCATACAGAGAGTCTTTTAATAATGCACAAACTTTAAACACAGGAGCAGGTGTGATTATAAATACTTATCACATTATTAAATTGTCTTTGTGGCTCCAGTGGATCCAGTTTTTCTTGCCCTTGAAAGTTCCCGACTCAAAGTTTAACAAACAAGTGAGATTTTCAGACGGTCTAACGCCGTAGTCCCTTATAAACACATTTTATACAGTGTTGTTCTCTTCTGACAGACAGCGATGGCCAGTTTACTTTTTCATAGAGTGAACAGTGATGGGTTTTAAATTCATCTCCTGTTATGAAGCGAAGAGCAGAGTGAAAGAGTCTAAAGGTTTAAAGCAGAGGCTGAAGTCTGATCATGGCATTACCCATTTTAAATATACGACTCAACACAGAAAAGTGCTTTACGAAGGCGCATAAATTGTAAATAAAGCATAATTTTTTGTAAAAATATCCATGTTCTGTCGCTGAAGTGGAAGAGAAGGGGTGGGACGGCAGATGGTAAACCAGTGTCACTTTATTTATTGGTCCCTCATTGGACAGATTTCTTTGTTGTGACCTCCTCTTCCTCGTTTCGTTTTGTTCTGTGTGTGCAAGAAAGTGACGAAGCAGTGAAATGGAGCACACGTTGAACCTCTGTCACGCACACGACACACACGACACACACGACACACACGACACACACGACACACACGACACACACGACACACACGTTGAATTCACTTCCTGTAGGTTAAGGTGAACTTTATTATCCACATAGGTACATTTTTTTTGTCATTTGCGTTTGACCCGTCCGTCAATGCTGCTGGGTTTTCACACATTTCATGGTGCGGTGCCCGAGGACTCATCTCCGGAGCCAGTCTGAGTCTGGACCACCTCAGCTGGAGGATTTTACCTGTGCTGCATGTTTTGGGTTGGTCTAAATTTAACCATAGTCACAACTTGCATGATCTTAACACTCAGCTTTTTCTATTTTACCCCATTTATCTGAACTATAAATCATGCTATTGATCTAATAAACGGTAAAATGGTAAATGGTCTGTCAGGATTCCTGTTTTTCCCTGTGTGTCTGTGTCTGGAGCTGGGCGGAGACTCTGGCACCACCCACTATTCACCTGGAGCCCATCAGCAATCAAGCTACGACCTCTGGAGTATGAAGACCCTGCTCATTTCTGCACGTGGCCAGATCGTTAAATCCACGATTATCCCGTGATCCAGTTTTTTGGAGCCGTCACCTCAGCCTCTGACTCAGCTCCACTCACAGCTCTTGCATTTTTCTTTCTAATAAATGTTTTGAATCCTGAGTTTGTGTCTTTGATTCATCATTTTTTATCACTGCGGACCGGCCAACACTTGAAAAGGGGGGGCTAATGCTAATGCTAATGAATACACATGATACACATTTGACCCACAATTAAGTTAATAGCAGAATAAACCACACTTACCGATCAGGAACAGCATCCGGTCCCTCTGCTCCTCAGTCCACCATGAGATCTTCACTCAGTTCCACGAGCCGCTCCAGGTCCGAGATGTCTCTAGTTTAACTTGTACAAACATCCACAGTGTCCTCGGTCGTGTACTTCCTTTGTTTTGTCCGTTTCGTCATGTTTAAAACACAAAACTGCTGCGTAAAATTACGCAATACGCGCATAATTTTACGCGCGGATCTTTATATCCAGTCTCGTGTTTTTACGCGGAGAAGTGACAGAACAGATTTCACTTTCCTGCAGCAGATTGGACATGGAGGCTCTAACTTCCTTTGTGGACATAATTTCTTGACTGGATTATATTCTCTGGACCTTTACGGAACGAATGAGACCAACTTTGTGTGAATATGTTGATGTTTGACAGAACCAGAGCCTCAATGGTAAGTGAAGTCCAGATCCACATTTCTGACTTCTCTGTAAAAACGTCTTTCCTGTCAGCACTGTGGTGATTCGAGGTGTAAATGGTTTACATATTCAGAAAGATGAATGTCGTAGCTTTCATTTGATGTGTAGATTGTTTGTGTGGGTGAAATACACGTACATTGCTGTAAAGTTGTAACGTGTAACGCGGGCGGGCCGTCGGAACGATAAGTGGTTAAGTTGTCGCGCTCAAGTGACGGAAATGTAACCGAGAGAATCCGGTCATTTTTCAAAATAAAAGATTTTTCAAAATAAACGATTTTTCAGACTCAGATAATAAATACAACAGAAATAATTAATTATTTCTTGGACGGCCGGTGGCCTGGTACCAATTGATCCACGGACCGGTACCGGTCCACGGCCGATGGTTGGGGACCACTGTTCTAGGCCACATATGTCAAACTCAGGCCCAGGGGTCAAATCTGGCCCGCACTGTAATTATATTTGGCCCGTGAGGTCATATCAAATGTGCATGAGAGTTGGGCCGCTGGTGTATAGCACATGCACCACTAATACTACAAATCCCAGAATGCTTTGCGAGTACATTGGCGCACACATTTCTGTTCATTAGCGACCAAGCTACTCACCTCAGTCAAATTAATTCCACCCCTCCACAAAAATGGCCAAACGAAAGACAGAAAACAGGAGCTTTCAAGACAGAAGGGAGGCAGATTTATAAAAAAAATATGTATTTAAATAAGAAGTGAATGCTACTGATGTGTCTTTTATTTCACATGTTTGTAATATCAAACTTGAATTGTTCCAGATTTTGTGTGAAATCTATGAAAAGGTTAAACGTCACACATCAGGTAGAGCCAATTTTTAAATAAATATTGAGTTTGGCTGTGAATTTGTCTCTGTTTTTTATTTTGTCCCGCTGTGAATTTGAGTTTGACGTCCTTGTTTTAGGTTTTTTCTCCTTGTTTTGGGAGTTTTTATCGAGGAACCACTCACACATTCACACACACATTCACACACCCATGCACACAAGCCCAAAAACACAAAAACAATATCGATTTGCAGGAGCTGGAACCGCACCGTCGACCTGTGGATCAGTGAATCCGCTCAAACGATGATGTTTATGTCGAGAGCGGGATTCGAAACACCAGCCTCAGCGGATCAGAACACTCAGCTGACTGCGTATGAGGTTTTAGTCCCTATAAAATGATAAATATCGCACACACACACATGCACAGGACACACTTCTGCCTTTGTCGCTGGATTGAGTGATTGCGCTCGTCGCTGGGAGGTTGTCAGATTGCAGGGCAGTGTCAGACCGCGAGCCTCATGCATTTTGATCGAATCTGAGAGCCTCTTTCTTCCTCTTCTTTGTTGTCTCTTATCCATCATTTCCAAGAGCCATAAATCGTCCTCACATGACGGGAAATATGGAGAAGTTTCTAAACATGTGCATGTGCTTAGGAGCTTATTAGCGTCGGCTTTGATGTCAACGAACGCCGAGAAATCACGATCACGTAGTTTTATTTAACTGGATTTGGAAGAGGTAGATGCAAAGAATAAAGTGATATTTAGGAACTTTTATATAAAATTACAGCAGTTTTCACACATCAGACCCTTACACATACTCGACTAATATATATTTTAAAGTGTAATGTTGTGATTTGAGTAAAAATCTTTGCATTATTTCAACTTTCTGTCCATTTACACCAACTTTAAAAAAGAAAATCTGATGTTGATTCCACACATGACTCTACAATTACTTTTACTTCAGTCGTAGCTTCTAGGACGACTTTGTACTTCTACTTGAGTAATATTATTCTGAAGTACTGATACTTTTACTTCAGCTGCTGTGTCCACATCTTCTACTACAGGACGGAGACGATGTCGTGTGACAATTTGGAGCAGGACTCAAACTAAATAGCGAAACCGTTGACGATATTATGTCGTTTAAAGGTCCTAAATTACACAAAATTGTTCTAATATCGTTACCTCCTCAAAAACAGACCTGGAGTTGTGTTTTGTTTCATTCACACATGTTTGAGTCACACTTTATTTTTAGTCTGTTACATCTCCAAAGCTCAAAATGCTCCGTTCCACCTCGTGATGTCATGAAGTGGTAGTTTTCAAGTTAACAGCTCACTTCCTGTATCAGCACATGATGTCACAAGGTGGAACCGAGTGTTTTCTGTTTGAGAGAAGCCTAAATATGCAGAGTGTGTGCGTTAAACATGTGTGAATGAAACAAAAAGACAACTCTGGCTGTGTTTTTTGACGATTATAACAGAAAATATCAGAATATAGTCCTTTTTAATAACACATTTTGGTAAGAATTGTCAAAACTTTGCATTAATCTTGCTAAAACATTGCGGTTTTTCCTCCAGTCTTTAATTTATTGGCCTGTTCCCGTGCCGTCTAGCCACCTGCGAAACACTGTGGCACAAAGCCTTATTTACTGTACAATCATTTAAATAGGGCCATAGATTTCCCATCAAAAGATATGAGCCAAACAACACGTTCCTATTATCTGCTTATGGGTATTTATGAGGCTGTCTGTCCAAGCGCAGGGATAAAACTACTGCGCAGTCACTTTCGCTCGAGTCGGGAGCTGGATCGGCCCGACACAGACAAATCGCTTTATTAAACTGTGATGTTGAACGTAACTTAATTCTTACAGAGGAGATATTATGCTAATTCAAACACGGGTCTTTTAAGAGCGTTTTGACAGTTTTTCACCAGTATTTGTTTATTTGAAGTGTTTGTGTAATCCTGAAGAAAAGTCCTGTTTTCATGTGTCTCCTGTCTCCTTCCACAGATCTGGACTTACAAGTGAAAGATTCCAGGTCATAAATGTTCAAATTGTCACAAAATACAATAAGAAATGTCAGTTTGGCAGAGTGTAACTGTGAGTCAACTTTATGTACTGATGTGGACTTTGTGTCGTGGGATGTCCTGGATTTGTCAGGGTTTAGTTCAGGTTTAGTCCAGGTTTAGTTCAGGTTTAATCCAGGTTTAGTTCAGGTTTAGCCAAGGTTTAGTTTAGGATTTAGTCCAGGTGTAGTCCAGGTTTAATCCAAGTTTAGTCCAGGTTTAGTCCAGGTTTAGTTCAAATTTAGTCCAGGTTTAGTTCAGGGTTTAGTTCAGGGTTTTGTCCAGGTCTAGTCCAGATTTAGTTCAGGGTTTAGTTCAGGATTTAGTCCAGGTTTAGTTCAGGGTTTTGTCCAGGTCTAGTCCAGATTTAGTTCAGGGTTTAGTCCAAGTTTAGTCCAGGTTTATTCCAGGTTTAGTCCAGGTTTAGTTCAGGGTTTAGTTCAGGGTTTCGTCCAGGTCTAGTCCATGTTTAGTCCAGGTTTCGTCCAGGTCTAGTCCAGGTTTAGTTCAGGGTTTAGTCCAGGTCTAATTCAGGGTTTATTCCAAGTTTAGTTCTGGTTTAGTCCATGTTTAGTTGATGTTTAGTCCTGGTTTAGTTCTGGTTTAGTCCTGGTTTAGTCCTGATTTAGTCCTGGTTTAGTCCTGGTTTAGTCCAGGTCTAGTCCAGGTTTAGTCCAGGTTTAGTTCAGAATTTGTTTCGAGTTTGGTCCCAGTTTTCCTGAGTGTAGAATAAAACCTTTTCAGTCACAGTGGCTAAACTGAACCGTTTTGAGTCTGGATTTAAATGTTGTCAAAGTCTTGTCTCACATCTTAAGTGAACAGTTTAGTGACATAATCCTTTTCCTGCGCTGCAAACCTCATTCTCAGATCATTAAACATCATTGATTCTACATATTGATAAGAAAACGTCCACGATTTCAGCGCCACAAACTCCTCACAGTTTTACTAATTGTCCACGTTAGACAACTTTTGACTCATTTTGCATTTCCCTCAGTCTCATCTACAAACTGAATGCATCGAGCAACTTCCAAATAAATCAAGTAAATTCATTCCTTATCTCATTACGGCGTTGTCAGCTCATACTCCGAAATGTGAAATATGGACCCATTTAAAATTATATCAATATCTCTGTTTTGCACCAAATTACCCCAACTTTAAACATATCTACAAAGAAAAACAAAGTTGTACATCTAATGCGAGGTTGTTTATCAGCGAGTGTGTTGCTTCCTTTACCTGTCAGTACAAAGTCACGGCTCACCAGCTGACTGATCGCCCTCTCTGATTGGTTCCCTGTTGCCACGGCGCCGGGACATTAGCTTTATGATTGGTGGATAGACAGGAACAATTTTTTACTTAATTTTTGTCCCACTGGGCGAGCAGAATCCCCTTAAAGCGACTTTTAATAGGCATGTTTATTTACGTCACAAATGTTTTTGGACTTTATTTACACTTATTGAGTTATTTTCTTGCCACATGACTAAACTGAAATCTTTTAGCTTCAAATAATGGATGAAAGCGTTTCGTACAGTCATAAAAAAGCCGCTTAAACGCTTAAATTGTTGCGGAAATCCAGCGCACTACGGCAGCGGCAAACACATAACATGGCATTATTCACAATGCCACTAATGATCCAGTTCGCAAAAGAGATTAGTTGCAAATGAACTAATCAGTCGCGGGCTGCACACGGCTGCTGGGAGTGCGAGGGGCTGCAGGAGAAATTGGGTGAATTAGTAAGCAGTTATGATGATGGAGAGCGAATGACAGTTAGTTATGCAGCCAGCCAGAAAGATTCAAAGTTGTGTTTACGCGACTGTTTTATGTCTGTGCCGCATGTCTTTCTGCTTGATAAGAGAACTTTCCCTGGGCCTAATGAGTTTGGAGCCTTGGGCGTTTTAGATTGATGTGATGTGGGTTGAGGTGGTATAACTTTTGGAAATGTATTCCAGCGCAGTGCAATTATCAGAGTGATCAGTCTGGTGGACCTAAAAGGAGACGATATTGTGTAGCAGACGTCAATCTGAGGATCTGAGTGTGATCGGAGGGTTTAAAGGTCGTTTGGAGCTTGTTCTGTATCAAACTGGGGTCATTTATGTTTATATTCTGTCAACTGGACTAAAAGTTGTTGAGTGGTTTGGACGAGCAGCCAAACGTCTTCACTCCTGCAACTTTTTGTGCAGTTGACAGATTTGACTTTTTCTTTTCTACCTGGACAACGGCGGGTTTGCACAGATTACGAGAAAACTTTAACCTGCTTAAAACCGTAAAACCTTCATGAGCAACTGATGCCAACTATGTTCTTCTTGCATTTTCTTTTTAATATTTATACTAAAAACAAGGGCGACGCTGTACGTTTCTGGTTGGAGGAGCTAAGGTGGTGCTAAGGTCTTCAAAGTTGGTGCTCACTTAATGACAGGTGCGTTAGCGTCAGTGTAGTTAGCTCCTCCTTCAGACAGATATAAGGCCGTGTCCAGCAGGAATCTGACCAGAACTGAAGAAGAAGAATCGGCTTGAACGAGCAGCCAAACGTCTTCACTCCTCCAACTTTTATTTTCCAGTTGACAAATTTGAATTTTTCTTTTACTATGTTAATTTAGAGCAGGGGCGTCAAACTCATTTTCACTGAGGGCCACATCAGCAAAATGGCCGCCATCGAGGGCCAGATGTGACTGTGGCAGGATAAATGTCACTAAATGTAAACAAATGTCATGTAAAATAAATGTAACTACTTTTGAACTTGTTAAATAACTGTTTCTGTATTTATTACTTATTCAAGTTGCAAATATGACGTGTCTGTGTAACTGTGTATTTCCTGATAAACTGACATTTTTAAAAGTGTGGATCTGGTCAGAACCTTCAGCTCTGCTTCAAAAACAGACGTTTATTTTTTTTTAATTCATACTTAGCTCCATGTTTAGTGTCAAAATGTCGACGTAGATTGTACCGACCGCGCCTCATAAAACAAAAAACACAGATTTTCTCCTTAAAGCACAAACTTGTATTCACCTTTAGCATCTTTCTTGAAACTTCCTTCCACGCCCACAATTTTCCTCTTCCTGAACAATTTGGGATGATTATTTGCAAATATTTCTCAGTGTCACTTGTTGGGGAAATCTCATAAGTTTATTGTCAATACACATATTAAAGCGGCATAGACTTAAAATGACAGTCAAGTCTTAATTTACCTTCTGCCACATAAAATGACGTATTGGGCCGCATTTGGCCTTGAGTTTGACATATGTGATTTAGAGCCTTTTAACAATGGCGCGTACCCCCCTCCCTCTGACATGTTTGCTGTTTTAACCAGTTGGCTCCTGTAGTGATTTATAAAAGTGTTGTTTTATTGGCCTCTCATTTTGAACAACATTTTTAGTCAAGACTGGAAGACTCAGGACACGCTGGAGGGATTATGTCTCTCGTCTGGCCTGGGGTCCCACAGGAGGAGCTGGAGGACGTGTCTGGGGTGAGGGAAGTCTGGGAGTCCCTGTTTAGACTGATGCCCCCGTGATCCGGCCCTGGATAAGAGGAAGAACATGGATGGATGGAATAAACCAGAGAAGTGTGAATGCAGCCATAGACAGGGTTTCTTGCTCATAGATGTGCACTTAAGGGCATTTATACTCACACTTCTGTCACACACCAGTCTAATTTTTAGTTTTTTTTTCCACTATGTCTGTCCTTTTAAATACACATAAAAAGTCATTTTAAAATTATTCATATTCTGGTGGGAAACAGCTTGGATTAACATTCATTTCGTTCAGTTATAGATTTAGGATGTGCTGACTTTTGCACAAATCACGTCAAAAATGGGACTTAACTGTGGCTAAAACTGAAAATACTAAATCAGGACTAAACCAGGACTAGAACAGGATCAATCCAAGTTTACATGAGAGCAAACCGACGCTAAAACAACAATAATAAACCAGAGCGAGGACCCGTTGGAGGGACTATGTCTCTCTGGTCTGGGAACGTCTTGGGGTCCCACTGGAGAAGCTGGAGGACATGTCTGGGGTGAGGGAAGTCAGACTGCTGCCCCCACGACCCGGCCCCGGATAAGAGGAAGAAAATGAACGGATGTGTTATGAAAATGGGACAAACTCTTTGGAGAAGTTCTGGTGGTGCAGGTTTTAGCAAATGTTGTACATGATAGTCGAAGCAGTGTTGTTTATATTGTTGTTTTTGAGACAGACGTGCAATTAAAAAGAGACGTCATTTTACTCAGAACAGTATAAAAGTTAAATAATGCAAACAGAATATGGCGTCGAGTGCTGCGTGGGAGCGTGTAGAGTTCAAATATGTAGACAGGTGCTCTTTGGAGAGGTGCGTCTTTTTAACTTGAAAATACTTCAGTAGTCTGTGCGCGGAAATCTCAAAAACGCGTCAAAAATCAGACAAGAGACCGAGGCACTTTGTTTAGAAAAGTTAAAAAGGCTTTATTTTGTCTTGGCTATTAAAGATAAAACGTATGAACCAACACAGTTGTAGCATGTATTTGCGTGCTAACTTATGGGTGAATGAATTGGGCTGAGTTTGACTGAGATCAGAAGACTGGGATTCGACTGCTGGAGCTGGTGTAGTAAGTAAGAAATGCAGCAAGAGGCAGGGATTATGTTGGGTACTGGCACCGTATATTAAAGTGAATAGTACAACATAATATTTACAGAAACAAAAATAGTGAAACACAAAATAGTAATATAATAATGAAAACAATAATGAAACCCCCAAATATTTACACTCTGCAGATTTGATAGGTAAGTGCACTTTAAGTTCTAGTTGGTCGAGATGAGTTAGTAGCAACAGAAGGAAGAAAATGAAAAGAAGTACTCCGTACGGGTGGCGTCCACTTATTACTGACTTTCCAATGTTTGAGAGTATGAGTTCTTTGCGTAGTATCCGTTTGTATTGTTCATTGGAATAGTGTCCATTGGCTTTGATCACAGTTAAGTCAGCAAAAGATTGAAAGAGTGGGGGGACAGGCTGTGTCAGCCTCCTACCAGACCCGTAGGGTGAGATGATGAAGATGTAGGTTCCGGTCTTAGCTCGCCATCCTAATCAAGAACACCTGGCCTGTATTTGGATAAACAGGATTACTTAAGTGACTTGAATAAAAATCAAATGTCTAAATTAATTAACCCAAACTAGGTTACATTGCTCAATTTCATTGTGTACACGGATCAATTTACTATTCTGAATACAATTGTAATTAAATAATTTCTGAACAAGGTGCAGTGTTAACCTTGCAGGTTTTCACATGAGTGCATTTAAAACAACCATTTAGCAATAATTGAGTCTTAAATTACTGGCATAACATTGAATAACCAGTTCCTAAGAAAGTGCTAAATGCGCCAAAAAGGCACTACATATGGTTTACAATAAGCACAACAAGAAACCAGCGTTAGCCCGAGCATGCTAATGCTAAGCTAGTTAGCTTAGCGTCGGATGCCAACAGCGCGTTTCATTCATTCAAAACTCACCAATTCCTAAGTTTAACATCGCATGATGGCGGCAACGGACTCCCCACGGACCGGAGGTTAGCTCTACAATATTAAAAGTGGACTACTTAGTTTGTTGAAGCTTACAAAACACAGAAAGGAGCGAATGTTGTTAATTGTTTGAGACTAACCTTTTCACAGCTGCCTCGGTAGCTTCCCCCACAGCTCTGACTGGGAAGCTGCCGGCACAGATTGAAAAGGTGCTCTGTGTGCTGTGATTGGCCAACGCGGGTCACGTAATTAGGGGTGCGGTTACGTATGGCACGTATGAGAGACGGAGGGCAGGAATAAATATATAAATGCAGCTTTTATATAAACAAGATTTAACGGCAGGTCAAAGTAGGAGTTTAGTAAAACGTTTTTAATAAGACAGAGTTTCAACCTGGGTTACACAGTGTTCATCAGGACAACTACCGACATGTAGTGACCAACAACAGACGCAGACACATTTTAGACATTTTAGCCAAAAGAAAACAACTGAATTTTGTTTTTTACAGTTTAATCACTGGGTTTCAGATGCCCACGTGACGTTACGTTGTTTCCTCATCAAAAACAGACCTGGATATGTGTTGCACCTTCACATCACGAGTTGGAACGGTGCATTTTGAGCTTTGGAGATGTAGACAGACTCATAATGCAGGGTTAATGAAACAAAACACAACTCTAGGTGTGTTTTTGATGAGGAAACTGTGATATAACGTGACCTAAACCTCACACGAGTCCGTTTTGTGTAATACAGGAGCTTTAAGTCGTAGATGTTGTAGTCAATACCGGCTTACGTTACCTTTAAAAGTGCACTGCAGCAGCTCGGACCTGTAATGAAAGCCTCCTATCCCCCGTCTCTATCCACTGTCACTATCATATTACCGCAGACATCACCAAAGAAAACGCTAACAAGAAACTCACCCACGGATGAGCTTGGAATCCCAGCAGGATCACATGCCGCATTACGGAAAACTTCATTACAATTTCTCATTTTGGTGGTGTAGAGCCGGTCCCTCTCGGCCTAAACGCATTTACATAGACTCTGTATGCGGCGGCGGCGTCGTGTTTGTCTTATTGTCCACGCAAGGCAATTATTAAAGGAGGAACGGCTGTGATGTGCCTTCTGATTGGATGCTAAAAGATCGTACTTGTGGTGAGTAATAAAATCAGTTGTGCTAATGCTCTTTCTGGAAATTTAAATAGAGGTTTGGCCTTGGACCGAGACGCAAAGAGCAGCTGGACCGAGGAATAAAACAGAGTAAATGATCGTAAATCTGCATAAACTCTGGTTTCGGTGATGGGTTTATTCTGCATTCTGCTTTCACTGAGTTTTTTTAAGTTGTAGTTGATCACGGAAAGATGGTTCAGTCAGCGTAAACACAAGTAAAGTAAATCCATGCAGTTGTGTTTTAGCGTCTGTTGTGTACTTCAGTAACAGACCTCAGAGTAGTTATCCTCATGATTAATCTTGTTATAATAATGCAGTTTTAAGCTCCACTTCTCTATACGGTCTGATACTCTGCACTATCACTACCAGGCTGGAGTTAAAGGCTAAATACGAGTTTGTTCTTGGTGTTTTGCCTGGTAAAAATCTCACGTTGTGGGTTAAAAACATGTTTATGCAGTAGAATAACATGATGTCCAAACTTTTGTCATTAACAGTCACATATAAAAACACAGACAAAGCTGAGGCCGATTGAGGGACATAGACTGGACACAAATACAGTAAATACTTCAAATCTGTGTTATTATTACAAGCTAGACTGAAACAACAGACCTTTATTCACTCTTACATCCTCACAGGACACGTTAAATATTTGATATGGGTTTGTTAAAGATGATTTTCAGATATGTACAGTAAAAGGTAATGTTTAAAATAATATGGGCCGAGTAAAATTGGTCTGAGGGCCGTATTTAGCCCCGGGGCCACAGTTTGGGCATGTCTGGTCTACGGAAAAGCAGGTTCGACATCGTTATCGGAAAAACAACTTATGGTGAAATCAAACCTGCATCATCTAAAGTGGCAATGTGATTTTAACTTTTCTACAGAGACATATTTGCTATTTGTGGAAAATATGAAGGGGGTGTGTAATCGCCCGGATAACAACTTTAGCGGTTAAAAGAGGAACAGAGCAGAGCTGAGACAATTAGTCCAGTGCAGACCCAAGTGCGTTTAGTTTTCACCATAAACTTTACAAGGAAACAAGAAAAAAGTTTAAAAAATCAGCCTTTGCAGTACCTGTTACACTTGCAGTACCTGTTACACTTGCAGTACCTGTTACACTTGCAGCCCCCTCTCACGTAGCCACTGAGATTGTTCCTTTTATAGAGCCTCTCCCTAATTGGCTGAGCCCATTCGGTATAACAGGTAAGTCTTTCTCAAATCCAGTTCTCTTGTTAAAATTCAGCTCCAATCAATCAATGTAAGAATTTATTCAATTAAGTTGCTAATTAAAATAGAGCTCCGTTTTACTTCAATTGTTTTAACAGTGGAAACTAATCACATTCCCCACAAAGCTAAAATACACAACACCCCTCCTTGTTAACTCCCAGTGGTCTACCCCGGAACCTTCTTAAGGTGCTTCGGCTCCCCGGGGACTCATTTGGCCGAAACACGTAAGGCAGACAACACGGGTAAGTTAAAATTTGCACAATTACAATCAATTCAGTGATACACATTTCTCAATAAAACGTTTTAAACGCTTGTGTATGTCCTTTCTTTCTGCAGCCTCCATGATGCTAATGGACTAGCTACATTACAGGGTGGGTGTAAAATGTAAGTGTTTTGAATGGACCAAACTGACTGAAATAATGGGAACCTTTTGTGACTCCAGCCTTTGGGACGATGGACGGAAATGATGCTTTGGCTTTGGTGTGTTTACGTTCATTGACATGCATGGTCCCAATCAAATAATAAATAAATAAAATCTGTCAGAAGAGAACAACACTGTATTTATAAGGGAATATCTCAGCTCTTTGTTAATCACTGATACGGGGACTCTTAACACACGATCACATGATTTTATTCGCTAAATCGTCTTTCTCTGTTGTTATGAGTCAGTGGATTAGTTAAAATGAGATTAAAACATGCACAAGTTTTCAAACGTTTGCACATGTGACAAAGAAATGGGTGATGTTAAAGTGAGTTTGCACCAATTAGTGAGTGTGTGTGAAAGAAAGAGGAGTTGTGTATCTGAAATTGAGCGATTGTGTGTGAATAAATTGGTGCGGATGTTCATAGAAATGTCGTATTTGAGGTGAGATGTGTTGGATTAGATGTACCATATGTTTACAGGTCTTTCATCGACACCAAACTGTTCTTATTTACAGGTGGAGACGAGTATTTACGCTATAACCCGTCACCAAACGTCTTTCCCGTTTTTTTTAAAGATCAATGTAATGTCGTGCACTGTCCCCGTCTAAATAAAAGCAGATCACTGTTAATCTTAAGTCTAAGGACCAGTCACACTACAACTGAGGTGGAAAAAACAGATTTTTTTCACTGTTTTGCTTCAGAAAAATGGAAAATATTTCAAGGACAAGCAAAACTGGATAATAATCTGGTGATAAACATTTATTTTCACACCTGCTGTTGTTTTTAATGTTTTAAATAGACGTATGTTCTTATTTGTGCTTGATTTTTATTTGTATTTTTCTGTATTTTAACAAGGCGCCCGTGAAAAGGAGAGTGTGAGCGCTCGCCCTGCATAAATAAAGATAAATAAATAAAATAAAACTAGTCTGGGAAGCTTCCATGTTGTCCTCTTGATGCATGCTTTTATTTCACTTTTTATATACTTTTTTTATCCTTTTTTTTATATACTCGTCATATATTTCCACAGTATTTAGTTTTAGTCACACACTGATGACAGAACAGCGAGGTCGTGCGTTTAGTGGCGTGATATTGCAGTCACGTCTGTGCCACTCTGCCCCAGGTCGACTTTGGCAGCAGGTCGCTCACCGTCACGCGGAGCCGACATTCGCAGGAGTGTGAACCGGGTCAATGTCACTCCGACTCCAAATATTTGAACTCGTCTCCGTTTGTTTGATTCCCCGCAGCAGAGTGGAACCGGCGCCAAAGCAGACACTGGAGCGGAGATTAAAGTGAATCTATCTGTGCGTCTGTGTCACAAAAAACGCTTCAATGTCGGGTTGTGTTTGACGAAAGAGACTCAAGATCGACTAAACACACGCCCTGCAGATCCATTGGTCAGCTAAAAAGGGGGCGGGGCAAAAGCTTTAAAAACGATTACGAATCTCTGCAGATCTGAGCCAAACTGCACTTACAAGACTACACCAGCAGGGGGAGTTCAGGCAAAAACAACTATTTATAGCACAAGGAAACATAAAGACAGATTAAACTTGTAAATTGTGAGTTTAATCTGCCTTTTTACATAGAAATACCAAAAAATATCTGATATATCTCGATCTGTACATCTAAAAATGACGTCATCAACCAATTAATCGAGTAAAAAAACTAAATTACTACAGCTCTACTTCAGTGTAAACTTCTTTTAAGTGTCAGTTCCATTACACTGCTCCTCCAGAAAAACTCTGTGGAATAATCTTTACAAAATTGACCTGTTTTGCTCGTGGAGGGTCTGTGTAAAGCCGGCCTCCTCGTGACCGAGCTTTGAAATAAAAAATCCACACGCTTTTAACTGACAGCGTGTTTTGACTCTGGGAGAACATTTCACAGCCAAACAATGGCCCAGTCTTCATCTGCGTCTCCAGGAGCTCGGGCGTGTAAAGGGCTCGGGATTGGTCACACGGAGCGAGAGGGACCGGCTGGAGGAGGAGGCAGAGGACGACGTGAAGCTCGACGGAGAGGCCAGAAGTACTTTTATTTACTCTGAGATACATGCAGGTCTTGTAAAATACTGCAGATAAAATCAAATCATGTTTGCAGTGTGGGAGTGTGAGTTTTGTTAAGTAAAAGTGCAGAGACAGAGGAGGAAAAGTAAAAGTATCACATGAAAAAATCGACTTAAGTAAAAGTATTTAAGTACCTGTTTAAAAATGTACTTTAAGAATAAAAAGTAAAAGTATTTCTCACAACTTAATTAATTAAATTTGCTAAAGTGCTGTTGTACTGCTCATTGATTATAACATATACACATTTACTTCTTTTGGTCAATACAAATCAATTTATTCTTAATACATTTATTTATTTATTTATTTATTTTTTTTTTGTTATGAATTTGGTGTATTTTTTATTTTATTTTACTCTTTTTTGTTTTTGAAAAAGTTAGTCAAGATATTACCACAAATATGGTAAAAACAACCCTTCAAGTCATATGAAAAGTACTTTTTACTTTTCAGTCCTGTTCAAAAACATATAGTGAAGTAGAAAGTACAGAAATATATAAATAACACGTCAGAATTAATGTATTTTTGAATCACTTTGAAAACAAGTCTCACTAAACAATAACTCAAACTGGCCAGACGTCTCAAACTGGGGGTCATCTTGCATTTATAAACTATTTTATAACCATTTCTGTTCAAAAACATCTTAACATTAACCAATGAAGAGTTTTTCAGGTCGACGGAGGACGTGTCAGGTAAAATAAAGATGTGGAGGTTGTCAGAATATCATAAATAAAACAGGAGTCACAGGGAAAAAAAGTTTGGGAACCTGTTGAAGACAAGAATATTTTAAATAGTCCATTATACAAATCTAATAATGTCAGAAAAAACATAAATTCCATTTCATAATTACATAACAGGTCTATGCAATAAAAGGCAGAGCTAACAAAAAAGTTGCCGATATTTAAAAATGTTACTCTGACTTAAAGAAAATACTCATCATGGCTTAAAATATTGAGAACTTGAAGTAACTAAACCTCCTGAACCAAGTGTGTTTCCTCTGCTTCTTCTGTGTGGTCCTTTAATTCTGTTACAGTCAGACTACAGCTCTCTACTGCCCCCCGGTGGTGTCCAAACCGCACTGCGCGTCCCCTGTGCCAGTGCAGCTTGCGTTGGTGCGTCACGGTTTGCTGGACGCCTCTGTGTGCGCACCTGGCTGTGTAGTGACTGTGTGTCTTATTTAAACTACAGATTAGCGGAAGAGAGGAGGCAGCAGAGCAAAACGGACAGATATACAAACACACAGAGCGGCGCGGAGGTGCGGGAGGAGGATGGAGGGAGGAGGATGGAGAGAGGAGAGTGCTCTGGGCAAAACTGTGTGTGCGATTTCAAAACAATGTCTTTTGCGGTTATTATATCAGTCTGTTATCAAGGATCAGCTGATATAATAACGACTTTAAACCCTTTTTACTTGGATCTGTCGAGTCTTTGTGAGACAGTTTAGAAATAGGCTGTAATATTGAGGAAGTGCTAGAATAAAGGCCCTATGTTCGTGTAAAATACCGGCTGCAAACCTTGACACACAGCACAGTAAGAGGCTTATAAAGGAGAAAGTGTGTAAGACGAGTAGAAAGAGCAGTAAAGGTGCTGACATGTTCATGGGTTTATGCGTTGATTTTGTTTGAACTGGACGTGGCTTTTGAATATCACAAAAAAATGGGAGAAATATCAGCACATTCATAAGGCTGCAGTTGTGTGTTTTCATTTAAATACACTGTCTGGCCAAAAAAAAGGTCACACACACTTTAATATTTGGTTATTGGCTGTGTCATTGTTTCGATTTCGCTTCTTCATCGTCACAACATTTATTTCCATCCAGTGTTGCATTAATTTTCCACTTGTTGCATTGATGCTGATCGAGTCTGACGCTGCTCAAAGCTTCTCCAGCACAAAGATTCTCAATGGGGTTAAGGTCTGGACTCTGTGGTGGACGATCCATGTGTGAAATTTGAGCACATTTCACAATTTAAGCCCGATGAATCCTGGCATTGTCGTCTTGGAATATGCCCAAAAATCCATTGATGGAATAACCTGGTCATTCAGTATATTCAGACGTCAGCTGACCTCATTCTGCTGAACCTAGACCTGACTCGTACCTATTTGCTTAGTTAAATCCAGGTGGAGACAGTGTTATGTGGCGCCCCCTGGAGGTGTTTAAAGCAAACGTACCAGTCACATCAGTGCTCTCCAACAAATGAAGCGTTGGCTAAACTGAATTGTCTTTTGTTTCATGGGTCACGTTAATCCGTTTCAAATGTACAGACCTGCGCTGAAAGACAAAAAGTTGCTGGATTTGTGTAAAAATAAAATGGAAAGCCACTGTGTGCAATAAAATTATGTTTAGATTTTGAAACTTATCTGCAAATCCTTGTGAATGCTCACGTTTATCTTATGTCTAATCCTGAAGATTCAACTTGTTATGTTTATTTATTATTTCATTCAGTCTACACAGATACACGCAGCACTAAATGTCCTTAAAAGTCTTTAGTTTTCCAGAGTTCTGTATCTTAAATGAATCAAACGCACCGAGAGCAGAGGCGCAGTGACAAACTGTGTGGAGCTGGACAGTGTGGAGATTTATTTGTGTGAAGCTCTGGTCTCTGCCTGTGGAGACGGGGATAATTCATGATCACATATGGTTCTCTGCTTTGTGTTGTACATATTTAAACATACTGATGGCACTTATTACTCTCTGATACAAGACAGGAGCGGTCCAGGACGGAATCTCACTGAACAATACAGAAAAAACAGAAAGAAAACTACTCTCCATGTGTCTTTAACTTCCTCAAAAGGCATTTAGGAAGAGGTAGGGAATTGTGTCGAACGTTGTTTTACTGCCACACCCCCTTTAAACATGATATATTTTCACGAGGAAGTCTGTTGTACGAAAAAAAAGTTCTTAAAATGATTTTATTGGTCACTTGCAGTGTTGATCCGGTGGTGTTTTGGTGGTTCTTCAAAGTCCTGTGTTTTTGTGAAAGAGAAACAGGGATTGTAATGTCTCGCTCTTTTTATTTTAACCGGTTTACTATTTGCAAAATGGTGCTGCACAAAATCAAACATCAAGTATAATATCCGAAGTCCGAACACATCCAAATGAAAACAAAATCATGTTTTCTCAGGTTGATTAAAACGGATCTAACTTCGGCCAATCGAGCTGCGTCTGTACAACTGTAAATACGTCGTGTTTTTGTCGTCGAACTGTGTTTGAGCAACTTCTGTCAGATAATTTTTTACGTGCACCGATGTTTAGGTGGAAAAATGTGACATAATTTCATCAGCATTTCCTAAAAAACGTTTGATTGTATGAAAAAAACACACTATGATGAGCACAAATCCTTCCAAACAGCTCATAAATGTTCAACGTTATCACTGATGTAGCCGCTTTAGGCCCATAGTTTCCTTTGCGACCTCAGCTGTCACTCAGAGCCGTGAACTCCGCCGTGGGTGTTTTAAGGTAACGCAGCTTTGAGACAGACAGATCTGCTTTGTTTTGTCTCTGATATAAAACAAAACATAAAAAGTTTCTCTATCACTCTGCTGCTCTCAAATATAGCAACGCAATCGCAGGTAATTACAAGCCCTGAACTTTAAGGCCTGCTCTATATCAGGCATTGATCTGTTTATCCCATTGATCTGTTTACACTACAAAGATAAATCACTGTTGATAATGTGCGCAGTGTCTGGAGTCATTTTTACCCGGCACATCCTCCGTCATCCTCGTCTCAAACGTTGGGCTTTCAAATCAAAGATGAGAGTCTCTTGTGTGAGTCTCCTCCGTCTAAAAATACATTCTGTTTGTGGTGTGATGTTATGTGGGACGTCGGGATCCTCCTTTTACGGGACGGTACAGCACCTGGTAAAATAAAAATAAAAAAAGAAACGATGTGAAATGAAAATTCTAATTCTAAATGTTACAAACCGTTTCCTGGGGAGAAAGAAAAGTAACGCAAGATAGAATATAATCAGTAGCTTCTTTTAATGTTGGGAAAGTAAGGAGTATAAACACATTTAAGGTTATATTACAAAATAAAAGTCAACAAAAAGAGGCTAAAATTTTAGATATAATGCTAAACCAAAAGTAAAGTTTCTCCGTTATAGGTTTAAGTACAAAATTCACAAAAAAACACTCAATGTTCAAAGTCAGTAAGTCGGCAGTGAACAAAACCAGGCAGCGAGGAGTGAAAGGGGGCGGGTCCTTTTAAACTGGAGCGGCCGCAGGTGGAGGGCGACGATTGGCCGGGCCTTTGATTGTCCGTCCAATCACACGTAGAGCGGGGCTGTCGATCAACTGCCAGCTGAGGGGCCGAGAGAAAGACAGAGTGTGTGAAGTGTGAGTCAAAACCTCCTCCCTCTTAGACGTGAGACGCTGGAATCAGGCGCCGCGGTGTTGACCTTGTTGTTGTTGTGTCTTCAGGCAAGACACTTCACCCACATTGCCTAGTACGAGTGTGGAGTGTGTAAGTGATGGTGAAGGTCTAAGGAGCGTCTGTCGGTCCACCTCAGGGCAGATATTACAAAATGTCTTCCTTTCTGTCTTTCTTTCTTCTTTATTTGTCAGGAGCCGTGTACAAATGCATTAATCTCACAAAAGAAAAGATGATTTGTACCAGATGCAGCTGCTGTTTCTTTTCATTTGCAGGTGAACACACATTAAAACACACATTTCAGCACAATTATATTATAACACTAAAGGTTTATCATTGCAGGAAAAGACAATAAAATGTCCACATGTCCCGTACAGTATGTTTCCTTCAGTCCAAACACATTTAAAAAATCTATTATGTGCAGGTTTTTACAGTGAAACAGAGCAAAACTATTTAACTAGACTGATTTTGACGCATTTGATCATCTACAATGTACAAATTTCTAGTAAAATTATTCAAATCTACAGAAATTTAACCAACGAATGAACAAATGGAATCACGTTTATGTCGACAAAGTCCTGCAAATAGAAGATTAGTGTAGATTTAGTATGTCAACTCTTTTCATTTCAGCGTCTTTAAAATGCTTTAAACTGGATTTCGAGCGATGATCGTGTAACTACGGCAACAACTCAATAAAATATGCGATTTTTTTTTTTATGAGTGTGTCGTCCATAAAAGTGATGTGACTGAAATCTAGGAATATCTGTTTTTTAATAAGCAAAGAAAAGAACAAAACTAGTTTAAATGTCAGAAAAAAACAAGGTCAGATGTAAAAATACCAACAAGTTAAAGCTGCACTATGTAACTTTTCTGGTGGAGAGTATGCCAGACACTTGTAATGTCCCAAAGTGCATGAGACTTATTTAATTATTACCTGGTTTTCCTTTAAGGTTTGATTAAAGTTCATTTGGTTTTACATTCACAGTTTGGTAAATAGACGTGTGGCGTTTGTGTGATTTCTGTGCGGGAGGAGAACGTGGCTGAAAACTGCACGTTGAGGTGTTTTTTGTCGTGTTTTGATTGAAATAGTGGTGCGTTTGGGGTTCGTGTTCCTCTTAGGCAGAGTCTGGGCAGTTTGTGGTGTCAGCAGCATGTCAGCAGTGCAGTCCCAGCGTTAACACCGTCTGCATCAGATGTACCGAGGCGCCACGCGGGCTCTGCAACGTTAGACGCCTTCCCCGAGATACTGTTCACTCCAGGAATATTAAATGACATTGGATTTAAGAAGGGAAATGCTTTTTACGTGCATTTTGATATCACCTTGTTTGCATTTTATGTGGGAGTGCGATTCTTTATCCAGATTAGGTTTGTGTACTTTTTAACTATTTCAGCATCAGCTCCAGTCTCTCTCTCTAAAAACTTCAAATCAGGCGAGAAATCTAGAGGTAATAATGGACTCAGACTTGAACTTTAACAGACACATCAAATCAATAACATCTGCAGCTTTTTAACATCTAATAACATGTCAAAAATCAAAGGTAAACTGTCAAAACCAGACTCAGAGACTTGTCCTGCATTTGTGTCCAGTAGATTAGACGACTGTAACGTCCTGATCACTGGACTCTCCAAACGAGCCACAGAACAGAACATCCAGAACATCCAGAACATCCAGAACATCCAGAACATCTAGAACATCCAGAACATCCAGAACATCCAGAACATCCAGAACATCCAGAACACTGCTGCTCGGGCCAGGACTAGAACCAGGAAGTACAAGCACATGTGTCCTGTGCTCAGGTCTGTGTGAACAAGTCTCTCATGGACCAGCACCAAAGAACATCTCCCACATGAGCCACAAGAACCATCTCACATGAGGAGGACTAAACCAGGACTAAACCAGGACTAAACCAGGACTAAACCAGGATTAAAGCAGGACTAAACCAGGGCTAAACCAGGACTAAACCAGGACTAAACCAGGATTAAACCAGGACTAAACCAGGACTAAAGCACTCTTCTCTTTTAATGTTAATATTATGATGATTATTTATCTTTTGATTTTGTTGTATTGTGATTTTAATGTCTTTCTTATTCTGTAAAGTACTTTCCTTGTGTACAAATTGTTTTGTACAAATAAACTTGCTTTGTCTGTTTCATTCAAGCTTCAGTCTTGTTGTCAGTTTTGTATTGTTTCACTCCTGGTTTATAAAGCTCATATGTAACTTTTTAGTAGATTTCATAACAGTCTGAGCTGATGTTGAGTTAATGGATGTGTAAATCTCGTGTTGCTTCACTCCCATAAAGTCTCTGTTCACGTCAAAGAAGCACAATGTAACTTTTCTAGAGGAGGGTTCACCACGTGTTTGTCTCTGAAATATTATTGATTTTGCCCGGAATGTTCCACAGTGTGGCATTAAATATATGTATCCCCACAGACACAGCAGGTGACACCAATAAATCAAGTTACAGGTCAGATCTGTGGGGAGGGGAGATATTTTATGCATCAGTAATTGAATAAATGTAAGATATATAAAATGACATGTATTTGGAGTCACACTCATCTTTTTCAATAATCTTACAAAAACATTATATAAGAGACATAGATGTTTAATTTAGAAAAGATTCTTATTTTCAATTTTACATAAATGCATCTTTTTCAGGCAGACTCAGATGTGTTTGCTCCTATAGAACATGGCTCTGTCGGTTGTGTAATCCCATACAATATGCAATTACAATGACCACATTGTGTAACTCAGGTAATGGCATGTTAATCCACACATATCAAAACAGCACACGGCGTTTTGTGGCACAAAGAGCTCTTGGAGCCATCTTCCTGCGAATCATGTTACACAACACACCTGTGTAATGGAGGCTGGAGTGAGCTGGACTCCAATTACCTTCAGATGTTTGGGCGGCTGTTGAAATGACCACATGCCTGTTCAAGCATAATAGGCCCTGGTTACTTAACATGTGCTGCAGCTCTCAGAAAAGACATGGAGAAAGACATAAAGGCAAAGCATTTTCTGCACAGTTTAATGTCGCGCTTCTGTTTAAACCTATTGAACCTGTTTCTGTGTTTGTGACTTTTCTGCACTCTTCAAAATGATGACAGAGATTGGATCATTTTTCACCATTTCCTGAGGTGCAATGAAGACATGACAAAATGAAGAGGCCTGGTCATACAAAAAACATCGTAGTGTGGGTGGAGTAGGGTTATTTTTGGTTATTACTGTTATTACTGTGTCACTTAGAGAGGAGTCCAGGTCCAGTACCTCCCTCTGACACGCTGCTGTTTGGATGAAATAGACTCGTGTAGTGCGTTTTCTGGTGGTTTAATCAAACAGTGGCTTAAGCAGGTTACACACACAGACGGTGAATTGTAGGACAACACAAATATAGTACAGTAACGAGCAAAAATGAAGTGGTCAACGGAAAATACGGCCACCCAGCGTCTCCCCTCTCCACCTCCCAGCAAGCAGGAACCAAAATACCTACATGGCTCCTACAGAAATGTTTAAGTTGGCTTTAACTTTGCAGCGCTTTAGCTTGGGACTGGGGTCAACCAAATTTGTCCAAACGGCGACGTCTAACAGAGGATCAAAGTCATGGAACACATGACCTGCCCATGTCAGGAACTGTGGGTCCTGTTCAACCTTCAAGAACAAGACTCTGAAACACTGGGTGAAAAATAATCAAACATGCTCACACAGATAGATTATTTTCTTATCTGTCTGTTGTGGTGCACTTGTTGTCATGTCTTTGTGCACTTTTTTCTGTAAATGTTCTGTTTTTAGGACAACAGATGTAAACGAGCTATTGTGCTAATTCCGGCATATTTACATTGATGCTGTTTGTTGACATGTTGATTAATATGCACTGTCCTAATTAAAATAAATAAAATAACAATAAAAACAGTGAATAGTTCATGTTTGTTGTGTGTTGTGTTATTTACAGTGAACCCTGGTCGTTAATAAAAGTGCAAGTGCTACACAATAAAATAAAGTGTTTAAACGACATGGAGCACAGGAAAAATGTAACACAACCAAGATCTCAAGTTTATATTTAAAACGACAGTATGTGCGTACCAAATTTTAATTTATAAAGCATATTATTTGTTTGTTTGTTTTTCTTTGAGGTAAATATGTAGTAGAATTTCCTTGTAAATATTCTACATGATTTCAGTCTAAAAAAACACTTATGCGACTAAAGTTCTGAGCATAAAGTGATGACATACCTGAAACAGCCCGTAAAAAAGCACTCCTCCCAGCTATAATAGGCCTTGTTATGTAATTATTATAGTTTGTGTCTTGCAGATGTGGCAGGAGATTTTAACAAGGCGTCGAGTGAGACCTGATGGCGCCGTAGTTTAAGCGTAACACCTGAATCCGCTCGATGTTTCCGCTTGATTTCTCCTGTTGTCTTCTGGCGCGCACCTATTACTTTTATTCCAAACAGATGGAGCTAAAACGCAGGAGCAGAGCCAGGAGGGATGGGAGGAAGGCAGGTGAATCGAAGAGGAAAGGAAGTAGGAAAAGACTGTAGATCCATGTGCCTAGAGGAAACCCAATCAGAGAGCGTGGAGAAGGAGTCTCAGCTTTGTTTACAACAGCCTGCAGCTCTTAGTTATCGGGCCTTGAGCTGCTGCAGGTTTGATTAACATGCACTGGTGAATCACACTCTGCCGGTGGCTCTGTGTGTGCACCTGGTGAGTCCCGGACAACAACAACGTAAAAGTTTTAAATGCTATTAGAAGTGTGATATTTGTACTTCCATTCATCTATTTTCAATTCAGTTTGTTTTTGTATAGGTCAGCGTCACAAAAGCAGACGCCTCGCAGGGTTTTACAAAATTATCCTCCCAGACCCTCCTTCTCGGACTGAAAAACCTCAACAACAAAAACAAAAAGAGTGAGAAAAGAGGAGTCTTTGTAGAACAGCTCATCCATTTGAAGTTTGTAGAGCCGTTGTGTGATGATGATGAGGCTGGTGCTCGAGTGCAGGAGGCTTTTCTGGACAAAGTCACTCAGAAAATCCGTGTTTATTGTCAATTGTTTTGTTTAATTCACCTTTGAATACAGGTTTAGCCAATTAACCATTGTTTTTCAGACCAAGCTCTGAACCTACAAATGCTTTAAGTGTCACTGTGTCTTTTATGGAGACAAAATAACAACAAAGAAAGGTTTGGTTCAGGCCTGTTATAAGACGTGGCCTCTGCTCACTGCACTCAACACTAGTCTGTAAAAATAAACTGACGCACACTGAGATTCACTGCAGAAAGAACAATTGCTGCTGTTTTACAAATGCAAATGTTTCCGTGGCCTTAGTTTTGTCAAATTATCCTTTAATCATCAGATGCAGATCGCTAACTCCGCAGTTGCCACCTGATATCCTCCAGAGGAAACACAACTAAAAGGCTCATCAATACAATGTCTCAGGTATCACATAACGCAGGGAACAGGAAAACCCTGACATCCAAGTCTGACAGCCATAGATTGGATTCTTAAGCTCTTATTTTTGATGATAAATCCTTGTACAAACCACAATGAGCAAAGCGAAATGAGGGATCAGATTCAGCTGCATCTCTAAACAAACTCACTGAGGCGGGAGATTCTGTGGGGAAAAAACTGACTGTCACTTGTTCAAGTTTGTTGTTACTTCTGATCATTTTAGATGTAATCTCTAAATCAGGGATAATGAATTTGGTGAAGAGAGTGGATTTGTGAGAGTAAAAATAATAATATAATAATATAATTCAGTTCATTCACTCCAGTCACAGCTGCCTGATGGAAGCTGACCTCTGACCCCCCTCTGACCATCACAATAAGAGTGAAGTGGTCTCCCATCCAACTCCTGACCAGACCCAACCCTGCTTAGCTTCCAAACTCTAACAAGATCAGGCAGGGACATACAGCACAAAACAGCAAACACTAACTGGTTCAAATCGATGTTTTTAGATTATTTTTTTAGCCCCATGAAGGAAATGTAAGTATGTTCATGTTGTGAAAATAATATTCTTATTATATGTCTTGAAATGCATTTGATCTGTGTCAGTGTGTCAGACAGTAACGTGTGTGAAGTTCTGTCTCCATCCCACAGGAAACTCTCTGTTTAAGTGTCAAAGTTCATTATCTCATGGTGTGAAACAAAAGGGGTGTGGCTTTGTCATTCTGGTATAAATGCTCAGAGCAGAGAGGGGGGGGGGGGGGACTAAGGACCAGGGGGAGAGACGCTCTAGAGGAGAGACTCAGAGAGACTTGAGATGCCTGAAGGGTCTGACCCTGTCCTGACCGTATCTGCTGTAACAAAGAATAAACCTTTTTTTTGTTTGCATTTCAAAACCCACCGGGCTTCATAAATGGATTAGTTTTTATCTAGAAATGTAACTTTTCCACAACAGCCCATAGATTTGTTTGCAGATTGAAGAATGAAATTGGGATCATGGGCATCAATTTGCAGAAGCATAAATTGAACATTGAGGCCTCAGTGTGTGCCCTGGACCTCCAGACAATCATGTTCACAGACGTCTCTGTTGTGATTTCTTCAGCATCATCCCAGCAGTAATTCACAGGCGTAAATGACACCATGAGCAGATTGTTGTCTCCTCACAGTTTCCTGAAGAAAAGACAGATCTTGTTATTTGCCGTGCTGCTACAATGTCTTTGTAGAATGTTCAAAGTGTGTATTACCTCAAGTTCAGAACAGCCTTAAGTAAAAGTATGTCAGAGGTGTCTTTATGAGAAAAACAAGTTATTTCTCATTAGAGCTTTCGAGGAGTCCATGTGGGTTACACAGATAAAACTACTCTGCTTTGTGCTTATTGTGCTTTAAGAATGCAAATTGCCCATTAATGTAATAAAGCAGTTGTTGTCCTTTAAAGACGGAGGCAGGGCATGCAGACTGTCTATGGACCTGTGGGAGAAGGAGGAGACAGATAAACCATAAACACGAGTAAAGCAGAGGAGAGGAGATGGCTTCTGTGTCTTGATCAAAGTCTGAATATTCACAGCACTCTCCGCTCCAAGATTAAATTCAAATTACTCTCAACAGCTGCTCAATGAGCTTGCTAAGGCTCATTATCACAATGTACTACATGTGTACCACTTTAGAAACACAGAGCACGATTGCTAAACAAAGCATCCACCGCACGGATTATCGTATAGGACATGTGCTCTGTGAGGCTTTATCCAAGACTTTAAGCAACGGTATTGTGATCAAAACAAGAACAACAACATCCTGCAAACAGACACGCACTGAAATTGGATCTTTGTATTATCTTTCCGAGAGATTTTTAAATTGTTGTTGGGGCTATAAGGGAGGTACAGGAAGGTTCAGTTTGATCGGAAAAGTATATAGGTGTAACTTACTGCGAGACGGTCATCTTTTTCACAGATCTGACCTGCAAACCAGCTTTGTATCGTACCATGCCTCTGGATATACATATGCTATAATATAATGCCATACTGCGGAACATACCAGGCCAAGAAGGAGATAAGAAGGTAGCAGACTGTGTAATCCCTCAGTCGTCCAGGTCTGATCCACGGTAAAAGCCAAAGGGAGCAGATTCTCGACCAGAAAAGTGATATTTTAACAGACCCATAAACATATACAACTCAAAAGCTAAGCCTGTCTCCAAAATGAGCCAAAAATGTGTGAAATATAGATGTTTTAGGGGGTAAACTATGCGTCAAAAGGTTCAAAATGGGTGACATGACAATCAATAATGCTTCTCCACGACCTTCTGTTCAACCTTTGCTCAGATAATACATTCATGAATTAATGTGCGACTTTACAGCACAAGAAAAATAAACACACCTGCTGTTTTTATTGCTAAATGTTATAGTTTCGATGGATTTGTTTGCATTGATCATTTAAAACCTCGAGTTGAAAGCTCTTCTCTAACTTCCTGCTCGCATTGCAACATTGTCATAAAAAACAAAAAACAAAACATATAGCCACAAATTTAGAGTTTGTGGGTGAGCTTGTCATGCAACTAGGTCAGCATGTTGGAGAATGGGCTGGACCGTGCGCTTTTATTTTATACCGGCGGCACAATAGGACACAGTGGGCCTAGATAGATGACTGCAGCTGAACCAGCGCATAACGGCTATAAACATTCACTATAACAACCAGGACAACACTGAAATGCCACACGGAGTTTTCAAAGTTTTGTATCAACTCACAAATAGCGTCCAATTGAGCTGATGAAAGTGTTGTGAAAAGGATCTGGCCTTTAACGGGCTGCTGGGCCTCTCAACTATGTAAAAACTGATGTTACAGTGAATCTTTGCAGTCGTGTATCACCGAACGAGAACCCAGCCAGTAGAATAACTGTTTGTGATTACATTTGGAACATCTATCTACTCTCATGCTGATTAGTGGGATGGCTCGAGCTAGAAGAGACACGAGGGGGGTGTATTATATCGCACAGTTGTCTGCATATTTTTATTAATGAGAACACAATGGGGATATGCGTACAGCGGGGTTATGAGACTTGCTATAAACTATGACTCTTTTGAAATTCCAGTTCGAAATCCAGAATAGACAAGATAATATCACGTGTTTGCTTCTACGTTTGATACTGAAGACTATTGTTGGGTTTCAGATGACATCCCGGCATTCTATGGGTCAATATTTATATTTAAATTAACATTGTTGAGTTTTGTCAGTTGTAGAAATTGACAGGTGCAACATTTGTGCATTTCATGGCAAATTGCAATGTTCATCGGTGTTTATCAGTGTTCTTCAATGTTTCCCAGTCTGTCCTGCCTTTTTTTGCGCTGTTTTCCCCCCTCCCTTCGGTATCAGAGCCTGGAGCTGGGCGGAGATCCGGGCTCCTCCCACACACACCTGCAACTAATCACTAATCGAGCTGCACCTGGGGAGGACAAAGGGAGCCAGGACCTGACACTCAGCGCCAGATCGTCTTCATATCCACAGCGGTACAGCTCTGCTCGGCTCAATCTCATGTTTTTGCATTTGTTACTTGTTCTAAGTTGGATGTTTTTGCTCCTCGTCAGATCCCGCTCCCTGGACCCACTCGGCTCCTCTGTCTCCGACTCAGCTCTCCACGACTGGTACGAACCTCACGCCCTCCGACCCAGCTCACCTCTACCGGGACGGCTCACCTTGTCTCTGATCCCACTGCCCACGATCTGCTCCTGGAACACAGCAGACAACCCCGCTCTCAACTATCTGATCAATCTACCTTCATTTGCACATTTACAAACTGTAAAAAAAAATATTGTTAAACCTTACCTAAATTAACCTAAACTTCTCCGAGTTCTGTCTCTTTGGTCCCTGTCCATCATTACGACACAATGTTTATCAATGTTCAGCAATAGGAAAAACTGGCTCTACCAACTGACCAGCAGAGTGACCGTCCTGTGATCCAAATGTTAGTGGCTCGAATCCCACTCTTCTCAAAAAGACCCACTGAGCCACAGGTTGACCGTGCGATTCCGGCTCCCACAGATGAATCCTGCCATTGTGTGCTTGAGCAAGACACTTACCCGACCTCGCCTCAAGTGTCTGGGTGGTTCCTTGATGAAAAGCGTTACATAAATGTGCCCTTTTACCATTTACCCATCTGAGACATCACATTTTGTAGAAGCTCGGAGTGTTATATTTTTAAGAACCATATTATCATTTCTTTCTTTAGAGCGTTGTTTTTGATCACAGGCAGTTGAGCATCTTTGTTTGCGGGCAGCAAGTCCAACTCTTTTTGGCAGATTTTCTTCTCAGCACTTTGACCATATTGGTGTTGTTGTTGTTTAGGGTTGTAGCTGTGATTGGACTATGCTAATGGGAAGTGTGTGCCTGATTTGGCACAATGTCACATATCGACAGCACGCACACACTTCCCAACACCAAACTCTTGCTCCAGGACATTTTCTGGCAGAGAAAATGAGCTGTGCAGGCCAGGTCTTTACACAAGCGACGCATGAATACAGTGCATGGAGAGGAGTAATCGCTCGCAGACTTAGTGGGGAGGCTGCTGAGGTGTGAACATGAGACTGACAGGCGTGTGCACTAGAATAACCAGTTTTTTTTTTTGCCTTGGTGCTGAACATGTGAGTAAAGGACAGAGCAAAACCCGTTGAGTATTTAGTATTAAACTATACGGAGAACATTGTTTTATATTTTGTTGTAAACCGCGATATTGATCTAAAACGGCTTCATAGAAATGGGTTCAGTGACTCCCTGTTCATAGCTGTGGGTTGATGTAGGGGGTAGGTCAAAGCGCTCAAGCCTCAAATATAAGACAATAGACCCCTACACGATCAAACATGAACTCAAAATACAGTGACTAAGAGAATGACAAGGAAACACAATTATAGCATGGGTAAAACCTCATGACTATTTTACATTTATGCATTGAGGAAATGTTGGTAAATGAGTAACAAGGGCCTTACATAATATTGCAGCAACACAACTGGATCATTTGGATTCAAACAAAAGGTCTGAAAAAAGCCTAAATACATTCAGCTCATAGAATGTAAACCTTTTAACTGAGCTGCTAAAACAGCATTATTTTGGATGCACCTAATAATTGCAGTATCACCTTTTATAGAGCACTTGTGTTTGCTGATAAACCAAAAAGTGCCCACAAGTGGATCAATGGTATAGCTGCAGCGCATATACAATATCTATCGGTCTAAGGTTGGCCTGTTGCCTCAAAAAAATGTCCACTTTGAGTTAAAAGATTCACGCATGAATTTAACAGAATAATATACTATTTTGGAGTGTCCTGAGCAAACTTAAGCTCAGGGAAAAGAGAAAGAAAAAGAAAAAGAAACCAAAACAATCAACAGTAAAGAATCAGACACAGTGGCATGGACAATATTTACTACATTTTATAGGCCACGACTTTTTTTCCTGAAATGTATGAACAATAATAATAATAATAATAATAATAATAACATGGCAATATTTTAATGGATTGTGTGCTGTGGAATATTAATATTAATATATAAGTGCCGTGACTCCAAAAAGGTTGAAAAACAGTTTCTATCTCTATCTTGTCCTACAAGGGTCAGTAAAACTATCTATTCAGTGAATATAGCCAAATAGAACAGGGAAAAAATTCAAACTGCTGAAGAGGAGCTGGAGGAGAGACACAGGTGGTGGGTTCCAGGCAGTGGAATCAACTGGGGACCACGTTTAAACAACCAGAGGGTGTAGAATGAAAGCATGCACTTTGCACTGCACACTTTCTGTAGTCACCCTTGTGCATCTTCTATGGAGATATAGCTCCATCTAGTGTCTTGTAGTGGTATTAAAGGCTTCGGGTTAACCATGGATCTGGTTGCAACAGGTAGGCCTACAGTCTCAGACCATTGGTCATCAACAAACAGGCGGCCTTCATGTCAAACACCACCCAAAATGTTAAACGTGTTTTTCCTGCCAGAGTTGTTGTGTCATGAAATGCATCATGAAAAAGACATGTTGACACTATGAATCATGAGTGTCACTTGACAAACTGCAGATTGGATCTTGATGACAACCAGAAAATCCACCAAAATACACACAAGTAACAAAAGAGAATCAACAGCAGGGAGCTTGATATAAACATAGCAGGGAGTGTGAAATCAATGTGGAGAAGCATTGTCACAAACAACCTACTGCTATTAGTACTACTACTACTATTATTACTGTAGCCTACTGCACTATTTTTCTCAATATGTCTAAAAGTTAAAAAAAAAGTGTTGCACTAACTTTAGTCAGACTTCAGGTGTATTATTATTATTATTATTAGTAGTAGTAGTAGTATTAATATTACTGTTATTATTATAATTATTATTATTAGTAGTAGTAGTACATTAGTAGTACATTGGCAGTGTTAAATATCAGCAGACCAGTGTAAGTGTGTATAACAGTGTATAAGAGTGTATAAGAGTGTATAAGTGTGTATAAGCGTGTATAAGAGTGTATAAGTGTGTATAAGTGTGTATAAGTGTGTATTCTGTGCATTCTGTGCATGTGTAGCAGCAGTAGCGCAGTGCATGCCGGGTATGATCGGGGAGAGGCTGGTTTGTTGACTGAAGCAGGAAGCCTCGGCTTAGCTTCAATGGCAGTCGCTGTTAGCTTTGATGCTAGCTCTGATGCTAGCTTTGAGCGTTAGTTATGAGACGAGCCTTGTATTTACTCTTGAATTCGTCAAGATGATGCTATTCTGCAGATTTAATCAGAGCTTTGAGTTTGATGATGTAATTTACCAAGACGTGGTCTAGCTAGCGTTAGCCAAGTTACAAGACTGACTCGGAGATATTGGGCTAAAGTTACTGAAGTGAAGCTAAAGTGAAATGTCTTGACAGGAGCAGCAGTGTAGCATGTTGTTAGCATGTCGTTAGCATGTCGATAGCCAAGTAACGGTGACATGGGACTGGCTGGATTAACATACGATCTTCGATCATCAAGGAGTTGGTATTGGTGTTATTACTTGTTTATGCTGTGATCCAAATAAACCTGAGGTGTCTGGTCGTATAAAACATCTTTCTCTGGTCCTGGCTGCTCTGTCCAACCGGCCTCATGCTAGCACCGAGCTAGCTCACTGCAGGGCTGGCTCTTCTCGCAAAGTAAGTTCTTTTTTTTGTATTCATTACTTAATGTATTTAATTCAGAGACATACAGTGGATATTAAATCATTTATGGAGTAATAATGTGCTGTCACTTTCACATGTTTAAATGGTGGGCGTGTGAGGCCAATGTCAGGTGAATCTGGATGTTAACACAACTACACCAATGACTTTTAATGTAACATATGTCTTTTTTGTTATCATTGTTGCGTTTTATTCTATTATTAACATGTGTATTTCGTTTTGCTTGTTGTTCTGATCACATCATCACTTGTACTTATGAAATGCATTCTTTTCAAGTACAGGTTGTTTCCAGTTAAAATTTTAATTACAATTTTAAACCATTTGTTTTTGCAGTCTCAAAAATATTCAGTGAAGTTAAGATTTAATTTCCAAAAGTATACATCATGTAAACAGATGGCATTTTCAATTTAAGGAACAAATAGTAATGATGAGTTTTTGGAAGCTGTCATTATGAGTCATGAGTCTGATGAGTTTCTGTTTGATTCAAAGTTGCACGGTGCTGATGGCCTCCCTGCCAGTCATGGATGCTGTCACTGACACTTGTCCTGCAAATCACCAAAACGGGAACGCCCACCGAGAATGTTCTGACTCTGGCCCGGCCGCTGCATCCACTGTGTTGAGGGTGCATTTTTACCACGGCATCCAGGGAGCAGCTGAGTGCAGCCTCCTCAGTTTCCCACCTGGAGACTATGTGGCTGAGGAGCTGTGTATCAGTGCAGCCAAGGCATGCAGTAAGTACTTGTGCTGCACAGCTTTATAAAGCACCTTTATTTCCGTGCTAAAGTAAACAATGGACTTATGTCTTGCGTTAAGGTTTTCAATAGCCAGTCTGTCAACATAAAAAATCTGTAGCTAATTATAGTTGGGCTGAATTTACATCTGCTAGGGGTGTGAAACTTGACAAATCTTTTCTTGTTCATAACTGAAACAAAAAGAAATACTTATTTAAGTATACCTGCATGTTATTGGAAAGACATGTTATGTGTTTGCCGATAAACCAAACACCAATGACATTTTAGACTTATTTTAGCCATTCAGTGACCTTTTGTTCAACCGTGTTATTACTAGAAACACAATATTCTAAATTATATCTCAAAGTTTTCTTGCACTTGACAAAATCTATGCCACTCATTTACCATTTTGTTTTTATTTAATAAACACTGATGAAAAATTTTGACTTTTGCCATAGCAATAAACTTTTAAAATATATACTGTGTCCTTTGAATTGAAAAAGGTCCTGCATAATACCAGAAGTTAAATCCATGAATATGTATTCTAAATGAATGAAATTAATTAATTAACAATATTTTATTAAATAACAGTTAGGGATGATCAGATATGAACTTGGTTATTATTGGCAATATGTGCCAATAAGGTTCACAAATGTTGTAAAGTTCACAAATAAAAATTTACCTGTATTTACTAGGATTGAATGTAATTTTTAAGTTGATGTGCAAACATAAAGCCACCTCCACGCCCAAAATCAAAACAAATAAAATATCTGTGTGTTTGTGCAGTACATAGTCTGTGCTATGCATGTATAGATCAGGGAAAGTGCCAGCGCCTAGAGTTGTGTTTTAAAGGCTAAGGAAGGCTAATGGTATCCAGGCTTCTTTTTATACCACAAGGAGTACAACACTTAGTACCATCTAAACTAGTATGAAACATTCCATGGACTAATTTGTAAACATTTGCTTTTTATATTTCCTCTTAGGTATATCACCTCTGTACTATAACTTTTTTGGGCTTTTTCGAGAGCAAGACCGGTTATGGTTTTCACCTAACCACGTCTTTCATCTAGAGGAAACCGCATCAGAAGATTTGTTTTTCAGATTAAGGTCACCATCTACATATTGACTACATATGAACTATTACCGGTGATCTTTTAGCCTCATCTTTTGGCTCACGTTTGATTTATTCCCAACAGATACTACTTCCCTGGGTGGTACAGCAGTGGACCGTCCCGGGCCTATCGATATGGGGTCACCAAGGGCTCAGAAAGCCCTGTGCTCGATGACACTGTTATGTCATACCTCTTTTTTCAGGTAAAGCTTCCTCACCTACTTTTACATTTTTACATGAATGTAAAAAAGTTTCTTCAGCACAGCAATCAGTTAATTTGCTACTGACAACAACCAGAATGAAATTAAGTGACATTTTCAGGTTAAATCATTCTAATTGTCATTGAGTCTTGGTCTAAAACCAAGACTTGATCTAAAACCAATGACATTTAGTCTGACTTGACCTTGATCTGCTGCAGTTTGCTTTAGTATCCAAAGATGTGGATGTTGGACCCAATTGGACCTACTCAGGTCAGGTGGTTGGTTCCTCTGAGTCTCTGTGCCAAATGGGAAAAAAAGAAAATTTGGGGTTAACTTTAGCTTCCTTCTGTGTACAAGTGATGCACACCATTTGGCATAAGTCAGTAATCATTTTAAAGCGTTGTCGTGCTGGGCTCTTGAGAAATAAATGTGTTACTGATTTTTCAAAACAAAATGTGGCCCCAGAGCTATTACTGCTTTGGTTCATTGTGCCTGTTTTCCCAGAGGTTAATCCGGCCATGGCTGCTTCATTAGCTCACAGTACTAGTACATAAAACAATATTGCTGCAAGTTAATCTCATGAATGGTGGGATTCTTCACATTTAGCATGTGTTCTCTAAATATCTTCCGCCTTGGTTATTTTATACACGAGGCCACATTGAAGAAAATTATGGAAGTCATTGCGGTAGAGGTGGTCTCAGGAATCATCAGTATGACTGTCAATGAACTTCATGTGAACTTGAGGATTATGTGGAATTATGTAAATTTTTCTTGGGGGGGAACAAGTCCTGCTCACTAAGAGATGGAAGGGGGACGATCCCTGCCTAGGCCTGTTAGGTGTAATAATGATGTGACCGTATCCAAATCAAATCCAAATCTTTACTGTAGCTGTACTCTGTTGTCATTATATTAACATGATTATTAGGTTAAGTTTATTTTAAAATATAATTGCTTCATCTAAAATCTTCCAAATTAGTAAGACATTTGTTGCCTAATTAGGTTTCTTTGTGTTTAAACTTTTGACTTTTGAGCTTGTAATTCTAATGTGTTTACAGTTCACACTTTCTCCTCAAAATCAAAACAGGAGTATGATGTCGGTGTGATGTCAAGGCCATTATTTATCTTTAGCGTTGCATAGACTTTAGTAACTAAACCATACACGCAGATATATTTATGTTATAAGGGTTTTACAAGATTAACAAACACTTTGTACAAACTAAAAACATATATATTAAAATGGTGTACAGATGATAAGCAGAGGTGAGGGAAGAGCCAAATGGGTGAATAAGGCAATTGTCTAATCTCTTGTTGTGATTCTAATGTCTGTCCAGTGGAGGAATGACTTTGTCAATGGTTTAATCCAAATCCCCAACTCTCACGAGACTCAGGAAGAGTGCCTTGGAATGGCTGTCCTGGACATGTCAAGGCTGGCAAAGGAGAAGCAGATGTCACCACTGGATATCTACCACAACACAAGGTGAGGCTAAAATCTTATGGGCATATAGACAAAACCCTGTACTCCAGATGACTCAAGTGTGATTTTATTCTTTTGTTTAGTTACAAGACATTTTTACCAAAGGATATGAGAGCTCAAATTCAGGACTGCAATTTTGTAACACGAAAGCGAATCCGCTTTCGCTTCAAACGCTTCATTCAACAGTTCAGCCAATGCCGCACAACAGTGCGCGACCTCAAACTCAAGTACCTCATCAGTATGGAGTCTCTGGAGAAGGCATTCTACACAGAGACTTTCCAAGTCAGGGAAGCCTCCAGCGGGACATTAAACATCCTGGTGGCTGCAGACACAGGCATCCAATGGGCTCGTGAGAAGGACTCCGTGAAGGTCTGTAAACTTCTGTTTGTCACAGTTCTTTCAGAATGGACCTAATGGGTTAATGTGGTGAATCATAACCTTTACGGCAATATTCAGCTTGTGCAACAATGTACCAGTCTGAAGACAATGGTTTAAAGTATTTTCACTGACTCTTTCAGGAAGTGCAGCTTTTGTGTGATTTCCCAGATGTGGTTCACATAAGTATCCAACAAGTGAGCTCTGAAAGTTCAACAGAAGGCAGAATAGTCATAATCAACAAGCAAGATGGAAAGAGTCTGGTAAGGCCTCATGTTAAATACATCTCTGAAAAAGATAAAATCTCCACCTGTCAATCTTCTGCTAAAGTAAAGAAATAGAGAAGTGTTAAGTACAAACACATGTGATCACTGTGGTCTGATGTTTTAAGGAAGTGGAGTTCCAGAGTTTGGCAGAAGCGTTGTCCTTTGTGTCTCTTGTTGACGGCTACTATCGGCTGACCACAGATGCACAACACTACCTTTGCAAAGAAGTGGCACCTCCAAGGCTTCTAGAGGACATTTCCTCACATTGTCATGGCCCAATCTCGTGAGTAACATTTCTGAGACCTGTATTGTTCTATTGTTAATGACGGTATTGTAGTGAAAAGTATCTCTATTTTCTTTACTGTTACAGTATTGAGTATGCCATCCATCGACTTCAAAAATGTGGAAACAAACATGGAGTTTTTATTTTGCGAAGTAGCCCGAAGGATTTCTACAAGTATTTTCTGACGTTTCCTGTCAAGGTATTTGAGAGTTTGCATTGCAGCATTTGAATAACTACTGTATTTTTACTAATTGTTGTCCCTTTTTTTTTCGTGATAGATTTATGACACTATAGAATACAAACACTGTCAAATAACAAAGTCTGCTAATGGAGAATTCAACCTCAGTGGAACCAAAAGACAATTCTGCAGTTTGCAAGACCTTCTCAAATGCTACCAAAAAGAAACTATACGATCTGATACTGTGGTTTTCCAGTTCAGCCAATGCTGTCCACCCAAATCCAAAGGTAGGGCTGAGTGAATGACATACACGTTGTTAACATGAAACAAAACAATCCTTAAATCAGTCGTATGTTTCTAGCACTAACAGTATTATTTCCCTCAACAGAACTGTCCTGCCTCCTCGTGTGTCGGAGCAACAAGGGTTCAGACGTGCCTCTGTCGTCATCGTTACTTCGGAGGAACGTCAGTCAAATGGTGTTTCACAAAATCCGAAAAGAAGATTTGGAATTTGTATGTACTTTTGGTTAACCTTTTGTTAATTTTACCATTGATCTGTGTTGCCTGCTGTATAAACATCGCTAAAGCTATGCCTTTTCAGTGGTGAATATGTTTTTTATAGTATTATATTAAAGAACTTACTTAATGTTGTTGCCTTTTTGTTTCCAGATGGAGAGTCTTGGTCAAGGGACTTTCACCAAAATTTTCAAAGGCGTTCGAAAGGAGTTGGGAGACTACGGACATGTTCATCAAACGGAGGTGGTCATGAAAGTCCTGGACCACGATCACAGAAACTACTCAGAGGTTAGCATTACCAGATGAGCAACATATGTGTCTTAAATTAATTGTAATCAAGAATTATTTATAACATGTTGATTATTAATGGTTTATTTAACATTTTGCTCTCTTCTAGTCTTTCTTTGAAGCAGCCAGCATGATGAGCCAGTTGTCCCATAAACACCTTATTTTTAACTATGGAGTGTGTGTTTGTGGAGAAGAGAGTAAGTTATGCATTCAACCTTATAGATAATAGTGATTGTAACGGTGCATTTCTCTCACAGAGTGTGTAGTCCTCATGTTCTGAGTTTGCTGATTGACGTACTATACTAACTAACATGATTTGCTGAGGCTGTTAGACCTTTGTGTGCTGGTTGGGACACTGCTGAACGTGGCAGAGTTGCTTTGTCTGAGTCAGTGGTGGTTATTCTTGGAGGGATTACAACGCTCTGACATACATTTTACCCTTACTTCTTCTCAACTGGACTTAAAGCAGTGGTACCCCATTTCTTTAGCCTGTAAAGTACATTCTGTTTCCCTCATAGAAAAGCTTGTAGAAGCAGCACTTTTTGACAAACTTGGACCACTGCATGCTGTATTTATCTATAAAGCATTTTATTGATCGCAAACTTGGGAAAGACCTGCATCTCTATACAACACTTTCTGCTTAGATGTCTGAAAATGTGTGCATGTGTCTTTTAAGATTTTATGCACATGAAAACTCAAAATTGTTTTCAAATGGTTTGTGAGAACGGGGACCAAGGAATATTATTCACTAACTGTTACTTCCTTCTTGTTTTCGATACTTTCAGATATCATGGTGCAGGAGTATGTGAAGTATGGCTCCCTGGACACGTACTTGAAAAAGAACAAGAACACAATTAACATTCTGTGGAAGTTGGAAGTGGCCAAACAGCTGGCCTGGGCCATGCACTTTCTGGTAGGAATCAAACTTATGCAATTACTACTTATGCTAATTATATATGTAACTTAGCACTTATACAGTTTGCTTTGTACATTTGTTTTTTGTAGGAAGAAAAGCATCTTGTTCATGGAAATGTCTGTGCAAAAAATGTTTTGTTGATCCGTGAAGAGGACCGAAGAGCTGGGAATCCCCCCTTCATCAAACTGAGTGACCCCGGCATCAGTGTTACTGTTTTACCTAAAGAGAGTGAGTTGTTTCAGATCTCCATGGAAAACCTTAAATTCTTGAATGAAACTTGACTGAAACTTGCATATGGTCATCACTGGCCTGTCAGTAATGTTTTTAATGTGTTAGTTCTGCTGGAGCGTGTTCCCTGGGTTCCTCCGGAGTGCATCAAAGACCCTGCCAACCTGAGCCTGGCTGCTGACAAGTGGGGCTTCGGCGCGACTTTGTGGGAGATCTGCTGCAATGGAGACAAACCTTTAGCTACACTGGACCACACTAAAGTAAGCAATCAACATTCATGTAAAATCTGTTACGGTCAAGCTTCAAACAAAACCAAGCATTAATTAAATTGTTTTTAAACTATTTTGTGTACTGGAAATCCTGAAAACATGTCCTTTAAACATATTTTTGGGCCTATTTCATGACTTAACCAGGTTGTCATCTACTTGGATAAATAAAGGTTAAATTAATAAATCAAATTCATTACCTTATGCATTACAAAATAAAGTAAAGTGTTTTATTTTATTTCTTTGTGTATTGATTTATTCCTATTTTTTGTAAAACACTGAGTGAGGATGGTGGACACTGTATGATAAATGTGGTTGTATTTGTGTAGTAAAATGTTGCATTATTCCCTCTTGAAAACTTGACCTGGTTGTAGAAATGTTTACGTTGCCTTTGTTTTGTGTTGACACAGAAAAGACAGTTTTATCAAGATCTTCACCAACTGCCTGCCCCAAAATGGACTGAACTGGCAAACCTGATCATGAGCTGCATGGACTACGAGCCGACTTTCAGACCCACGTTTCGTGCAGTTATCCGTGATCTTCACAACCTATTCACACCCGGTAAGTGTAAAAGCTCTGTCTTCTAAAAATGAGTGATATCAACAGAAGTTAATACCTCATAGATTTTTTTAAATGATTCTCCTCATTATAAGTTCATTAGAGTTGTGTCAAAATCTGCCTGTAAATGTCTGTTGATGTTCAGTTTTCACCGAAAATTAAAAGAAGTTCAGAAATATTTCCTTAAGTCCTTGTTTGGAAGATTAAAAATAGAAACATGTATTGTAATCATGATATTTTTTGCAGTTTTTCTATTAAAGACAATATTTCCCACTTTTACTGCATGACGTGAGCAATATTGTGACATAAGGGAATATCTCTGTTTTTGGAGTATCCTGATAACTGTATCACATAAGATTACAGTAGCTCTTTTATCAGCTCTTTTTGTAGCATATGATGTAGAAACCATATAGTCAATATTTAAAACTTCAAAACAAATCTTCAAAACCACACTCAACTTGCTCAAACATAAACGTTACATTTATTCTCCTCTCAGACTACGAGCTGATTGTGGAAAGTGACATCCTGCCAAACCGGACAGGGACCTCAGGATGGGCCACTGGAGGTTTGGACAGTCAAGAGCCCGTGCAGTTTGAGGAGAGACATCTCATTTTCTTACAACAGTTGGGCAAGGTATGTTTTAACTTTTGATAGACTGGTCTGAAATGACTAAATATGATGTAAAAGTTGATGATATGAGTTGATTAGAGATTTGAACTGTTTTTTCTTGTCATATTTTCTTTCTTAGGGAAACTTTGGGAGTGTGGAGATGTGTCGATATGACCCACTACAGGACAACACAGGAGAAGTGGTTGCGGTGAAGAAACTTCAGCACAGCACTGCACAACACATGCGCGACTTTGAGCGGGAGATTGAGATTCTCAAGTCTTTGCAGCATGAAAATATTGTTAAATACAAAGGAGTCTGTTATAGTGCAGGTAAGACTGAGTGTTTAGTGTGAATCCTAAAGGGCCTGTAGTTCAAAACACAGAGGGAGGGATCTCAGAATTCTATGGAAGAATTTGCTCTTCTGTAGTTACCGGATTTGTTCAGGCAAAACAAAAACTGGCATCATGTTTTTGTCCATCAGGCCAAACGCACTTATAAATGATTTCTCGCTTCTATTGGATCAAAAGAATAGTGGCTAATATTTTAGGAGCTAATGGGGATCTTATAAACTAAACAAAAAAAATAAGTTATAAACATTTACAGGTTTCTGTATTTTAAAAAAAACAAACAAAACAGTTTCATGTGTATATCATATGAGTCATACTTTTGTTGTTGATAATGGCTCTATCATAAGCTCCATCATCTTTTCAATTTATTTATGTAGTTTTGTTTTGTTCTTTTAGGGCGACGAAATCTTCACCTTATTATGGAGTATCTTCCATTTGGAAGCCTTCGAGACTACCTCATGAAAAACAGAGAGAGGACTGATCACAATAAACTCTTGATTTATACTTCTCAGATCTGCAAGGTTGTCTGTTCTTTTGACACATGTTCCAGAGCATTTGGGACGGCTGAGGCTAACACGGTGTGTCATGTGATCTGCAGGGCATGGAGTACTTGTCCAGTAAACGTTATATCCACAGAGACTTGGCTACACGCAACATTCTTGTGGAGAGTGAGCTGAGGGTGAAAATTGGAGATTTTGGACTCACCAAAGTTTTGCCTCAGGACAAAGAGTACTATATGGTGGAGGAACCTGGGGAAAGTCCAATATTTTGGTAAACAATTGTGAAAAGAAAAAAAACAAACCATGTGGAGTAGTGTCAGACAATTATCTTTTGTAGTTAGTAAAACTGTATTTTTAATGTCTTGTTTTGTTCCCAGGTATTCACCAGAGTCACTGACTGATAGTAAATTCTCTGTTGCGTCTGACGTCTGGAGTTTTGGTGTGGTGCTTTATGAGCTCTTCACTCGCAGTGACAAGAATTGCAGTCCTCCTGCAGTATGTTAAACTGCCTCATTTTAAACACAGTATATAAATAATGTGAAAGATCATCTCACTCACTCATTTTATATCAAACTGTTTTCTTCATTTTTAGGTTTTCATGTCGATGATGGGACATGACAAACAGGGACAGTTGATTGTGTATCATCTTATCCAGCTTCTCAAGTCCGGCAGCAGACTACCTCAACCTGCAGGATGTCCAGCAGAGGTACTGTATTTACGTTACTGTTAAACGTGTTACAATAATGAAAAGCTTACTTTGCTGTTGCTGTTGGATCTTTATTAGATCTATGAAATCATGGAGGAGTGTTGGGACAACGATCCTGGTTTGCGCCCGTCTTTCAATGGGCTGGCCTTACGTGTTGACCTTTTTAGAGACGGTAAAGAGTTTTAAACTGAAGATCACACACGTGCCCTGTCAGATGCTCTGGACACGCCCTGTTGATGGTGAAAAACACAGGCCAAGAATGGGGACAAGACAAGGACCAGATCTTTAACTACTGCCAAGGTGCCTTCAAGTAAGGTACTGAACTTAGTCTGGGAGCCAGACCCTCCACCGTGATTATTTCGGTACCTTTTTCTTACTATTTTTCATTAGTGTAAACCTGGGGCCATTACGAGTTTGGGGCCTTTTGTCTCAGCCTCGTTCACTCTCCAGACTCCGGTGCTGTAGTCACATCATATGTAAATAGAAAACTTCCACTTCCAAAATATATTAATCAGCCACAAACAGTCCAGAGTCTACAACTAAGGGAAGTTTCTATTTTCTGCTCGTTCTGACTTTGAGTTTGTCCCGTTTTAAACCCTCAAACATTTAAAAAGATACAAGGCTCACATTTCATTTAGATAGTATTTCATATATAAACTTGAAGTGTGCCAACTTTGAATAAAATCCATGAAAGTTAAGTTGAATTTTCATCGTGAAATCTGTAAGTTTGGCCTTATATATGTTCTATGGCCAATGACTGAGAATTTTATCTGTCAGTTTGGGGGCACTGGACATTGTTTCTGTTATAGCAGGTGATCCTGGAGATGTAGAGCTCATCTTGGGTTTAATTTAAGAAAATAAATTGTAAGTTTTCTATTTACATATGAAACATTTCACACAGATTTTGTCACAGTCACTTAGTTTGTGGAGAGGAATGCAATTTATTTATTTTTTTGCTATAAATGGTCTAATGATTTGAAATAGAAAATGCCATAATGTTATATTATTGTATTCCTAATCATGTCAGTATTCTATGTGACGCTAAATGTGACTAAAGCACCATTTTTAACAGACTCAAATCATTTCACCCAAGATGGTTCCCAAAAAAGATGTGACCGAATGGGGGTGAGTTGAAACAAAAGGCAAGTGTTTTACAGAATAAGAAAGACATTAAAATCACAATACAATGAATCAGAACATAGATAATCATCATAAAATGTACATGAAAATAGAAGAGGCCGAATAAAACCCTTTCAGTCACAGCAGCTAAACAGAAATGTTTGAGCCTGGATTTAAACTTTGTCAAAGTCGAGGCCTGTCTCACATCTTCAGGAAGACCAGGTTTTAGCTGCACAAAACTGAAACACTGATTCACCTTGTTTGGTCCTGCTTTAACCCTGCTTTAGTCCTGCTTTAGTCCTGCTTTAGTCCTGCTTTAGTCCTGCTTTAGTCCTGCTTTAGCCCTGCTTTAGCCCTGCTTTAGCCCTGCTTTAGCCCTGCTTTAGCCCTGCTTTGGTCCTGCTTTGGTCCTGCTTTGGCCCTGCTTTGGTCCTGCTTTAGCCCCGCTTTAGTCCCGCTTTGGTCCCGCTTTAGCCCCGCTTTAACCCCGCTTTAGTCCCGCTTTAGTCCCTCTTTAGTCCCGCTTTAGTCCTGCTTTAGCCCTGCTTTAGTCCCGCTTTAGCCCTGCTTTAACCCCGCTTTAGTCCCGCTTTAGTCCCGCTTTAGTCCCGCTTTAGTCCCGCTTTAGTCCCGCTTTAGTCCCGCTTTAGTCCCGCTTTAGTCCCGCTTTAGTCCCGCTTTGGTCCTGCTTTGGTCCCGCTTTAGCCCTGCTTTAGCCCCGCTTTAGCCCCGCTTTAACCCCGCTTTAGTCCCGCTTTAGTCCCTCTTTAGTCCCGCTTTAGTCCCGCTTTAGCCCTGCTTTAGTCCCGCTTTAGCCCTGCTTTAGTCCCGCTTTAGTCCCGCTTTAGTCCCGCTTTAGTCCCGCTTTAGTCCCGCTTTAGTCCCGCTTTAGTCCCGCTTTAGTCCCGCTTTAGTCCCGCTTTAGTCCCGCTTTAGTCCCGCTTTAGTCCTGCTTTGGTCCTGCTTTGGTCCTGCTTTGGTCCTGCTTTAGTCCCGCTTTAGTCCCGCTTTGGTCCTGCCTCTGGGACCAGCAGGAGGCCGGTCCCTCAGATCCTCAGGTGAGATGGTTCATGCGGCTCTAACATGTCGGAGACTAATGGAAAATAATAGTAAGAAAAGGGTAATAAAATAATGACAGTGGAGGCGTCTGGCTTCTGGACTAACTTAAACTGCCCAGTACCAAAAACGTGGCCTCGAGTCTGTTCCTAATAAAGAGCAAAGGTGTCGGGTCACCTCCCTTGAGTCAAGGGCCTTTAGAGACTGTGAATTATGGATTGCCAGGCATAAAGCTAGAGATGATTGTATCAAAGAAAACCTTTTAATGCACGCATGTATGTAGAGTACTGTGTGTGCGCGTGTGTGCGTGCGCGTGCGTGTGTGGGTGTGTGTGTGTGTTATGAGAGAGCATAGCATAGGGAGAAGCTAGCTGGGCTAGCTCTTCTAAACCCTATTTCTTGTACTTGCAGATTCAGTGTAATCTTGTTCCTGTGTGTAAATATTGTATTTTGTGTACATAATTATAACAATTTTATAATTTTATAAAAGTAAAAATATGGTGAAGTCTATATTTGAACTTGATGAAATATGTAAAAAAGTAAGTACAAAGGTGATATGTTTATGTTTTATGTTCCTATTGTCAGTTTGTGTGAAAATTAAAAACGTGGACTCAAGGCCTGTGTGCTCCTCTTTCTTCTTAACATGAACATTATAAATACTTCACTTTTTTTCACTCCACTTTTAGACATTTGGTCCGAGTTTATTACCATGTTCTTTAGCCCACAGGCCTCAGGTCTGTACATGGGGATGTTTTATACTGAAGACATTACAATTATGAACTTTTAAAAACACGGTGGAGCCTTTTTTCAGAGGGACATTTCTGCATCAGTAAAAGTGTGGATCAGTTTATCAGAATATGGATAAACTGCTGTGCACAGACTGAATAAAGAGGTTCTGTTTGAACAAAATGTTGATTTTATTTTGAAAAGTGGATGTGCTGCGTGTCTGGTAGTTTGACCTTTAACTCTTTACAGAAACAGCCGGTGCTTCAGTTTCACCCGGTTTCATGTGACAGAAGCAGAAGCTTTGGAGACTGAAACATGACAGAAGCAGAAGCTTTGGGGCTGTGGTTCTTTGGGCTTTTTGTGCTGTTTCATTCCCACCCGGGCTTCAGGGAGGCTTCAGTCCTGAAGTGGCCCAGGAGAAGTAGACAATAAAAACAAGGTAGAGCTTTACATAATTTAATGAAAACAGACGAGGACATGGGCCAGTCATGAGTTTTAGGTTCCTCTTTATAACTGTTGTTTTTGTTTGTTTTTCCTATTAGATCAAAAGATAATATTTTATTTTGAATTGTTAATTGCTGTGGCAGCTGTGCTGAACTGCTTTTCATCACAGTCCATGAATAATCTAATGAGCTGGAAATGTTGAATGAATTGTTTGAAGCCGTCTATTCAATCTATTCTTTTTTATTTCCTTATTGTTATTGAGTGAATGTTAAATTATGCTCTTAGTTTGGAAACATTCAGAGCACACTTGTCCACAGGTTGAGTGTGAGTTTTTTGCATACTTGTTTCCATAATGAGTTATGTTATCATTAGTGTTACCACTTTGTTCTATGACGGGAGACTTTCCTGAAGCATGAAGAGCATCTGATCCACACGATGCTGGAGTCGAGGAGACACCGTCCTCCAGACGGGGGGTATGGCTGGGTGGTTGTGCTGTCCGCCTTTTGGGTCATGGGGCTCACCGCTGCCGTCCTTAAGAACTTTGGCCTCTTCTTTCTGGACATTCAGGCTCATTTTAACATTCTGACGAGCACCACCTCCTGGATCACTTCATGCACGATTGCCATGTTTCATCTTGGAGGTAAAGACTGAGCAAAGTTTATCATGTCCAAGTGAAGTTGTTCCATGTTTGTGTTTTGTTGCAGCTCCAGTGGCCAGTGCTCTGCTCTTACAGTTTTCTCAGAGAGTCGTCGTTATAATCGGAGGATTTCTCTGCGCCTCAGGGATGTTTCTGGCGTCTTTAGACCTCAGTCTGCCGTGTCTCTACCTCACCATGGGCATCCTGCAAGGTACAAGAGCAAAGTTTAGACTGTCAGGTTACTTTTCTCATCTGCTTGTCTCCATGGAGATTTTATTGCTTGTTCTGAATGTTTCACAGTATGGCATTAAACATATCATGCATTTGATCGATTACAGGTGTTTTATTGCTATGAAAAATACAACAGTGACTCGACTCAGACAGTTAAGTTTAATGTCATACTGCAGAACTTTCCAAACAAAGCAACAACACATTTATTAATCAGCAGATGGCACTTGAAAGTTGCATAGTGCACCTTTAAATTAGCATTACAGCAAGTACTGTTCTGTAACAACAATAACAAGTATTTATGTATTATTTATTTTATTTTTATGTATGTATTTATTTATTTTATTTATGTATGTATTTTTATTTATGCATTTTTTATTTATCATTATTATTTTATGTATTCTTTTTTTATTAATTTATGTATTTTTTTATTTATTTTTTTATTTTATCATTATTATTTTTTTTACAATTTATTTTTATTTTATTTATTATTTTTATATTTTTATTTTTATTTTTATATTCTGTCTTCAGGTACCGGTATTTCCTTCTCTTGGGTCGCTGCCAACAGCATGGTGAGCCATTACTTCGTGAGGTGGCGTCCCATCGCTTATGCCATCTCCAGCTCAGGAGAGTGCGTCTTTGCCATTATTTTCGGCCCATTTTTCCAGTGGCTCATTGAAACATACGGCTGGCAAGGCGCGTTGCTCATCATCGCAGCCCTTCAGCTCAACATCTGTGTGTGCGGTGCTCTCATGAGGCCGCTGGGGTCCATCCAGAGCACCGTGGACCAGGGACCTGCTTCTCCTGCTCTGCTTCTACCAAAGAGGAGCAGGACTTTCCAGTGTTCACTTCTCAAGAAACCAGAGCTCCTCCTTTACATTGTGTTTGCCATATTAGCTGCAGCTGGCATTTTTATCCCACCTGTGTTTCTAGTTCCTTTTGCAAACAGTTTGGGATTACACAATTACTGGCCAGCGTCTATCCTGTCTCTAGTGGCACTGGCTGATCTGATGGGACGGTTAATCTGTGGATGGGTCGCCAACATGAGACTGTTAAGAAACCTGCAGCTGCTCACAGTCGTCGTCTCTTTGCTTGGTTTTGTTCTAATGCTGCTCCCCATTAGTCAAAAGCACTTAGGCTGCGTACTGGCCTTGTGTTTTGTCTATGGCTCTCTGTTTGGCTGCGTTGTGGCCATCCATGTTACCTCCATTGTGGACATTGTAAACTTAGAGGGATTTGACAGTGGTCTGGGTCTTTTTATGCTTTTCAGGAGCGTTGGGGGATGCGTTGGACCTCCTTTGGCAGGTTAGTAAAACACTGACATTAGTTGCGGTTAAATAAAGCACGGTCAAATCAAAATTGCAGCTAAATATTCTGAAAGAAAGCTAAAAAATGCTCTTTTGCAATGGATTCTACCAGTTCATATTCCATCTTTTTTAATACCTTAATCTCAAATCTAATTGTTATCGTTACCTGGCAAAAATGACATTTAGTTTTTGTTTGTTTTTTTGACATTGTGCAGCCCTGTCACTAATGTTTCTCAGTTATTAACTATAAAAATAAATTGTGTTGCAGGGTTTTTGGTGGATCAAACCGGTGACTACAGAGCTGCCTTCTACTTGTCTGGACTCTGCCTCATTTCCTCTGCATTCTTCGTCATCCTGGTCGACTATTTGGTTCAAAAGAGAGAAGCTAATAACACAGAAGCTGATTCTGACTTCCGCTTCACTCAGGACAGAACAAATGAAGTGAGACATTGATATTTATCTGGTCAAAAGTACAAATCCGGTGAAGGATGAACACAGACTTTGAAACTGGAGCAACCTCATGATGGATGTTCTTCTGGGTGGTAATGAGTTTTTAAATGTGTGAAAGAGGATGTTACAGAGATCCAGTCCAATATTATGTTTTAATAATAAGTAGGTCAAAATTTTAATCTTCTCAGCAAAGAACAGCCCTTGATCTTTTAAAGGTTTGTGAGTCTAATTGTTATTGTTTTTTTCCTTGTGTAAATGTCACAGAGGAAGGGACGTCTGAAACTAACATGAAAACAAGCTGCTCTGGAGGAATCGTCTGCTCAGGACACACTGCTCCAGAGTAAAGAGCAGTTATGTAACATTACACATGAGAACAAATTAGTGACAGAATTGTAATGTTCTTATTCACAAAATGAAAATACCATAATTACTGTTGCCTAAGGCTTCACTGGCTCCTGTTCTGCCCAATTAGTTTCACTTCAGCCTGAGCCAAAAGAACTTTACTGCTACTGCGGGTCACCACTAGGGGGCGACTAAACATAGTAATGGTGACCAGCTATAGAAGAAAGAGGGAGAGAAAGAGAGAGGGAGGGAGGGTGAAAGATGGGAAGAAGAGGGAGTCAGGAGAAAGGAGAGAGGGAGAGAGATATGGGAGGAAGAGAAGGAGGGAGGGATGGTGAAATGAGAAAGTGAGAGAAAGAGGGAGGGAGAAAGGAGGAGAGAGGGAGGGAGAAAGAAGGAGAGAGGGAGGGTGAAGGAGGGAGAAAGAGGGAGAAGGATGGAGGGTGAAATGGAGAGGGAGAGGAGGGAGAAAGAAAGAAGGAGAGAGGGAGGGTGAAGCAGGGAGGGAGAGAGTGAAAGGGAGAAGGACAGGGTGAAATGGGGAGGGAGAAAGAAAGAAGAGAGGGAGAGTGAAGTAGGGAGGGAGAAAGATGGGAGGAAGAGAAGGAGGGAGGGATGGTGAAATGGGGAGGGAGAAAGTGAGAGAAAGAGGGAGGGAGAAAGGAGAGAGGGAGGGTGAAGCAGGGAGGGAGAGAGAAAGAGGGAGAAGGACAGGGTGAAATGAGGGAGAAAGCGAGAGAAGGAGGGAGAGGAGACAGACAAAGAGAAGGTGTAAGGAAAGGAGAAACGTGTTTTTGTGCACACACACACACACAGGCACACACATTAAAATGTCAAAATGTTTAATACAGATATTATCAACAGACAAAACAAGATTAGAAAAGCGTTTAAAATTACATTAAGATTATTTTTCATCTAGGCCTAAATGTCCAGCAAATGTCAAGTTTCAAAAGTATTTAAATGGTCAATATCATTTGTCCATGTTGAGATTTGTAGAAACAGCAGGTCAAGGCAGTTACAGGACAGAGGCACCGGGGCATGTGCCTAATGTGTGAAGCCCAACGAAAATAAAAGTACAGGAGTAGAAGGGTGCGCTGCACTTTTGGTCCATTAAAGAGTCAGTGTCATTAGACCAAACCCAGTCTAGTGTCCACCTCAGACATTAAACATGTCACCCAACAATTTCAACAAATGAAGTGCTTTTGTGCATCAACTCTAGCTGCTCTTTGCACAGGCTCCGAGATGAAATGTTTAAAAATAACCCTGCTTTTCAAGACGAGAGGACTATTTTCCAGTTATCACATTGTGACTTTTGGTGTTTTTAAAGTGTGTGGGCGTTCTGCGAGAGCCCTGATCTCTCAGACCGAAGCTCGTCTATGAGGAGGCCCGTTTTTCCTCATATGGAGACTCGTACGCCTCCATCGGTGGGCACGTGCACACCAAATGCTGATCACCGTAGATGTCATCAATCCTCGAGATGGAGGGCCAAAATTTGGTTTCAGGCTTAATGTAGGGCTGTGAAAAAAGGGGGAAATGTTACACAACAGTCTGAGGGACAGTGCAGAGCTAATTGTTTTTGTTAATAAGAACTTTCAGCTGCACTTTTATAATTTGGTGCATTGTGTAAGTGCATTTCATGTGCACCAGTTACATGTTACCAAGTTCTCACCACTAGAGGGCGACAAACACGATATTTTTAATGGAAGACCAGCCCTTTAAATACAGACAGTCAAATTAAAGACAAAAGGCAAACCTACCAAAGGGAACGCAGCAAATTCTCTGGAGTATGGCCTGTCCCAGTTGGAGGCGGTGATGCAGGCCAGAGAATGAGGGGACATCTGAACACACAAAGAGGAACATTTCAGAATAAAAGACCAACAAATTTCATCAGTACATTTGGGAATTCATTTTCAGACTTACTTTGAGAGGGTTGATCCGTGAATCCATCCTTCCTTCCTCAATATCTGCGATCTCCTGCCGAATCGCAAGCAGAGCGTCACAGAATCGATCCATCTCCGCTTTGTCCTCAGACTCTGTGGGCTCGATCATGAGGGTCCCCGCCACCGGCCAGGACATCGTGGGGGCGTGGAAACCTTGACGACAGAAGGAAAACAACTAGTAATACAGAAGCATGGTATTCTAATGCATAAGTACAACAAACAAAGTAAACGTAGTATCATATGAAATATCTCAACTCACCATAATCCTGTAACCGTTTGGCCACATCAACCGCTTCAATATTTGCACTTTTCTTGAAGGGTCTCACATCCAGGATGAACTCATGAGCTACAAAACCTGTGTAAACACAATAAGACACTTCTTTAATAATACGGATGACACCTATAACCATCTTTATAAGTCAGTAACTTCATTTCTGTACCTTTCCTGCCCTTGAAGAGGATCTTGTACGGCCCCTCCAGCCTCTTGGCCATGTAGTTGGCGTTGAGGATGGCCACCTCTGTGGAGTGGACCAGTCCTTTGGATCCCATCATCTAAATGTTAGCAGCCAAGCAGCGGTACAGATAAATATCATTTAAATACTGTGTGCATGGATAAAAATAAAATGAAAAATGATTAAATGAATGTGATCTGACCTTGATGTAGGCCCAAGAGATGGGTAAAATTGCACTTGAACCCCATGGAGCAGCGCTGATCGTGCCCAGGGAGCTGCTGCTGTTCACAGAGTGCATGGAAACAACTGGATGGCTTGGCAGAAAAGGAGCGAGGTGGGCCTTTCTGCAAAATAAGCAGCAAAGAGTATGTCATTTCAAACTAAACTATGAAATAAATAACATCTTTCTGCTAAATACTGCCTGAGTTTGCACTTGGAGGCAAATTAAATTTATTTAAAGCAATTACTTAAGTAGATTCCCGCTGTAAATCTATGCAGAGAGTAGATGAAGACCTACACTCCAATGGGCCCCATGCCAGGTCCTCCTCCTCCGTGAGGGATGCAGAAGGTTTTGTGCAGATTCAGATGAGACACATCAGAGCCATAATCTCCAGGACGACACAGGCCCACCTAAACAATACAAGGGCAGTTTCTTCTGTGCATTAGCCTCACCAACATTTTAAAAAGATATAAAAAATATATTTAACAGTTGAACAATGAAGTGAAATCTGGAGACTTTACACAGTCTGTAAATGATGTTCTTAGCTCAAACATTTATGTTTTCTGTTTAAGTGATAACAGCTTCACACTTAAATTATAGTTATCTACCAAACTAAATTATAGTTCCATGCAGACGTACCTGGGCATTCATGTTTGCACCGTCAAGATACACCTGGCCTCCATTCTGATGAATCAGCTCACACACGTCGCCAATGTGCTCTTCAAACACACCAAAAGTGGATGGGTAGGTGATCATCATGGCTGCCAGGTTTGTTTTGTGTTTATCGACCTGTAAGATTAACATTTATTTTATTTATCATATGTCACCGCATCAATTATTTCAAATATGAAGATGAATAATGTGAGCGTCACCAGAGCTTTGAGGTGTGCAAGGTCAATGTTTCCATCTTTGTCCACCTCCACCACCTGCACCTTCATCCCTGCCATCTGAGCACTGGCCGGGTTAGTGCCATGTGCAGATTTAGGGATGAGACAAACCTGGAAAAATATATAATAATGATATATTTTTATTTGTGATTAAACTAAAGAAAAAGATTTCTTCATCCAGCCCCTTGCATGTGTCTGTGTCAGGACAGTGGATGTTGTGTCAACTTTAGTTTTACAAATACAGTGAACAGATCAACTAATTAACAAAGACTTTAAACATGTATTACCTGAAGGCCACTTTAGCTTAACTAAATATACCTAGACTCTTGACCCCATCTTTACAGGATAAAATTTTATCTGGCCACCGCCCACCAGAGACTAATATGTAACCTGCACTGGTCATTAATTGATTTGCCCTTTACCAACTGGGTCAAATGCCTTGTGGCTGTCAAAGTCTTAAACCACCAAATATGGCACCTTGGAGGCAGGAAGCCTATTGTGGATCATAGAGTCTGCAGACTTGTGTTTGCACAAACTTGTCAGTTTGGACCTTGACTGTTTCAAAGGATCAGTTCACTATCTACGGCATCTGTAACAGAGCCATTACAACAGAGCGCAGGAAAATACAGGTGTCGGCCGTTTTTAATCTATTAGAGCTTATCTATGTCAGACTGCTGCATGTCAGCACTCAACACAGGAACTATTTTAATGCTAGAAAAAACAATCTGTCATGTCAGTGATCATCTGAAGCTGGACAAATTATGCAACTTTTGGTATTTATTGTGGATTTCTTGATTCTCGACTGCAAACATAAATGTATGACTTTATAGAGATGTCACTTACAGTTCTGGAGCTTTCTCCTTTTGAGTTTAGATATGCTTTGATTGCAGCTAGACCAGCATATTCTCCCTGAGCACCACTGAAAAACAAGGAAAACACTATTTTTTTAATTTCATATACACTTAGTTCAAAGACCAGCTAATGACATTACAAAAAGAGGAGAAAAAGACGGGGTTAAACACACTGTATGATAAGTGTGGGCCAATGTAACACAATGTGACATTCATAAACCCACAGATGCTGATAAAAAGTGAAATTGCATCTAACAGGCTAAACCTTTTTACCATTTTAGTCTTAACCTCTTAGTTTACACATGTAACAATCAAACGTCAGCCTCTTATGAAGTGAAAGTTTTATTCTGATACAGTGTCGTGTGAAATATGATGAATTGACTTGATTATCATCCGTGACACTAACAGCATTTACCTGTTTGGCTGGAATGAGATTTTGTCGTAGCCCGTGACTTCACAAAGGTCACGCTCCAGTTGTCTAAAGAGTTTCTGATAACCTTCCGCCTGATCCAGTGGTACAAACGGGTGAATGTTGGCAAACTCTCTCCACGTGATGGGCTGAAGGGAAAAAGAAAATCTCCCATTCATCAAAAACATTTAACATTTATTCAGTAGCGCTTTCCTTTAGAGCACAGAGTAACTTAAAGTGCACCGTCTTTACTGGTGGAAATAGGACACAATCTTTCATGCTCTACATTTTACATAGATTCAGAAAACATTAAACATACGACGCAAGATAAATGGAATTATGTAGTTAAAAAAAAATAAAATGGTTTTCACTTCAGAGCTGAGCCTTGTGCAAAGCAGTGATCAAAGCAAAGGATGGACATTTTTAAAATCTAAAACAATTTGGAGTTATTTTGAGTTTATCTTTTGTTCACTGCAATCCCACATGTGTCATACATATAAAATATAGATAAACATAAACATAATATATAGGGAGAAGCTTGACCATTGACTGAAGGCATTGCAGAGGATGAAAAAACTTATAATGACAGAGATTTTTGAATGGAAGCAGAACTTATAATAACAAGACCTATAAAAATCTGAAACTGCACTATTAGGGTGAAAACCATTTTGTCCAGTGTCCGTTATATCGTCAGTTTCTTCTGTGTACTCACCATGAGCTCTGATGAACTGTTTAGCTTCATGGTGCAGGACCCCTTAAAAAAAACAGCATTATATTAATTATTATGATGACATTGACCGTTTAGTGGTTTGTATAAACTAGACTCACTGACCAGGGGTATCATGCTGTGCACCAGAGAAATGTCCTTGTTCTCCAGGCGTTTCATGTATCGTACGATGTTTGTCTCAGAGTGGTAACTGAAAACGGTAAACAAATCAATATCAACAGCTTTTTATTGTAGTGATTCAGTAGTTTCTGCACAGTGACACTCGACTCTACTGTACAATAGCAGTAAATCAAAGGAATTTTCAGGATCACGATACATCGCGGGAACAGCTGAAGCATAAACGTGTTGTTGAACATGATAAGTCTGAATTTATAACTGCAATAAAGATAAAGACACTAAATTTGGCGGCATGAAAGGATTACGCAACGTCAGGAAATGAATAGGCCCATTAAAAATGCTGTTTGTACATATGTAGTAGTTGTATAGCCTACATAATTTACTTAGAAAAACAAAAATATAGAACAGCAGTTATGAGCAGACGACTAAATCTAAGTTCACTCATTTTCAGTCAAGTTTAAGTTGTGGTCTCATTCCTTTATTATTAAGCCACAATTAACAACAATATACTGTACGCAAAATAAAAGTCGACTAAAACAAGGTACAGCATGTGACTATTGCACAACAGGAAATGCCTTCTCACTTAAATAGGATAGACAGGGAAGAGAAAGAGGAGAAAAGTGCATCTGTGACAAACTAAAGGCTCATTTACTTTGTGCTGTTCAGAGAAAATAAAAACACACGCACCTATTAAAGACCTGGTGCAGCAGATACTTGCTGGTTCTTTTGAAAGGACTTCCCAAGATTCCTTTGACCCTCTCCCCCATTTTCTCAGCAATCAGCTCCTAAAATGTTCACTTTGTATGAATGCAACGTTTAATATTCAAACGAAGCAGCGTCCAGTGGTTTAATTTACTCACAGCCGATGATTCACAGCCGAACACCCAGAGCAGATCGTCCAAGTCTCTCTCAGTCACGGTTTCATCCAGAGAGACTCCCAACTGTAAAGATGGAGCATTAGAAATTAATTCCAAAAGCAAATGAGCAGAAATAAATGCTGTGTGTAATTTCTTGTATAACACCAAAATGTTTCCTCTTCAGAATTTATACGACCGTTTTTATTTTACGAGATACGTTAATGGATTGCCCGAACGCAGTTTTCAGAAACGTGCAGCGTCTTCAAACTGATACAAAAATGCAAACCACTCAGAAAAACGATGACACAATTTCAAACTTATCTTTTACGATTAGAGCAAAGTTAAATATAGCATTTACAGAGTTTTCACTGATATAAGGTTGCAAGGTCCTTCTGACTAATCATCACAAAAGCTTCAACCTGTGAAGTTTCTGTTTCAGAGGTTGTACAGAGACTTTTACAGTTGGCAGCGAGCCCAAGATAAACTACACCAAAATATATCGCCCTTCACTTATTATACTGGCACTCTTGATGTCATGTACACGGGTCATTTAGATTTGGAGACAGGACTGGAGTGTGTCTGGTCAAAGAGCGGCAGAACAGCTCCGTCTTTCTCCACCCACCGACGCAAATGGAACAATCCTCCACACAATTTCTGAATCTGAATGCAAAAGGGCACATTTCCACCCATGGGACATTTGCTTATGTGTTTCTAAACTCCGACATTACAGGACGGACTCACCACTCCTTCGCTGTAGAGCCTGAGGTTTATTTCCCTCTGCTCCGCTCGCTCCAGGATGTCTTTGGCTGCCACTCCACAGTTGATCTTCAGTGTATCAAAGAACATGTCACTGTGCAACCTGTGTCCTGCCCTTTTCAACCCTGAAGTCACATAAAATGAAACAATTCAACTTCCAAAACAAAAGGTAAACAATGCAATGCAAAAGTGATCATTTTTACCTTCAGCCAAGATCAATGTGGCGTTATGAGTCCTCTCTGCGATGTGTTTGAGGCCCTGAGGTCCGTGGTACAGGGCGTACATCGCAGCCATGTTGGCCAGCAGAGCCTTAGAGGTGAGCAGAAAAAAACAACATTAATCTGATTGTAACAGAACTAAAATTACCATGTTACTTGCCCATTTTGAACATTTAACTGGTTTGATTAAAGTGATAGTGACCATGCCTGTGCAGTGCAGATGTTGCTTGTGGCTTTGTCCCTGCGAATGTGCTGCTCCCTGGTCTGAAGAGCGAGACGATACACCTCTTTACCAGCAGCATCCCTAAAACCACAAGACAATGACACATTTACACGGGCATAAAAATCAGATAACACGAATATTTAGAACACAATAATAACATCTGATTATTGCTTTGCATTTACATGTTCAAGAGGAATAACATCTTTTTTCAGAGTAAATGTTTTTTGTTATTTGGAAGTACAATGAATTTTAAAATGACTAAAATGATCCTTTTGTCATATTCAAGTGTTTTTTGAATAATTTTTCTTGTCAAAACTGGCACAGATGTGAACTATGAAAGAAATCAGATTCCTCACATCAGAAATAATATGATGTTTCAATTATCTGATAACTCCAGAAATCAAATAAAGATAAATTCAATTTCATCCCGAGAGCCAGAGAGCTGCGTTGGAAGCACTGAATGCTGCACAGAGAGTTATTCAGCGCTCCCACCACCGCCCTCTAAAGGTCATCCGGGTTTCATAGAAGCACACTTACATTTGTAACTTTCAGTTTTTGTATTTATGTTGTGTTTATGTAAAAATACCCCGTGTACTATGAAAGATTTTACAGATGATTTTGAGGTCAGCTAATGCCAGACATCAGACATGTTCAAAATCTAGGTTAAATATATTTACATCACCATTCCTTCCTTTATCCACTAATCTTTTAATCTGCTGGCATGAAGCTACAAATCATCATTTTACAAAGTCCCGTGAGGCCGTTTTTGTGGACATTTACACTGTGGGTTGTACATTACCTGGTTACGCCGACCATTCTGCCAGGCATCATCCGCACTAGGTTGTCTTTAACGGCAAAGAAGGCGGCGTGTGGACCGCCGTAGCAAAGAGGAACCCCAAATCTCTGAGAGCTGCCCAGCGCGATGTCGATTCCAATCTCTCCAGGAGGACGCAAAACACACAGAGCGAGGAGGTCTGTAGCACAGCACGCCAGGGCCTGGATCAGAAACAAAACATCCACGTGTGTCTAGATATACTCCACAACAAAACATTTTCTCCACGCTTCTTTCAACATAGACAAAGCAGGTTTATTTCTATAGCACAATTCATACAAAGTTATTCAAAGTCAAAGTGCTTTACAGAATAAGAAAGACTTTAAAATCTCAATACAACAAGTCAAAACCTAAATAATGATGGTAAATAAAAGCTTACCCCTGCTTTGTGAGCCCTGTCCACGAGAGCGGTGAAGTCCTCCACTCGACCATCAGTGTCTGGATATTGGAAAAGCACGCCACTCACGTCCTTCCCGGAAAAGTCCATCTCATGTGGAAGTTTTAGCACAGTTTTTACGCCAATATAACTGAAGAAATTTAAAAAATTAAATTAAAAACGAACAATAACAACAATGATTCTAATCCATGTCATTCTTCTTCGTACTTGGCTCTCGTCTCCACCACTGCAATAGTCTGAGGGTGGCATCGCGGGTCAATGTAAAATGTCCTTTTTTTATTCTGCCTGCAAAATATAAACAAAGCGTTGGTCATGTGCAAGCTTCATACTCTTAATTAGTGCTTTGGGCTGAAGTTACCTGTGGCAGAGCTGCATTGCCTCAGCAGCAGCGGTGCCTTCGTCCAGTAAAGATGCATTAGCCACAGGCATCGCAGTAATGTCACAGATCATGGTCTGGTAGTTAAGGAGGGACTCGAGACGTCCTTGGGAGACCTCAGGTTGATAGGGCGTGTACTGTGTCACCCTAAAACAAGTTCAGAGGCATTTATAGAAAATAACCTGAAGCATGGTATGGATTACACAATTATCAAAGGCCTGGTCTCAGTTAAATTAAAGGTAAAGTCAGTCAACAAAAGTCTGTAGAAAGGACGATTAACAGAGCTCACAAGACAGGCCTCCCCAGAGTCACAAGAACAAAACCACGACATTCACAGGTTCATTAACTGTAAATGAGAAACCCAAGCTTCCAAATCTGCTTGCGGTTTCTTTTAGTGAAAGTTGATTTAAGAGCGCTCACCATCCGGCGTTCTCCAGGAGGTTACGTTGAATTGGAGGAGGGACTGAGCAGTTGTAGTAGCCCATTCCAATGTACGAACGCCAAACCTTGTTTTTTGCAGCAATCTTCTGTAAAGTATCCAGAACTTCATTCTCACCTAAATGAAAGGCATTAGTTTAGTAGTAACAAAAGAAGGACATGAACATAACATGGGCTAAAACATTTAAACACTCGAGGCAAACACGGAACAAAACAAGGATAAAAAGTGTAATAAAATTAAGCCATAGAAACAGGTCTTTAACTTGTGTACATGTGTTCACTTTGTGCAACCAAAACACATCTGCCCAGCTGTCTGTGACGGTAAATGGTGATTTCACATTTGGCCCTGTTACTGGGAGCTCAGCTAATTCACAACGACCAGATTCCAGTGGCTGCTTTCACTGCCTAGCAACTCCAAGGAATGGACAATGCAATCCCGCTGAACCATGGGCCCTGACTACTCCAGTTTTGGGAACGCGAAATGCATTTCCAGACGAGGGGGGTTGACTGAGACTTTTGCTTAGTTAGAAGCATTGCACTTTTATAGCCACTGCGATCTAAAATAAATCATATCAAAACAATGGTCCTTTGTTACATGTATAAACTTTATGTTAATCATTGAAAGATACACCCACATGTTCAGTTGTGTCAATTTGTGTTATTTTGGGGTTCTCTCATAGAATCCTGGGCACTAAAGTGAGGTAAAAAGACGTATTCAATGCGGTTTTAGAGCCATCCAGGAGGTCTATTGTTAAAGAGAGAATCCCGAGCTGGCTTTTCAAACCAAAGCTCTCCAAAGCTGAACAAGCAGAAAAGCAGCAGAGCCTCAGTTAGTTCCTTCAGTGTAATTTGTTGAATAGCAAAATGTGGATCATTGTAGAGATAAATAATCGTTTTTGGAGTCACGACAATTACTATATCAACTTATCGTTCAACATATGAAACCTGGAACAAGAGATTCTGGGGCTCAATATGTTTCGTGTGCACAATTTCTTTGCAATAGTGGGGAGATTTTTGACATTTTTATCTAATACCGCACGATTTGAGGTGTAGAGGGTAGAATAAGTAACTTCAGTTGCTAAATCATTACTTCATTCTGCCATTTATATGTTAAAACTTGTGTCTTTTAATGATTCTGTAGATTTAAAATGATTTTTTAAACCTTACTTTGTGACACTGGCATAAAGTAGTTACAATATTATCGTAAATCACAATATTCTTCTGTAGGAATAGATTCTGCTTCAAAACATGTTATGGTGACAGGCCCATCAGTTGTTATAAGTTGTTGCTAATGTACTAAAAACCGGTTCAGTGCAAAAGCCTACAGCGTTTGATTATAAAGAAAGATGCAATAAATTCAGCTTCAAATCGTGACAAGCCAATTAGATGTTTCTACTGCACTAAAAAACCGGTTGAGGTGTAGCCTACAGCCTGTGATTACTTAAGAAAACTCAAGTCCATACCATAGGTAGGCTCTTCCCTCAAAACACTCCTGCATATTTCGTGAGTCTCAACACGTTTTACAGTAGATAAGTCACGGAAAACTCATTCTGTCAGTCGTATTTACACAATGTTGTACTTAATCTTAACTTTTTTAGGTGGAAAACACTACATTGGGGGTCCTAACGCCATGAGATTACTGTCGAGCGTAGTAAATTACAAGTTGTTGCAAAAAGTCAGGCATTTGTCAACAATGTGGATATGTCTGTCAATGTAAACAGTGCATGAAGCAATGACTGAACTGACTGAACACAACAGAACAGCAGGACGTGTGACTATATGATGCATTGTGTTTGCATTTGGAGATGTGTGAATATCAGACATTACATTCAAGTGTCATGCGTTTTCTTTTTTTTCCCCTATAGTCCTAAATTGATGCATAAAACACTGAATAAGCCCATTTCAGATTATTGATGTGTCACAGGGCATTTTTCTATAGCCGTGGGGGGTTGTAGAGCAGGACATAATAATAAAACACATCCATGTAAATCCTCCACAGCAGAAGCGCGCACAGGGCACCTTATTAGGAACCCCCTCTGCTGTGATGTAATGTGGACGTTGGAACCAGATTGAACTGGACTTGGGACTGGAGCTCAGGGCAAAACGTTACACTCCAGTTATCATCCTATGAGCATCGGGAGATTGGTGCCGCTTTGCAAAAACAACTCCAAATATGTTCAAAGGAAGACTTAACGCAGCCAGAGCGCGCACAAAGAGGAGGCTCAACCTACATTTCAGACGCGCACTTGGCTGGAATTGTGGTTATGAAATCTGTGAATAACATCATTTACACAGGCCAACTTCATGAAATGTGTTGTTTTATGAGCTGCTCCATCTTAAACTGCATTTTCTGAGATGTTTGACAGAACAGAGGTGATGAGTTTTAGGATGTTTTAGGGAATAAACTTACAAATGGGATCATCCATTTTCAGACTGCGGTGAATGCGGATGGAAGATGGGACTGTGTTTTCTATCAGCTGATCAACAGACTAAAAAAAAAGAAGAGAACAAAGCAAAAAAAAAAGATGCAGCAGTGGAGTAGGATAAATAAGAGACAAAGTGTTTAACGCAGCTCATACCTCGAGTTCCAGGGTGTCCAACATCTCTCTCTTCTCCCGCTCACCTGGACCAATGTGCCTTTCTGCAAAATCGTCATGTCTGGGCAGTATCCTCTCTATCTGTCTGGAGCAGAGGGCAGCAGACGTCCTCAGACCCCGGGTTGCTGAAGTCAGGGATGCCCCACTGTTGCCCATCCTGCTCTGGAGTTTCCAAACCACGCGGCTCCTGCTCAGATGCCTACACGGTGCTCTGGGATTCACGCACTTGGCCAGGAACATACCCCAGGACTTGGCACAACTCTGCATCTTTAAATCACTTCCTAACGACAATTGTGCTCAAATTGGTGAAGGCAGCTCCCTTCCCACACTCGTTAGCCGAGTTTATTTCCCTGGTGACACGAATGCGCTTCTCTCTGCCAACTCCAACTCCAAACTGCACATTTTATACGGCCCCACAGTGGCTCAAACTCCAGCCAATCAGAGGCGAGGCCCGCGGTGACGCGCTGACGAGCCCCGGTCAGACAGCTGCGAAACTTTACTCACGTGCCCTGGAGAGAGTCCAGAGTCAGGTGTGTGGACCTGGACCACGCTCAGGATCTGAGAGTCCCAGCAGTAAATAGGTTAGGACTAAATTTAGAAATTGATTTCAGTGAGAAACCAATTTCTGTTCTCAAGCCTCTGATGACCTCACAGCTGCTTTATTGTCTGAACATAACTGATTTTAAAAGAAGTGTCCCAGGTAAACCAGTTCAATAATCTGAACTTTTTCAAATGCAGAACAACTTAAAAATCCATCCGTTTTCTTCCGTTTATTCGGGGCCGGGTCGCGGGGGCAACAGTCTAAGCAGCACTCCTAGACTTCCCTCACGTCCTCCAGCTCCTCCAGTGGGACCCCAAGGTGTTCCCAGGCCAGAGAGACATAGTCCTTACAGCGTGTCCTGGGCCTCCTTCCGGTGGGACATGCCCTGAACACCTCCCTAGGGGGGCAACCAGGAGGCAGCAGGAACAGATGCCCGAGCCACCTCAAGTGGCTCCTCTGGACATGGATGAGCAGCGGCTCTACTCCGAGCTCCTCCGTGTGACCGAGCTCCTCACCCTATCCCTGCAGAGGAAACCCATTTCAGCCGCTTGTATCCGCGACCTTGTCCTTTCGGTCATTACCCAGAGCTCATGACCATAGGTGAGGGCAGGAACGTAGACTGAAGTAAATCGACCGCACATGCTGCTTCACGCTTGGCCTGCCAGTACTTGTCGGCTGCCTCAGGAGTCCCACAAGGCCCCCCCTTCACCCCAGGCGCTCAACTGTCGAGAACCCACCCCAGGCTTGGCTCCAGGATGGGGCCCCAGTATCACCAGTCCAAGTGGCATAACTGGCCTTGCTGTGTTACTCAACATGAAAGACTTAAACATGAGAGCTGCTAAAAATTATTTCTATTTTATGATTATCTCTCACATAGACTATCGTTTAACCACTTGGTCTCTCGCCCCACAACACTTAAAACCATTGAAAACCTCTATAAAAGAGGCCTAAAAATACATGACTAAAAACAAACATCACACCACCACTGCTAAAGGAGGACATTAAATATAAAGACAATTTAACAAAGACCACATGAGTTGCCACCAGAGGTGAACTGTGACCCCCACAGACGGCCCAGCTTTGGTCAGAATGTATCTGTCCAGGGTGGGAACCTGTGGAATAGTTTAGTGTAGTAGAAAGAATGTCCCACGTACTGTTCTTTTAAAGCTCAAATGAAAAACTGGTTATGGTCAACCTAGATTTTCTATTGAGACATATTTGTATGAGCAAAATATGAAGGTTGTGAAATAATGGAGAGTGTGTTAGGAATGGATTGTGCAATATTTTATTTGTTTGGGCCTTTTGTGACCCCAGCCCTCTGGGACAACCAATGGAAATAGCCTTTAATCCCGTGTGTTTACATTCATGTTGTATCATGTCTGTCCTTTAAAATGCATTGTCCCATCAGATAAATACCTTTGTCCAGACACCTTTAAGAGCACGTGCACTACATCATTTTTCTGTGGAGGGTGGACCTCTTGTTCATCTCCATGGGTACATTATTTTGTCTGGAAATTTCCATGGTATTACAATTATCCCTCTCCACGGGTCAGATCTGTGGAGAAGCAACATTGCTCTCTGTAACACTGCAAAGTTTATTTTAAGCAATTAAAACACCTGTAATTTTATAAATCCACGAGAGAAGTTTAATTCCAAACTGTGGATCACTGGTGACAGAGGTGAACACCCAAAGGCCCAGGTACTAACTATTAAAAAGTCTATGAACGTCAGACAATGCCCCAACAACTTTATTCAACATCAAGCTTAAATTCCACAGTTTATAATTTGTTTGCTCATTTATTTGGTTTGGTAAAATCCTGAATAGTGAATAGGTCTTTCATCATTTGAAGATTTGTGTTTCTTTCAAGGAAACAAATGAATAAATAAAATGTTTTGGTTGCATGGGACATGGGATTTTATCTGACTATGTAATAAAAACATAATTATGTTCTGGTTGGGGTTCTGAGATGCTTTGATAGAGCAGTTTGTTTTGTTTTTGTTTTTTCTGACTTCTATCCCAGATTGGTTTGGAAGCTGAAAATAACCTGCTAATCCCATTTACATTATTCATAGACCTGACTGTTATTTTACCCTGCACATGGGCTGCACCTCAGCCTGCAGCAAACACGAGATACCACACGTACACACGCAAAATTATTAATGGGGGTTAGTATTGATTGTAGAAACATACACATGCCGTTGTCTCAGCCTTTATTCAAAGATAAGCATTCAGATATTACACAGAGTAAACAGGCAACAGTAAAACACTGTTTGTTTCCAAAGCTGCTAAAATATGAAGTGAAAAATATTTGCTGTAACCCAGTTACCATGTGGTGTATCGGCAACTTAACACACAGTGTGTTTAGTGTTATCAGAGGATACATCTGGCATAAAAAACACATCCAGTGCACAGTGCAACAGCAGACTGCACAGACAAAATGTCTTGGCTGAACTGGTTCTGGGATGAACATCAACTGTTGTTGCAGCAATGCTTTTCTATCCCTTTTGGATTTTTATTTTACTTTCTAGCAACATTTGGCTTTCTATCCTTGAGATGCAGGTGTGTAGAGCATAGTTTCTTTCAAAGAGAACTGTAATTTTCTATTTTTTATTTTTTTATCACTCCCGACAGGTACTTGTACATGTGCATTGGAGGATTTATCCTGGCAGTGATCACAATGGGAATTTATAGTATTCTGCTGTTTACTTCAGTCTTCATTTTTGTTGTGCTTGTTTGCACCGTGGATCATCGCTCCATTCACAAATGGGTGTTTGGAGTCCAAATGTTATGGCAAACACTCTGCCACATCTTTCTACAGTACGAGGAATTCTACCAGCCACAGCTTTTCAACTTGAGGTGTGTTATTATAGCATGTAATGTATAATGTACGCCTCCTGGTGTTCAGATTTATCACTGCAATGTTAAAGTTGTATATTTGAAGAAAGCAGTGTTGTAATGACTCAACAGTATATTCTGTTATTGCAGGCTGGTGTTGGCTGCGTCTTCATTGATGCTAATCACACAGAGAGTTACCTCAGTCTCTATGGATATCCAAGATAGAAGACTTACACTGTCCCTAAACGGTTTATCCCTGAGTGAAAGCTATGAAGTGCTTCTTCCGGTCATCAGCTATATTCTTAATTTCACAGCTTTACTGGGTGGACCTTTGTGCATATTTGCTCATTTTGTTTCATTTATTGAAGGAATTGATGTAAATCCACCACCAAATCCATCATGTGTAGTCAGTGTTAAATTAGTGCAGGTGTTTTTACTAGAATATCTAAGATACAGTTTTCTGCTAATTGTAAATTATACATACAATTCAAACTTAATCTATGGGGTCATTAGCATGTGGGCAATTGCAATGGTTTTAAGATTGCATTATTATGCTCATTGGCAGATAAGTGAATGTCTTAATAATGCTGCTGGACTTGGGTTTTGTGGGACAAAAGCTGGCTGCACAGACTGGAGTGGACTATCTGATGGGGGCTTTTGGGTAACTGAGTCTTCAGTTTGTATATCTGAGTTTGCTCGAAGATGGAATGCAACTACCGCAAATTGGTTGCGTAGACTGGTTTATAAGAGATGCAAATATTTTCCTTTGCCGTTAACTTTTGGCTTTTCATTGTGGTGGCATGGGCTGCGGGTAGGTCACTGTATAGGCTTTTCAATTTGGGCAGCAACTGTAAATGTAGACCAATACATTCAGAGAAACTGGTTGCCAAAACTTTCAGCAGCTTGGATGAAAGCCATATGTGTTTCTTTGAGTTGGATTACTACTCAAATTATAATCACCTGCATTGTAATTATAGTAGAATTTAGGGTTATCAGGCTTTGAAACTGTGCTCATGTCAAAAATATGAAAAGGAAAACATGTAAAGAGGATTTATAATTGTCCGAGATAAAACTTTAATTAAAATGTTAAAATGTTTGTATTATATACAGCACATACTTAACATATCTTATTTCCATAAATTGCCTGTTAGAATGCCCAAAAACAACAGAAGTCCAATGTTTCTATTAGACACAAACTTCTTCCAACAGTCCTCTGGTTTGTTGATGTCAAGTGTATATATCTATAGACATACAGAGTGAATATCAGTGTTGTTACATAGCAAATATGTTGTACATGGTAGTTATAGGCAGAATTGCAGTTACCTGGTAGGCTAAGTGAATGGCCACAGTCGACAGTACAGCATAATAAGGAAGAGTCTGTTCTGCATTGATCCCTGTCACAGCCAGGCCAGAAATCATAGCGACTGCAAAGCCACTGAGCCAAGGCTTGGTTTGATTCTGGAACTTTAGCGCAGTGGATCTGACTCCGACTTTAATGTCATCATCTTTGTCCTACAGAATACAGATGAATAATAAATATAGTGCCTCAACAAATACATGCATTTTTGTCTTTTTTCATTCAGCAGCTTGTTAGATTTGGTAGATGAAGAGAATTAAGAGCCTATAATTACCTGGTGAGCATATATGGTGTCGTATATCAGTGTCCACATCACTCCTGAGAAATAAAGCGGGAGACAAACTGACCAATCACATGAGCCTTTAATAGCAGACCAACCAAGCAGTGCTCCCCAGTTGAAGGTGAGACCTTAAAAGAACAGAAAAGTGAGAAATTGTTGCATTTGAAGAAAAAAATTAGAGCATTATGTGTATAATGAACATATGTACCTAATACCAACTGTGGCCAATATGTGATTCTCTTCATTAATGGGTAGGTGACCACAAGGCCCAAGGAGGCAGCACCAAGAACTATACTGTACAAACAGAAATTAATGCAAAATAAATAGGTACTTGGTCAAGGGGTAAGTACCATGTTTCCAGATTAGCCAAATTTCCAAGATAAATTGTACCTGTAATTGTTAAGACACAAAAGAACCCCAAGAGCAAGAGAAAGCTGACCGCCTAGAAAGACAAGTGCCTGAAACCGAGATATCTCCCCTGAGGCAATAGGTCTTGTTGCTGTCCGTGACACCTGCAACAAAACAAACTGCTTTAATGATTGTTTAGAAATTCAGCAAAAGTCTATGATAATTATATACTGTAAAAAACACCATACCTTCTTATCAAAGTCTTTATCCCACATATCATTGATGGTACAGCCTGCCCCTCTCATTAGTAGTGCCCCTGTCCCAAATAAAGTGAGCATGCCCAAGTGTGGAAGGCATCCTGGGTCAGAAGCCAGCGCAATACTCCAAGTACATGGAAGATACAGCAGCCATGTCCCTAGAAAACAAAAACAACCAACCTGTACAAAACCAATCAGCTAAATTAAAAAATAGCCTGTCAAAAAGTGATATACAGACCTATTGGTTTGTCCAGTCTCATTAAACGTAAATATGGTTGAACAGGGGCAGGTGCAGAGTTCACAATAGAGGCAGCTGATAAACTGAAAACTCGTCTTCCACTTTGTGCGCTCCACAGTTTAGATGATGGTAATAACGCATTTTTAATGGATAAATTTCTCCTCGAAACATAGAAGTGTGGAGGGTCCTCTCTTCGTCCTTCACAAACTTTCACAAAATCGTATGACAGGGGTTGAAAACGATGGCAACACGATCCATGATGAATCCTGGAGATAGTTTTGAAGGTTAACCTGACCAGAGCCATCATGAAGTCAACCACACACTGTCATCTGGCCAAACAGGTCAGCCTTAAAACAAGAAACAAAGCACGCACGTGTTAACAAAAGAAGAATCTTGTCACAGCATTTCTTTTCAATATGTTGTGACTGTGACAGCTCTATGGATCACTCACCCCTCCACTCATTTGAGCAGCCAACTTCTGTTTGTCGATTATGGAGGATATAGCGTTAATCGAAATCGTCTTTGCCAACTATTACATCAACATTACAGTTATTTATATAATAACGATAGTAAAATTATTGTAAAAGTTGTCTTATACAGTGTATGGTGTGGGAGACCCGTGTGTGTTTTGTTGTGGTACGTCACTTACTGTGTTCCGTAAGAAACACACGACAACCGGAACCATTGATATGGACAAAAAAAACTATGAAAACGTGCAGTCTCATATGCTAATAATAATCATAAAATAATATTCATCACCAACATTGATTTGTTTTTATTACTGTTGAATTCTGCACTTTTATTGTGGGCATGGACGTTTTATGATTTATTTCTACGGTTGGAACCGGAAGTGGATGCTCGGACACTGCACTGTTGTCGCGGGAAAAATGGCGGAAATGTGAGTGGTCGCTTCACCACAAATAACGAGTAAAAACATTACGTTATAACCTCATTTGGACGGTTTCCATAATGTGTGAGTATGTAATATCCCAACATTTGGTCTTTCGGGTATTACAAACTAGTTCTAACCGTGAACTCTAAATGTAAACGCTGTACTTGTACTTGTCCCGAGCCTATTCTTCCTCCTGCTGATGGTGCTGGTCTGATTTGAGGAGAAGACGTCGACGATGCATGAAAACGCGTCTTTTAGTTATTATATTGTAGTTATGTACTCATCAAGGTGAACCCATCTGCCTCTGAGTTGCAGATCTAAACCTTAATTACTCTCTGTTGTCACTAACGCATTAAATCCTTTCATATTTTCATACAAATTGATACCGTAACTACTTTTTCTTTAGGTGTATCTACTCCAGCCTGCTTTTGAGGTGATAACAGACAATGCAAGATGCCAAACGGTAGGCGTGTGTGTGTTTTGTGTTGCTGAGAGTACAGTTTAAGTGCACCAAATTCTTCAATGTTTCCTTTTTATTCTCTAGATTCTGCGCACCATGCTTTTAGCAACATGACTCCAAGCAAAGCCTCTCCTCAAGACACTGCTACATCTTACAACTGCAGTCACTGTGTTCTTATCTTCAAAACCAGGATCTATCTGTATGAACATCTCCACCAGGTGCATGGCCTTTCTGTTGATTCAGCACTCAGAGACTCTGGCCTCAAATCTGTGCCACAAAGCAAATCCAAGCCTGATACTGGCCTTAAACTAGGTAAAAACAAGTTGGACCATAGTCTTAAACTAGGTAAATCCAAGCTTAACAAAAGTCATAAACGAAAAAAGACTGATTTTGCTTTCAATTGCAAGAACTGTAATTTTAAAAGTGGTAACTGGGTCGTTTATCGTGACCATAAACAACAATGCAAAGGATTTCGTAATTATGAAAATCAAACTGCAAAAACAAGCATGATGATTCATAAACACAAGGCTTCTACAAGTACATCAACCACACTGAAGTCAGACAGTGAACCTAATAAAAGGGACGAAAAAACTTTGCGTCTAGAAGAATCTTCTTTGAACTCATCGGGGGTGTTCCAGGTGATGGCAAAATCAATAGATTTGGCTAAGGGTTCTTCGGGCAGTGCTAAATCACTCATCAGTGATTTGGATATGATATCAGACCCAACTTCAGCAATTCCTGTGGATCCTTTCAAAGAAGTGCCACCAAAGAACAATAGTAAGAGAATGGCTGACGAAGTTGCTGAATCTAATTGTCCAAAAAAGTCTAAATTAGAAACTGAAACCCCAATTGCAAAACTGAAACCATCAACTAGTGAACTTTCTTTAGAGTTCAGTGATGATGAAGAGAAACCAGATCATGACAAGAAAGGGCTCATAAAAAAATATTCATGTAAGCACTGTGTATATAACACCACAGACCTGATGCATCTCGTCAGCCATTATGAAGACAACCATCCGTACATAAAATGCAACTCTGCTTACATTGAGGAGGAGGGTGACCAGACTGCCATCTTTCGGTGTTTAGAGTGTCCAGTTGAATTCTCAATTGAAGCTCATCTACATGATCACTACAGCAAGGATCATCCAGATGCCCCTGGAATCCTCAGTCTTAAATTGGCTGATTTGGTTCATAAGTGTTTTGTGTGCCCATTTACATCAAAAATATTGCAAAGTTTAAAAGAACACTACAAGAAGCATCATCCATCTGAAAAAATCGAAAATCCATTATGGTACAGAAAATATTCCTCTGCGCAACAAGATGGTTATTCAAACTGTAGGCGAAATTCAGAAGAGAATAACAGCCCTGAAAAGCATGAAACTGAGATGACCACCACAGCCAGCACGGACGAGAGAATGACATCTACCCCCAAATCACATGATGGGGCGTTGTATTACTGTGGAGTGTGTCCCTTCAGTCACAAATCTGTTGTTGTCCTGCATGTCCACTACAAAAAATGCCACCCAGAAGAACCTGTCACATTAGATAAAATTAAGCAGCTAGTTATTGCTCCAGTCGATGGAGCATCAGAGCAGAAGCTTGGCACAGAGCAGAATATCCCCCGCTCCTTTGAAGTGGAAGAAAGTTGGGCATCCCCAGTCTCTGATCTGGAAGATGAGAACATTTCAGATGATTGTAATTCGCAAGCAGCACCACAGACAGCTGTGTTGGACAATGCCTCATCATCTTCACCAATTGAGAAGATGTTCTTCTGCAATTGTTGCAACTTTTCCAAATCGAATATAAAAAGTGTACTTTCTCACCATAATGCAAAACATGGAACAACTACAACAATTGAGGAAATCCTGCGCTACACTGCAGAGATGGAGCAAAAATATCCGACACCTGTGCCTAATATAGAGGCAAATACATACATACATCCGCAAGATTTGTATTATTGCCAAGAGTGCAACTATGGGAATCCTGCTTTAATCGGTATATTGAACCACCAGAATAAGCTTCACACCATCAGTAAAGGAAAATCGGGTATTCTTGAGTACACAGCCATGGTTCATGATCAAATTGAAAAATCCAAAACTCATCCAAATGACTCAATTCTTCCTTCAGGTCTGCCTCTTCCTCTGATTAATGGCGACACTACGTTGGTTTTTTGCCATTTGTGCAATTACAGGAATAGGGACATAAATGTGGTTACTGGACACTACCTTAAGTCACATAAAGACTTTCGGAGTACCCCACAGCAAATTGCAGAGTATACATCCATGATTTATGAACGGTTAAATTTAAGACCTCAGATTAAATCCATAGTACAAAATCAGACAGTCACTCCTACAAAAATATCTGTTCTTGAGCCAGACAAAGAAATAAAACTTAAATGCATAAAATGTCCATATAGAACAAATTATTTATATCTTATGAGAAAGCATCTTCAATCTGCACACAAAAATAATCTGCCTTATTCAGACATTGTAGGGCTTTGTGGCACAGAGGCCACATTTCAGCCTGGATACCACTGTGATATGTGTTCCTTCTGCCACGAGGATCTGAAAACGGTCAGACACCATGGCATAGAGAAACATGCACGACATTTACGCGACCAGTTTATGAATACTTCCATGTATTTAAGCCCTGATGTATGTGATCCCAAAAAGAGAAGCAATGCTTTTAACAATAACACCACAAAAGCAAAAAAAGATTCTGACATACAGCAAGACAGTGATGATGAGGATGACGATACTGGTGATGAAGAGGTGGCCTTTGATTCATACCAAGTGCCTCTTGATTTTGACAGTTTAAACGTTCCAACTGAACAACCTAAAGATTATAGTTGCTCTTATTGTTCAGCAAAATTCGAAGGACGTGGTGGTCTTCTAATTCACATGGGAATGAAACACCGTAGTGAGATTGATGTGGAAATCCCAAAGCTAGAAATGGAAGAGCGCACCCAAGTTTTCAAATGCCACAGCTGTAGCTATGTGAATAACATTAGACAGGGTGTTGTTACACATACTATTATGAAGCATCCCAACAAAGCAATGAAGATTGACTCTATCTACATTGAGCGTGAACATCTCAAAAATGTGGAAATGAAGGTTAAAATGGGCACATGGAAATTTTGTGGCTACATGTGCAAAGATTGTTCTCAGATTTGTCCATCAAAGGAAAAGCTGAAGCTACACCGTGTGACTCACAAGAACCCACCTGTACAAAATACAGATGGTCAACTCAAACAAGAAGAAATCTGGTGCCAGCATTGTGGTTTGTACTGTGCCACAGAAAAGGAACACACTGACCATGTGAGTGTTTGCCCAAAGAATATTAGTATATTCTCTTGTGTTCTTTGTCCAGATGCTTTTGTTACAAGAGTCCGCCTTGGAATTCATTATACAAAGAAACATGGAAAAGAGGCTTCTTTGAAATACTATGCACCTCTATGTAACGAACCATCCGCGGAGGAGAAAGCAGCAAGTGCTGCATCTAGAGAAAGTAAAATGATTCTGATGTACAAGTGTCCAAGCTGCCGGTATGTCAACTCTAGTTATCATGGAACTCTGACCCACTCCCAAATGCTACACCCAAAGATTGTAGTTAGGGCAGGCAAACTCAAAACTATTGAATTAGATTTGGCAAATATGATTGGATGCCTAAGTGAAAAGCAAAAAAATTTTGGGGGGTATCGGTGCAGAAGATGCCCCTTGATTTATGGTGGACACAAGAAACTTAAAAGACATTGTGAAATAGACCATAAGTCAAGCGCACAAGTCACCTCACAGGAACCAGCTGTGCATGACAGTGCACAGTCATCAGTGTCTGAGTCTGGTACTTCGGATCAGAAGAAACTGGTAAGCAAATTTCGCCATTTCTTCAAGTGCTCTATGTGTTCTTATTCAACCTCAATCCTAAAGCAACTTGGAAACCATTATATGCAAAGACATGGGAAATCCTCTTATATCAAATATTATTCTCCACTTTTCCACCAAGCAAATAAGCCAAAAATGTTTTTCAAACATGAAGAAATGGGGCAAACAAAAAATCCACTGGAACAACCAGCAAGCAACGTCAAGACCACAATCCCACAACAAGTTTACAAGTGCAGTACCTGCTCTTATGGCTCTCCCTATCGGAGGTACTTGATCGCTCACTTAAAGAACAGACACAAGTATGATTCACTTGCTGTGTACCAACATATGGAGATGTACAAGAATTATAAGTCAACACTGCCCAGTGGTCAGTTTAGTTGCAAAAAGTGCCACAATGTGTTATTTGAATCAAAAGGGAGACTTCTGGCCCACTACCGAGCAATTCACATTACTGAGATGCAAATTGACTTTAAAATATTGGCAAAAAGAACAGCTAGGACAACAGGTATTTACAAGTGTAATTACTGCGAAAAGAAACTGTTTGGGATTAAAAACCTATGCAAACACTTGGATCGCCACAGGGCAAGGTGGCTGAAGAAGTATAAAGTACTGGAAACCAAAGTAAGTGAAAGTGCATTTACAGATCTTTGTTTGAGTAATAATGTACTGACATGTAATCTCATTCTGTAGGTTTCTGAGCAAGAGACGCCCCCTACTTTAAATCCAGATGAAGAGGAGACTGGGTTAAATGTGAAAGATGAAGAGACAGTTATCAGTCATTCAGCGTCAGCCTCTTCTCATTTGGGCTTTGAAGTGCCAGAGTTTTCTGAGGAGCAACATAGTGATGGAATCCACCACTGCCAACGCTGTAAGAGGTCGTTCAAGTCCCTCAAAGGACTGCGCTCACATGAACGCAGCCACGCAGCTTTAGCAGCACTGGACAGCGCAACTACTGCGGACTCCCAGGAGCAGTAAGTTGTCTTTTTCTGATCAAAACACTAAATTGTCAAAATAAAAGTGTCATACATATTGGTTATGATTTGCAAATGTACATACTGTAAATGTGCACTTTGTAACTTTTCTGATAGACTCTGACACCTTCTTCTTTTATTGTTGGGGTTATTTCTTTGACTGCAATGTTCCACAGTATGGCATTCTGTTTACCAGAGTTTCATATTCATTTATTAGTATATGTGATTTTCCCCAACAGCATTAATCGGTGCATAATCTACAGAGCTGGGACTACACGACCCTTTATGTGTGCGCTCTGTACATATCGAACTCCACTGTTGAGCCTGTCGAAAAACCATATAATAAAAAAACATCCACGTGAGTATGAAGCCATTTTAGACCAGTACTGTTTGTTTGTTTCTCCATTTTTTTCCCTTGTTGGATCCATTTTATAATGTACACTACTACGGTCGTGTGTTTCACCATTTTAACACATTTCTGTTTGTATCAGATGTTTTGAATTCTTTTGAAGTGAGTAAACACTTGGATGAGGCTCAACAAAGAGATAACGAGGCTCCACAAAATGGCGTCGATGACATTAATGCCGATGATGATGAACCTGAAAGTAAGTGATAAAATTGTGAATAAATCTGGTCTGCGCTGTGATTTGAGTCTCAGTAACAGTAATAACTATACTATAACTATACTTTTATAGCCTTAATAAAGCATGAACAAATAGTTTATTAAGAATGATTCAGGCTTAGTGCCTACTAGGGCTACAAGATTAATTTGAAGTTAAACAATTGGCAAATCACAAAGGCTGCAGTACCATAGTCTTACACTGTCCACTGTGTTACTTTGCATAAAAATTGTCTAAACTGTAGTTTAGATCTGTACAAACATCTTCTGAAATGTGGTTCATATTTTAGTCTTTTTGTCAGTTCTTCTTTTAAAATGTAAACATCAAACAGACTTCTTTTATTAAACCATAAATCACAAATAATCTCATTGCATATAAGAAAATTACAATTAGATATTTTTTCCAAATTGTTCAGCCCTAGTAACTACTTCATTAATTCCTTGACTCCTAACCTTAAATTAAATGGTTTCTAAGTCTGAATCATTCTTAATAAACAATCAGATCAAGAATCAAGACTGTTTATACTTTATTAAGGCTAATTAAGGTCAAGGTTTTAGAAAATGGTACCTGCATCTCTGTTAAAGTTTGTTTTTCATCAACAGACTCTTACCTTGAGCCCCCAGACGTGCAGCGCCAGTTAAAACACTACAATGTTATGGCTCAGGTAGATCCTGCGTCAAAAACGCAAAATATCCAGTTGAGTGACCCGAGAATGCTTCCATGTGAAATGTGCAATTTTAACTCTCAACACTATTCCAATATGAGACGCCACTACCTGCGGCGTCATGGTAAAAAGCTGATCCGGTGCAAGGACTGCAACTTTTTCAGCTGTTTTAAGTAAATCTGAACTTGTCATTTTAACTAAGCGTATAATAAAATACTCTGAACTGACCATGGAACTATACTTTTCTACAGACAAAACCTGGATCTCCATGAGCAAATGGGTCATTCTGCCGTCCAGTCTGAGCCCACACACCATAAGAACCTCTGCTGCCCTTTTTGTCTTTATCAATCAAAAAACAAAAACAACATGATCGACCACATTGTCCTGCATCGCGGTATGTTTTATTCCCAGCTAAAATGACTAATTAAAACATGTTTTCTTAATATTTTTTTTTATTACATTGTTTTTTTTAGAGGATCGAGTTATGCCTATTGAAGTGCGCAGACCAAAACTGTCACGTTATCTTCAAGGGATTGTCTTCCGATGTTACAAGTGCACATTTACAAGTGGAAGTGCAGACAGTCTGCGTTCACACATGGCCAAACACAACGACCTCAAACCATTCAAGTGTCGACTGTGCTACTTTGAATGTGCACAGCTGAGGGAACTGGAGGAGCACCTGTGTGATAAACATCAGGTGGGGAATGTCCTAATACGTATTTTTGAATTCTTATGGTTTAAAACTGAGCTGGAGACAGGTCACAAGTCTACGGTGTAATTTGTAGATTTGTTGATCTGGTTTATAGTTAATGTCGCTGTAGTTACTGGGCCTATGTACATGAAACCAAAACTGATTTAGTTCAACATCTTCTCTGACAGTATCAACAAACAAAAGGAAAATACAGTTGCTTTAGAAATGGAGGGCCTTTATTCAGCGCTAAGGATAAATTAAATGACCTAAGAAGTAAGATTAGTGGCTTCATGGACAAGAAATGAGATTCAGTGTCATAACTTTAGATACTTTCCAGATAAGCCCTCGCAAATTCTTATATTTGATGCATTTTTCAAAAAGTCTGCGTATTAAGTTTGTTGCATTTTATTTGACAGGTTGTACGAAACCATCAGCTTGTGGGCCAAGTTAGTCTGGATCAGTTAGAAGCCTTAGAAGACAGGATTTCTCAAGATGATTATGACGACGACGAAGTGTTATACCAGCCTGAAAATAATGAGCAAATGATGAGCAAGAACCACCCACCAAATAAGAATCAAGATGAAGATGCTGAAGAAAATCTCAGTAATCCAGATAGCCCCAAAACGCAGAGCGTATCTGGACAAAGTTTGGATCATGCACATAGCATAAATGATGAACAGAATGACGACCAAGTCCAATTAAAAGCTGCTGAAAATATATCAGAGAGCTCGCCTATGTGTGTGGAGGAAGATCAGTCTCAAAACAACCCTCAAATCATGGAGGGAAACACGGAGAGTGAACCTCAAAACGGTACAACGGATAACGATTCAAACAATGTGGCTGCTCTCGATTCAAAACAGGACCCTAAAACAAACACAGACATGCAGAATACTCTACCTCCCAGCTCTGTACCTTGTACTGAGAGTACTGAGAGTCCTTATGCAGAAATGCCAATCCTGGAAAAATATTTCAAGGAACAACAACTTGTTTTTGCACAATCTGGTGTAAACTCTGAGTCTCCATGTTCATTGATAAGGGAAGAAGGTGACAACGAAAGCTCTGATGTGTGTAACGTGGAGAATGGATTACAAGTCCACAACTCTCCTCCTGTGTTGCAGGGTAAGTATGAAGTATTATTTGAAGAGGTCACATCATGAGATTCAAGAATGGTTATCGTTTTTGAGCTGGAAGGCAGATCAGGATTCTGTGGGAGAATAAAAGGTTAGATTAACTGTCAGATTGCAGATTTGTTGACCTGGATTCTGGTTCATATCACTGTATTAACCATCAACAAAAACTGGCAATAAGTTAAATGTCTTCTCTGTCTCCATAATTTAACTATTATTCGTGTAATCCTCAGTCGTTCAAGTAGATTCTATAGCGATGCCACAGTGAAACGTCTTCTCTTTAAAACTTTTGCTCAGTTAACAGAACTTTTTGCTATTTCCTGAGCTAAAATTATCTTAGCTTTAGAGAGAGACACTATTATTCAACCCCAAAGACCTGATTGTTGTCAGTTGAATGTATTTTAAGCCATTAGTTTAATATGGCAAGATTGTGGAGACATTTGTGGATCATCAGCTTGGATATTTCTTTCAAAAATGGTGAATCTCCCGTAGTTATACAGGTCCCTGCTCTCAATTCCTCCTCAAATTATAGAACATGAAAGTAACCTTAAAAAAAACAGTCAGAGCTTTGAGTTAATTAACCGTGTTTTCTGTGTTACAGCCACTGAGAGAGTTGCAGTAAACCTGTTTCCTTGTGACTATTGTGGAAGAAGTTTCGCAAATACTTCAGAACTTGAACGTCACATGATGAGACACGGAATGTAACAGTATTTTGAAGCAATAGAGTCAGAATTTGTAAATATATGTTGTCATCGTTGCAGGCCTGATGTATGGGTATTTTTCTTTCTCGTATTTTATCATGCATTTTATAGATCTATCGAAGTTTTAAATCTTTTTTCTGTATAGACCTTATGTTTTTTAAAATAAAACTAATATTGCAAATACAGAACACGATTTGAGTTCACCTTTTATAACCAAGCCAACCTCAAATCTTATTGCCTTAACATCTTTAGTACATCTACATGTTTTACTTTTTGTTATTTTTGTGACCAATTTGAGATCTTTTAGTGACTGGGCATAGACTCTATTGACTTTTTATGTATGTATAGCCTATCTACTGTAATATCCATATTTGAATAAAATGGAAATCCTCATGTGATTTTTCTGCTCTTTTATCAAATGTAGAATGAAACACTGTAATTTAATGATAAGCTTTGATAGAAACTGGTTCATACTGCCGCTTTGCTTGTTTTTATGCAAATCTTTATGTTATGACTCTTCTTGCCAAGGAATGACTCAGATATAACAGTTAAGAAGCAGAGTAAATCCAAGTCAACTCCCTCCTCCTCCTCCTCCTCCTCCTCCTCCCCCTCCCCCTGGGCGGTGCTTGGATGTGCTCTGTCTCAAACAAAGTGTAAGAGGACACCGTTTCCTGGTATGAACTCATAGCAATGGGCTGAAGAAAGAATCAGGGAAGAGCTGCATCGCAAATCCAGGTACAACTTGTTGCATTTTTTAGGCTTTGTCACTGCAAAGTATTTTATATGAACAATGCAAAGTCATCTACCTCCCTTTAAGGATTTGGTTGTAGAAATTCTAATTAATGGGCTGTGTCTTAGGACATTTTGCTGTCAGTGTTTCCTTGTTCCTTACTGACACTAAACATAAACATTTACAGGAAAAAAGGTGTGTTCTGTACTAACACTGGTATAGCCAAGTGGCCCACATTTAAGTCTCATTAACTGGAACTGTTGTGACTGTTCTGCTTGTACTAACTTGTGCTTCTTTCTACTCCTAGAAAACCATGTCAGATACAAACAGCACTGAAAAGGAAGGAGGGTCCTTCTCAGCCAGAATCATCAACATAGTCTTCATCATTCTCGTTTTGGATCTGCTTGGTTTTACCTTGATCCTGCCTCTGCTGCCTTCAATTTTGGACCACTACTCACAGGAACAAGTATGTTCAAATATTTACTTTACAGTGAATGTTCTGGAGTTGTTAAATCACCCTGTTACTGCCTGACTGATGGACTGTGGATCAAACAAAGGAGGTTTTGTGTGGAGAAGACACACATGACAGTTCAGAGAGACTGTGATGACAGATGCCAGCTCATTCATGCAGAATTAAATTCACTTTCACTCTTTGTTTTCTTTTTCCCACTTTGCAGGATGGTGTCTATCAGTGTATGCAGGCTGCTGTGGACTGGTTCAGGGAGTCTATTGGGATTCCGTTAGATAAAAAATACAACACTGTTCTGTTTGGAGGTACTGAACCTATTTTTGCTTCAGATATTAAGATTATTTAAAGATGCACTTTGTAAACGTTCTGGTAGAGTCTCTGCTGTATCTGCTTGTCTTTATGGAGATGTTATTATTTGCCTGGACTGTTCATAGTATGGCATTAAACGTATTTATCTCCATGAGTACAAGCAGGGTCAAGTTACAGGTAAGATCTGTGGAGAGGTAGCCCCACTCACAGTATGCATGTCAAGGTATATCTGCACAATTATAACACCTTTAATTGAATAAATGTGAGATATTTATGTTTAATGCCATAGATTAGAACATACCAGCCAAAACCAATAAAATCTCCATGGATTCAAGTAAAGTCACATCGTACACCTTTAACAAAGATTAAGTGATCAATACTTGTTTTGTGTTGCAGGTTTGATTGGGTCACTTTTCTCGCTGCTACAGTTTTTGTCCTCACCTGTCACTGGGGCGTTGTCTGACCGATACGGCAGACGGCCCCTGCTGATGGTCACTACAGTGAGTATCATTACGTGTAGCGACTTCTTAATAGTTTTGTCTTTATAAATGTGTTGATATGTTAAGATTCCTTTATTCAGTCGAGTGCTTGTGTTCCAGTTTGGCCTCATCTCCTCGTATGCCGTGTGGGCTGTTTCCAGAAACTTCACCATGTTTCTTTTGTTTCGTATAATTGGGGGAATCTGTAAGGGAAATGTCAGTCTGTGTACTGCCATTGTAGCTGACTTGCCTTGTCCAAAAGCAAGGAACAGGGGAATGGTATGTACAACTTGAATGTGTTGAATAGTATTTTCAAGCTGAAAACATCTGAAAAAGATGTGTGTCTTACCTGTGCGATGTCTGTTTTCAGGCTATGATTGGCATTGCCTTTTCATTAGGCTTCACTGTGGGACCTCTGATGGGAGCCTATTTTGCCATGAGCTCCAGGACATCAGGAGAAGACAATGCGTTTCACCAGACTCCTGCGCTGCTTGCTTTGGCCTTCACTGTGGCAGACCTGCTTTTTATTTGGCTTGTGCTGCCTGAGACACTAAGAAAGGATCTCAAGGTAAAATTATAACAACTTCTTAACTGTATTAGCGATGCAGTAGTAAATTGTTTTTTGTTTTTTTTTCTTTTAAGGCCACTTTCTCTGGTCACTCCAGGGACCTCCTGAACCCAGTATCTTTGCTGTGCTTCTCGGCTATTAGCAGATCTAATGATTCTCCTTCAAAACAAAGTGAGTTCGATCTTTACCTGACTTTGTAAACAATATGTGAATCTACATATGACTTTTGTTTTCTCACAGGGATGGAGAAACTAAGAAGATTGGGTCTTGTTTATTTTTGCTACCTTTTCCTCTTCTCTGGTCTGGAATTTACACTCAGTTTTCTGACACACCAGCGCTTCAATTTCACAAGGTGTTTTGCATAATGTTTTAATAATTGTATGTACAGGCTACCACGTTTACTTTTCAAATGATTGGAAAAGTCCCTTATTCCTTCCTATGTCTTAAACAGCATGCAGCAAGGGAAAATGTTTTTCTTCATTGGCGTCGTCATGGCTTTGATCCAAGGAGGTTATGCTCGACGGATCAAACCTGGAAAGCACATAAGCAATGTACAAATGGTATGACCAAAACAACACTACAGTTTTTCCCCTGTTTATTAATGTAGAGATTGATTTTTACATACTGTATTTTAGGCCATGGTGACTTTGATTCCAGCATTTTTACTCATTGGATTCTCCTGGAATGTAACTATGCTGTACACTGGCCTGGCTCTATACTCCTTTGGTGAGTTGCTGGTCAATGTTTAATGTATTTTTATGTATTTTAACAAATATGGGGTTAGTATTGAGCAAAATGGGTGTTTTAATTTAATATTTTCTGTTGTCAGCGGCTGCAATAGTTGTGCCGTGTCTGTCGACTCTAGTGTCTGACTATGGTAAGCTTTACCTTCACTTACTTTAACAAACTCGTAGACTGTGTAGGGCTTTACTACAGTCCCATGTTAAAGTTTCTTATCTGCCATGTCTTTTTTTCCAGGTTCTGTTAGTCAGAAAGGCACAGTGATGGGGATCTTGCGGAGTTTGGGTGCCCTGGCCAGAGCAATGGGCCCAGTTGTCTCATCCACTAGTAAGGATCCAAGTCACAATATTATTATTTCATGACATAATGTAAAGTTTTTCTTGTGGTCTTTACTCATTTTATTTGTATTTCACAGTTTACTGGGTAGCCGGAGCCAAAACGTGTTTTTTGCTCTCATCTGCATCTTTCATTGTACCTTTGGCTCTTTTAAGAACTGACTGGAGCCTACAGGACGATAAGAACAAATAGCTTGCCACAAATTATGATATATGCCGGTACTGATCTAAGACCAAATGGATGTTTACAATGTACTGATTGTATTATAAGAAACAGCTGAACTTTAATTGTGTAAACAAAAAAGGAAACTGTTGCTTTTTTACTACTTTTGTCATGTTTCTATTTTAATGAACAAAATATATATTTATTTTGTAAGAAAAGAACAGTGTTTTATTCATTTGTGTTTGTTTCTGAAGTATTATTTTCTCAGTCGTGTGTGTGGACTAAACAGTGGTGCAGTTGCAGACTTTGTCCACTAGGTGTCGCTCTTCACTGATGTAAACATGAGCTCGTGACCTGCGCGCGGCTGCTGTAACAAGTTAAAGGAGCTAATCCGGCATGAAGCGAGTGTAAAGTCATATTTCTGCTGTGTGTTAGAGCTCGAAACACTCTAGGAATAATGTACATATTACTTTGACGGTGCACACGAAAACCTAAAGATGGACAAGGTAAGAAAGTTTAGATTTTAAGGTAAAACACGTTAGCTTCGTGCTAACGCTAAGCTAATACAGCACTGTACTGTTTGTATTCTGCTAAAAGAGTTAAAAGGCACAACTGCAGTGTGTGTGTTATAAATGTGGAACATGAGCAGATAGTTTTGGAAGAACATTAAATGCAAAGCTGATTAATGGTTCTCCATAACAGCTTTTATGGTCCAATCAAAAGCAGCCAAGTTTAGTGTTTAAAGAGAGATCTGCAGACTTCATCCACAGGTCCATAAAAGTAAACAATCAGCGGCCAAAAGAGCACAGAAGTCCACTGTAAAGATAAAGCAGCGTAAAGATAGAAAAGCTGGCATTGTTTTACAGTAAAGACAAGTCTAAACCCTTTTTTAACCTTAACCATCACAGATTTGTGCCAAACTTAAGCAGACACAGGGCCTACGGCAACTCCAAGGACAAACTACATTTAATATCCCATGTTATTTATTTTGTATATGTAGATATTTCATTGTCAACATAGGCCTGTTTTTTGTGACAACATGTTTTTAACTATTAACCTACACAAGCAGAGACAACACGAAGTTATTTGCAAACTAGAAATGAAGTGCTTTGCTCTAAACCTTTTGAAATGACTTTTATCACCTTTAATGACCTTTAATAGACAGTGAAGTAAGGCAACAACTAGTAGAAAGTGTACTTAATAAAGTAAAATCACGAGAAATGGTGAGGAATATGTGGATGAAGGTGCAGGTGTGGGGTCCTGTGGCCGGAGGTTTTAGAGCCAGACTCTTGTGACTCTTGACACTTTATTAATTTAGTGAAGTACCAGTTATGTTATATTAGTATAACTTAGTTATACTTACAAAGACAAGCTGTAACGTTATTGTGTCATGAATAACAGAAGTACTTGTGTCTTAACTACAGACTAGACTTTTATGAATCGACCAAAGGTCGCTGACTTGATTTACTCAACCTGTAAATTGTTTTTAGGAGCGTGAGCCGTCACAGGGGAGACAGAGGAGGGAGCAACTGACAGCGCCGTCAGCCACTGTAATTTTACCAAACCCATACAAGTCCAGTCCAAGTTTAAGAGGGCACGTCTACTATTATTCCTGATGTGTATGATTATATAACAGACTGGGCTGTGCACTTACTATATTGTATGCATTCTTTTTGAAGGAATCATTCATTGCGGGGATCAGCAGCTACTGACAATTCAAGTTTGGGAAAACATGGATATAACAAACCAGTAATTAAAGTGAACACCATTCGGCACAAAACTGAGACCACTGGGGATCTACAAACTAAGGTTTATTATGAGTAAAATAATCTAATGTTGCCTAAAAGTTCTTATTCATATTTTGTTTGCAACCCAAGACATCAATGGGGAACCCTAAAAGTCCTGGGCATGGGAGAAAGGATATGAAGAGAAGAGGTCTGTTTTAAATATTCTTATTACATTAAGATGGTAAATACTAGCTCTACTAGCTCTTAAGGGATTTTGCTTTGTATTTTCTACAGGAAGGGAGATGCCAGAAACTACATTTGAAGTGAAAATGGATGAGTTCCCAGAGTTAAGTGGCATCTTTGTGGACCAAGGAGACCCCCGTTTCCAGAGACATTGCTGGGGACCTCCTACTCAAAATTTGGAAGAACATTCAGATAAGGCATGGAAGGTTTTGCATCTGCTACAGATATATTCATGGTTTAAGGATGGAGTTACATTGTAATGAAAATATGTTGTTTTTCATAGGTGAACAAAAATGCACCAGTAGCAAATTATAAGCCACCAGCAAAGTATAAGTTTCCACAGACTGAAGTAATTCCCAATTCATCAGGAAATGCAATGGGTAGAGAGTCTTTTATTTTGCTTGGAAGGAATCTGTTGTAAAATTTTAAAACATGGTGTAGTCACGGTGGATATTTTGCAGCTCAAGAGAGTATCCCTGGTTCTGTTACAAGCTCCTGGGCTAATATTGCCTCTCAACCTCCCAAAAAGCCAGTTCTGAAAGATAAAGCCAAGCCTGCGCAGGTAAGACATTTCATTTATCTATTATTTTTAATTTTCTTGATGAGGAAAATGTAGAACCTGTGCAGCGCTGATGTGATGAAGTGTTTTGAATATTCTATGTGCGTGTTGCTCTCCTTGCAGGCTGATGAAGTCGTACAGGAAGAGGAGGAAGTCAACACAGGCAAGAAAAAGCGAAAGAAGAAAAAGAAGAAATCAAAAGATGCAGATGAAGACATGGAAACTGGATCTGATAAAAATGTATTGTATCAGGACCCTCCGAGGTTTGAGGTAAATCTTCTTTAGTCACGGGAAAATAAAACGGCCTGTTGCATGAGCTTATTATTTTTATTTGTCTTTGCAGGATGAAGAGGAGTTTCCTGGCCTAACACCTTCTTTTACTGGAACAGAAAAGTTATTTATCAGAAGCAAAACAGCACATCTATGCAACAATGTATGTTTGTTATTGAGTGCAACTACTAGTGGTTATCTAATTACCTTACCCTGATGTGCTTCATGCACTTAAACATTCTGCTGTGATCAAACATTTTTATATTCTGACATTTGCTCTTTTAGGAAAACCAAAGACAAAGCATCCAGCAACAGCCTATGAATCAGAAAAAGGACAAAACCCAAAATACAAAGGCTCCTTTTACAGAGGCCCCAAAAGTACAGGTACAGAATGCTACACATATATATTTAAGTTTATTTACTGATGCGTTAAATACAATTTTCCTTATTTTTGCAGAAAGCGGAGAAGGTTTCAGGTAAGAAGAGCAAAGTGCCCGTTCAGCTTGACATTGGAAACATGCTGGCAGTTCTAGAAAAGAAACAATCTCAAAAAGCCAAGCAGGACACGAAGCCTCTCACACTCTCAGGTAATGCCAGTGTCTCTATAATAAAACTGATTTTTACTGAGGGCTGATGGCTCACAGTAAAAGCGTTATGTGTTTTTAGTTGGTGGAGGTTTGCCTGTGGTACCTAAGCAACCGCCTGTGCAGAAGAAACCTGTTATACAAGGAAAAATCGCACACAATCCTCTTGACTCCACGAGCCCATTGGTCAAGAAAGGAAAGCAGAGGGAAGTGCCAAAAGCAAAGAAACCTACTGCTCTGAAAAAGGTATCACAGCAGGTGTAATGATGACCATTCAAAAGATCGGTTTAAATGGCAATGGTACAAATGTTTCACTCTGAAATCACTTTGAAACACATATATGGTATATTTACTTAAAGGTGCACTATGTAGCTTTTCTGGTGGAGGCTCAGTCACATGGTTGTCATGGAGAGGACGTCAGTTTCTTTAAAATACCTTGAGAAACACGCGTTGTTACTCTGAGCGGGATTGCTTCTCCACAGATCTAATCTTTGTCTGATGGTTTTACTTGTTTGTCTCTACGGAGATGGATCGGTTTAATGCCATAGTGTGGCACAATCCAGGCAAAGCAATAACACCCCCTACCAGAAAAGTTACACAGTGCACCTTTAAAAAAATAAAAATTGTTGTAGGTAATTTTGAAGGAGCGCGAGGAGAGGAAGCAGAGGCGATTGCTCGAGGAGAGAGGTGAACTGCCTGAAAGCGAGTCCGTACACGCAGAGGCGGAGGAGGAAGACTGTGAAACAAGTGCCGCAGGTTATACAAGCCTCACTTAACCTTTGAAGGACTGAAAGGCCAAATAAGTGCATTTGTGTTTAAGACACAAACAATTCATCACAATGATTTACTAGTCTGGTATTTTGATAATTGTAATCACTATCTGGACTATGCAGACTATAGACCACATGCCAAAAGACATTTTATCAGAAAGACGGCAATATTATTAAATCAAAATGTCACAAAATAAATAACAGTTTGTGATTTTTATTAATTTTATTTGTAAATATTCTCTAGAAGCTTTCAGTCAAAAATATTTCATTATTTGGTTTAAAAAATAATAAATAAAAAATGTTAATGCATGATAGAAGTGGTCATCTAATCAAAACGATAATCACTGACTCATGTGTTTTTATACGTGAACAGATGAAGTGCTCAGTCCTACAGAAGAACTTGGTGATCAAATGGAGATCAATGATGATGAGGAGGAGGAGAAAGTGGAACATGAGGAACCTCCCCAAGAACTGACCACTTCACCAACAACAATAATCACCCCCATGGATACACCTAAAATCCACAGCAGAAAGTTCCGGGAGTAAATATTGAACATTATTTTAACTTTATTATCAATATCAATTACCCTGTGATTTTTGACCAAGGCGTTTTGTGCGTTGGCAGATATTGCACTCAAATGCTCAGCAAAGAAGTGGATGAATGTGTGACAACACTTCTGAAGGAACTTGTGCGCTTCCAGGATCGTCTGTATCAAAAAGACCCAATGAAGGCTCGTATGAAAAGGAGAATCGTCATGGGTCTACGAGAAGTGCTCAAACACCTGAAACTCAGGAAGGTCAAATGTGTCATCATTTCACCCAACTGTGAGCGCAGCCAGGCCAAAGGTTCAGCTTCATTTAGTTTAAACCTGTTTTGTGTTTTATAATGAAATATAAATATATATATATTATATATATTGCAGGAGGCTTGGATGAGGCTCTACACACCATCATTCATACCTGTCGTGAACAGGACGTGCCCTTTATCTTCGCTTTGTCCAGAAAAGCTTTGGGTCGCTGTGTTAACAAGGCCGTGCCAGTGAGTCTAGTTGGTATCTTCAACTTTGATGGTGCACAGGTCAGTCTGTTACAGCGGCTCAGTTATAATCTGGAGCTCTTATGTTTCTGATAAACATTAGTTTGGTTTTACAGGACATTTATCATAAAATGATAGAATTATCTTCTGAGGCCAGAAAAGCATATGAAGCAATGCTTTTGAGCCTGGAGCAGACAGAGCCGGAGACCTCAGCAGAAACAGAACAGCCGTTTGTGTCAGAGCAGATACAAACCGGTCTAAACGGCACCCTGTCCGAGGAGCCTGAGTACAGTAAGTCACAGGCTGGTTTTATGTGTTTACATGTACATTTTTGGAAACCACAAAATTATTCTTAATTTGTGTTTTTTCAGTAAAACTATGGAAGAAATTATTGGAAAAGGAAAACCATGCATATATGAATTTTGAGGAGCAGCTGAGCTCTATGTGCTTGGACAGTGAATGCACAGAACACGATGACGACGGCGCGAGCTGACGGCTGCGAAGCGTCAAGTCCCACACATGGAGTGGGTCGATCTGCCAGTCCACAATACAGAGTATTCTTAATTTGACGTCATGGCTGTAATAAAAATGACAATATGACACATTTTATGAATGTATGAATATTGAATGAAAACTCGAGGGATGAAGTTATGACAAATTGTTTGAAACTATCATCCTCTGTAGAACAGATAAGCATTTATTCTGAGCACTGCAAAAGATGCACATAATAGAAACATCCCATCTGTCAGTCAGAGAATTACCTTGAGTTTTGTTCAAATACATTATAGAAAATGTGAAGATTAAGAATTTGAAACTGAGGACATAAATAGTGAACAGACATTGTAATTTATATTGAATCCCAATTAATCTGACTTTTGTTGCAGATTATTGCATGTAGTTTGATTTGTGCAAATTGATCAGGAGCCTTTAAATCTAGTGACATTACTCATTACACAAGTGCTTTAGCTGTGAATTGTTTCTGTGAAACATAAACTAATTGTTCCATTTGTTTTGCAATCACATTTGTATTATTTTTAGAGAAGGTTTTAGTAGTAAAGTGAAGCCTTTGATCATTCCAAAACAAAATGTCAATGAAAAAACGTATATATTATGGAAATAAGGATGATAAATATTTAGGTAAATGTCTTTCAAATGTTATATTTTACTTATCGGATTTAGCAATAAATTAAGATTCAGACTAAGAAGGCTGTTGTGTGTTATGTCTCCAGTGTGATGTCCACATGTACAGGTACTCATACTGCACACATGGTTTTAACCAGAAAATGCAAAAATGTCATAGTGTTCCTGCTGGTGTGTCACCAAGAGACGAAGCAAAACAGGTTAACTCATAAAGGTTAATAATTTACTACACAAGTAGGCCATATATTGTTTTGTCACATTTTACATTACGGGGGTTGTAGAGATATTGTCAACATATCCATTATGGAGGAAGTCTGCGTACACTCCCCCCTTCTCCATCATCGGATGTGGAGACTTGTGGTTGCCACAGTCTGTGTATTGTCCATTATTTCCACAGGAGGGATCCTGCAGCAGCACTATATGGTCACCTTTGACCTCTTTGACCTTGGTGTAGTCGTCGGGCAGCCTCTCCTCCTCGTGTCTATTCATGTCTGTGTTTTTACTGTCTGACGTGTTACTTTGTTTCTCCAGTATGATGCACTCTCCTCTTATGTCTTGCACTGTGCTGTAGTCTCCAGGTCTCATGTCCTGCACCGTGACGTCCTTTTTGGGAATATCCACATAGCTGCTGTTTTCCAATGGCACCACCTTCAGATCATTGATTGACTGAACCTTTTCTGTTTCCATTGCGTTGACAAAGTTCAATTCATCCACAAATCCAGGCTCGTTGATTTCCACAAAATAGTCTAGTATCTGTGCTTCCTCTTTGTGGTCCACATTATTTTCCACATTTGATTCTTCATTGATGTTCGCTTCAGAGTGAAACTTACTTGAAATGATCACCCCATTTGTGCCTAGGCCATCAAAAATCAGCAGGTTGTCATCGCGCACAACCAGGTATTCCTCCACTTGGTTTTTCCAGGGTGTCACGGACGGAAAGACCTGGTTTATGAGCAGAGCACTGGTGACCTCTTCAGACCGGCCACTCTGAAAAACAGTCACATAAATCTTAGTAATATAGACAACATATATTTTATTAAACATGGCACAGTGGTGGAAAGTAAAAATGTAGTGTAGTTAAGTATTGCATTGTAGTTTTTACCCTTACTTCCTTACATATAAAAGCAGGTGACTGAACGTTTTACTCCCCTATAAATACTTTTTACTTGTGTTTTGAGCCCTGCTTCAATGGTCAGATAGTCTCTAATATTAGAAAAGTTGCAGAGACTCCGGGCGTTGAAATGTATGAGAGAGAATCCCTTCATTTCCACTTTAAAGTCCTCTTCAGAATAATGCTCACAGTCCTGATTGTTGCTATAAAAATGGATCTCTGGGTCAATGCCATTTCCTAACTCATAATCTTTGTATTCTTCATAAATAAAGCTCTTAAAGTTTTGTTCTGCAGTCTACTTAAGCCATAGATAGACATAAAATACACAAACAAGCAAATCAAACTGAATATATGCTAAAAAAAACAAACAAGAAAAACACAAAACTTTTCATTCTGCAACCATCGTTACTACAAATATTTCATTTCATTTATATTTCTCCAGCTCTGATATATTTCTGATGGTGACAGCTTTTGTCTGCTCTGGTGGTCTCCTTCAGAATCTTTTCTTTCTATTCCTCTTCATTCATGAACACACCGGAGCCTTTGAGCATTTTTGCAACTTTCATCAACTCGTCCTGTCTTTTCTACTCACAAATCTGACAATAATATTTGATCTTTTGGACTGTTTTTGAGAAATTGTGTGGCAAACAGCTGTTGTTTTACTACCAACAGTGAATATTCAGCTTTTTTTTTTTGAGAACTTAATCACCGCTGCAGTTTACACAGTTCTTCTTTGCTCCAGCAGTGACCCATACATAAGATCGAAGTCTCGTCTCATCACATCCTCTGTTCTGGTGTATTGCTCCAGCTGCTCCACTCTGTTTTGCAGCTCGTCGATCTTCTTGTCTTTACTTTTCTCAGTTGTTTCACTGCATCAATCAGTTTCAATAAATCCGACTGCTGTTCACCGGAGTAAAGAAAACCTCTAAGTTCTAGTAGTTTTTGAAGTGATGTTGAGCCTCCAGTTGGCCTCGATCAAACTGTGTGGGAGATGATAATAATAATCCAGTAAACATCACATGAATCCTTATCTGTGAAACTCCATCGACCTGATGTTAATATTCTTTTAAGATGTTTGTTGGATTGAGAAAGCCGATCCGCACTAACATTCGGTTCAATATCTGTGTGAAATACTTGTACTTATGAGTAGTGATGGGTCGAATACTTACTGCAAGTGTATTTATTCTGAATACTTTTACATCGAGTTGCTTTTAAATAGTATAAAATCGCAACATAGGCTTAAAATCATCTTTTCACTGTTTGTTCTGTTGTTTCCTTTTACTAATGAGACAAAGAAAAATCACTGTGTAATTCAGTCCATCTTAAAGCCTAAATGTGGTGATCAAGTTCTGCAATGTATTCCTTTGATTTTAGAAAAGTAACTGTATTCTGAAAACCACCAAATTAACTGTAATAAAATGAGTATAGTGTTTTTTTGGTACGTGTATTCAGTTACTTCTCAGCACTGTTTATACATGTTTTTTTCTCTTGATTGTATGTTACTGTCGTCAAGTGAAACACACAAGTTACTACGAGCACGAGCGGTAACTTGTACGGATTAATTAGGTTCAAGCATTGCTAAATAAAAATCCCCAACTGCAAAAGCTTACGCTGACAAAAACGTTTTTATTCTGCGCACGTCTCTTTTAATGTTAATTTCATGATGATTATTTGTGATTATCTATTGTCTTGTGATTTTAGCGCCTTTCTTATCCTGTAAAACACTTTGAAGTACTGCGTGTACTTGGGTGAGTATTACCTTGAGCAGATGCACATCGACTCCTTTTATCTTGGGTCCAGGAACAGGAGGGAGAAGCCACTGTTTGATACTAAAGAACAAACAACACAGTCTGTCAGCTTGATTACTGTCATGCACTGAACACAGCAAACACACTGATAACATACAATTTCCACTTGATGTACAAAATGCAAACTGCTGCGAAGAACGGTATGGCCGAGAAGAAGGCGACCGGAATCCAGAAACGCTGTTGTTTAGGTTCAGCTGGAAATAGAAGCAGAGGATTAATATCACGTCGCATAAGGGACAATGCTCTGGGTTATAAATATAAAACTAAAGAGGAGACTTACACTTAGGGATCTGAATGAACGCGCTGCTGCTCCATTCACTCCATTTGCCGTTATCTATTGAACAGCGTACCTGGACTGTGTATTGCTTTCCTGGAGAGGCGTTATATAATCTGAATTGTGACAGTAAACCTGCATTCTGCATCTATGGAAATAAGGAAATAAGGCAAAGAAAAGTGAAATAGACCCTTTTGAGACGTATTGTGTACCTTATTTTCTGGACTATAAGTGTCACATTTTTTTTATAGTTTGTCTCGGGGGGCGACTTATATGTGAAATTCATCAAATATATAATTTCACATCTTCATTATTGTCACAGTGACAGTCGTGCGAGGGGCTCTGGACTTGTACCAGTGTCTACTCCTCTTGAACCACTGAACATTTAAAATATCTACATTACGGTGATTTAAAAGACAAAGAGAAACACTGAACAAAAATTACACTAAAAGAAAATGGTAAGAATTGAATGGATTTATTGATTTGGAGTGAGATCCAGAGTAAACTTGTTGCTTGTTTTTTCTGCTTTATTTATCTGATTAACTGTTAATATCTTACGTTAACAAACCAGACACGTGTTCAGTTCTGTCTGTGCTTCATGGAGCTGAATAAATATAAATGTGTTACGTTAGCGTGATGTACTGATATTCAGCCTGTTGTTCCACATTTTATTATTATTATTACAACTTGCCTTTAAAGATCTATAAAATCAAACATGGCACTGCCCCGCCGTCACTGGGTGATTACGTAAAGTTTAGATCTAGTGAGGGCCGAGTGACCAGAGGAGCAGCGAGGGCAGACTGTGTTATTCCTCACAGAAGATCAGCCTTTAGTCAGGCAGTTTTCTCAGTCAAAGCCTCCCAGCAGAGGAACACAGTGAAGCCATTAGAGAGTCTCCATCATTCTTTTCATTTAAAAAGAATCCCAAAAAATGGCTTGTGGAAACTCAGTCTTGTGAGCATTAATTGTAAATAGGTATTTGTAAATGTACATATTTTTAATTATGTCCACATTATATTGTCTTTCAATATGTTTAATTCTTATCTTTGAATGTTTTTGATATGAATGTTCTCTTAATTGTAGGTTGCCTTGTTACATCTGGCCTGGGGACAACCCATGAAAATTAGCTCTAGTCAACTAACTCAGGCACATTTACATTTTTTTGTAATGTTGATTAATGTGCATTGTCCCGTTTTTTAGATAAATAAATAAAATAAGATAAAATGTCTGTTCTTGGTCTCGGATTTTGTAAAATAAATTTCCCCAAAAAATGTGACTTACTGTCCAGTGCGACTTATGTTTTTTATATGTTTTTTTCTTCATTATTATTCATTTTTTTTGGCTGGTGCGACTTATACTTCAGAAAATACAATGAAAATACAATGTTCTTTCTACTTGTTGATTATAAATGTATCCAGAATGTGACTCTAAACAATGTAAACGATGGTAAAGTCAAAAGAAGCCACACTTACTGTCCAGTTACCGTCCTCCTCTTTGAACCTGAGTTGATATTTCGTCGTGAGCCAGCCATAATTACTGCGAATAACGTAAGGATTCCAGTAGACATGAATCGTAGGACTATCTTGATCAAACTCCAATCGTACAGTGACATTTTCCGGTGGATTGCCCTTTACTGTGAAAAGAGGAACAACAGACACAGTGTGATTTATAAATAGTTGTAAACTGGATGAAGGATTGCACATCACACAAGGTTAAACTGAATGTTAAAGTGTCCGGGGCAGGACAAATTGTTTCCTGGTTTTAGAGGAAATAACCAAATATAGCATTTTGTTTTGAACTGAAATGCTATTTTCATAACGTTTCATCATTCTGAAAAAAACATGAACAGACACATGAAAAATGAGAAAATTAAGTTCATGTTAATCAGACTGAACAAATGATAGAAAATGTATAATCGCAATTTTTCAGAAAAGTTTTGTGATTGTGATTGGATTCGTAATTTATATTTTAAAATCAATTTCACATTAAAATAACAGTGCACATTTGAAAGACAAGACTAGATTATACTTTGCCAAACTAATCTAAAAATCCTATGCATTTCAGAGCATGTCCATAGTCTAAAAACTACAGACTTTCTTGATTCATATTTGAAGGTATTTTGAATATGATAAAAAACAGTTGAAGGTTAAAGTAAACTGATACTTTATAAAGTGCCCTCCCAGCGTGAGGAGGAGTTGTGTCGTCAAACAAATCGCTGTATGGCGCTGTAAACAACCCAGGCCTCAAACCTGTTCTGCCTGATTCTTAACAGGTTTATCACTACCACCTCCCGCTCAGTACTTTTCCATTCTTGGCCCAAGCAATAAATACATACAATAAAAATGACAATTATAGTCTGTGTCCAGATAAAATCATAAATGAATGAACATACATTAAAGTTTACCAGTTACAGCTGATTAAATATGTTATACTACTGAACATATTGTTGTGATTTAATGTATTTCTTATTCTGTGAAGCGTTTTTAATTACTTTATATGCAAATTGGGCTATAAAAATAAACTTGCCTTGCCTATTGTTATATGGAGATTTTGCTCTTGCCTCACATGATATAGAGGTTAGTTAATCAGTGTCAAAATAATACAACCTTAGTTTAGCAGCTGACCTTCTTCTAGACTTAATGGTAAAGATCAAAGCATAAGTTGTATTTGACATTAAGACTGATACCTGCTTATGTGCGTTTGAATATCTAGTTTAGCTTTTGTATTGTTTTAACTCTTACCAATATCCACCACATCCAGCTTAAATATATCAGATGAAGCATTTCCAAAGGCATTGAAGGCCACTACAGTGAGAAAGTAGTCCACCCAAATGGAGGTGTGGTTTCTGTCAAAGAAGCAGGAGTTCTTCCCCGCTGTGTGATAGTCTGGACACTCACGACTCTCTTCTCTGTGGTAAAATGTAAAGAGTATAGAGTAGTGCCAAATATAATACAAAGAATATGGTGTTACGTGTTATGATATCAAATTTCAGCGTCACGATTGTTGAGAGATAAAACGATAAAACGTCACGAACAACAACATCATTATTGACAACACGACCAAACGGCAGTAAAACCCATTCACCTGCAAACACAATATGATCCCCATTCATTTTGATTGATGTAAGAAATTAAACTTTATGAATGATAAACTCAAGTTAATATGACGTAATAAATAAAGCATTTTACATGTATTTTTCACATCATAGATTCAGTGGAAAATTCTCAGGGTTAATATTTGTTAGTTACAATTATGCTGTGACCTGGATAATCACTACTATCAATTAACCAAATAATCTTAACCTCACATTTACGCACTGGGTAAGACACCTGTGACACTGTAAAGGCAGAGAGGCATGAAAATCTACCAAATCAAATGTGCATCTGGTGTTGGTATCTCTGACAAAAATAAATTGATTAAAATGGAGGACCGTGGTACACTGCTTTTGTATGTGAAAGGTAACAAAGGCTCGCACACAGCTCATTAAGCACGAATGTGAGCAGGTGCTTTTCCATGTTGGTTCGCAACACAGAAACCTCACGGGCTGATATAATTACTGCATAACAGAAGGACGTGTAGTCTGCGCGTAAAGCATATTCTAGTTCCTACACTATCTCCATAGAAACAGTTGAACAATACATCTAAACATAGATAATGTCACAAGTGTTGTGTTCGGAAATAGGCAAAATGAGTATATTGTGTTTTGTAGAATGTAAAATAACCTGTAAAATATGTGTTGTATTTTACAGTCCATTCACTTTTTATGAAATACTTGAGCTACAGTCAAGAAATTGCAAACATGCAGCAGCACATATCTGATCGAATGCCAAAATACTGTCTATATACTGTCATTACTGTCAAACAAAATGCATCTACTACTGTCATTATTTAGTACAATATCAATAAAACCACAAATACTTACTGGTCTTTCTCATAGAAGAGGCGGTATGTGGTGTCTTCTCCATCGTCAGGGTCTGGCTCCCACCAGCAGGTAAACGTCTCTTTATCAGGGGAATGGCAATCCTTAAAAACAGGTTTCCCAGGAGGAGAATTACCTAGCAACACAAATGACAAACAAGCTTCAGTTTCTGATTGAAAATTAAACCAAGGAAGTCAAATATTTACTACAATAAAGCAAGTGGTGTACTGGAAAACACATTCTTCGAGTAGATACATCAGCTTCTGTACTGTTCCTTGTACTTGTATTTACTTTGTCACTGCAGTACTGCTGATGCACTAATTAGCACAGAATAGAACCTTGTCTTTTCTCTATGAAAATTATCACCTGAGGAAGTGGCAGTTTCAAACCTTTGCTCCTCTTTTACAAATATATCTTTTTGACTCGAGACCTTTTATTTCATACTCACTTAACTGCAAAAACTACAAGAATTTTTACAACAGTTTAGTTGCATTTACAATTACGTTTTTATTTTTTTACCATTCCCAAGAGATTATAACATTACTCTGCTGAATAATAGCTCAATGGCCAGTTAAATGACCAACATTTTTTCCAGTCATATTATCCACATTTATATGGACAAGAGCAGGAAGAAGAGCATTGATTAGCTGTGGTCCATTTCTGCATTTTACACACTCCACAGATTATTAGTGGGTAGTGCATAGCTGTTCGTGTCAAGAATTCCTTTCCTCAACTACAGCCCGTTCCACTAGAGCATGTATATTAAGCCAACAGAATGTTATTTATACTTTATAGAGCTGTAACTTCTCAGTGTATCAGTTGGTCTTAACACTCGAGCCAAGGTTGATATTTTGTTTGGGCTGACCACCTGACAAAATAAAATATAAAGGTGCAATATGGACTTACTGGAACATTCAAAGACTGCAGAAATCAGAAGGAGCAAGACCCAGCCGAGCAACCTCTTCAGTCTGGTACAATCTGTCATCCTGCCAGGCTTAAGTGAAAGGACATGGAGGAATATCATCTCAAATTGTGTTGTGACCAAAAACAAGATATGTGCGTCAAGAGTCTCTCAACATACTGTCAAGCTACTGTTCTGCAGGCTAACAGGGGGGTTGCCTAGGTCACCACACGCAAATCACATGTTAAAGCATTAGAAATTAGTTCGAGACTGCGGCTGGTGAAAAGTGACATATTAACCACCACAACACTTGACCAAGGTCCTTTTTATGATGAATAATCCCGACTACTGCTCCATAAAGTAAACAGTCCCTGAAGTATGGATTTGCACAAATAACTTCCTTATTCTCGGGCATGAACATGACACAACCTGGACAGCATTCGCACTGATCATGTTGTCATTACACTGTTACATCTTTGTTTCTCTTTCTCAAAAATATTCTGTGTCCAATCATCATTTTCAATTTATTTTTTTTAAACAATGTCAACCTCAAAGCATCAACCAGTGCATACTCTGTCATGAATAATATTTGACTCATAGCTGGATTGTTATGGGGCATGATATATAATGTTCAATCAAATATGTGTGTGTTTTTTTTTTAAAATATGGTCAGTGTAGTGGTGAATGTTAGGCCTATTTCATATAATAGCAAATAGACGTATAACTAAATTCTATAGCCGTATATGAATTTTTATCTATTACTCTTCAAACTATCTAGGCTGTAATAACACAAATGAAGAAGGCTTATGGAGTTACATCACTTGTTGAGTAGATTACAGCACTAGCCATTACCAAACTGCGCATTACCATTTAATCACATTCTATCCTGTATGAACACAACATTATAATTTAGTTAATATACAATGTAGGATCATAACTTACCTAATTCACTTTAAATGTTTTGATTGGAGTTCATCTGAAATCCATATAAAATCGGAGAGTTCTCCAGTCACGACATTTCCGCAGACACGCACCTTTCAACACCTGCAGACCGGTGCATTTGACACCACAGCTCAGGTATGGAGAGGGAGAGCCTGTCCATAGGAGTCAGGAGGGAGGAGCCTGTCCACAGGAGGAAGCAGCCTGTCCACAGGAGGGAGGAGCCTTTCCAGAGGAGCCAGGAGGGAGGAGCCTGTCCACAGGAGTCAGGAGGGAGGAGTCAGGAGGGAGGAGCCTGTTTTGTTTTAAAAAGTGAGATTTGCATAATAATTGGTTCCTCACAAAGAAATTAAGAGTTTGGCGTTCTGAGTTGTAACGCACGCATTCCAATCTCTGTGTGTAACGATGAATTAAAAACTAATATAATGTTATTGCTATTGATAATTTACTATCAGCTTAAATTTCATACATTTTCTTTCAGAAAATTGGTCAGTTTATACTTCCATTCAATAATGGACTCAGACTTGAACTTTAACAGCCACATCAAATCAATAACATCTGCAGCTTTTTATCATCTCAAAAAAACTGCAAAAATCAAATATATACTGTCAAAACCAGACTCAGAGAGACTTGTCCTGCATTTGTGTCCAGTGGGTTAGACGACTGTAACGTCCTGCTCACTGGCCTCTCCAAACGAGCCTTAAGACAGAACAGAACATCCAGAACATCCAGAACATCCAGAACATCCAGAACATCCAGGACACTGCTGCTTGGGTCAAGACTAGAACCAGGAAGTACTTCACACATGTGTCCTGTGGCTCCTGTGGCTCCTGTGGCTCCTGTGGCTCCTGTGGCTCCTGTGGCTCAGAGACTTTAAAGCAGCTCAGTGTGAACAAGTCTCTCCATGGACCAGCACCAAAGAACATCTCCCACATGAGCCACAAGAACCATCTCACATGAGGAGGACTTCAGGGACCAGCCTCCTGCTGGTCCCAGAGTCAGGACTAAAGCAGGACTAAACCAAGACTAAATCAAGACTAAACCGGGACTAAAACAGGACTAAAACAAGACTTAACTAAGACTTCACCAAGACTAAACCAGAACTAAACCAAGACTTAACTAGGACTAAACCAAGACTGAAATAGGACTAAAAAGGACTAAAACGGGACTAAACCAGGACTAAAACGGGACTAAAACGGGACTAAACCAGGACTAAAACAGTACTTAACTAAGACTTAACCAAGACTAAACCATGACTAAATCAAAACTAAACCAAGACTTAACTGGGACTAAAACAGGACTAAAACAGAACTAAACCAGGGCTAAACATGGACTAAACCATGACTAAGCCAGGAATAAATCAGGACTAAATCTGGTGAATCAGTGTTTCAGTTTTGTGCAGTTAAAAACTGGAATCTTCATGAAGATGTGAGACAGACCTCGACTTTGACAAAGTTTAAATCCAGACTCAAACGGTTCTGTTTATCTGCAAATGACTGAAAGGGTTTTATTTTATTTATTTTTTTACTTTTCTGTTTTAATGTTAATTTTATGATGATTATTTATGTTCCGATTTGTTGTATTGCGATTTTAATGTCTTTCTTATTCTGTAAAGTACTTTGAATTACTTTGTGTACGAATTGTGCTGTACAAATAAACTTGCCTTGCCATGATTTTACCCAGCGCATCTTCGGTGAGCGCGTAGCTAACGTGCAGCTAACGTGCAGCTAACGTAAAGCTAACGTGCGGCTAACGTGCGGCTAACGTGCAGCTAACGTACGGCTAACGTAGAGCTAACGTGCAGCTAACGTATGGCTAACGCAGAGCTAACGTGCAGCTAACGTACGGCTAACGTAGAGCTAACGTGCAGCTAACGTACGGCTAACGCAGAGCTAACGTGCGGCTAACGTGGAGCTAATTTGTGGGAGAAACCAAAACCAAGAGCGCAGTTGTGGGCGTGTTTTGTGTCACTTTTTATTTTCCTTCCAGGAAGTAGCATTTTTGCGCTGGCTTACGTCCCAAATCACCCTGAAGACACAACAAATGTTTTAAAAAGTGTAGAAAGTTGCCATGACGGATTCTTTAGAGCGCTCCACAAAGATTAGCCTGCTGAGGGAACCTGTTTGGAAGAAACTTTGCGACGTGTTGGACAAATCCGACAATAATAAAGGATGGAGAAAACTTGGAGAAATTGTTGGCAATGACAAGCGGCTGAAAGTCAGGTGAGTGGCTTTTACGCTTCATTTCATAGTGTTTATTTTGATTGATTTGGAGTAGATCTTTCCCTCTCTGATATGTGATAAGATTACATCTTCCATCCTCTTTTCAACTGTTTTCAAAAAATAATTTTACAACTCTTTCTTCATTCATGATTATACTAATGGTTGTTTATGACTCTTTCAGCTCAGATGAAATGGAGATGTGCTCTCTGAAGGTGCTGCAGGTGGAGGGCAGTCCCAGCCACATGCTGCTGAGGCTTCTGGGAGAGCGAGGATGTACTGTGGCTCACCTGAGCGAGTACCTGCAAACCCTGGGCAACACTCAGGCCTTGGACTGTCTCAAACCTCCAGGTACAAGACAACTGAGTATTAAGCTACACCATGCACTTCACTCTTGGCGTGGTTTGGTGCTGATGTAATGCCCAGTGTAGTTCTGGTTTGGTCCTGTTATAGTCCTGGTATAGCCCTGGTTTAGTTCTGCGTTTAGTTCTGATGTAGTATGGTTTGGTCCTGTTTTAGTCCTGGTTTAGTCCTTGTTTAGTTCTGGGTTTAGTTCTGATGTAGTCTGGTTTGGTCCTGTTATAGTCCTGGTTTAGTTCTGCGTTTAGTTCTGATGTAGTATGGTTTGGTCCTGTTATAGTCCTGGTTTAGTCCTTGTTTAGTTCTGGGTTTAGTTCTGATGTAGTCTGGTTTGGTCCTGTTATAGTCCTGGTTTAGTTCTGATGTAGTATGGTTTGGTCCCGTTATAGTCCTGGTATAGTCCATGTTTAGTTCTGGGTTTAGTTCTGATGTAGTATGATTTGATCCTCTTATAGTCCTGGTTTAGTCCTGTGTGACAACCTCAAATTGTCCCAGTTTAGGATTAACCCACGCCATGCATTAGGGAGGTTACAGGTGCATTTAGCTCACTCTGGTTCTGGTTCTGGTTTTGCGCATGTTTAGTCCCCGGTTTAGTCACCAATTTTGGTTGTAGAGTGACCACCTCAAATTGTAGAAAAAGAGAAACAAGTAGCAAATGTAGCAGGACATGGAGGGATGGACTTGGGAAATTTAAGCTCATAGTGCACCTAATAAGTCTTAATATTTGATCATGTTGTATTATCATATCATGTGGCATCATTTGAAAAGTAGGACATTCTTTAAATAAGCCAGCTGAGGGTGGAGGGACCTAAATGGACGAGCAGGACAACCAAAAGAGGAAATCGTAGTCAATCTATGTGGTTTGTTTACACGTGTGAAGGCACCCTTAGAATAAAAGCTACTGTCATGATGTACTTTTTGTCCTTTTTATTATAGTTTTATTTGTTTGTATGTCATGAATATATATACGATTACATAAATTAAATAGAGTAAAAGTAACTCCTGTTTTTTTCAGCATTACAGATTCTCATTCAGCCTCAGTCAGTGGCTCTTGTGTCTGGGCATAATCTGCGTCTCAGCTGTCAGGCTGTGGCCAATGGGCCTGTGGAATATCAGTGGTTTAAATCAAGAGATGAGGTGACTTATAATGACATTATTACATTACAATACTTTTCTTTACTAAAAATAGGCACTATTCACTTGAAGAAACGGAAATCAGATGCAAACACCCCTTACATTTCAGCTGCACAGATTTTATAGATGGGTTGCGTTCATGTGGCATCACAGTATTCTAAAATGGAGCTGGAAAGCAGGTTATAATTCTGTGGAAAAAATTGTTTTTTGACTGTCTGGTTGCAGATGTGTATATCTTTAATTACTGGGTCTATTCAAAAGAAACAAAAACACAGACCAAACACCTTTTCTCTTACATAAATAAACAATGGATTCAGAAAGGTGGGGCTTTATTAATTAAAATTCACTTGTAGGCCGCACCCTTAACCTATAATGATAAGGTTCAACATTTGTGAATCATATTTCTTTATCCTCTAGATTAGAGATAGAAGTTTAACTAAATGCAGTATCTGAAGTAAAAAAATGGGACATGTAAAAAGAGAATTGCGAGTCACCTGTATTATGTATTAATGTATATATGTATTAAGTATTTATAGACTTTTACAAACTTGGCCCACTGATACACTCACCTTTGCCTGATTTTTTTTTCTTTTTTTTTTAATCTCATTTACAATGAACAATATATTTTTTGTGTTTTTCTTTCTAATAACAGGTTCCCAACAGCTCCTCTCCAGACCTGATCATTAGTCCCGTTCAACCAGAAGATGCAGGATTTTACATTTGCAGGGTCAACTCTGGAGAGGCTTTTGAGTTTAGCCAATGGGCACAAGTGGACGTCCTGAATTTTGCGTCAGTTTCCAGTAAGCTTCAGGCTACTTTTATGTATTTTATTACTGTCTTATTTGATGTTTACTTCTTCAATAATAGGGATGTGAGAATCTAAAATTTTTGTTTTACGATTATTGTGAGTAAAAACCTTATGCTTTTATGATTATTCCCAGTTACTAACTATTACTAAACAACAGTGAAATCTTTAATCCATTTTTATTCATAGTGTCTAGTAGTTTAGCATAGCTCTTTGTAATTAGGTTTGCTTCTATTTTTTTTAGTTCATGATTATGCTGTGGCTTGAATACTTACGATTATCAGTTAATCTTGACAACACAGTTCAGTAGTAATTCATACTGATTAGAATATAAAGAATTAACAGGGACATTTTCTGAACATCAGGGCAGAGTTTGAGTTCTTTGGAGGGCAGAACTAAAGTGGTGATCCAGCCTCAGCCACAGCATTTGCACATCGGAGAATCTCTGCATCTTGAATGTGGCGCAGTGGGGCGGCCGATCCCTCACTATCAGTGGTACAGAAACAGAGTGCCAATCCCCAACGCCAAAAAAAGAAACCTTGTGGTGAGTAGCTGTATAGTTTTATTGTCCAAGGTTCAAATATTAAAAGACTTGCATAAGACACACTTACATTTGCCAGTGAAGTGGGTCCTTCCTGTATGGAGTTTACATGTTATCCCTGTGTTTGGGTAAGTTTCCTCCAAGTACTCAGGTGTCCCCAGTCGACCCAAAACATGCAAACAAGGCCAATCCTCGAGCTAGGCACTCTTTGATGAATATACAGAATAGGTAACATTAATGTGATATCACAAAATTGCCTGTAGTTTAAAATTGAGCTGAAGAACAGGTCAAAATGCTACGGGGGAATTTGCTGTTAAACTGTCACATTGCAGTTTTGTTTATTTAGTTTGTGGTTAATAACTCTGCATTTACCGAATTTGTCAACACAAACTGGCAGAGTTCAACGTCTTCTCTGTCATCATAAACAAAACAGGAATACGTTTTTCACAATGGCTTCAGAAAGTGGTGCCAGTATTTAAGCCATTGACAGTTGAGAGGATGTTAAGTCATACGAATAAAATGGTTTGTGGAGCCAACCCAAAACAAATAATGATACGATCTGACATTTATGACTTTATGGAAGTTTGGATATTTCAAAAACAGTAAATCCCTCATAGAGTTATATAGACCCCTACTGTCCATCAGAAATTATGACATACAACCAAACGCAAACACGACCTATGAAGTCTACAAATACAAAATGGGATTTTGTTTGTAGACATATCCATTAATAATGAACAAAATGTGGTATATTTACTATGTTTTGTCTCCTTTTTTAGATTTCTCAAGTCACGGTGGAGAACCAGGGCAAATACAGATGTGAGATTATCAGTGACAAAGACACTCTCTGGACTACTGAAGTTGATGTAGTTATATGTAAGTTGTTTTTTTGTTTTTTGTTTTGTACACATAACCAGTGTTTAAAGTCTTGACAAATACTTTACACTTTTTCACTGTTTCTGATGTAAGCACCCAGGATATCAGTGCAGATTTCAGGGGCAGTGGAGTGCTCTGAAGGTACAGCAGGATGGTTCACAAAAAGTAATATCTTACTGTTAAAATGACTGAACTTGGGACATAAAATCAAGATTTAGATTTTTTAAATGGTTGATTCAATGAAAAATCAAGAAAAAACCTGAAAGCTGATATTTCTACTTGGCAAATCAAAACAAGATCTTAATTTAAGTGATTTTAACATCTGTAGATATTACTTTTGTCTGTATGGTCGTTAGTGCATGTCTGTGGTAGAATGGTATAAATTGGTCTATGTAATCTTTCACAGATTTAGCTGCATGTGGGTCAAGGGCAAATGAACACACTAATAACTGTAATTTTGACTAATACAATAATGTTAATGAATATTATTACACACAATTTGATTTTTACATTTAATTTTGAAATGCATTTCTACTTTCAGATGACATGTTTGCAATCGAAGCAGGTTAGATGTGTTTTTAGTTGCTTTACTCTGTATTTTTTTCTTTTTTTTTAACATTTTAACAATTTTAACTTCTCTTTTGTGGGGCATTTTAGGTTCCAGTGAATTATTTCTAAATGTCATACCTGAACAACTGTATGGTAAGTACTCACAGTATGTATATTTGTACAGCAGAATTCATGTGCAAAGTAATTCAAAGTGCTTTACAGAATATGAAAAACATTAAAACACAATACAAACATAAATAAACACAATTTAACTTTTTAAAATCCGTTCTTTGTCATTTTGAATAGGATTTACAGCATATACAGGCTAAAACAAAGCCCCCTAAAAGTAAACTCCCCACCAAAGAAAAGAATACACAACAACAGTTCAACAGCCTTAACAGAATACAGTCCTGACAATAGGCTTCAATAGTGAATTCTGATTTATCACAAGAGATGAGAGTGTTTCTATTTTGTGCTTGACAAAACCTTGATTTTAGATATAGCACAATCTTATCTTTAATTATTTCTCTATTGTAGCGACTGACAAAGTGGCGCTGCTGATTGGAAACCTGTCCTATCAGAATCACCCGCAGCTCAAGGCTCCCATGGTGGACGTCTATGACCTCACAAACCTTCTCCGGCAGCTCAACTTTAAGGTGGTCTCTCTGTTGGACCTCACAGAGTCCGAGATGAGGAATGCTGTGGATGAATTTCTGTTACTGCTTCACAAGGGGGTCTATGGTAGGTTTTTAAGGGCATATGAAAGGGTAGACTACTAATTTCACTATAATACAGTTAACATAATTATATTCAAGATTTGATTAAAAATCTTGCCTAGCTTTCCCTAGTTTGATGATTTTGAGTTTATACTTTTACTTCCTGGTAGGACACAAGCAGCAGATATGACTTACATATCTGCTGTTAATTCAGTGCAATAAACAAGGGTTCAAACTTGCCTAATTTACGCAATAGTTATTGTGAAAGCTGTCACATGCACTTTAACACACTGAAAGTCATACTCACGCAATGATGATTTATTTTATGATTTAAGGCCTGCTGTACTATGCTGGTCATGGTTATGAGAACTATGGTAACAGCTTCATGGTTCCTGTGGATGCACCTAATCCTTACCATTCAGCAAACTGCCTCTGTGTGCAAAGTATTCTCAAACTGATGCAAGAGAAGGAGACTGGTCTGAATGTGTTTCTCCTGGACATGTGCAGGAAGAGGTGTGTAAAACAATAACTGCATGAAAATATACATGCTTTTACTAATGTGTTTTTTATTATTTATTTTGTCAGGAATTTCCACGATGACAGCACTACAAACATAGTCCTGAGAGTCACAGCTAACATTGTGTTTGGATATGCCACGTAAATCAAACCATTTCAACTACATCTTTACATTACATTTAATTATATTGTAATACACTTTTGTTGATTTTAATCAGTTGTCAGGACGCAGAGGCCTTCGAGTTGAGCTCAGCTGGACTGATCAACGGTGTGTTTGTGAAGTTCCTAAAGAAGCGGCTTCTCGATGATGAGAAGATTACTGTGGTGTTGGACCGAGTTGCTGAAGGTAAGAGCAGTAAAAGTGTGTCGTCACCCACCTAAAAGCAGAGCAAAACAGCAGCAGTGTCAACTCACTAAAACAGACCAGTAACTGACCAACAGAACCTTCACATCAACTTTTCAGCATAGCAAGTGTCACATACAAAAGCAGTTACAAGAACAACATATAAACAGTTACAAGAACAACAAAAGGTGTCATCTCTGAGTTAAACACAAAATATCAGATTATTACAGTGTCATATTATTTTAAAATATTATCGCCGTGGTCATAAATTATATCTATATCTCAAGAGAGTTTTGTCTCAATCAGTGCTATCTGGGCCAGAATTCCTTGTGAAAGAAAGTTTGGGGTGAGAGTAGCTCAGATGGTAGAGTTATTGTCCTCTGATCTGAAGACTGTTGTATGAATGTGTGAGAGGTTTCTTCATATAAAGCTCTTTGAGTGCCTTAAAGGTAGAAATGTGCTATATAAATGTGACTGTTTAAAAATATATTGTTTAGTGAATACATTATCTACTTGCACATATACAGTAAGTTTCATTTAGAATAAAAAACAATACAGGCCTAACTCATGATTCTCATTTGTGTCTATTTCCTTCTGAGCATCTAAAATCATGTACAGTGTGAACATAAACCATGAACAAGTCTATAATTCCTGTGTTTGAAGCCTGACAGGAGCAGGTGGGAGCAGGTTGAGGGGCTTTAAAGTATTTTGTACTTGTGTCCAGACATGGGTCAGTTTGATGCTACAAAAGGGAAACAGGCTCTGGAAATCCGCAGTAGTTTGTCTGAGCGAAGGGCCCTGACTGACCCCATCCTGCCCGAGGAGAGGGTAGATCTGCACCACCACAGCCAACAATGGGCCAAAGCTCACGGTCAGTACAGATATATACAGATATAGGTCACTCTACAGATGGTACCTTGGGTCATTCTTTCATACGTCTTTGTCTGGTGTATGACAGAATGTGTACAGTTTAGACTACACACAGAATGTGTATAGTTTAGACTATACACATTCTGTCATACACCAGACAAAGACGTATGAAAGAATGAACCAAAGTACCCTTTCCAACCAACTGAAGATAATGAGGAATGTGCTGTAGCAAAGCAATGGAAATGTTTTTATCTCTGGCTTTATGGCCTTGAAACAATATGCACTTTAGAATGGCAGCATGCGTCTGCTGGGTTAACTATTCGAAGTAGGGGTGGGCTATATTGACAAAAGTAGATATCTTGATTGTTTTTTTTTTATTACAGAATGTGCAGAAATGTGCTAAAACATGGCTGCAAATGTCTTGTTTGAGGTTCAGTTATCAAAAAAAAAGTGAATGAATGGTAAAATCACCCATGAATGTGCAGAAATGTACCTTTGTTGAACGCGTACAAAATTATGTATTTATTTATTTATTTAGATGATATGCAATTTGAATTTACCATGTCTCCAAAACTGCAGTTACTTCTCTAGATATTAAATATGATCAATTCTAAATAAAATGTTTTGTTTACATTTATTTCAGAGCTTCCTGAGAGCATGTGTCTGGATTTTGACTGCGGAGCACGGATCAAGTTGGGTTTTGCAGCGGAGTTTTCAAATGTACTTGTCATTTACACTCACATTGTGAAGAAACCAGAGGACATGTCCTTCTGCCAGGCTCATGTCACAGACTTTTCAGTTGTGAGTCTATAGATCTTTTTACTGTGTTGGGAATTTTTAGTCCATGAGTTTTCCAGTAAAATAACGATCCTGTTTTGCTAGGATCTCGATGTGGGTCCCAAAGAAATGAATCGAGAGACTCCAGAGGAAACGGGCATCTACCTCCTGTCCAGCAGTCTCCCCGAGCATTGTCTTTACACAAGGATTAGCTCCCTGCAGAAGCTAAAGGTACTTGGCACGATTAAACAAATAGATAAACCACAAACAAATGGAATGGATGCAAAGGGATGCACAATATGAAAAAGGCTGTAAACAAAAATGTTTTCTTATGAGGAAAAAGTTTAAACACTTTCATAAACTTATGTCACTGTTATAATGGTGTTTCCTCATCAGTAGCTTATGTATGTTTGAGTAATCCCTACTCCCCATTATGATTATATATGATTAGTCAAAAAGGTTAGACTCCAGGTCACACATGTAGGGTTAAAAACATTTAACCGCTTCCTGCTTTGGTGAAATGCTACTTTGAAGAGGCAGGGCTGTCAGCTCTGCAGTTTCAAACAGGAAGTCAATTTTTTATTTCTATTATTAATCCATTTTAGGTCACCATTGTAAGTAACAAAGGATAAAATGTAAACTAATGATTTACTGTGTGTTATAACTTAATATGAAATTCCCAGAAAAGAGCATAATGTGTTCTTTAAGTGTATGAGCTTCTTGGGTCATAGTCAATATTTAACTCTTGACTCAACTTAAAACCAGTTCTCTGGATTTGTTCAACATTTGTCTGTGAACTGAACCCTTTTATCCAATCATCAGTCGCAAGTCTAATAATTCACTATTATATTTTTTTTCTCCAAAATCATAAAACCCTAAAATGAATTATTCCTTTTAATCCAACAGGAAGAGCTCGTGTTTACAGTGTGTCTTCAGGGCACCTTTAACACGATGGAGGATGATCCTGTCTACTGGACCAAGAGCGTCAACATCGGTAAACCTCTCATCGCCCGACTGGATCTACACGGGGCCATGCGCAGAAACAGCTGCCTCCAGACATGCCCAATGCCCCATAGCCCCTCAGTGAGCCCCTGCCACAGTCCCGGGCCGGACCACCATCCCCACCTCCACTGCAGTGCCCACCAGGTACTAGACTACAACCGCCTGTCCCCCCTGCTTCACTATCAGGACGGACACGAGCGTGTTCAAGGGGCGTGTGCGCTCGGAGGAGGAGGGGAGTCTTATTATGAAAACATGAGCCTGCCCTACCTCGAGCCAGGTAATGACCTCAGGCTCTCCAGTTCTCCGGGTCGAGCCAGCATTCCCATAGAAGCAACTGACGACATCAACGAACTGCAAACTGTTTTTATCAACAGCCTCCAGCTCCACCAGCAGTGAGCTCTGCTGCTGGTCAGACTCTCAGCTGCTGCCTTTTTAAATTTAATAGTTTTGTAGAAAAACTGTCTGTAAAATGAATGTTATGTGAAACTGACCCTTAAGATAGGAAATATACTAAATCATACCTGACAGTTTTGCACATAATTACGCATTAAATGCACATAGCAGGATTTACAAATAAATAAAATAAACTGATAAAAAGGTTAAAAAAGTGAATAAATATATTTTTGAGCTTTTGTGCTAAGCTAAATAAATGATTATATAACTTTGTGACATTTTCAAGGTCAACTATTTACAGTGATAGTACGATTTGCTCTCACAAACACAACCATGTAGTAAATGGACTATTCACTAGTAAACCACTAGTAAATGGACTAATGGACTAATTTCTTAATGTTTAAAACATTTATATTTGACAGAAAGTGGCCTTTGCTCAGAGTACGTCATTAGTTGTCCGTTTCAACAGGTCACTGTGTTGGTCACTTGACCAAATCCTGTAGGTTTTGTATTAAATATAAATAAAACTTGAAGCTAAAAAAAGAAAACGGCATCAATAATTAAAAATAACAATAATGGTGAGAGCTTGTGGTGTCTGGGATCATATGACCTTGAGCATTCGGTCTTATCATTAAACTGAACTCTAGAAAGACTCACATTTACAATATTTTTCACAATATTGTCAGACTGTATATTTGTATTTTGAGTGTTCTTAAATGTGTTTATGGTGATATTTTGCTCTATAGCTGCTGTACGGGCCGGCCGGTTGAATAATTGATGGAATGAGAGCTGCAGCCTGATCTCACGGCGTGAGTCACAGTGCAGCAGTAGAGAGGGGGAGGGAGGGAGGAAGCAGGGAGGAAGGGAGGAAGGGGGGAGGTGATTAGACGATGCACCAACAGCCACGGTGAAGAGAGGACATCAATGCCTGGGACATAGTCAGAGGACACAGCGGCCACAAGTATGTCTGCTCCTTGTATGCACCCGTCCTGTCTACTGCTCCTGCTGCTGGTCGTCTGCAGACACGCCCACACAAGTAAATGCCTTAGTTTTGTTTTATGTGACTTTCCTTGTGTATTATTGTCATCTATAATATCTCTGTAACCTTGGAACCGGCAGGGCAGCGTGTTGTCATTGCACTTGTTACTATAGTGTGTTTAGCATCATAATCGAAAGGCTGGTAATTGTAACTATTTAATTATTTAGATGAACTTTTAACACCAGCTTTGAAAAATATAGTTAAGCACGTTGTATTATTCCCACACAACAAGCTTTTTTGTATCTTGTCTCTTTAAAAACCATTGGCCGGGCGAATGTGGAGAGCTCAGATCACTTTACAGGAATGGACACATTTGAATCAGGGTTTGTTTAAAGGAATTTCTTTTTTCGCTGCTGTTTGCTCAAACCCACTCATTAGTTAAATAAAAATAAAACCAGGAATCACCATAAAACCGCTGAATTATAAGTTTAATCGTTACTTTAAAGGTGCAAAATGTCACTTTCCAGGTGGACAATGTGCTTCCTTCTTGCCTGGAATGTTTCATAGTATATCTTTATCTTTATAGTCATCTATTCAATTGCAGGTGTTTCATTGCAAAAAAAAAAAAAGGTGTGGGTCTCCTCTCCACAGATCTGACCTGTAACTTGGCCTAGTTGCATCACCTGCTTGTCTCCACTGATTTTTTTTTTTTTTATGCCATAAGGTGTAACTTTTAGGAATAACATCTCCATGGAAACAACCACGTGGCCAGAAGAGTTACACAGTGCACCTTTAATTTAGTTTTAGGATTGAGATTAAAAAAATCTTCAACTGTAATTAAAACAACAACAACAATCACTATTATTATTTTAATATGTTCCTAAAATTGTGTCTCAAATTTTGTTCCCAGATCTTGTTTCAGTCACAGAGAACACGACTGTTACAACTGAACCTCCTGTAGGTAAGACGTATCACTTTACTCTAATGTTTGTGTGGTCTTTTGTATTATATTGTACAGTAATCATTATTTTCCCTCATCATCAGAGACACTCAGCCCCATAACTCCCCCCGTGGCTCCTCTGACCCCACTGCAGACTGGACAAAAGAGTGTGGTGCTCACAGGTAACTCACACCTCACATTAGACCTGCTCATGAGTCATCTGTAAGACATCAAACCCCCAAACAGTATTTACCAGATCTGTATCACTGCTAATCAAAAGGAAAATATGGATAAAATGTACTTTTTTTTTTTCTTAACAGAACTAGTTCATTTTAAACAGTTTGCAGTGGTACAAAGTTATTCCTCACTGACCTTACACATTCAGAGCATCCTAATTATTCACAATGATGAGTTTAAAATCGCTTTTCACAAATCTAAGAGACGATAAAATGCTTTATAATTAGAAGCAGGCAGTACACAGTGGACCTATTTATACCTCAAGAGCTGCTTATACATTATATCTGCACTGGGGCAACACACATTCAGCTCAAATACATGAATATACTTAATACTTAAACACTGATTATGGTTTATCAACATCCTACTGTACTTTAAGTTAAACACAAGCAGTGCAGGAGACTTGTACATGTGCCACAGTTTGAATGCACATTGGAGGACAAAGGGACAAAGGGATGCAGGGACAAAGCCACTGCTACCCCTTAATGAGAAAATCATGCAAAAAGAGGCGATAAGTATAAACCAGGGAATGTAGCTTCCAAACAAGTGAATATGCAAGACATTTACAGGCACCTTTCTGAAAAAATACAACTGCTGTTCATTTTTGACACGATAACATTTTATTTATTTTTTTCAACATAGGGGAAAATCATACAGAAAAGGTAGAAGTGGTCAACCCCGTGACACTAAACCTCGAGTGCGTCTGGACTGGGGACAACAAACGGCTGCCAAACATCACTGGATACTGGACGAAAGATGGAAAGACAATTGAGAGCAGCTATTCCAATACTCAACTGCAAAATGATCGCTATTATCTGAGGAAAGAGTACGTCTCTGCCAGCCATCAGTCACTCTCCACATTCTAATAATAAGGTATAAAATGTAATCATGTCCTTCAAGGTTCAGCATCATGAGTGAGGAAGACTTGGGGACGTACTCGTGCATTTTCGGACCCAAAGCCAAAGTTGATTTCATTTTAGCAGGTACATTTTTAGTCTCATTCTGTATTTAGCCCCTCGTCCTCTTTGCACAGACCTTAAATGAGTCCAATGTCTTTTAATTACTTGTTGTACTTTTTCCTCTTCTCAGCTCCGTATCTGGGTGAAATGCGGGATAAGCCCATAGTGAGTTATGTGGGCGACTCTGTGGTCATGATCTGTAAAATGGACGAGAAGAAATCCAAGCCTATAAACTGGAACTGGTACAAACACAATGGAACCAGTAAGGTTTGTCAGAAATCCTCATTAAAATAATAAAATAATCTGGCAGCCATTATGACCACGGTGTAATATTTAGGTAAACAAACTCACTTTTGATTATTACCTAGAAATAATTCTATTCATTCTTTATTAAGACATAGTATCAAAAAAACAGATGGAGATTCACAGACTTGTTAGACCGATTCATTGCTCTACAAACTAAAGAATAAATAAAATATATCATAGTAAAAATGTGTTACTTCATCTAACAGTGATCATAATGTTAGAGCTAAGAATTAAAACCTCATCACTGAAAATATCTGTGAAAATGTCTTTTCTATTCAGGAGAAAATTGAGGTGGATTCACCTGGTCATCGCTACAAAATCACCAAAGACGAGAAGAAGACAAAGCTGGTGGTGCATAACTTGACTGAGTCTGATTCAGGGGTGTATTTCTGCGGCGCTGTGTACGGCATCGGCACGTCCATGGGCCACATGCAGCTCAGAGTCATCACCTACTTCGAGCCGCTCAAGCCGTTCCTTGGGATTCTGGTGGAGGTTTTGGTCCTTGTGGCTGTAATCCTGTTATACGAAAAGACGGGCTCTAAGAAAGAGAACCAGTCAGGTATGAAATGGCCTTGTGAATTAAAGTGGGTTGTGTACTGCCTACAAGATAATACATAATTTGCTTTTGAAGCTATGATGAAAGCCGAGGACTGTTGCCATAGCAATGAATAACTAAAAAGGTTGACCGATGAATAATAAAATACTCAAAAAAGCTGAAATAAGAACACTTTAAACCAATACAAAAGGTAAAAGCCTTTAGCTCAGCTAAATGACCTCCTGCCTTTGTCCACAGGACCTGAAGGAAACCCTGACCAAACTTCAAACCTGTAAGTAACTCTCCAATGAAGAAAATTACACATAATGACTCCTATGTGAAAATCTTACTTTGTATTATGTTTGAGTTAAATTTAGCAGTAAACACCCATTCTCCATGTTTTACACAATGAGAACATTTGCTAATTATGATTCCACTTCTACTCGTGGCTTTGCTTAATTTAGAGTTCATTTTATGCACTTTTTGTTCTCATTTGGATAATTCCTTGTTTAGAACTACAGTGGAAATGATGTGCTCCACTTTTAGACCTGGTTTAGCCTTAGATTAGACCTGGCATAGTCCTGTTATAGACCTGGTTTAGATCTAGTGGTGCTCAGAAAGCCACATCTTTTCTTCTTTTACTTAGTGTAAAAAAACTGAGAGCCACTGCATTAAAAAAAAAAAACAAAAACAAAACAAACATAGCTGACAGGATTTCCTAAATGATTGAAATAAAGTTGTTTGTCCTTTAAGTTTGAACCAATATTGAAAGGCAGTTGATTTAGTTAAATTTGTATAAAACAAATGTTGTATTTGTCACCGACAGGTCACATGGAGAAAACGCAGTGGCAGACGGACACTCGGGCACCGCAAGACAGAGGAAAGTTTAAATGGAACAACATTTTTGGTGATTGATTGTTACTTTCTCCTGTTACATTGAGCAATAACAGAACAGTTTCTTAAAGCATTAAACTTCCTACGAGAGAAGCAATACAATGAAAACAGCCAAGTGTTCTTATTAAAGGTTCTCTATGTAACTTTTCTTATGGGGAAGAGTCTCCAATCTTCTTCAAGATGCTATTACTTTTCCTGGAATGTTCCACAGTAGGGCATTACGCTCATCTAGCTCATCTTTATTCTGTTTTTGTTGTTCTAAAATACCTTGAAAAACATGCATTCTTGCTGTGAGCTCGGGCGCCTCTCCACAGCTCTGACTTGTAATTTGGTCTGCTGGTATCTCCTGATTGTCTCCATGATTATACAAAATTTAAAGCCATACTGTGAGACTTTTCTGGTGGGGAACCATCCTCCAGAGAAGTTACATACTGCACCTTTAATTACAGGATCATACAGAATGTTTTTAATTTTGTTTTATTTTCACGGTGAGCAATATTTGACGTGATATAAATGTTCGTGTATTTACTCTGTACATGTCCCTAATACGGCTGCAGTAACAAAGCCTCAAACACAAAGTACTTCACTAATTTGAGCAGTGCCTTTACTCACAGCGAGTAACAATCCAGGTTACACTTGTGCTAGAATACGACTAGTTTTCCCCTCAGTACTGTGCCTGTATTTAACCTTTTGTTGTACGTCTATCAACTAAAGTATTTGTATAATATTGCAATGCTTCTGTATATTAATCAATTCTATAATAAATCACTGTAACCAACTAATTAAAATATTACATACTATTTTTGTTTGGTTTGTCATGTAATTAAACTTATTTTAGACACTGTAATTGGGTTCGTACGATCCAAATAACAGACCAGTGACTTGTAATTTTGCAACTATTATTTTTCAAGGACAGGAAAATGGACACAAGTCCTGGCTCAAATTAAAAAGTGCACTTTGTAACTTTTATGGTGGAGGATGCTACCTGTGTGTGTCTGTGTTTAGAAGTTATTACGTTGCTAAAAATACCTGCCGGGTCGAGTCATCTGTTTCTCTTCACAGATGGACAGATTTAACGTCAGTGGAACTTTCTCTGCAAATCATTAAAATCTTCAAGCAGGAAGTGAACCCTGCACCAGAAAAGTAAATAATAAAATGCACCAATTAATATAAAAGATGACATCACAAGAACCTTAGATTTACATTTATTCTTGACATAATACAATAAGTACAGTAAGTGCAGGTGTTCAGCTGTTTCGGTTTTTTCCTCACTTTCAGTTTATAGAATTTCATTTCATTTTTAAAAACTGACACTGCTGCTACGGTCGGTTCATCAGAAACTGCACCAGGAGTTTGACGACGTCATCGTTCAAGCCGACCACCTCTCCGTCCTGTATGTCGTCGTACAGGGGCAGGCTCTCGGTTCCCCAGAGCACGTTCTTTCGGGGGTTGTCCACGTCGGTCTGCACAGATAAAGCCGCCGTGTTGAGCTGGTAACAGAAAAACGAGAAGAACTTTCCGTCTGTGATCACGGCCTGGGACACAAAGGGGCGGGTCACGTCCTGATGGCTCCAAAACCCTGGGAAGGAAACAATTCATCAAAATTAGGACTAATATTAGAACTGAACACATGTCTAGAAGTAAGATTTAGAGGTGGATGAACAATGGTCTACAAAAGATTATTGAAAAAAGAACTGTCTTGTTGTTATACATCAAACTATCAATAATATGAATGATTAGTGCAAAACATGAATACTGGGAATCATAATTATAAGAAAACTCAAACTACAGCAAAGGACTGATGTTGTATTCTTTCAAATGGGTAAAAAACAAATTATTGCACATCTGTGGGTAATTTCAATGACCTTTCACATTGGTCTGATACTTAAACCTGAACTAACACATTTAAAGACACATTTTAGCACATTTGGATTGGAAACATTCTCTTTTACCTTGATACATGGCCTGAGCCCCTGTCCATGCAAAAAGACTAGCCATAGCATTAGCGCGGAGAAACACTTCAATCTGGTCCGACTGTTGTTGGCGGTTCATCCGTTCTCTATGGTAACAGTCAGGCACCAGGTGGAACTGTGTGTGACCGTAGCGGGCGGGATCAGGGAGCTTGGCACCTGAGGAAACATGAGGCACTTTGTGTTATAGAAATACTGTATGTTTGTGATGTTATTATGAAACTTGATCAATGGTCCACCTCCTGCATGTGTCCTTGGTCACAGTAAAAGCTCACAGTTTTTGTCAGACAAAAAAACTAGATAAGTTCAGTGTCATAGAACATTCCAGAGTCTGGAATCCAGCCCAATAACATCTCCATGGAGACAAGCGTGTGGCGTAGTCTCCAGAGAAATTACACAGTGCACTTTTAAGAGATTGGAATTATAATTGGGATTGACTGATGTTATCTCAACTATTCTAGATTTAAGTATAATTGTAAACCTATGGAGAATTTAAGATCTAAACTACTGGAGTTCATTCAGTCTAATATATTATGACACTAAACTATGATGCATCACCAGTGTCACCTCGATGGAGTTGCTGAATGATGTCAGATTCTGCCAATAACGTGCAGTTTATGACAATGAATCACAAATTCCTGAGCTCTATATGAAATGTCTGACGTGTACAAAAATGTACATTACTTTGTTTAAAAAAAAACACAGCGGCATTTGGCTTGTGATTAGTCAAACCCTTGCTAATATCTTTATTCAACATTTCTGTATGAATGACTTTTTAAACTCTACTTTACCTGTGTATATGTGGTTTTCATACTGCCTTTTGAACATAGGCAGCATGTCAGGAGCGTAGGTTATCTCTGGTACTTCCAGTTCGTACGAGTCCTCCATCGGGGCAAACTAGACCAATTAAAGATAAAATAAGAATCGTCTAACAGAACAATACTCATTAAATACATGACCTCACAATCCACTATCCCTTTGCTCATAGCTAGAAGAGAATTTGTAACTTTTGTTTATGTAATTTATACTTTTGTAAGTCACGTTATTTTAGGAAGTGCCTACCTGCGGCAGTTGTTGTGTTATTCTGATCTGACTATGAGGATGGTCATCAATCTGGAATCTGCGTGGCTCTACTCTTCCTTTCCGATGTCCTTTAGGGATGATCCGCTCTCCTCTTCTCCAGTAGAAGCTCACTTGTGGATTTAGGTCTAATTTGACGAAACAAAAATATAGAAAATTAAACATGTTTCGGTTAGTATGAATAAGACATGAACATTTTTTAATGTAACTTTTCATGTGTTTAAAATGTTTGCTGAGGTCAAAACAACATGGTTATTTAATGGTTTGAAATGCATATGCCAGTCAAATGCAGGATTTCTGATTTGACAACTGCAGTTACTCAAAACATGTGATTTCTGGAGGCTTTAACTGCACAGAATAACTCTCATTGGGGTAAATAAGTGAAGTCAGTACCTAGACTGGACTGGAGGAGCAGGGGGTTGTATTTGGCCAGGTTGTGGGTGAGCACAGACACTAGATTTCTAAGCAAAGGGCCAATAACGAGCTCTTGATGTCTGTAAAGGAACGGACGGCGTTTCCTGATGTGCCACCAGTGCTCCTGCAGAATCACACGGGAGATAAGAGCTCGGATTTCGGTGAGGGCCTCGTCGTCTGTCCCGGGGATGGAAGCAGCGGCTGGAGGCGTTTTCTCCGGATTCTCCTGGATTGTGTTGAACTTGTCGGGCAAACCTGAGATGTACGCTGTTTTTGTATAGTGCTGGTACCATCTGTCAGCACCGCGGGCAAAAGTTTGTGGATAAACTACATATTTCATCCGCTGGAGGGATGTGATCAGTGATATCTTGTCCTCCACGCTCGCTGCACATTTCCTCTGGATTCTCTCCTCTTCTCGTCGTCTTTCTGCAGATTTACTTTTGGCCGTGAGGGACGCGACCACAGGAGGGTACACGGGCTCTTTCACAGCCGCTTCAGTGTGGGCAAGCTTTTGGTTTGTCAAACGAGGTAAGTTTTTGGTGAAAAGCAAGGACAGCCGTGTGCGCGCCGCCATGTTTGCTGATGGCTCTTCTTCTGCGCCTTTAAGAAGTGAAATGACGTTCCAACACAGCGCCCTCTTGCGGACGACAGTTGAACCGCGCCCATAAACTGTATGAAAACGAATTAGTTGTATTTCAAGGGGAATATTACTTTTATATTTATCAATTACACCTCAAATAAAACTAGAATTTTTAATGAGTCATTTGATGTACAAATACCTCGAAGAAAGTTAATAAATTGAGCGAAATCATAATTATAAGCAATATCGAACGTTGGTGTTTTGAATGGAACTCTATGGTGCGTTTACGTACACGCTCAGTTCTCGTATATCACAGTATAAAACTACCCAGTGCCGTTGGCCCACATGCACACTAAAATTAAATGTTGTGTGTTATTATTACATATAAACTATATCAAGCATAAAAACACGCGCAGAGGTATTTATGTCTCCTGAAGAATGACACAAATAATTTACTTTAATTTACTTCCGTGTCAAGTAAACGTCACAAAGCGACAGTTTCCACAGTTTAGCTCCTGGTCGCACAGTTTATGCTCATAATAGACGTGCTGGGAACATAAACAGCTGCAGAACTTTGACATAGGCCTTTAAATTATGTTGTGAAGTTGCACCCGTGTTGTTTGAGATGTATCGGCAGATTTTACGAAGATTGACGGTCGGGGCTGGTCCAAAAGCGCAGTTTAACCTCTGCCCTAGTCGAGTCCAGGTGAAAACACTTCTGCACCGCTGCACAGAGTTAGATCAGACATGTGGACTCTATATGTCCCATAACTGTGTGTTTTGACTCTTATGGCAGACTCTTTAGCTTTGCAAATACATTACTAATGACTAATCAACGACATTGTTAAATAATAGTGCAGATCATCTCTCTGCAGAGACTTTGCTCCAAAAGTGACGAGGTTCGTCTGGCGCAGGAGGCCAGTCAAAAGTCCAGCTCTCCTGCTCCCACCATCTTCTCCAGAGTCATTGACAAAAGCATCCCAGCTGACATTATTTATGAGGATGACAAGGTGCACAGTTTAACTCAATATTTCCTCCAGTTTATGCGACTTACCAAGTTATTAATGATACTCAATATTGTTTTCAGTGTTTGGCTTTCAGAGACATCAGTCCTCAGGCTCCTGTCCACTTCCTGGTCATTCCCAGAGTTCCCATTCCCAGGATAAGTGAAGCTAAAGACGATGACACTGAGGTAATGACCTGACCTCCCTATTATTTCAGCACATAACAGACACTTTAGTTTCATAGTTTGTCATAAGTTTGTTTTTCTTCTGGGGCTGGTGATTTTGGACAAACCTCTTATGCAAATTTAAAACCATAAAGACAAACACATTTCAGTGTGCATAGATAATAATACTGTCAAAACTATTTCCAAAGCAGTACACAAGCTTTAATTTTGTTCTCAGCTTCTGGGACATCTGTTGGTTATTGCCAAAAATGTGGCGAAGGAAGAAGGTTTACAGGAGGGATACAGAATAGGTGAGTTAACACATTATGGACCGTCTGCACTAATGTGGTCCTTCTGAATCATGATTTATGTCATTTTATTTTATCCACAGTTATAAACGATGGTAAACATGGGGCCCAGTCTGTTTACCACCTTCACGTCCATGTTTTAGGAGGACGACAGATGACGTGGCCCCCGGGATAACATCATCATCATCATCATCATGTTAAAACAAATGCCATAAACATACTTTTATCCGTCTGGTGGGTATCACATTTCTACATGACCATAATGTCTCTCACGTCTGTTGTGCAGTTTTATTAATAAAATATTAAAATTCAAGAGGATCAATGAATATGTTTGATTTTACTTAAATTTACCGAATATTTCTACAAAACTTTAAATGGATTAAGACAAGCTTAAAAAGATTAAACTCTAGGCTAAAATAAAAGTCCATGTTTTTTTGTTTGCTTGTTTCTTTGTGTTTATTCCACTGAAAAATCTTGAAACCTCTTTGCTCTGAGCAGCTTGCATCTCCACAAACCTGACTCTTATCTGGCCTGGAAATGTTATTCCTTTGACTACAATCTTCAGAATGGCATAAAACATATCTACATCCGTGGAGAATGTTCTGAAGTGAGTTAAACTTTCTGTTTCCATGGAGTCGTGCAGATGATGTGCCACCTCCACAAAGTTACACACTGTCTCTTTAAGTGTAAACAATCCATCAGAGGAATCCGCTCAAACCTCAGACACAGGTATCAGCTCCAGATTCTGAAACTGTCTGTAGATTTGAATAATTTTACTTGAGATTTGAAAAAGTACATTTTAGAATCAAACGTGTCACTTCAGTCGAGTTAATTTGTACTGTTCTGTTTCACTGTAAAAACCTGCACAGAATTGATTTTTTTACACTAGTTTGGACTGTAGGAAACTGGACTTTGGGACATTTATTGTATTTTCTGCTGATGAACGGTTTGTCTTATAATGTAAACGTATTGAAATGTGTGTGCAGCTAAATCTGGTACAAATCATCTTTTCTTTTGTGAGAATAATGAATTTGTACATAGTCCCTGACAAATAAAGAAGAAAGAAAGAAAAACATTGAATTGTACAAACTTTTACATTGCAGTAACATTTTGAGATGATGGACTTTTGGAATCTGTCTGAAAGTAGATCGAATATGCAAATAGTCTCAGGTAATAGAAGTAACTGAGAGCATTTTATGGACGTCTGGACACGGGGGACAGGCCTTCAGACGCTGGAGACACTGGGGACAGACCGTCAGACGCTGGAGTCACTGGGGACAGACCTTCAGACGCTGGAGACACTGGGGACAGACCGTCAGACGCTGGAGACGCTGGGGACAGACCGTGGGACGGCTGTGGTGGGACGGCTGTGGTGGGACGGCTGTGGTGGGGTGTGGACCAGGGGCAGATGTGGTGTGAGTGGGTGGTACGATAGTTCATCCTGAGCGTCTGGCAGAGTTCACTGTGTGTCACTGGAGAAGTGTGTGTTTTATGATGAACTTTGCTCTATATTTACTGAAAAAACACGGCACAAACTCAACCTGAGACATCGGCCAAAAGAATCACTGAAGCCCAGAAGTTTGTAAAATATAATAAATAACACTGGAAATGTTTAGAAAAGGTAATATAGAAGCAGTAAAGATGCACTGCGTAACTTTTTTGACAGAGGGTTTGCACCACCTGCTTGTCCCCTTGGAAATGTTACTGCTTTACCAAGTTACAGGCCAGATCTGTGGAGACGTGACTACAGTAAAAAGATAAATATGTTTAAAGGGCCATATTATTCTATTCTCTGATATTTGTTATAATGTCGTTTTCTCATCAAAAACATTTCCAGAGTTGTGTTTTGTTTCATTCACACAAGTTTAACACACAAACCCTGCAGATTTAGACTTTGCTCAAACTGAAAACACTCTGTTCCACCTTGTGATGTCATCGTGTGGTGATACAGGAAGTGCTCCACTGTGTTTTTAAACTCTTCATTTCTAGAATCATTTGGATCATTTCAGCTCCTGGAAGTGTCAGTCCTCACTAAATAAGCTTCATGACATCACAAGGTTGTGCTTAAAATCTCACAGGAGTCAATTTTGCGTAATATAAAACTAATGCTGTACTGTGGAACCTTCCAGACAAACAAGTAGCATCTAAATGGAGAAGTTAATCGGTCTGTTTCAAATCTCGTCTTGAGTCGTACTGGTCCCACTTCACCTTTATTCATCCTGTTACTGTGATGTCATTTTGGCAGGAAGGGCATCTGTTGTAAAATAAAATCAGCCAAATCAACATCCAACAGGTTTATTGTGACGGGCTCTGGAAGAAAAATAATCAATACGATTATTCGATAATTTGTTTGTAGTTTGTGCAGCAGACGATATATTTTTATGTTCCAAAGTCCAAATATTGTTGTAAATATTTTCTTTATGATTTCACTCACAGCCTCATCACGACGAGACAATAATCGAGACAATAATCGAGACAATAATCGAACTGATATCGAGCTGATAATTGATCTGATATCGAGCTGATAATCGATCTGAAGCAACAGCTGCAAACATCACCCTGACCCTGTGTGAGTGTTTCCATTGTCTTTGTTCATAACAGTCTGTGTGTGTTTTGTTTTTCTTCTGTGTGTGTGTCATTTAGATACTCTACCTCATCTTCTTCTGTGTGTTTGATTCATTTTCTGTGTGTGTTTTATTCTGTGTGTGTTTTATTCTTCTTCTGTGTGTGTTTTATTCTTCTTTTGTCTGTGTTTTAGTTCCTCTCGGGGCAGTCTAACCCCTGGTGTAGTTTGGACCTGGTGTGTGTGTTTTATTCTTCTATGTGTGTGTTTTATTCTTCTTTTGTCTGTGTTTTAGTTCCTCTCGGGGCAGTCTAACCCCTGGTGTAGTTTGGACCTGGTGTGTGTGTTTTATTCTTCTATGTGTGTGTTTTATTCTTCTTCTGTGTGTTTTATTCTTCTATGTGTGACTTTTATTCTTCTGTGTGTGTGTGTTTTATTCTTCTATGTGTGTGTTTTATTCTTCTGTGTGTCTTGTAGTTCCTCTCGGGGCAGTCTAACCCCTGGTGTAGTTTGGACCTGGTGTGTGTGTTTTATTCTTCTTCTTCTATGTGTTTGTTTTATTCTTCTATGTGTGTGTTTTATTCTACTTCTGTGTGTGTGTTTTATTCTTCTATGTGTGTGTTTTATTCTTCTTCTGTGTGTGTTTTATTCTGTGTGTGTTTTATTCTTCTTCTGTGTGTGTTTTATTCTTCTTTTGTCTGTGTTTTAGTTCCTCTCGGGGCAGTCTAACCCCTGGTGTAGTTTGGACCTGGTGTGTGTGTTTTATTCTTCTTCTTCTATGTGTTTGTTTTATTCTTCTTCTGTGTCTGTTTTATTCTTCTGTGTGTGTCTTGTAGTTCCTCTCGGGGCAGTCTAACCCCTGGTGTAGTTTGGACCCGGTCAGGGCGCCCTCTGCCCCGTCCGGAGGTGTGTGGGTCGTTACATAAGAGAGCGAGCGGGACATATACAAAACGTTCACACAAATGTCCCGTCGGTGATTCATTTCCAGAGTCTCTGCTTGGATCAAGGTCCAGTCCTCTGCCCCGAGGATCAGTCCATGTCACTGCACCAACTCAACTGAAGGTAAGACTCATTCAAAGTGTTTTTACTATTTACACTTGACACATATTTATTACACGTGTTATTCTGAATTTATTATGCTTTTTACTATTTGTTTTGAAGAATAGTTTGCATTAGTTTGTATTTTTCCACAAAGTCATTTCCCTCATAGATAAAAAACGTGTATTTGTCTTATATGCAGTTGTTAGACAGTCTTTTCTTTCTTTTTTTTAATTTAAATTAACCTTTCAGATGCTTTTAAAAGTCATCAAAAACCTGTAAAAACTTGTAAATATTATAACTTAGATTCAAGCTTCTTACCAAACATAAATTGAGTGTCAAATGCACCACAAAAATGCAGAAATATGACCTTTCACTGCAAGTTTCAGTTCTTTTTGTGTCACAAATGCCTCTTGCAGTTTTTGTAAATATTTTTTTAAATGCTAAGGAGCTCGTGCACTTTCAAATCCGCAAAATGAGGAATGCTCTGATCTGAAACTCACAGCGGAAATCGACACAGATACTGGAAAAATACTGAAAAATGAGGTGGATGTGATGTCAGCTTCAAATATTGATTCAGCTGATGATCTGGTTCGACTTAAAAACTGACAAATTATACATCTACAGGTCATAGAAATTCTCGTAATGTTTGAACTTTTATTCACACAAAGAGTTCTGTAGTTAAGCCAAAGCTGTGTGACACATTTGGATCATTTTTGTCTCATTTTAAGGAGATTTTTTCCTGTATTTCTCACTGACTCTGGCACTGTCTCTGCAGCAGGTCATCAGCTGATTTGTGTTGCCATGGTCACACTGAATCCTCTGTTGGCTTTTCCACGTTATAGTTGCATGGGAGTCTTTATATTTATTCTGTTAAATTGCAGGATGAAATGAATAGATTGGATTGGGTCGTTTAGAGTGAGAGTGTGACTTTATTCTCACACAGTCTGTGCTTTTCCTGCCGTGGCTCTGGGGCAGAATGGAAACGAACACATGACTTAAAGACGCGACCTCCTGTTTTATGTGCGGACGTTTTACTGTTTATTGTTGCGTCAACTGAAAACCAAGTCATTCTTTGAACAGCCCACCTCAGGAAGGAAGCAGCAGGAAGGCGCGCTTTTGGCACGTGGAGACCGGTTTTTTACTTTTAAGTTTGAATTTCGTCATTGGATATTGATTCGGGGTAATGTACTGTCATGTTGCAAGTTTTTCTGCAATCCTCATCTCGCTTACTTCATTCTTTAATAGTTTTGCAAGTGATTTGAACTTTGTGCTAAAGGAATCTAGCCTAATGTTATCTTAGAAGGTCAGGTTAGTGCTGGATAGACTGATCTTAATCTGGTGTGAAACTGACTTTGACGCTGTTATCTGTTGTAACTTTACATAATCAATCATCTCAGTATCTTAAACAACATTATAAACCATATGTCACACACTTACTCTTCTCACTATGGAACATTTTGATGTGCAGCGTTTCCTCTTTGGTACATTTGACACTAGATGGCGCTGTTTTACTGCCTGATCCTTTGTTATCACTGTTGGCACTTTGTTTAATGTTGACACAATTGGTTTTGCTGACTTTTCTTTTGGTAATTTAGGTCAAAGGTTGAAGGTCAAGGAAGCAGACTAAAGACTGCAGTATTCTTTGGCACAACTATAATATTTCCACATTTTGATCTGTTGTAACGAAAAGCAAATATGCCAGATTTTGAAATTCAGGTGTAAGGGATTTATATTGATTCATCTTTTTTTCTTTTCCAGTTAACGAAGGATGAGCACCGAATTAGAACGAGGCAATGTCGCGGTGTTGGACCTCTCTAAGGACAGGTACGAACAGTTTAAATGACAAATGTATTTAAATAAAGACCATCAGTGTAAAATGTCCTTTGATTATGTTCTCAGCACCGCTCTCCCCGACTCTACCATCTTGGGGGACGAGCACAAAGTCACGTCTGATTCGTCAGTAGAAAAACCCATGGGGAACGGCTCTGTAGTGGAAAACGGAGTCTGTCCTACGTCGTCGCCAGGGAAGAAGGAGACACATCCAGGCAGCAACATCACAGTTCCAACCAAACCTCCCAGAACACCTGCTCCCGAAGAGGCCAATCACAAGAGTTCAACAGGTAAAAAAACATGTCTGTGGACACGAGGGTGCGCTCACACGAGTCCTGATGAGGTCCTGGTTTGAGATCTCTTTAGTCCTGATGTAGATTTGGTTTGGTCCTGGTTTAGTGAAGAGTTTAGTCTCCGTTAGTTCCAGTTTTGATGCAGTGTGTGGTGTTTATGCGACTTTAAACGCACATTTGTTCAGCATTTCCTCACACCACGTCATCTGTTTTGGAAGACACGTGGGGATTAACTTAAATGAATGAGATGCAGTCGAGATTTTAAAACTTCTAAAACCTAAACACATGCACAAATATGAATTATTGCAGTCAACACTTTAGCAAATCAGGAAAATGTCCAAAAATATGGAGAATATATGAAGAATATTACGTAAAACAGCCAATTTTTATGTATTTATTGTATTTTTTCATAAGATCAGATAAGAAAGTAATAATAATTTGCTCCAGAATGACAAAATTACACTATTCCATCAGTAAAGTGCAAAAACAGCAGCATTTTAATAGTCTGAATAGTTAAGCAGACAAGTGGACAAACTGGAGATCAGCGCAACTTAAGAATAGTATATTAATTTATCTGTGTATTTTAAAGGTTCAAACTGGCCCCATTTCTCAAAATAAACCACAAAAGCATAATATTTTCCCTCCATCTTGCCCTTTTGCCCTAGTTTAACCTCATTAAGGTCACACACGCTGTATTTATTACCGTAACCAATGATTAAACCTCATCAAATACTTTATGAAACAGCACTTGTGACCAAACCTGTTTTGAGTTTTACATTCCACGGCTTCCTCATTTGTCTCGGGTGTCCCTTCCCCGTTCTCTCGTAAATTTGCACTTAGCGTCGCTCCGGTCACACGCCCCTCAGGTCGTCCGTAGCTCCGCAGCTCATTAAAAGTCACAGGGGAGCGGCGTCTGTCTCTTTACAACAACCTGCTTACCTCCGAGTCGTCCTCCATGGCCGCTAAACGGGGCTGTCCTTGTTGTCCTAATGTAGAGGAACCCAAAGCAGTTCCATTGTCCTCAACGGGTTTGGCTACAACTTTGGCGCCGGCCGAGCATCTATGGACCACGCGCAGAGACGAGGCGGTGAGGCTGAGGATGGAGGGGTCCGGACCGGCGGCGGAGACCCCCATCACCACTCATCAGATGTTCTTGGAGACGGTGGAAAACAACGGGGATCACGCGGCGCTGGCGTACAAGAAGGACGGACAGTGGGTGACCGTGACCTACAGGCAGTACTACGAGCAGTGCCGTGCAGCTGCTAAGAGTTTCCTCAAGGTACGTTTACGCTTGACAAGTGTTTACTCTGCTTTTGTCTGAGCTGAGTGTTTTTCTAGACAGTAGCAGCATCCAGTCAGTCAGCAAGTCAACGTAAAGCACAAGATTTATTCATTTATCTTTATTTAACCCAACAAGAGCAGTTTAAAATACAATACAAGGAGAAAAAACAAAACAAACAAGTGCACAAGTCCATATAAAACATTAAAAATAGGAGCAGGTGTTTGGATAAAAGTTTGTTTCCAGATTATTAAACTGCGACTGCTTCACCAAAGTGTCCAGTTTTGCTTTTCCTTGGAGTGTTTTCCATTTTTATGAAGCAAAACATCTAAAATCATGCTTCCGTCTCAGTTTTTGTGCGGCCCGTCCTTTTCCTGATGTGGTCATGTGATCTGGGATTAAATGTTCAGTTTAAATGATTAACAAACACGTGTCGTCTACAGGATAATGTAAAAAATTTGGTTTTGAAGGAATGCAAAAACTGAACATTACCTCGTCTCCATAAAGCTCCAATGTTTTGCCCAGATTAAATGTCCCACAGTATGCCTTTATGTATCAGTCTTCACGGGGACAAGCACCAGGGCGAGTTACAGATCAGGTCTATGAACAGGCCGTAACAATGTTTTTAAAGATATTTTATGAGCAATAAAAATGGCTGTAATTAAATAAATCCGAGATAGATAAGAGTAGATCATTTAATCTCATGGCTCCTCCACCACCAGCAGAAAAGTTACATAGTGCACATTTAAGTATCATAAAACAAGATAACATAATAACATAACAGAAGGGAATCAGGGAACCTTTAGTTGACACAGAATAGGGAAATTCCAGTGTTGTAACGCACAGTTCAAGAACAGAGAAGAGAATAGAAATATGTGAAGTCAAGAAACGAAACATTTACAGTCACTTTTTAGGACATTTCTGACTCTTTATTTAGGGATTATCAAAAAGAAAATAAATAATAAATAAATAAAATGATAAATTCCTTTTTGTCCTTTAGTTATATTTACATTGCGCTGATCAAAGAAAAACAGTTCACACAAATCCATCGGCGTCTCTTTACCTTTACTTTATTACCTATTTCTAAACGCACTGCTGCAGCTGAAAACTAACACTTGGGTGTGTGAAAAATACATCTTGTGTTACATCTCCAGTTTCACAGCCAAGTCTGCAGCCTGTACCGAGCAAAGCTTTTGAAATGTAGGTCAAAAGTAACGCTCGGCTACAGTAACATTAAAACAACACTGAAATAACTTGTGTTTGTTTATAATTTTATGTTTGGTTTTAGCTGGGACTGGAGCGCTTCCATGGTGTGGGAATTCTAGGATTCAACGCTCCAGAGTGGTTTATTGCAGATATTGGCTGCATTTTCGCCGGGTAAGAAATAGATTTATTTATATATAATTTGTACGGATAAAATTCCTGACAGGACATTTTGTTGCAGGTGTCGAAAACAGGAACAACTCTATAAATAAACACACACTTTTTACACTTAGGAGAAATCCAGTTAAATGCTGCTGTCACATGTTTTCATTTTATTTTGATCTGTAAAAGTTTAACGGCTAATTCTTATTTGCAAACACGACTTAGTGAAGAGGCACTGGCAGGAAAACATGTAAACACACTGATGTACAAGGAGGATACACACACATTCACCTGTTTTTAAAGTTTTATATGAACTTATACTTGTTTGTTTTTCTGTTTACATTGTGTTTTAAGCAGGACGTGCATGAAAAAGAGAACCAAAGTGCTCTTATTGGGTTCCTCTGTATAAATAAAGATAGAAAAACAAAGAATCTAATGTAATGTAAGCAAAAAGTAAAACATATTTCTGTGGTTCGCTGCAGTGGTCTGGCCGCTGGCATCTACACCACAAACTCCCCTGAAGCGTGTCAGTATGTGGCTGAAAACTGTGAGGCCAACGTCCTGGTCGTGGAGGACAAGAAGCAACTGGACAAGATTCTGCAGGTAAGAGTTTACTCAAGTTCAGCATCTGTCTGTGTTATCAGGCCACGAGATAAATCTAAAAACAATCTGTTCCTTCAGGTTAAAGATCAACTTCCTCACCTCAAAGCCATTGTTCAATACAAGGGTGAGCTGCACCAGAAAGCGCCGTTCCTCTACACAGTAAGTGCAGTAAAAAAATAAAAACAGAGAAGATATAGTGTCTTAAAACTCGTCTGGCAAAGATGTGGGGATCAAAGTAGAAATGTACTGCTTTTGTTCAACCACACGCACATACCGAACTAAAGTTATATTGGTTTTTTTATTAGTGTATTTATTTATTTTAGATTTTGATTTGATTTTAGTCTATTATAGGCTTCCTGTTGATCCCAAGCTTGGATAAATATCACTACTTTATATGTTCTTACAGGAGTAGCACCTCTAGCCTCCCCTAGACTGACCAAAATCCCCCCCATAGCTCTCTCAGTGATTTTTGTCCCATTTGCCCCCCTAAAGTCGACTAAAAATGTTTAAATGGCAATTAAAAAAATTAAAAATCCATATAATGTTTTATAAATCACTACACTAATACATTTAAATTAGTTCAAAACAGTAAAGCAAACATGGTAGGAGGCTCTAAATGAACTGAGCAGCGACACTGACACATTAGCGCCGCCTTTGCTCCTCCAAACAAACGTGTCTGTAATGTTCTTGTATCACCTTCATCATCTGAGAAAATCATGTTAAATAATCATAATAATGAGTAATTTTCAATAAAGACGACAAAAAGCAGCAGGTTCTAGTAATAGTTTTGAGGGAAGCGTGAACATCGTCTTTTTCTTCCTGGTTCTTTGTAAATTCTTTTTCTGAGTCAATGCTTTTCCTTCTCACATCCCTAGACTCACTGTTTTTATGTGTAAACAGGAATATGCAACTAATCAGACACATCAAGTTGAGACTTAGTCATTTAAAATGGCAACAAGCAGCTTTGTTTGTTTTAATCGAGAAAAAGCAAATGGTTTAGAGCTGAGTTCAAATGATAGAAATAAACTGGACTAATTTATATAAAAGCTTGTTTTGTTTATGTTCAAGAAATTTAAAATGAAAGTCATTTATTTTGTTTTTAATGAGAAAAAAAGTATTGTGATTTATATATTTGATTTCTGTCTCCGTATCGCCCTGTAGCTTTCCTCATTGTTCACTTTTTTAACTTTAAAAGTGTGTTCATGTTTGTCTCCATTTTAGTTGAATGATTCATTTGGCCTTTGTCAAATGTCTTGTTCTGCACCAAATGAGTAACGATTACACGTTTCCCTAAAGTGTATTTATGCATTTCTTTGTAGTGGGATGAGTTCATGAAGCTCGGGGAGGATGTGCCCAACGAGCAGCTGGACGCTGTGATCAGCAGCCTGCGGGCGAACGAGTGCTGCACGCTCATCTACACCTCAGGGACCACGGGGAACCCCAAAGGCGTCATGCTGAGCCACGACAACGTGAGTCTAGATGAAATGGACTCATTTGATTTAAAAAGATTAGATTATGTAATATTTTTATGATTCATTATTTTATGTTGATCCAAAACAAAAAGTAAATCTACTCAACATGTTTACACTTAAATACTTTTACATATTACAGTGAAAAGTGTGACATACACATTTATTTAAAGTACAGTTTTTCTGGTGACGTTCAGTGTGTGACACCACCAGGGCGAGTTACTGATCAGATCTCTGGAGAGGCGAGCTCACTGACTAAGAATTAATGGTTTTCAACGTGGTTTTCAATTCACGTATTAGAGTAAATGCAAGTTAGATAAGTTTAAAGCTATACTGTGGAACATTTCAGACAAAGGAATAACACTGAGACCAGCAGGTGGTGGATCATCCAGCAGAACATTTACATTTACGTTTCTTTTATTTATGAACATTTATTCGTTCTCTTAGATCACGTGGACGACACTGGCTGCAGGTAAAATGGCCAATCTCAACTACGCAGAGGAGGTTTTAATCAGTTACCTGCCGCTGAGCCACGCCGCGGCACAAGTCAACGACATGTGGATGTGTATGAGATACGGAGGGACCACGTACTTCGCACAACCAGATGCTCTCAAGGTAAATTTCAATCAAATATGAAACACATGGCCATTAGAGGCTGGGATTATGTCATCACACGTCCAAGAATTTTCATTTTGACTTAATGTTTTAAACTGCTGCTTCAAACCTGATTTTCATGTAAAGGTTGTTTTCTTTTTCTTTTTTTTACATCCAGAGCTCTATAAAAACATGTATCATATTTTGGTTTTCTATTTATTCCAGGGATCTCTAGGTACAACCCTGAAAGAGGTGCGGCCCACGTCCTTTCTGGGGGTTCCTCGAGTTTGGGAGAAGATGCAGGAAAAGATGAAAGCTGCTGGGGTCAAGGCTTCACCCATGAGGAGACGATTCGCCGACTGGGCCAAGTCCATCGGGCTGCAGTACAACTACAGTGCCATGAATGGGTGAGAGGAGAGTGAATATGTTTGACATCAATACAGGGTTTACAGTGTGTTAGTATGTGGTAAAATGTTACTATTCATTATAACTTAAATATTTAGACTTGACATGTGTTTCATCCTGTTTCAGACCTGGTTTGGTTTAGTTCAGCTTTAGATCTACTCAGACCAACTTTAATTATCCACAGGCGTTGAACACAGGAGCTTAACACGCAGTAAATCACATCTTAAACACTGGTTAACACAGAATAGTGCTAAAATATGAGTTATGATGGTAATAAAATAAAGTAATTGCTTTATCTTGCTATTCTAGAACAGTTTCCAGAATGTTGCTTTACTTGTGTTTCACAGGGAGAATGTCGTGCCGTGGGGCTTCACATTGGCCAACAGTTTGGTTTTCAAAAAGGTGCGCGCTGTTATGGGTCTAGATCGCTGCAAACTGTGTCTGACAGGAGCCGCGCCCATCACCAAAGAAACTCTGGAGTACTTCATGAGCCTGAACCTGCCTCTGATGGAGTTATACGGCATGAGCGAGAGCTCCGGACCTCACACCGTCTCTGTGCCCACTTCATTCAGGCTCACAGGGTCAGTGCCTCCTCATCGTTTACTTTAGACAACGTGATATGTAAATCAGTAAACGTGATATGCAAATCAGTAGATTGTGTTCATGTGAAAACAAAGATGGATAGAGTAGCCAAAAATTGTACTCAAAAAAGAGTACTGTTACCTTGAGAATAATATTACTTAAGCAGAAGTACAAAGTAGTAGAGTAAATGTAAAAAGTATTTGGGGAAAATATTACCCTGGAGGATTCATAATTTCAGATTAATTATAAGTAGGACAAAACATTAAATGCCCAAAATCTAGGATAGAACACAAAAACATCAAGAAAACACATGTTCAAAGCTGTGGATCCTGTCCTTCAAAAGAATACGTTTCAACATTTCAGTTTGGAGATTTCTTTCATAAATTAATTACCAACAGATAATCTTTCACAGGCCCCTGTCCTCCATCTGAAATGATAATACATTTGTAGAACATTGTGAAGCCTATGTGGGTGTTTATTTAGACGACAGTCAGAGTGTGTTTGACATGTGTCTGTGATTAGTTGTGGAAAGGTGATGCCAGGCTGCAAGACAAAACTGGAAAATCCGGACCAAGATGGGAATGGAGAGGTTTGTTTCTGGGGCCGTCACGTGTTCATGGGATACCTGAACATGCCTGATAAAACCACAGAGGCTCTGGATGAGGACGGCTGGCTGCACTCGGGAGACCTGGGACGACACGACCAGCACGGGTTTCTCTACATCACAGGACGGATAAAGGGTGAGGTGCAGTTAAAGACTTTTATGATGTTTGTGAGGATCATGACACATTTATGACTTTGCAGCTGATAAAAACATACACTCAAGACACAGCTAAGCCTGGTTTTGTTTAGCAGAGTAAATGTATCTCGTAACAACAGGAACAGCCGACGACAGATGAATGTGGTGGGTAACTGAGCGGTTTGGTTGCCACATCTGTCAGTCAGCCCCAGGGCAGCTGCGTCGAGAGCATAACTGCCATGAATGTGAGGAACAAATGAATAATGCAGTGTTTTTAGTATCGCAAAAACTCAAATCCTAATCATTATAGTTGGAGAACAGAGACAAATGACCTAAAGAGTAAAGAGCAGTGACAAAGGCGTTCAGAGCACTGTCAAACGCTGCTTCAGATCATATTTATGTACTTTTTCTGAATGATAATCCACCCGCTGCTTGTCTCCAGAGAGATGTTATGACATTGCCTGGAAAGTTCCGCAGTATGACATTAAACTTATCTATACTTCACTCACAATCGCAGGGGTTGTTATTGCAAAAGATGCCCTGAAAAACAGCACATTCTTTCTTTGAGCATGGTCACCTCTTCAAAGCTATAACTTGGCCTTGCTGCGTTGTAATTTTAATGCCATACTGTGGAATATTCCAGACAAAGCGAATGCCGGACCCTCTACCAGAAAATGTACCTTGTAAATGGTACTTTGTTCTTACTTAGTCACTATTATCCGAGTTTTTTCCCCTCATCCTTGAAAGAGCATTCGTCTTTACTTTGAACATTTTTAAAACGCTCATCTTTTGTGGTTAATTAAAGCTTTATTTTATTTATTTTTGTTACAGAGTTGATCATAACAGCAGGTGGAGAGAACATCCCTCCTGTTCCCATTGAAGACGCACTGAAGGCTGAAGTCCCCATCATCAGTAACGCCATGCTGATCGGAGACAAGCTCAAATTCTTGTCGATGCTTCTCACGCTCAAAGTAACTCGCGCTTCCTTTGACTCTATAACCGCATTTTCACAGAAGCAGCTAACGGGTATTTTCTTTTAGTGCGTTGTCGACGATAACGGTGAGCCCACTGACGACCTGAGTCCAGAGGCTTTGGACTTCTGCCGGCGACATAACGTCACGGCGACAAAGGTGTCAGAGATCGTAGCCAATAAGGAGCCAGCGATCTACCAAGCCATCCAAGAGGGATTTGAGCGCGTCAATGCCAAAGCCACATCCAGAGCCCAGAACGTACAAAAGTGGGTGATTCTAGAGCGAGACTTCTCCATCTCTGGGGGAGAGTTGGGTAAGTTAGACACACAAGACTGAAGGAAGTGTTTTTCTGTTAATGTGTAACCAGAGTTTAATAGACCTTTAAGTTACGCCACCGTCTCACCTGAAAACTATGTCTTAACCACAAAAACTGGTGCGTTCAACTCAAAACCCAGTCTAGATAGCAGCTTTTGGAACTTTTTGTCTTTGGAGATGTTATTGCTTTGGCTGGAATGTCCCACATTATTCCATTAAACTTATTTATCTTTCATTTATTCAATTATAATGTTTCAATACAAAAATAATGCATTGATTGAAACGTTAACTGTCCTTCAACCTAAAAAGTTACATATTGGCCAGAGAGGGCGAGTCACATACTTTTATGTAAAAAAAACTATTGTGTAAGCTTAAAATATGGTGTAATGAAATTCAAAGTGCAAAAAGTTGCTCAAATCCATGTAATTGCCTAAGTTTGTCTTCACCCATGTCCTGGTTTGAGTCCAGTTTGTGCCAAGTTCTTTTGTAGACTTGGTTTGATCCTGTTCTACTCATAGTTTAGTCCAGATATTGACATGGTGTGTGCACATCTAAACTCACCACTGCTTTTCACCTGCTTTTCTCCACGGGTATGTTCAGATTGTTCCCTAATATGGCATTAAACTGTCTAGTATTTGCTTAATTACTGATGTTTTATTGCGCAAAATACCTTGAAAAACATGCATATGAGCTGTGAGCGGGGTCATTTCTCCACAGATTTGACCTGTAACTTGTCCTGGCATTGTCACCTTCTTGTCTCCATGTAGATAGATACATTTAATGCCATACTGTGGAACATAACAGTCAAAGTAGTAACATGCGATTCCACCACCTGAAAAGTTCATAGTTCAGCTTTAAAGTACCGTATTTTCTGGGCTATAAGTCGCACTTTTTTCATAGTTTGGCCCTGGGTGCGACTTACAGTGTACTCAGATGTGATTTATATGTGAAATATATGTTTTTTTCTTCATTATTATGCATTTTTTGGCTGGTGCGACTTATACTTCAGAAAATACGATATCGGTATATGTATTAAAACTAAAGGTTCCTCTGCTAACAGTTTATTTTACCAGGCTTGAATTCAAAACAGTGTTACTTAAACATCTGCACTGTCGACCCCTCACACGTGTGTCTACATTCTGAATGACGCAGTTCTTTGTTTTGTCTGCAGGTCCCACGATGAAACTCCGAAGGCCTATTGTCGTCAAGATGTACCAGGAAATGATCAACGACATGTACGCGGTGGGAGACAAACCATAACCCAAAAACTCCCACAAGAGGAGGTGTTTAAGGAGACGTTTCCTTGTGCCCAAACCCGAACAATCATCATATATTTATAGATGATCTTCTGACCCACTTTTCAATGCAAATGTGTTCTGAGCATAACTGTGGAAGCTGTGAGTTTGTGCTGCTATGTAATTCTTGTAAAAGTTGTATTTTCAACTCGACGCGACACCGTTTAATAGCCGTGTACTTTTTGTAAATAAAAAGCTAAACAAAGCCAAATGCTTTTTAGAGCATAATATTGTTATTTTAGTGCAGATTAATATTCTTCCAGAACTGATAATATCAAAGAAAAGCCAACTGCTCTGCCTGTGGTAGTATTTTTTTTGGTAATTTTGGCTTTTTACAAACTGTGATTTTATGATGATGTGTTTTGAATTAAACTCATAAATAAACTCATAAATCTGACAATTTTCAGATATTAACGAATGCCTCATAGGCCGTTTGTATTTATTAGCTCTATTTAAATTGCTCTTGTGCATATGAAAGTTCCACTATGTGCTCTCCATGTACAGTTCAACAAATGTATATATTATATAATTGTTTTATCAAAATTGTCAATAAAATTTGCAGATTTGAATCTTGTACTTACTTTTTGTGTCATTCTTTAAATACTGAATACAGTTTGTGACATTTCACCTAGACAGCAAAGTGCATGTCCAATAATGTTATGGAAAAGCTTCTGTTTTACTTTTGAATTATTCATAACTTCATTACTAAACACAGGCAATTAGCTGAAGGTCAATTTAGAAAATGACAGAGACTCGTGTCGTGGCATGTAACAGAACCGGCTCCTCCTCCAGCGACATGGACATAACATAATTACTGTCTACATCATCAATTCAGGAAGAAAGTAAAAGAAAAATCATCTTTTTTTTCTGAAAATATGTGGAAAAGTCAGATTGTTTCAAGAAAAGCAATCACACGCAGCTCATGTTACTGTCTTGATCAGCAGGTTTCAGATGATGCTGCAAAGACATTCCAGATATAATGTTTGATAGAGTCTTATCTCTTAACCCACTGACACAAGTATCAGAAACATGTACTTTAAGGGGAACTTATTTAAATTTACCTCAAACATATATATAGTTGCAGCCTCTTTATTATTTTTCCAAAGTTCAGTGCATAATTTCACCACCTGCAGAATTTCACTGTAAAAGCTGCACCATTCCTTGAAGAACATGAGGAGAAAATATCAAATTACATGAACAAACAAAACAGGATGAACAGAGACGATAATAACACGTGTCTTTGTGCCCGGTTGAATAAAGGAGACAGGTATTTAGTTCATGTTATCACTCACTGTACAGGTTTGTCTGCACTTCCCTTTTCACTTTTGTGGGCTCCTGAAACACGTCAAGCGTCACTACCTTTTATCAATGAGTCATTCATTTAATCATTACTTTGTTGTTGTCAAAAGCCGTGACCTGAAGAATTACTCCAGTACTAAGAATTACTCCAGTACTAATCAAATACGGTGTGATTTATTGGAAGTTAATGAAAATGAATTATGTATCAGACAATAAAGGAAAAAATTAAGACCACATAATAATAAAAAGGGTTTAGTTCCAGAGACACAAATATTCCTCAGTTAATATTTTCAGCATGAAGTTTCTGTCAATGAAAGTGGAAAGATTAATTTACTAGAGTACTGTTTCTCAAATATGTACTTTACTCAAGTACAATTATGTTTCAGAAACTGCTCTGAGAAGTCCGAAGACTTCTTGAAGACATAAAACAGACAACAGAAAAGTTATATTTTTTATTTTAGACATTCTGCTGTGACATTTGTATAAGCAAAGTCATAATAATAAAAGTCACATTCACTGTGGTCAGAGTAGAACAATCACGCACCCATGTGGCTAAACTCAAGTAATACAACTGTAAAAAAAATACTCAAGACAAAGGCAGTTTTTATAAGGCAACGTTAGAAATGATGGAAACTCAGAATCATAATTAAATATGAACTCTGCAGACACAACATTCAGTGCATATTTTAGCAATAAATGTCAGAATATTACAGTTTAGTTCTTCATGTCATTTCCCTTGAAAAGAGATAAAGCCACATTTTTATGATCTTACAAAGCAAATGTAAATACGATACAAAAATGTAAATTAGTGCATATATGTCTGTATTTGGACTGGCTGATGCTTAGTTGGTGGTAATAGCTACTCCCTTCTTGATCCAGGCGTTGTTGTTGAGCTGTGAGAGCATAAAACGAGCCACATCCCCTCGAGCCACTGCGCTGGACACAGGGGCCCCGCCGCTGCCCGGGACGAAATAGCCCTCATGTGTCAGGAAGCCCAGAGCTGAGGACACAGAAGCATCACAATAACAGCGTGACAGAGCAAAACAAAGTCTCTATTTGAACAGAAATGTGGCCTGATCAGTTTGGGAATGGCAAATTAAAGGGTTGAATAGCTCAGTCTGTGATAAAATGCAGCATGTGGCTCGTGATCATCAGCAGTGATTAGTTTAGTGCTTTTTAATACTGATACTCTGTAAAAGGAGTTTCATGGAATATACTGCAGTGCTTTGTGTTAAACTGTATAAATCTGTGTTGTTTTTGATAATCAAAATAAGATTTAAAGGCCATTTATTAGTTTTTAATACTCAAAATCTAATAAATCTATGAATCAAAAAATTACAATACTGTCCCTTTTTCCCATATCACCCAGTCCCTTCTCCACTTGATTAAAAACTCTCACATGGTTCACCGCTCACCTGAAGCAGACTGGTTTCTCAGCCCGGGTGGACGGACCACAGTCCAGTCAATGTCACTGGTCTTTTGCAGAAACTGCTCCATCTGGAACATGTTGGTGAGGATGCTCCGGATCATCGGCAGCAACAGGAAGCGGATCATATACGGCGACTGAGACCCTGAGTTGGCTGTTAAACAGATAAAGTGATGCATGGGATTAGTGACTTTTTAGATTTCAGCGTTTCCTTTGACCTGTGTGTGAGGCTTACGCTCCGTGTACCAGGACGACATGGTGATGAGCCTGTTGACCTTGGCCTCTCTCATGGCTTTGACCGTCGCGTGCATGGACCTGGTGTAGCCCGTCACTGCGGAGAAAAAAGAAGTGGGGAAACCAAGGCAGGACATGACGGCATCCTGCCCTTCAAAATGGCTCTTCAAACTGTCCGCGGAGAAAATATTTGCCTCCACGACCTTAAAGAGAAAAGAGGAAAATCATTAGTTAGCAGCGTTTGTTTTATTACGGCAGTTTAGTGAGTTTTGGATCCAAGTTTCACCTGTGACTAGATTGGTTTGTTTCTGTTTTTTAATAAAAGTTTAACAAACTTCTCATAGTAATTTTCTAGCACAATATTTTTACCCCTGCTTGAATAATGACTTTGGAGTTTGGGTTAATCTTTCTAGTGTGAGTTAATCTACAAAAGCAATAAAAGCACACGGTGAAAATACTAAATAAATCGGCCTTTTGTGTTTCTTACTCCTCTCCTTCAGATTTGATTTAGTTCCATTTCTTTACGTCTGTTTCTACAAAAATGTTGTGTCTTTTGTCCTTTATTTACATCATAACATGAGCCTACGCCCAGAATGTAAATAAAGTGCTATTACAGTTACCCTCATAGTGACTCTACTTATTACTCTACTTTTTACTGTTCGATTTCTTCTTTACTTCTCCTTGAATAATATTATATCTTTCTGTTCAGTTTAGTCCTACTCTTCCCTCCTCTATCAGGCAGATTATGCAGTATCATATTGTTATAACACAATACTGATCTTTGAACCCTGCACAGTAACAGCAGCAGGATCATATAAACTTTGTACATTTTACCTTGAGATTTTCATGCTGCACAGTGAGTTTAGCCGGATTCCTGACCACAGCAGTGACACAGTGGCCCTGGTCCAGAGCCTGTTGGACCAAGTACAGTCCCGTCTGCCCTGTGGCTCCCAGCACAGCGATCTTCATCATGAAACTCCTCTTCTTCTGTGCACTCTCTCCTGTCACTGCTGCAGCTCTGGGTTACTTCCTGTTTGGGGAGTGTAAAGAAGTGATGATTCTGCTCCAATAAAGAAAAGAAAGAACCACACACTCTAGTAAAAAAAAAACAACAGCTCAGATGACATGGCAACTGTTCTATAATAAATAATAATATAAAATAATATTCACTTTTAATTTGCCCAATTTGTTTCTGTTCAGGAAGTAAGAAAAAACACCTACCTGTCTGCACTTCTAGAAAGATACTTGCACTAACTTAACTTTAACTAAAGGTCTAAAAGCTGCATATGGTCCTAGTGTCTTATGCATGAAGTAAAACAAGGGGGAATTCTGAAATAAGTGACATAAATGCAATGGTTCTGCAGAGATCACCTTCAAAACATGGTCGCCCACAGTATGTAAGCGGAGTTGTGTTCAAGAGCGTCAGTGCTGCGTAATGTTGCGTTCAAGAACCTCTGTGTTCCGCCGTGTTTGCCAAAGCTGCTTATTTTTAACAGATTTTTGCAGATAAGTAATCAATGTTTTGCATGTATTATGTTATTAAAGAGTAAAAGTTAAGACTAGAGATTTACTATTAGGTGCCAAATGTGTGGAATGTGTCAGGATCATTATCCAAAGATCTTTGCAAATGTAGAAATCAAATAAATAGTGACTGTGTTTGCATTTTTTCAGTTCTATCTAATTCTAAAATTAACATGTCTGCAGGTTTAATGATCCAAACCACCCCTAAGGTAAGTTTAAATAAATAAATGCTTAAAGCCAAGGCAAAGGGATTATTTAAAACTCATTGGATATAATATAATGTCTTCACCTTTTACCTCTTTACATTCTGCTGTAGACTCACTGCTGCAGAGCCCTAAGAGCAGTCTGCTCTCATCAAGTCATTAGTGTAATCCACTTGAAGCTCATGCATCACACCAAGACTCTAAACCTGCTCCAGCCCACACAGCAGCACAGAGCAGACTGGACCAGACTGGACCAGACTGGACCCTGGAAACACACTGGCCTCACTGGACTCACAGCTGCACCCATGAAGAGGCCTGTCAGTTTGGTGCAGGCTGAATCCTTCCACTGGTTGTGATGAGCTGTGCAGGTTCCTCAAACATGATCCTGAGGGACGTGGACTTTCTAAATGTGACAGCTGAACAAACTAGGAGCTGGTGGTTATAGAAGTTAATCATGTGAGTACATTTCTTTACAATTTAATTATGTAATAACTTCTAACATGACTGACTAATCTGTGAATAACACCAGCCAGTTAAGTGTCAGTGGTAAAATGCACTGCACAACGTCATATTCTGACATATTCCTGCAGCTTGAGTCTATTCTGAGCATTTCATCCTGAAATCATGTGGTAACCTAATTCCCTCTTGTAGTACTTTGAAAATTGACTACTAGCCTACTTTTATGCAAAGCTTGTGTGATTAGATACATATATAACATTATATGGTGAACATAATATCTAATGTAAGCCTCATGAATCTGAAACGTCTCCTCCTTTAGTATTGAGGCCAATAATGAAGGTCAGGAGTGAATCAACAGATAAAGAGATTAAAAGGTCGCTCTTCTGCGCCTGAGCCACGTGAAGGCCTACTGTCCACGTCACAGGAAGTGGATTAAAGTCACACTGTGGTGTTTTGGAGGAAATGTACCATGGGTTTCTATGAACAAAGTAGATTTTTTCAGTTATTGTTTCATTTATTAGAAGTACTTTTTCATGCAAATACACTGTGGCTGTTATAGAAATATGACTGTACTGCAGTTATACACAGAAAGTCTAAACTAGTTCCACTTTGTGTTACACAGAGACAGACATGGGATGTGGGGTCTCCAAGTCAAGCCAGTTTAATAAACACCCAGGAAAAGGTAACACTCTTAACTTAAACACAACTTATGTAATGTGTTCTGCTTTTTAACAAATTCATTTTTCTTTTTATGCAACACAAAGCTGTTACAAGTAAGTCTTAATCAGCTCCTGTAGTTATGGACTTTGTAGATTTGCAGTATTCATTTTTCTGATGTATCTCGTGCGACTCTTTCAGCCATAAAAGCAGCCGTCCTGATACAGCGATGGTATCGTCAGTACGTCGCTCGGACAGAAATGAGGCGGAGATGCACCTGGCACATCTTCCAGTCCATCGAATATTCAGGAGAACAGGCCCAGATCAAGGTACGAGCCACAACAGCAGCAAGTGGGAGGTAATCTGAAGACTTCATGAGTTCAGATCGAGAGCAGAGATCTACGTAACTCTGTTTTTGAGAGAAACATCAAACTTTACAATCCCCAAATGTTGAACCTACTCATTCTTTGTTTGGTCTTAGCTCCACCAACTTGTCATATCAATATTATGGCTTAAATGTCTTTTAATTGTCAAAAGTTCATGTGGATAGACCCAGATATGAACCAGAAACCAGGTCAACAAATCTGCAAATTGTACCTCACCTTCCCTCCAGCTCAATTATAAACAAATTCTTCAATGTTTTGATGTTTTTGACTGATTTTAAATTCAAAAAAGACCAACCACAATGTTTTATTTTGCTCTTTTCAGCTTTACAACTTCCTTGGGTATCTCATGGACAATTTCACTCCATCAAGCAATGAACGTAAGATGTTTACCTCCTCTACGTGCGAAATCGACGCTCTCTTTTTACAGTTTATAATATAGTTTTTGTTGTTTTGTAGGTAAATTAATCTCCCACATCTTCAGAGAGAACGATGTGTGTCGCGACGCAGAATGGGAGCGCTATTTCTGCTACAAGAACATTGAGGTTCCAGAGATCTACTCCGGTCCTCACTTAACCTTCCCTCTGACGGTGGAGCAGGCCATGGGTTTGGTGGAGGCTTTTAGGAACAAAAAGGTACGTTCATACTTAAAGGGGACGTATAAAATGATAACTACAGACGTTTACCTCACGAGAAACTGTTGTAGAATAAATTGTAGAAGCCTGAGATTTGAAGAGAAGAAGCGTGAAGTTTATTTACCATCAGTACAGCCCCCAGAGACATGAATCCTCCAGATGTTTTCAGATGTTTTGCTAGTGTCCGTTCCAGTTTAGTGCGCAACCGTCTAACTATGCTTCTGTTGTAGGGAGTATTATACCTCTGATGACACAAATCAAGATAACAGGGACAAAGCAGGGAGTGAGAGTCTGCAGAAAAGCACAAAATCTACTCAAAGCTGTTTTTTTAGAGTGATTCATGCATGTTTGAGTAATCCTGTTTTGTGCTGCATTCAAAGCTTGACAGGTCTGTTTTCACCTACCTCCTAACTCCACCCACTGCTTTTTACTTAATACAGTTGATTAAGTAAGTGATTATTCAAAAAAAATCAGACTTCGGATCATGTGTGTAGGGGTAAAGCCATTTTTCAACAATAAAAACACATAAATGTAAATCCGCTTCTGGTTCCAGTGAAATATAAAGGGTCAGTTCTGTGGTTTTCAACAGGAATTTAATGGACTTTTTTCTGTTATTAAGTTGTTTTAGATCAAAATTGCAGTTCACAATCAACAAAATGAAATAATAATGATCTACATGTGTTATAGTTGAATACTAATTACCAGAAATGAGCGTCTGACTTCTTCAAATACTTGTGTTTTTCTCTTCGTAGCAACTGCACTCCCGTTACATCCTCCAGCTGCTTCTCGAGACGTGGAAGCTGCTCCGAAAGTTGCCAAACATCAACCGCATTTCCACTTGTCAGAGCAAAGAGATAACTATTTGTGGTAAGCGGCTGCCTCGTTTTACATCATTTCTACCACAGGTTTTATAATAATGTGTTTTTGAAATACTCTTTTGTGAAAGGTGATTTGCACGGCCAGTTGGAAGATCTGCTTCTTATTTTCTACAAGGTTAGTCAGTGTCAAGTAAAATCAAACTTTACAGCACAATAATAACACAATAAAAAGGTGAAAATCACACGGAAACTTGTGCTTAAAAGGTGGATTATGTTCCTTTATCTTTCAAAGTGAACATTTTTGACTGGATCCTTCAATAACAAATGAAAACTTTATAGAACGTCAGATTTCATAACGTTTTTCTTTACCTTTTGTCCCTGTTCAATGATGAGAAACACAAAAAACTCCACCTTTTTGTTCCTTTAACTGTGGCTCATGTAATTATGACATTTACTTAATTATTATTTATACAATTACAAGACACATCTGTCATTCTACTTTATTTCATGGTTATATGATTCAGTATTTTCCTGATAAATTTCAAAATGCGTTGTCCCTTTTTATTCTGGTTTCATGATATTTCTCCCGAATTATCATGATATTTCTGCAAAAACAAAAGTAAAATGTGTCCAAACCATCTCTATTAGTTTCATATTATGTGTTTATATGTTGTTTAGTGTTAAGGAAAAGGCCGGATAATCAATACAGGATTTCATAATAAAAAACTCAAACTCAAATTAAAACTAGTTTCTGTAAAATCCTCATTTGGTCTTACATTTGTTTAGATTTAGAGCAAGAACAAAAACTATTCATAAATGTTCAAAACTGTTCCATTGGTTGTTTTTTCAGCACAAATGCTCAATATGTATCACTTCATTGTCAGTTATTGTATGGATTAGTTTGTATATAGAGATTTTTTGACAGTTTCTCGTGTTTTTTAGAATGGCATGCCGTCTCTGGAGAAGCCCTACGTGTTTAATGGAGATTTTGTGGATCGTGGACACGACTCCATCGAGATCCTCATTATTCTGTTTGCATTTCTCCTGCTGTATCCCAGCAATGTTTATCTGAACAGAGGAAACCACGAGGACCACATCGTTAACCTGAGGTACAAGCAGAACACAGACAAAACAGACAAAACAGATAAAACAGAGAGTAGAGCAGAGACTGTGTAAACAAGAGCAATACATAAGGACATTTGTAAATATTGTAATGATTTTTTACACCTCCATTAAAGGTATGGCTTCACCAAAGAAGTTTTAACCAAATATAAGGTATATTTGTTGTTTTTCGTCTGATAGATAGAGGCTACACTACATTATAAAACCTGTTGACCCTATTTATTCATATTATGTCACCTTTTTCAATTTATCTTTTGTCAAATCACTGTAAACAGTTTCTTCTTAAAATGTAAAGTATTTGCTTTGGATCAACATAAAATAATGAAATGGGAAAAGATGACATAATAATTATAAATAGGGATGTAATTATGTGTTTATTTTAGTGTAGAGATGGAAATATTGACCCTTTTTATTCATGTTGTGTCACTTTTTACAATTTAAATCTTAAATTAAATCATAATTTTAAGGGGGTTTTTTTGTGTACAGTTAAAAAATTAAATGTTGAACGTATTTAAATATATCACGTTTTTTATTCCATTATTTTATTTAGTTATTTATGTAAAAAAAAATAAAAAAAAATAAATCCATTCATTTCACATAAACAATATCAGTGACATAATATATTTAAACAGGGTCAGTGTTTCTCTTTTTTAATCTATTGTTTAATCGTGTCCTTTCTGTCCTTCCTGTTCTTTCTGTATCACCCAAAACAACAGTAATTATTTGTAGAAACGTTACTTATTCAAGGTTGTACTTTGTGATATCAAGTATTTCAGTCTAAATATACAAATGTGTCATAAATTAGGAACAGCCTGTGCGTTCCTCTCCCAAACGGTGCATTCGTCTGTAACATGGTCAGATTTACGTTCTGTTCTGTAAAATCGTGTACAAACTGATCACGTTTCTCTCTTCAGATGCACGGCAAGCGCATTTTAAAGCTGCTGCAGAAGATTTTCAGCTGGTTACCGTTGGCGACAGTGATTGATCAGCGAGTGTTGGTGATTCACGGTGGAATCTCCGACAGCACCGACCTCGGCATCATCGCGAGAGTCGACAGGCACAAAGTGAGCAGGACGTGGTGTAAAGCAGAATTTAAATCAGTATCTAAAGGTGCCGTGATGCAGCTTTTTCGGTTGGGGCTTGTTTCCATGGAGATGTTACTGGGATTAAACGTGTTGATCTTGTAATGACGGGTCTTATTACTTCATACTTTAATAAACGTGGATTATTTCTGTGGGCTGGGTCCCCCATTCCATAGACCTGATTTGTATCTCTCCCTGCTTTTCTCCATGGAAACAGATATAATTTTAATACCATACTGCGGAACATTACAGTCAAAGCATAACATCTCTGTGAAGACAAGCAGGTTACCAGAAAAGTTGCATAGTGCACCTTAAAAACAGTCCTGCAGAATAAAATAAATACATTTTTTAAATTTTTTTTCAGTATATTTCAGCTTTGAGGCCTCCAAAAAGAAGAGTGACGAGTTCGGCTGGAATGTCCATCGACTCTGAAGCGGACGAGGAATGGTCCAACAGTAAGTTCCTGCAGCGGAGAGCCTCTATGACGTATCCTAAACCGTTTGGGACCCGGAGCAACTTCCAGAACCGCTCGCTCCAGGACTTTTCGGACCGGATCAGAGAGAAAGTGGAGGACGAGGTGGAGCTGTGCAGGAGGAGAACGCTCCACCTGGAAGAACAAAACCAGAACGATGAAAATGAACAGTGTGTCTCTATACAGTCGGTCAACAGCGACAACGCCAAAGAGGAGTGGAAACAGGTGAAGCACGAGAACAATGTTTGGTGTTTTAGTCTAAAATACAATCGTTGTTATTGTAAATATAACGCTTAATTTATAAATGTGAGTAGAACAGCCCTTCTTTTTATTGCACATGGCATTTTTGTTTTGTTTTTCTATGGAGAGATGCCTTCAATAACAATTTATCTGCTGTGAGATTAATATTTAATTTAATATATTTTTAGATTTCTTGTTTTAAATGTGTTTACTTCAATAATTTTTCACGATACAGTTTTATTTGACATGTAAATGTAGGATTGTGACTGTGAACACACTGTAATAATACTCTCTACACCACATGTGTCAAACTCAAAGCCCAGGGGCAAAATCTGGCCCGCCATGTCATTTTATGTGGCCGCGACAAGGTAAATTAAAATGTATGACTGTCTTAAAATGTCAGTTTATCAGTAGAAAGGCAGTTACACAGTCTTTTTTGTTTTTTTTTAAATCTATGCAAATTGGCCCTCGGTGAAATTGAGTTTGACACCCCTGCTCTACACTATCCCTTCAGTTTAATAATATTTAATAGTATAATCTGTTTGCCCATAGATCCTAGACCTGCTATGGAGCGACCCCATGGTTCAGGACGGCTGCATTCCCAACGAGGTGAGGGGCGGGGGCTGCTACTGGGGGCCCGACGTGACCGAGTACTTCCTGAACAGACACAACCTGCAGCTGCTGATCCGCTCCCACGAGTGTAAACAGGAGGGATACGAGTTCTGCCACAACCGCAAGGTGAGAGGAGAGAAGTTCAGGGCGAGTCAGGACTTATCTCTGTGGACTTTCATTTACAAATAGTTTAAAGGAAAAACACTGTTGAACCTGATCATTTATATTAGCATAAGGTCTGTTATTTTGTTGTATTTATGTGTCATTGTCCACATGTGTTTTACCTAAAAATACAAAAGCCATGAGATGTTGTATTCTCAGTTGATATTTTTAACTTCTCGTTCTCTTTCCTGTAGGTTTTGACTTTGTTTTCTGCGTCTAATTACTACGATGTTGGAAGCAATAGAGGTGCCTACGTGAAGCTGGGGCCAGACCTTGTGCCTTATATGGTCCAATACCAGGCCACGAGTATGACCCGGGAGCTCACCGTCAGACAGAGGTTTGTGCAAATATCATCAAAACAGCTTTTATGATTCACTTTCTTATCTCTTTGTTTGCAGTGTGGGACGCACTGAGCGCTCGGCCCTCAAAGTCCTACGAGAACAGCTGTTTGCGCACAAGTCTGACCTCCTGAGTACCTTCAGAGTGTATGACACAGAAAACACAGGTGTGGAGCTGTTCAGGTGGAACTCGACACTATCACACTCCTCTGTCCCATTGTGTTATGGTTATACCCCCGTCCCGCCATGTGAAATGTGAGCGCGTGTCTTTGTGTTCTCTGTGAATGACTTAAATGCCCAATAAAAAACAAATAAAGCTACAACAGTTGAGCAGAACAAAAGCCAATGGTTTCACAGAAACTACAGTTTATCTTTTGTAAAGATGCTGCTTTATAACAGTGTTAATGCAAAACATACAAACATTTATTGTGATTGTTTAGGCAAAACTGTTCAAAGCAAATAAGGGACATTTAAAAAAAAAACAAAAAAAAAACTTTTAGGCCTACTTTCATCAGACATTTTTTGTGATTCCTTCTTAATCACATGCACTTTAGTTTATATTTTATCCCCTGTGAATGTATAAGAAATGTAAAAACCCTTTGTCCTGCTGTTAGGTCTGATAAATCTGAGCGACTGGGCTGAAGCAGTGGAGAGTGTGATGCATCTGGGTTTGCCCTGGAGGATGCTGCGCTCGCAGCTCGTCACGTGTAAATCCAGTGAAGGAATGATCAGTTACTACGAGTGGTTCAACGAGCTCACCATCAAAAAACCTCAGACTGACGTAAGAGACACTGACATGTCCTGATCTATGAGGATTATTATTGATGATTATAAATGTGTCCACAGCACATCGACGAGGGTTTGATCGAGACGCTGTATCGCCATCGCTCCACCATCGAGACCATCTTCAGGATCGTAGACACAGACAACTCAGGTAAAACGTATTAAACAAAACTACAGCCATGATCCGTTTGGTAAAGATGCACTTGTTTTCTTTTTGCAATAAACTAATGCCACATAGATACATTAAATATGAAACTACTGAAGATTCCAGGCAAAGCAATAACAGAAAAGTTCCACAATGTTTGTAAAGGTTTTTAAGGAGCACCGTGTGTGTGTGTGTGGGGGTGGGTGTGTGTGTGTGTGTGTGTGGGTTAAAGACACTGTCCACACTTCACCTTTAAGCACCTGACAGAGCAGTGTCCTGATTCCTCCAGTTAAGAAGAGGATTAACCCAGTGATCTACTGTTCTCTCCATCCCCCACCACAGCCTGCAAAAGCCTCTGTCCCTCTGTCCTTCTGTGCCTCTGTCCCTCTGTGCCTCTGTCCTTCTGTGTCTCTGTCCTTCTGTGCCTCTGTCCCTCTGTCCTTCTGTCCCTCTGTCCCACTGTCCCTCTATCCCTCTGTCCTTCTGTGCCTCTGTCTCTCTGTCCTTCTGTCCCTCTGTCCCACTGTCCCTCTATCCCTCTGTCCTTCTGTGCCTCTGTCCCTCTGTCCTTCTGTCCCTCTGTCCCACTGTCCCTCTATCCCTCTGTCCTTCTGTGCCTCTGTCTCTCTGTCCTTCTGTGCCTCTGTTCTTCTGTGCCTCTGTCCCTCTGTGCTTCTGTCCCTCTGTCCCACTGTCCCTCTATCCCTCTGTCCTTCTGTGCCTCTGTCTCTCTGTCCTTCTGTGCCTCTGTTCTTCTGTGCCTCTGTCCCTCTGTGCTTCTGTCCCTCTGTCCTTCTGTGCCTCTGTCCCTCTGTCCCTCTTCATCTCGCTCACCTCCCCTCTCCCCTCTCTCCCTTTCTGTCTCTGTCTCTCTCTCTGTCTCTCTCTCTCTCTCTTCGTCTCTCTGTCTCTCTGTCTCTGTCTCTCTGTCTCTAAACTCCATTTCATTCATACATGGACCTGTTCATTTTCCTTCATTTCGTCAGAACAGAATCCCATGTGAACGACGTTAGATCTGATTTCTCTTTCTTCTTTTCTCTTTTCTGCTCATGTGTGAAGTCAGGGTAACGTTAGTGACTGGGGCTCTGTGTTTGTGAAACTGTCTCTTTGTCTCCTCAGGTTTCATCACCATCGAGGACTTCAGACAAACGTGGAAACTTCTGAGCATCTACCTGAAGATGGAGATCACTGACGAGGCCATCTCTGACCTGGCAGTGACCATAGACAGTAACAACGACGGCTGCATCGACATAGACGAGTTCATGGAGGCTTTTCGTCTCACGGACAAAAAAAGTCGTCTGGAAAGAGGCCGCAGCATGTTTATGGGAACCGCAACGGATCTGACCAAACTTGAAGGAGATCCCAACATTTGAAAAGTAGAAGATGTTAAACTGTGAAGATGAGGCCAAAACAAGCTGCCGTGACGCACTAAAGACGTGGGTGATGCCTTCAAGGATCATGTGGGATTTAGACAAACATTCAGGCTTGGAAAGAGCAGAGCTGATTATATCCTTTAGACTATGCAACTATAAGGCATTTTTCTGCAATTTTACACATTTACCGTACCTTGCAACTATAAAACTACACAAATATACTCCAAATATACTGATATAACTATATTTTTGTGCCTTAGATTTAGCACAGCACAACTGCATATAACTTAACCTGAAAAATGAAGCAAAAATAATCATAAAACTGCCATTTTAATCAACTTAATTCAATACACAATATCAGTGTGGTATAGATATATATTTTTGTATTATAGGTTGCATTATTATTTGTTATTTATGTGTTTTACTGCATTGATGGAATTAAAAATGAATGTGTCGCCCTGTGTTTAGGTAATATTATTGTGTTGTATTATTTATTTTATAACTAAGTACTTGTCTTATGTTTTATTGTTTCATTCAGATGCATTATAAAACACACCAACAGGGGGCAGAATGGGCCTCTCCAGTTCAAGGCTGTGGCTCCACTTCACTGTTCTTTTTGTTTTATTATTTTGACATAAAAGTTGTTTTATTTCAGAAGGCCACTAAGCATCTGCCACAAACAATAACAGTGTTTTTCATCCGTATCTCACGTCTTTGTTTGATTTGATTCAAACTATGTTCATTTTCTTTAAAGTAACTTTGTGTAACTTTTCCAGTGTAGGACGTGGCACCTGCTTTCTCCACAAGATGTTTTTGCTTTGTCTGGATCGTTTCATAGTATATTATTTAACTTCTCCACAGAGCAAACGAGTCGGATCTGTGGAGAGGAAATCCTACTTGATTTTTTCAACTTATGTTTTGCAATAAAAACTATAATAATATGAGAATAAATAATCATTTAAGAATAAAGGCAAGATAGATAGGTTTAATGCCATATTGTGGAACTTCTCAGGCAAATCAGTAGTATCTCCATGGACACCAGCAAATGTCAGATCTTCCCCTGTAAAGTTACACAGTGCACCTTTAAGCGTGTAGATTTAAAACATCCCCTTAACAACTGGTAACTGATGTTTAATGAGGCTTTAAAATGATATTTAAGCACAAATATTTATTCAGTTTTTAAATAATCTTCTCTTTACAATGGTGAGCTTTTATTGGGTGAATGACACTTGAGTTTAAGTGTGTGTGGTGTGTGAGGTGTGTGCAGTGTGTGCAGTGTGTGAGGTGTGTGCAGTGTGTGAGGTGTGTGCAGTGTGTGTGGGGTGTGTGTGTGTGTGTGTGTGTGTGTGTGGGGGGGGGGGTGTGTGTGTGTGTGTGAGGTGTGTGTGTGCGGTGTGTGTGTGCGCTTCTCTTTGGGTTAACAATCAGATCCGCCTCAGTGAACGAGCTCGTCCTGCTGCCCTGTGTCCCCCAGCCCCAAATCTCAAACTGCACAAATGAGACAATGGAGTCGGCGGTTGGACCTACTTTTGAGGACATAAGGAAAAGGGGGACTATTGTTCTCAGTCGGTAGGTGGTCTTACAGTTTAAGCACAATGTGGAAGTGTTTCTTAATGGAGACGCTGAGGGATTTGGGGGTTTTTTTCTTCTCAAACTTGCAGTAGTCAAGCCCTCGACATTCAGGATCTTTGACATGGAATGAAAATACAGATGGGCCCATGACAGGACGGAGAGATAAGCTGCAAGTAAAATAAACAGTGGATAATGGATACAAATACAGTCCTATCTCCTGACGTCTAATAGACCCTGAAATTATCATTTCAAGGCCAGGAACATGCACCAGTTCACAGAATGTTCAGTGAGGACCGGCCCCGGGGCCCGTGCTGCACTGATGACATAAAGTGCTGTTTGATTATGTTCATACTTTGAAAAATGAATGTTACAGTTCACAATGTGGTGAATACTGCATGTACCAGCTTCACTTCAGCTCAGAGCCTATACTTTCCTCTTATGGCAAGTATCTTCTTCTAGTTTAGACCCACTTAGTCTATTTTATGTCTTTTTCATTTCACATTGTATTAACTGCAGAAGAAAAAACAATATATTTGATTTTACTCACTCATAAGAAAAGCTCATACTGCTACTGTACCACCCCCTCCAAACAATATATATAAAGTTACCTACTAAAAAGACATTATTCACTTCAATAACTATTAATGAGGATAATAGAATGATGAAATAATATAAAATGTAGAGGTTGATACTAAGGCTTTATTAATAAAGTATTGCTGTGTTGAAGATCAAGCCTTTTTTTTTCCTTCTCAGACACTATTTTACCCAAAGTTGTATTTCTAAACAAAAAGGACATCACGACAATATACTTTGTATTTTTATTTTTTGCAAATACACTAGAAATGTTTACAAAAGCACTGTAGAAACATCTGTGCAGTGTAAATTATCAAAACTAAAAATGAATATTACTTCAAGATCATTTTGCACCTAACATGACAAGAGGATTGTCATTTTCAGCAGCAAAACAAATTAGTACAGTATGTTAAGAGGAAACGTGTTAGGTGTGGTCCTCAGCGATCAAAAGGACTCAACAGAAGATATGGCACTGCTGCTCATCCCTAAAGGAGGGCGTCATTCATCTCAATTTGTTTACAGTGTCTATACTTTCGCTTTATCAAGATACTCAGCCTCCTCAAAGTCCAGTTCTACACAAACGGTGCATTGGGCTTCACAGACAAAACATTTTTCAAAATACACGGCCAACTCATCAAACACACATCTACACAACTGTTTCCAGTGCGACACCAGACCGATATCAGACATTGAAATGAAAAACCAAAATGTGCTTTATACCAGAGTATGGCAAAAATACTAAACCACACAAAAGGAAATGTTCAAAGGAAAAAGTGGCCCCATACATATTGCTTTGTTGTTCATAATACTGAGAGATCTAGTGCTGATATAATAGCACTATTTCTTGTTTTGAACATATTTACCTCGATGTAAATGGCAAACGCTTAAATGAACTGCAAAAGCTTCACTCACTTCACGGTGGCACGGACAGTGAAAGGTTTATGTGGTGGATTGTGGCACTGCATTTATGCCGGAGCGTAAACATGGTACATGGGAAATCTATGAAAGGTTTCTTTGGTCAAACCAGGGAAAATTCAGAGTTTTAGCCCCTGGACTCAATGGTGAGGATGAGATAAGACATGATTCAGGTGGGTGTAACCGTACAGGCTTAAGGTATAAAGGTTTAAGTCACAGGTCAACGTGAACGATGGAATTATAATATCAATTTAACCAAATAAACGACTCTCACCACATTACTGCTAAATAAAAATCCTTGCTCCTAATCCAAGATGTACAAGTGACTAGTCCTATTTAAAATTTCTACAGAAAGCAAAATCTTCCAGTTGTATAATGAATAATGAATTAAAGAATCTGGGTAAAACGTTGTATGTTATGGCATCTCTAGTAGTGGCTGTAACAGTAAATGGCAGAAAGCTGCAGGCTTTTTGTCATGTACTCAAGTGGTCAGTAGAACAGAGTTCTACAAAAAACTTTTTGGTCCAACCCCAAAACTGTAAAGAAGAAGCCATTCATGATAACCAGTTTGCAAAAAAGGTCCACCAGAGGCAAATGTAGCAGCAACAACACATAAGGATAGAAAATAACACTACGTGTGATCAAAAGTAACAGTAAAGCAGTAATATCCTTTGCTTTAAACACCACTTATTCATTTTCAATACTAACTGGACATAAAAATGAAATGTATTCAACAAAAATGGACCACCTGCATTGAAATGGACATGGAACAAAACAGAAATACAATGAAAACAAAAGGGCACAATTCCCAGGCAAAGTGCACAGAGGTATGGCCTTACTTCACCTCTCACAGTAGTGAGTTACACAAGGGACAGGTGGATCTGATGAAAACATATAACACATAAGACAGACAGTGTTTCAAGTGCTGCGCACTGCCTTTGCCTGGACCTCCATCGGTCCACTGCAAAGCAAACGACAGCTGGGAATGCGGTGGGAATGGCTGAACACGGCCAAAAAAAGGAGTTTCGGCTCACGACAGCATCTTTGAAATTCACAGGAAGGACCAAAACCTGGTCGCCTTAAACGAGGACTGGGTTTAGCAATCCAAATTGTGCTTTTGAATAACAGACTAGACGTGCAGGAGTGGAGGACACTGTGGTAGAATTAGTGTCTTAGCACATCTAGCAAGACTGCTTGCTGGATTAGGTCAGAGGTATCTCAATAATTACCCTTTACACTCAGTATGTACAATACCAAGTTATTTCCAGCTTATTCTGACAGCACATCAAACCATTATAAGGCAGAAAGTTGGTTCAAGTCTCCCTTGTTAGTCATGTGGATGTAGCTTTGTGTCATCAAATCAACTAACTTAGACCAATTGAATTTAGACTAGAAATTATGCTAATCTAATCCCCAATATTTAGTGTTTTGGTAAAAGGCGCTGCTGAAAAAAGCATAAGGTATAAATCACAAGTTTCCAGGCGTGAACTCTAAAGTGTGCCTGCATCCAGGAAATATAAACTGCTGTCCATAACAAACAGGATACTGAAGGTGCACACCCTTTTCATGAAATGATCAGAAATCTCAAGTGCAGTGAGGGTGTGCACAAATTCATTTTAGCACAAAAGGCAAAAATCTTAAGAGTTTGGCTCAGTCCACTTTGAAATTTTCTTATAAAAAGGATATGGTATTTCAGGTTTCTAAACAAAACCATTGTATCCCCTTAATATCAGGCCAGAAAGTGTCTTCTTTAAAGGGGAGTTGTAATGTTGATTTACAGAATCCCTTACACAGAATACTGTTGATGAAACAAATACTAAACTCTGGGCCACTGTTGCTCTGCTTAAAGACCGTGCGTCTGAGTGCAAAGGCATCTATGCTACTGTGTTCACCCAGAGAAAGTGGAAAAGGCTGGTCCTGGTGGAGCTCAGAGTCTTTTGTGTCGAGGCCAACCAGGACTGAAACCAGGAAAGGTGTAGGAGTTTATGTTGCAGTGCAGCAGGCAGCGCGGCCATGCTCAGCAGGTAGAGAAGAGGACAGTCATAAGAGGGCTCAGCGAGGAGAGCAAAGTCTTTGTTGGATAAACATTAACTGGGCTTGTGGGCCTCCCCCTCCCAGAACAAAACTAAGATTGATCCCACTGAGTGCATCCCCACAGTGGTTTGGCCCCCTGCACTGCTCCTCAGCCCTCTTCCTGAGCTCTAGAGGCAGGTCCTCCATCAGCACTTCTGGGCCTCCACGGGGGACATGGCGATGTAGGAGCCGTTCCTGGCGGGCTGCGCGGCTGGCGTCGTCGACTGCTCCTCAGGTTTGTCGCTGACCTGAGTGTAAGCAGTATCATCTTTCGCCGTCTGTGTGGAAATTTAAATAATGTTACAAAAACCACATGGTGAGTGAACATTTCAGTGTTGGACAAAAGACATTAGAGAAAATAAATGTGTGCACCATGGAACATATTATCTGAAATGTTTACAGGTGACTAAATGAAAAAATACCAGTAACAGAGGCACCACAAAACACCAAATTATACCAAAATGGCAGGTGGATAATTAAATCCCATAGAAAAATAAAAAATAAGTCATATGAAAAGAAGAGCAAACAAGGCAAAATAAAGACTTACAGTAAAAGAATGAAAAGCTTCAGTAAAATCAATACGTTTTACGTCGTTCTAGAACAGAAAAGAAAACGGGGGGGTTAAAGAAAATTAAGAACATGGTTAATAAACATTTCACATTGCAATTAAGCATCATTTTATCAGTCTCACTCACAAATCTACCACTAGTACATGTTCTTCTGCTTGGCCAGAAAGTACAGTAATATCATATACTGTTCAAACAAGCTGAATTAGCTCAGACTGCCCTGAGTCAATACTTCTATTTGCATTTGTAAAACCAGATGCAACCCAAAGAGGTGAATGATGTAATGTTTAACAGGTTCTCGACACTGACTGACCCACTCTAAGGACATTGATGATTCCACTCAAGTTTAGATAAACAGTGAAAGATAAGAATACGATAAGGGGGGACATGAGCTGTACATCCTACTGAGCACTACTTTAGTTCAATGCCTTTTGATACCCTTTACAAGAACTTTTTTTTTTTTTTTCATAAGAACACTCATACACCAAAGATGCAAACAGTACAGGTTAGCATGCAGGCTTTTAGTGTTAGTATATTAGAGGTAGCTTTAAGGTTAAAAGTTATAGTTTTATTTCCCAAGATGTCACCCATGCAAAACAAAAACTCAAAACTACTTTTCTGTATTACTACTAAGTAATACATCTAGTCTAGAGTTAAAATCTATCAATACTGCTGTTACATGTTGAGTTGGTGTAAGTGGTGTTTTTAATAACTGGATTAATTCTACAACTAGTTTGACAGACCAGTCCGGGATAAACCAATTTCCTACCTTCTTTTGGCGGTTTCGACAGAACAAGACAACCAGGACGAGCAGCAGTATGATGCCCATTCCCACAATAAGCAAGGGGAAGTTCGAGACTAGCGTTACTATAAGGAGCAGTGTTCTCATCTGGTTGGCTGAGTCATCGTCGATAGTGGCCGTCTACAGTGGAAAAAAAAACGTCTAGATTGAGTTTCGGTTCTTAAAGTGCATCATGTTGTTACGACAATGGAACTCACCTCATTGACAAACATGATAGGGAATATGGTCATGTTGAGATGTTTGGTTTTGCTGAAATGGAGAAACACGGAGGTCAGAGAGGACAGCAAGCTCAACATGTGTCTGAAAATCAGGCCATGGAGGCAAAAGCCATGTTTGACTTTTGTTCAAAGCTCAACTTACGGGAATCCTGGGACACGCTTCAAGATGATATTGAGTTGGGCTCTCTTACAGGCACGAATTGGGACACCAGTTGTCTAAAAAAAATAAAGTCATGAGTTTATTATTGTATACTTGAAATCTGTAACACTGGCCTTGTTCACATGCACACCAAAATCTGACTGCAAACGACAAAATCCAATGCGAGTAATCAGACTATGAAATGTAAATAAGTCAACTTCTTTCTGAACAATTAAATAATCTTATAACTTCAAAAATCTTATACTGGGTGTGCATGTAACCGCAGCCACTGTGAAAAACCCTACAAAAAACAAACATACAGGCTGCAAGTCGAGGTAAGTCTCATGTTCTTCCTTGTTTGGATTGAGTCCTTCAACAGCATTGATATAGGCAGGATCGGCTTGATAAAAGTGAGGAAATGACACCACAATAGGAGCGCCTGTCAATGACAACAGAAAAAAAGGTCAGATAAGAAAACTCTGTTGAAATGTGCCCAGTCAGACTTTAATACTTTAACTTTAAAGTGTAGAGCTTAAAGTATTAAAGTGGTCAAAATGAAAAAAGTAAGCAATTTAAAACAAACGCGGGGCTGGTATGTGCTTACAGTAGCAAATCTATTAATGAAACAACAGCTACAGTGAAGCTTATCAAAGGCCATCACTGTAACAGTCAATGGCCCCTATAATGTCCTTTAATAGCAACCACAGAGTTAATCATTGAACCGTATATTGAGTGGAATCAGACATACTCAAACAGAGGGAATGCCACAGAGCGAGCAGTTCGAGTGAATGAAAGAACATTTTAGGGGGGGACGGAGAAAGGAGCAACTGTGTCATGTGGCGGCCCCCTCATCAAAGCGAACTTGCAAGTGGGTCACAGGGCCGTGTTTGACGAAGGGGTTAGCTCGTGTGTGCTAAGAGGAGGAACACGCATGGTCCCGTTACCTTGTCGACAAACGCTGACTTTAAGCACTCCGGTGCCGAGACAGTCTCCAGCTGGCACACAGAAGCCCTCATTAGTTGGATTGTCTTTGGGGCTCATGAGAACGTCACTTGGGGGGGCAAAGCGGTACGCCTGGATGCCTTTCACCTCCACGTCCTTCACATAGGCTAAATGAATAGACCTACACAAAAGGAGGGAAAGTGCTTACATTAGATACACATTAAGGAGCAGGGATGTCAAGATTATACAGCAAAATCAGTAATAATAATGATTCAGGCCAAAATATAACTAACTAATGGTTGTTACGTAAATGTGACATCCCAAGTTAAAAGTAAAAGATTAAGCATTGTACTTAATATAATAACAAATGTTAATGTTTTAGCACAATGTCAACACTTAAGACGTGCTGATGGTCCTGATTAGAGACACGTTTTATTTTCCTTATCAATAGCAAGTTTCCGGGATTGTTCTTTGACCAGTCCCAATCACTTATAAACAAATCCACCACAGTACACGTGAATACCTGCACAGATCAGCAGCAAAGATGTAGAGCAGCTCGTTTCTGTTTATCAGAGGGTGGAACACTGCACCATCTGTACCATTGATCATGTTACTCTGGTTCGAGGACCACCATGACATCTCCCTTTAGACGAAAGACAATTTTGGGGTTAGCATTGTGTAAATGTAAACAAGAATTTGCTCACTCATACTAGATTTTAAGTGCAAAGTCACTTCACATATGCAAGCATTCATTTTGCAATTGTGCCCTAGAAGCCACAAGGCTATGAGTCGACTCTGAACTTCCATTCGCTAGTTGTGCAACACTGTACTGGTCATAGGCACTCAATTTACAAGCATATAACAGCCTTTAAAATACACTCTACCTCAGACCATCCCAAGTGTCGATCTTGCCGTAATCCAGGTAGTTTTCTTCACCAGTATGGAACACAAACTCTCCCTCGTGGGTACCATTTTTCTGAAAAGAACAAGGACAATACACATTCAATACATGGCCATAATGTAAAGTTTCCATATTCTGTAAACAATTGTGTGTGCGTCTTAAAAAAAAACTGAATCAGCATAATTTATCATGAGACATCAACACCCAAGCAAAATTAAAGCCACACTTTTGTTCCTCATGACCAGCTTCCTCAGTTTAAGCCCTGACTACAGCGGTCTGTAAAAGGGCCTTTATCGTGTATTGCTCTAAAGTAAACCTATTAGAAAGGCGATTAGCTTACCTTCCACATTAGGCCAAAATACTCATCCACGTCAGGCTTCATGGAGTGAACTTTAGTGAGGATAGGGTCCTTAAACCCCCACAGAACCTCATGCACAGTGCGCGTCATGAACAATTCCACACCCAGACTGTTCATGTACATAGACACCAGTGTTCGGAGGAAAAAGGAGTAGGAGTTCAGCTGGTCCATTACAACCTACCACAGACATAACAGTGGATTTAGTCAAAAACAGTAAATCATTTTCTTTGCAATAAAAAAATGACACTATAAAAAATACATACCACGAATGGGATGTTGACTGTCCTCAAAACATCCACAGTGGGGTCACCAGCAGACTTCTCAGGCACAAAAACAAAGGATTTGGGGTTGAGAGCGTAAACCTTGGTACCATTCTCCAAGAAAGTTACATTTTCTCTCGGCCTGTATTCCCTTTATTGAAGAAAAAGAGGTTTTGATGTTAACAATGGAAGAAATAATGAATAATAATTGTACAGAGTTGTGCACACCTGTAAGTATATGGTCCTATTTGTTTGACTGATGCTTTGCCACCTGCTAAAAACACCTCTGGGTTGGTCACGTTGAAAAAGTAATATTCCATGTAAACAGGAGGAGGGGGGTTCTTCCAAGACTCAAATACTTGGCTCTTCTCTGTCAAAGTTATTTCCTAAAAAGACAATCACATTAAATAATCTTAATGAAATGTACATGGAGCATTTCTTACTGAGATACATTTCATTGACTGCGGATTTTCTTTTTCTCTTGCTCTTGGAAACTGTGAACAATAACTACCACGAGCAAGTGTGGGCACGACTTTAAATTAAAAGAAAGATGCCTTAAAAGATCCCACGCACTTTCATTAATCTGCCAAAGTAGTCTTGTACCATTTGATTATTTAAACTACAAGAAGCTTTAGGGAGAGCTCTACAGTTAAAGAGGGTCGAGGACTCATATCTGGTGAAGCGGATTGTGACATACAGTCGAGTGCCAAATGTGTAAACAAGAGGCACCCTGCTCTGCTCACTCAACACTGAAAACACATGTGAACCAGCTCTCTCCTTGCGTTCACACACCTTGATTGTTATCAGTCAGGAAAAGAAGCCTTTCTGAAGGTATTTTGGGATCCCGAAGAGAAAAATACCCCACTTCCTTCTCGTCTTATGGTTTGTTCCGGAAAATCCTCTGTTCCACAACCATAAGTGGCAGTACATTGTTCTTAGTGGTCACTGAGGCGATTGCTCCTAAAAGCAATATATGGGTGTATATGGGTATAGGTGTGGTGGACAATTCCTGTTTAGCTTACAAACTCAAGTACTCACGCATGTTTAGCTTATCTATAGAAACGCTCAATAGGTTTGGTGCTCTGCCCTTTTCAATTTCACAAAAGGCAGGATAAATGTCAAATGGGTCACTCAAAGAATATGCTTTGATCATCAGACATAGGATTATAAGCACACGTTCAGTAGTCTGTCGAGTTTTAGGTCCTACAAATAACGCTCATGACTTAGAAATGACACATTTTGTGAAACCTGTACAGAAATCTACTAAAATAAACATATCGTGTGGTATTTAAATGTTGCCCTCCGGGCTAAATTTTTGTACATCACAATTAACTATATGAGAACAGAACAGCCCTTCAGACAAGATGTAACACATAACCTGAATGTTTACAGACTTCAGCTGCCTCTAAGTAAAGTTTGTTTAGTATGTAGCTCCTTCTTAGTAATGTTTACACCTGTGCAGAATGAGAGGGGCGTCAAAACGTAACTGCATTTCTGAATGAGAAGGCTTCTTTGTCCATAAAAAAATTATAGGAAAATATACAACCAACGGTCACAAAAATCATTACATATTATATTGTTGACGAAACAAGTTGGTCAGCAAATGCATTTATGAGTGGAAACTCGTGTTGATGTAACCTTGTTCTTAGACAGTCTCACTATTCATACAACCACAGACTATGAAAAACAGCGTTTAGACGACATTTACTAAAGCTGCTCTCGCTGAAGTTTGAACAACTAGAGAATACAAGGCTGTTCTTAGGTTAAAACTGTGCCCTCGGGCTTAGACTTTTGTCAAATTCCTCACATGACATTCCCACTAAAGGCTTCCACACCCAGCTCCCAAGCAAGGCAGGAAATTGCCTCTAATGCAGTTTTTGTTAAAACATAATAAAAAGCACTACTAATAGACTGAAACTTTCTGCAGTGGGTAGATTTTAAATTAATTCAGCATGTTATAGCATGTCAGAGGGAGCTCGGCTAAACCTGCTTTTTACTGAACTGTCATAATGAGAACTTCCCAGTGACATCAGATTTCCATCTTCTGCTGATGAACTTTGAGTAACTTAAAATGTCTCCACTGGGATGGTGTCATAATTAAGAATAAGACCTTGGTTTGACAGTTAACAGGAAAAAAGTGTTACATTCTCTATTGCAGCCACTTTTTACATCATGCAACCAATTTGGGTTTATTGCTTAGTTTAAAAAACAAAAAAAACAAACCACAACTTAGACGCAAATGATGATGAAATCTTAAAAGGTTAGCAGAAGTGCATGGGACCTTAAAAGTGAGGAGGAATGCAGACTATTTTAAAGGGCAGACAGGAGCAATTGATTGGAAGGGGTGGGCTACACAGTCAGCTGCTAAAACTCCCCCGCAACAACATTTCACCACTTACTTCAAAGAGGATCATTATTTGGGAATTTCATGACCTGCACTAAATCAAAGATAGAGGGGACATCATTTTTATCTCTAGACTGTATAACAAAAATGCACAACCAAGACATTTTAAAGATGATAAGAATTGGTCAATAGCATAAAAAAAAACAACAAAAAAAAACGCAAAGCTAAGTGTTGTGAGAGTGAATGACTGCTACAGCCTGCACAGTCACTAATGCAGGCTCCCTTCCCCCCCATCCACACTCCCCCACCCTGCTGGCTGAGATTCCACTATTACTACCAGTAACCCCTCAGCAGCCAACCAACCAACCGGTCGGAGGCATCAACAAATGTGTCACCAGGTCAAGCCCAAAACACAGCATTAAACTGGTTTTTCATGGAACACCAGCACGGACAGTAGATTTGGTGCCATATGTGGGTGACATTTGTTTGATGTACAATCATTTAAATCCTGTCATGAGGAGTGGAGTATCACAGAGGTTGTAGGAATGTTACAAGGGTGAAATAAAGAGAACAAGGTCTTAGACTTTCAAAAACAAATGAGCAAGATAGACCGGGTTTGTGCTTACAGATGCTGAAAGTCAATGTACACTGCAGAATAAGATCCAAACATGTGAAACTCCAAAACCTCCAAGGACAGATTTAAAAGAAAGATGCTGATGTGTTTTAATTCAGTTTGACCGTAGAATACTTGGATAAAATCTCACATCACACAGACAGAAACAAGCTTACCTTTTTTAAGCGGTTGTGAATCATCGTTTGGAAGACTTGACCCACGACCAGGGCGATCCCCACGATGAGGAGGTGTGCGCACACGATGCCGGTGGCGTAAATGGCACAGGATCTCCGGGTCATGATGGATGAGGTTGTGCTGTCCTCTGGACTGGGCAAAACTTCACTGAAGTCGCAGATAAGTCTCTGTGGTAGAGACAGAAGGACGATAAGGCGTGGGTCCGTCCTCTCGAGCAGCTGTGGTTCAACTTCTACTGTACCGAGTCCGCCGGGTTCCTCTGGGCGAGGCTGGACTGAGTGTTACAAATGTTGGCACTTAGAAAAATGAAAGACTAACCCTAAAGCTGGCACCTAAACTGTGGTGCTGATGTGCTGCCGAGAGGAGCCGATGGAACGAAGCGGCAGCAGTTTAAAGCTGTTGGTCCAATGAGTATCCCTCCTCCTCCTCCTCATCTCCTCCCCTTCCTCTTCATCACGCTGCGCTCTGGGCGTCTGGACGCGGGGCTGTGGCCGAATAGAAAAGAGGACAGTCTCAACTTGACAATTATTTGCTTAGATGATTTGCTTGAATACTTTAACATGAGTGTGTGTGTGCGCGTGTGTAAAATGTCCTGATACAAGTTTTAAAAGCTACAATAGCGCGGTTAGGCCAAAAAACAGCAGCTAAACAGACGGGGATTAAATGAATTAACGCCTCGTGCAGCTCCACATGGACCTGTATAGTGTCCCACCTGGGGACACTTATTAAGACGCACATGGGAGGGGGGGGGGGGGTCACAGTTGCACAAATTGTTTTTGCACATTCGCATAAGATAAGATTTTTATCAGAACATCTAACTGTGCCATGCAACTCACATAAAACCTGCAGACACAGGGCATCCGTGTTCTTTTCTAAGGATTCCCTGGTTGACTGGACAGCGTTTCCTTAAATAAGCGCAGCGTGCACATTTATGCGCCATTCAAGCAGCCAACGACTGTTGACGTGAGAGCTTTGTTTGACAAATCTCTGGCGCTGATTGGCTGCTGCACTCACGGACCACCGTCTCGAGACCACTCCTTTGTCTCTGATTGGACGAAAACTGGTGAGTTCGATGTAGAATTTCATCGACTGATTTCAGGGCGGGGCCACTATAAAGGGGGAGCCGACAGCCTGATGCCCTCCCAGGATCTGAGCTGCAGAGATGAGCAGCCGAGAACTAACGCGCTGTGGCAACAAGAGAGAGCAGAAACAAGAGAGAGCAGGCATTTAAGAACAGAATCAAGAGTGCACACATTTATGAAGAGAAACTAAAGTGCACACATTTATGCAGAGAAACTAAAGTGCACACATTTATGCAGAGAAACTAAAGTGCACACATTTATGAAGAGAAACTAAAGTGCACACATTTATGAATAGAGGAATGTGCATAATTCACAACTTGTAGCGACCTCTGCACTCTCTTTGGGCTTTCCTCTTTGCTCCAGAGTTACTGTAGGAGAGATTTAAACCTTTGGAGTGTCAGAAGGTTATGCACATAATAAATGTATAAAAGTTATTTTTTATAATAAAAAACTAGGACACACCCGAGTTTGGATGGTTTGTATAAATTATATTGTCCGTTCTTTGACTCACTTCTGGGTCAGAATAAAATCTGAGAGACAGTGCATTTTTTTTATTTTATGGTAATTTCACCGTGCATAATTTTCTGCATTTTATCTTAACAATTGACAATACATTGAACCCTTTTGTGTTGATGGGTATAAAATGGGTCAAAAATAGGGAAATCTAATCTAATCTTGTGTAAAACTGGGACAAATCACTGGTTTTGGATAAATTTACTGGGACGAGGGACACAGGGCTCAAAAGTAGGACTGTCCCAGGGCAAACAGGGGCGTCTGGTCAAGTTTTTTTAGTAAGCAGACATAAAATCAAATGACATTACACTTTTGTTTAGGCCTACATTGTGAGTGTAGTCCTAAAACAAAACAACACACACACCCGTGCACACACACACACACGGCAAAATTCAATCACAAAGTAATTCAAAGTGCTTTACAGAATAAAAAAGACATTAAAATCACAACACAACAAATCAAAACATAAATAATCACAAATAATCATCATAAAATTAACATTAAAACAGAAGAGTGCAGAATAAAACCCTTTCAGTCACATGCACAGATAAACAGTGAGCCTGGATTTAAACATCGTCAAAGTTGAGGCCTCGCATCTGATTGGATCAGATTGTTCCAGGATTTAGCTACATAAAACCGAAACTCTGATTCTCCATGTTTAGTCCTGACTCTTGAAGTCCTCAGAGTGTGAGGTGGTTCATGTGGCTCTAACATGTGGGAGATGTTCTTTGGAGCCAGTGCAGAGACCTGAGCACAGGACACATGTGTGAAGTACTTCCTGGTTCTAGTCCTGACCCGAGCAGCAGTGTTCTGGATGTTCTGGATGTTCTGGATGTTCTGGATGTTCTGGATGTTCTGTTCTGTGGCTCGTTTGGAGAGGCCAGTGAGCAGGACGTTACAGTCGTCTAACCTACTGGACACAAACGCAGGATAAGTCTCTCTAAGTCTGGTTTTGACAGTTTACCTTTGATTTTTGACATGTTTTTTGATGGTAAAACGCTGCAGATGTTATTGATTTGATGTGGCTGTTAAAGTTCAAGTCTGAGTCCATTATTACCTCTAGATTTCTGGCCTGATTGAAGGTTTTAGAGAGAGACACTGGAGGTGATGCTGACACTTTCTCTATGTTTCTGTGGACCAAAAATGATGACTTCAGTCTTGTCTGAGTTTAGAAAGTTGTTTTGCATAACTGTAGTTTTCAAAGTTCTTGGAAATGTTCCAGACTGAAGTCGCATGTTAACTATGCAAATGAGTGGTGACAGCAAACTGTTGGGCACAGACTTTAGAAATTGAGTGGGTAACACATCGAGGCAGCATGGAGATGAGACTGGTGACGATCTCTGACGATCTCAGTTTTGTCAGTTACAGGTGCAAAGTGAGTCAGCTGTGTCTAGTTGGCTGCAGGGGGGTTATTTGTATTGTGGAATTGACTTAAAACTAACCTGCACAGCCATTTAGATTTTTCACACATTTAAACTTACAGTAGCCTTCTCACCTGAGGCCTGCAAAATCAAAGCATAAAATAGAGCGAATATAAGCAGCAGTTTAAGTTGAGTGCGGTCATTGAGTTGACTTTTACATAACCCATTCATAAATACTTCAAAAACACAATTTTCCTCAGGTAGTCATATTCATAACATCGTTTGAAAGTGGCTGGAAGGAAGTGTTTGGGATTTGGGCTGGCCTTCTAACATTGAGAGAATTGAGTGTTACCTCATTGTGTTGTGCGCTATGGCAGTCCAAGAGGATGGGGTCTGCGGAAGGGGGCAGCATCTGTCCAAACAAGAGAAGCAAAAAATGCTAAAGAAAATCAACAGGGGGGAGCACAAAAGACAAGACAAGTAATGCAGAAATATTGTCTGAGACAGTGAAGAGGTGAAACAGAGCGACAGTCCTTTTTCATTCTGTTTAGAAAAATGTGGAACATCAGAGCACTTTCAAAATGCTAAATGTAGGGCTGCAAATAACAATTATTTTGCTAATTGATTAATCTTTTAGTTATTTAGAATGTGAAAGGCCTGTGAATGAGATTTGCATTTTACCCAGATAAAGCTGAAGTGAAACTGCTTGAGATGCTCCTGATGCATAATTACAGACAAAAGAGTATTTTAATCAAAAACACAATGTTCACATTTCCCAGGTCATTTTCATGTAATTACAGGTTTGTCTGTGTTATAGAACCTCCTTTTTTGGACACATGGCATGTTTTGGAGTCAGTTAGCCATTATTCAATTACTAAATTAATGAACGTTTATATTAGTTGCAAAACTCAATGAACTCGTTGGAGCTAAAAAAAAAAAAAAAAAAAAAAAAAAAAAAGTGAACTTTGTCATGTGCATTTATTTGCAAACACAAAGTAATTGATGTCAGACAGAAAGATAGTATTCAGCAAAATCATCACCCTCAAAAAGTCCCTTGAATTTGTGATTAAATGTCAGCCACACCACCAGTACTCACTTCAGCTTTTAAAACTTTGAACATGTCTAAATGTAAAAACAAGCAGTAAGAGTGCTGCCTTTATCAAACACAGGGCCATGGAGTGGCAGTGAGGTAAAGGCGGATTACGCTTCACTATTGTGAAGACTAAACTCTTTTGTTGGTTCCTGCACACACAGTGAGTAAACATGATTAAACACAATCATACAAGTTTAAATGGCAGAGTTTTCATCTTTAACCTTATGCAAACAACAGCCAACGCCCAACAAAAAAACATGCACCAGCCGTGCCTCAGGGAAGAATAATTGTGTTTGAGATAATAAACTAGTAACGAGGAAGGAGGACATCACATTTTCCTCACAAAATTTGTCATCCAGATTTTAATAAACTTATATTTTAGGCCACCATTTACTAAAAGGGTTCACCACGTTCCATGTTTTAGAAATGATCATCATAATATGACTCACAATATAATAATATCTCATGCAAAAATACATATTGCACATGTAGATTCATTTTTTACAACTGAATGTCTTTGTTAAACCACTACCTGAATATTCTGCTCATGAAATTTCAATAATCAGTTTGCAAAAAATAGAACAGATACAACTTATTTTTGTGGAATAATCACTGCACATGTGAACTTGTCAGCTGCTCTACTACTTGTTAACACAAAATAAATAAAAACCAAAGTTAAAGAATGACAACCCTTTTGGTTTTGTGCAAGAGCTCTTTGGTGTGGCCTGTCTGTAATCTACTGGAATTAAACATGTGTTCAAACTTTACAGAGGTCAACATCCAACTGTGTTCCATAAACAGATCCTCCACTTTCTTATATCAGCACTAGAGAAATCTCACTAATCCTTTCTGTAAATACAAGACGGTAAGCAATGTCATCCACCCCAAGGATTCTACTGCAGAGTGGTGGAGCCTGGTACCAAACATTAAGTCACTGTATTCTAGAGGCAGAGACGGGCTTTGTAAGAGCAGACACTAATATACAGACACTAGTGGGAGTTGAGGCTTGTAAGGCATGTCAGACCTTTTCAAACAAGGTGATTAATGCAAAGCAATAAAAGTACGAAGGGAAAGGCACAATTTACACAATTTATTTCTGGGTTAATCTTCAGTTGGCTCTCCAAGGAGAAGGATCAGAGACCAAAGGAACTTAGAGTATTCTACAAATCTGAGTATAGTGTTGTTCTAAATCTGCACAGGCCTTCAAAGTCTATGCTGTACTCAGACATTCTAGTGCTTTTCATTCATTTACACAGCTAAGGAGATGCACAGAATTTACATAACTGTCTAGGTGGGGTCATTCCTCACAATTCAAGCTGTGCATTTAGTAACATAGGGCAGCTGTGACTGACCACTGCAGATCTTTAAATCTTTATTGACTCATTATGTATGCTCTTTTTACATTTTGAAAGCATTTGGGACGTCCTGACATAGCCCCACCGTCCCAGAGCTTACGCAACAATGTATGCATTGTCCATTGAAACAAGCCTGAGAAAACATGTTCACAAGTTCACTTCTCTGAGCAGAATGAATGGAGAGCCTGAATTCACATGTGGCCTATGGACCGATAATGAAATCAACTACCAAGCAAATCATTCCCCAGAGTGACCCCGGGCTACAAAAACAAAAATGGCAATACAATTTATCCTTCATTTAATAAAATCTTCCAGTTTTTTTTATTTTTCTTCACCAAATATTCACATGCGTCACCCCAGACCCCAGATCTCATAATTTTAAAATACAACACAGCAATTTTATCAAGACAAAATATACAAATTTACTCTGTAGTTGTTATTTTAACAGCTGGGTTGAAACGACCTGGTGTATGAGTGGTGCTTTCAGGACTGAATCATAACCACTAATGTTTCACTTTGCCAACTTGATCATAGGGCGTCAAGGAGGAGGGGAAGAAGTCGGGCCACACCTGAGGTGCATCCTGTACACTTGCCTTCTTTTATTTACACAACTCTAGTGCTTTTTCATCTTTTCTGCCTCCTACGTTCCAAGAGTATTGTTAGCAATTGTTTACAATAATGTTTTTCTAGGAAATCAGGTATAATGCCAAATTCACAGATTTCTCCATAAACAAAAATATTTCCGGTGCACCAAACAAGTTTCCTTCAATTGTCACTTTCTTGTCACTGAGAAATTGAATGTCTCTAGGGGACAATTAAACACTTCCTAGGAATTTGGAATTATATTTCATGATCTAAAACACTTACACCTATTTATATTTCAGACCAATGGAGCAGGACCATCTAGTTGCAGAGCTGTGACAATGATCATGCAAGTTGTTTTTCAAAAAGCGCATACAAAGGAAATCCTGTGTAGCTGTAAAAGTACACTGCGTTTTAAACTAAGCAGGCAGTTCTTCTTATAATGATAATGCTGTTGGCAAACAAATGAAGATGGTAATAATTTCCTATCTCACTACATATTCCATTATATTTTATTTTTAGTAAACAAACGGAAGGCACATTTTTAAGACTTTCCCTGATGTTTATGCTGTCCTTTCTTAAGTCTGGGAGTTAAAGCAGCACTGCACTTTGGTTCAAATTAGGTGAAAACACTTTATCTGTGCATTTTTAAGTGAGTTGCATAAACATACAAAATAGCATCAATCTAGCAGAAGCAATAAGAAAGAGATTCCTGTTCAAAATGACAGCATGCTAACTTATGTGACTATGCTGATCTCTCATGGAGTGGTATAAGTGCTGCATCATGCTTTTCGTCTCACAGCAGTCCTGTGACCACAGCAGGAATGTAAAGACGCGCAGAAGACACAGAGATAAACAACTGTCAAACAATATAAGCGCCTGTGCTTAATGCAGATGGTCAGAAATAGCTGTGTAAAATGTGCGACTTATGCTTTGGTATTAAGTGGTAGGCCTAAGTGAGACTGCCTTTTATTACTATTCTATTCATCAAACTGCTGCACAATGGCTTTTTATTACAATGACTGAGTTAAGTTTAGGACTAATATTGGCACCAGACTAAAATCTTTTTTTAATACTAGTAATTATTTGAAAATAGTTTGTCGTATTAAATGTTTTGTCTTTTCTTCCACTGTCAAATCCTAATGTGACTCAGAAAAAGCTCAGTGTTGCAAGCAAAACATTCTAAAATTGAAAATTAAATAACCGCATAGATACAAGTTTGTGAAATTATTTTGTCACTATAAATAGAGTTTAGCTTTGAAGAAAACGGTATGTGCTTGTGGGGTTTTCCCAATTATGTTTAAAAGGGGTGGCCTTAAGATCTCAACTTTGTGTAATTATTTAATTCACTGGCCCTGATGAGGTTGGCGTGAGATTAAGTTCAGCAGGTTTAGCCAAAGTTAAACTGTACAAAACTAAACATCAACATGATTCATAAACTTACAATTGATGAAATATAAAATGCTTTACTGAAGTGATCACGAAAAACACAATAACATCAGTGGTACAATGTCAACTGAAAGAACTGTGCCTTGTCATTGCCCCAAAATGAAAAACTGCATTCAGCCCCTGATATTTTACTGTTACAGTTATGCAGTGACAGCCCTCTAGTGTCCAACATGACTTTATGTAATTCTCCTCTGTATATTTAAAACAGACTTTCTTGTCTAGTGATATTCTTTATAACAGTGCTCAGTAGCCTACATAAAAATATGCTTAGTAAATTTATTAATTAAAAATAAAATGCGTAATCCACCCAGATGAGTTAATTATGTTTAACCTCATATTTACAAAGCTGTCTGTTGACATGTTAAACAGACTGTATCACTATTTATTATTCTGTGTAAATATATGGTAGTGTTTTACAACCTTCTCCAAATCACTACTGTGTTGTTGTCGTTGCCATAGTAACCTAATAACAGAAGAGAACAGAAGGTGATGAGACAAGTAATGGAAACAGGGCAAAAGCAGGCTTTATTTCCATGGTAAGTTTATTTTCATATTTGAAAATATTAAGTTAGGTCAACATAGTGGATTAAGTAATTTTTTCACATTCACATAGGCCTATATAGACCACTTTACCTAAGAATCAGCCCATCTGTCTGCCCTCAAAAGTAGGCTACACGACCAATATAGCTTTGGCTTCATATAGCACATGTTTAGCTATCTTTACCATGGCAGAAATGGTGTGTGCATGTTTGTGTCAAGGGATAGATGATTTACGTTCCTTGTTGAAAGCAAATGGATCCTATTCCCATTCCAGTACATCCAACTATAGTTTGCCCTACATTACATATGCACAAAAAGTGTACAAGTCACAGTTACATAGGGCTTTGGTTGTCAAGGAAATAAGATGACTGTTGTTTCTATGTTACTGAGGCAATTACTTCCATTTGTAATTGTTTACATATATATGTAAAATGATAGAATTTTGAATTTAAACATACACTATGTAACTATGGAGATGTGACTTACTTTTGGGGGGGTCTAGGACAAGATCGTCACCTCCTTGTCTTCATGTAAATAGACAACAACACGGGCAGTGCAATAACATCTCCATGGAGACAAGCGGGTGGCCAGAAAAGCTACACAGTGCACCTAGAGATGTCAATTTTTTTTTTTTTTACCTCACTTGCAGGTATAAGGAGAGGCTGCAGACAAAGTATTTAAAACCATCAACGTCAGGGTTTCCTTCACTCCACTGGTACAAGGCCACAGATGACAGCTCTTCAGCTCCATCCTGGGCTCATGTGGGCATCTCACCTGTTACATTTACTACCAATCTAAAACACCACTGCATTTTCACCTCCACCCAAATGCCTAAACAGGCCGTCTCTATGAAGCATGCATGCTTCTCCAGGCAAATGGTCCAGAAACAGAGACGAAGAGAATATGTTGCAGCAGTGGAGGATGAACTCAGACAGCCTTTGGCCCAATACCAACAGTACAAGGACTATATGTCACCAGAGGTAAGACAGATAAAAACTAAATATATTTTTATTTTATATAATATTTGTTTAAAAAAATGTTTTTCTTTATAGGTTTTTGATAAAGTGCTCTCAGTTTTGTGCCCGGATACATCTCCGCACAACAACAATCCACAAAATGTGACATCTTTTCCTTTTGAATATATGGAAAAAGATGAGAAAAATCAGTAATCAAACAACATGAGCAAAATTGCAATAATAGTTAATTATCTAATCTAACTTAATAGAGCAATATTGTGTAAAATGTTGTAAAAGGTATAAAACATAAACCTATATACTATAGGTGCACATGATATGAAGCTATAATAACTATGCGTTAACTGTTTGGGATAGAGGTGAGCAGTGTGTGGACAGGTGACCTGCGACCGAGCAGCTGTGGACTGGTCATAGTTGCTGAAGGAGTTGATGTAAGAGGCTCTGGAAAAAATGAAAAGTTACGGTCACTAAAATGAACTGACATGAAATTCAAGTTGTCTAATGAATAAGAATAAAACTTACCTTGACTGAATAGATTGTAGTTTACTGTTTCCTTTGGCTTAGGGGCCTTCAGATGATGTGATTCACTGTATACAATTTACACAAAAATTTAAACCAATTACTTCTCATGCAATGAAAGATTATGTAAAGCAATTTTTAGACATTCTTTTAAGTGGAGAAGGCCTCATCGGAGTCAAGCTCCAAGACACTTTTCCAATGTAGTTTTTCTAGTAATAACACTAACATTTAAAAGATGATGAGCTTTCTCAATTGTTACCACGCATGTCTCAGACAAACATTACACACAAAGTGTCTCTCTCTTACCTCCTACTGGCTTTTCTTTCCAGCTGGGTGCCACCTTGTATTTCGGTTACGTCAGTAGAACTTCTGTACAAAAAGAATCAAAAAACACAAATAAAAGTTTTGTATCAATCAACAGTATAGCTTTTGTAGAAGTATAGTGAGTGAAAGGACACAACTCTAACCCCTCCCCACCTAAATGACTTGCTGCTTATTTTATTATTTAAATGACATAACTTTCCCAAGTTACTTCAGCTAGGGTCTGAACAAAGCTAATTCTTCCAATGTGTGGGAATAGAAGCAAACGTACAATGCAGCACTTTTCACCCTCCTACAGACACTGTTGGCATCAGTGGTATTAACGGTGTGCGGTCGGTGCTTCTTGACTTCATGTTGCTCTTTGAATAGTAGAGTCCCGACATCTAAGGAGGGACTGTCCTGCTGTGTTCAAATAAAATACAGTAATGCAAGTTTAAGTTGTTATACTGCCTCTTATCTCCTACAAACACTCAACACTCAGTTTTGTGTACATAATGGAACAAAAATATTTGAAAAAAGATGCTGGTAGCTTCAGTTAGACTTATAGATGAAAGTGTTAGGAGAATGATCATACAAGAATAAGAAAAACAGACTGGAGCAAGTAGTACCTTCAGGCCTAAGGTATGCTTGAGCTTAAGGCGATAATACTCCTGCAGCTGGATAAATTCCTGGCAGCCTTCAACACTCCCGGACATCTTTTAAGAATAAAGGTATGCAGCTATAACCGACAATGGTAGAGTACAATAGTAGGTCACAACAATCAACACTCACACCCATACCTTATGAAGTGCTTCAAGTTCACTTATTCTCTTCCTTAAATATTTGTCTCTTGATTTTACAGCCTCTAGCTCCTTGACGAGGTGTTTCTTCTCAGTTTTAACCAGTGCAAGTTCCTGAAACTGTCGCTTGTTTTCAAAGTCCTGATATAGCTTCTCCTTCAAATGTAAAGTGATCATAGAACAAGTATTATAATCTACTATAGCAAGTCCTCAGAGCTATTACAATAAGTATTAGTGGACGGCCCTTTTACTTTCTATCTAGACCAGAGATAGGATACTTGTAATCTTTCATATTTTACCTGACAAAGTTTCTCTTTTGTCTCCTCTAGATTTTGGATCTTGCTTTGCAGACAGTCAATCTGTCTTCTTCTATCAGTGATCTCCTTCTGCATGCTCTGGGCCATTTGGAGTCCTGTAAGAAATAAAAACAGTATGCTGTTATAGAATAAAGTACCTTGGAGAGACAAAACAATATGTCATCTTCAAGAGAAATTAAAAAGCTATGAGAAACCATATCTCTATTTTACACGATCCAACTCTTTCATCATCAGAATCTCTTGGAATATATCTCTGCATATGGTGCTGGTTAAAAATGATATCTAAGGAGTAATTCCCTGTTATCTTCATAATTGCCTGTACAACAAAGAACCAAAGAAGATGCATTAGACGTTCAGCTAAACTATTACACAATTTATCTACCATGGTTGTCTTTTTGTTGAAGTGTCCTCAAAGTGCTCTTGGCCTGGTCTAGTTCTGTCTGGACATTTTTCAGATGGCTCTGGAGCTGGAGGACCACACCCTCCTTCTCCTTGTTCATACAGCTGTAGTGCAGCTGTAGCTCCTTATGTTCCTCTGAAAGTATGCCCAGATAAACAGAAGCATTATTTCCACAGAGAGAAGCACACATTAACCTACAGGCCAACACATACAACACAAGTAGTGCTGGGTGGACAAAGTAAACACACCAAACATTGATGATTGTTGTTTTAATACAACATAGAGATTTTTCCAAAAATAAACAAGTTAAGGGTTAGGAAGAAATATTTTATTGCAATAGATATAGCATAATATATAACTCACCAGTAAGACTGAGTAACCGCATGCCTTGCTTCTCCAGCTTGATACTGAGCTGCTCTTTAGCCAGAATCTCCTCCTGGACACGGCGACCATGCTCAGCTTCAGAGGCCTGTAGTTTGTGCTTTTCATGTTCAACAGCAGCCAGGTTTGCCTTGTAATACTCTAATTCAGCCTAGTCAAATATTAAATTGAAATAAAATCAACACAATTTTAGAATGTTCACGTTTTGTTGTCGCAGAATAAATGTAGAATTTGTATCATACAGTAAACTCAGTAAAACACAGCTAATTACTGCACCTCCTGTCTGTAAGGAACCTATGCCATTAATTTATATTATCTAAACTTTAGTCTTTTTTTCCCTCCTTTCATGCACTCACCCGGAGGCGCAGAATGTCCACTTTGAGGTGGTTTAGCTGGTCACTGAGGAGGTGGATTTCCTGATGGAGGTTTTGAGAAGTGCCATTGTACTGTTCTGCCTGTTGAATATTGTGTTTGAGCTGGTACCTAAGGGTTTCATTTATTTTTTCGTTGTTTCGCAGCTTCTTCTTCAGAGCCTCTATGTCTGTTTGCAACTTCTGACACTGGTCTCTAGCCTCAATCATTGAGGCCATGTGCTGTGACAAACATTAAATTAAACAGTATAAGAAAATGACACACAGCTCACAGATTGACACTTGTTTCACCCTCAAAGGAACAGACTTATCAAAAAAAATATGCCATTGGAGGTGATTCAACCTTCACCCTCTTTAACCTTAGCTGTCACAAATAAACAGGAAGCATTCCACAACCTGGGGAAGCATCTAATTATAACCAATATGCAACTGCATCCACCAAATTGGACCACAAAATGCACTACTGGATTTGTCTCAACTATTGAATTATTTAAATAATGTTCATCTAAAATTGAGTGAACATGTAGATTTTGTTTTTTTAAATTAATGTCTTTTTCCTGAAAGTATCTCATCAAGATTAAGCTTCATTAGGTCCAATTTATAACTGATTAATAAAAACAAAACACTTATTTAATGCAACCCCAACTAGCTTTTTTGTTAAAACTTAAGAGAATAGTTATGCCACAAGGGGCCTCAGTGAGTTTAATCATTTCAGCCCTTAATTCTGTTAAATATGCCCATATGCCCATATATATATATATATATATATATATATATATATATATATATATATATATATATATATATATATATATATATATATATATATATATATATATATATATATATATATATATATATAGTAATGGAGATTGAGGATGAATGACATAACATTTTTTGTGTTTTTGTAGCCTTGCTAGGGCAATGTTGTCTGATTTGTTACTTCACAACTATTGTTCCCATCAGTGAAAAAAATTGAATGAGGAAGAAGAGCTACCAGATTCCAGCCTGGTTGCCAGGCTATTCAGACAGTACATTACCTGCTCAGATTGTTGCTGCTTGAGCTTCAGTTCCACCTTTTTGTTTGCCAAGAGTTCTTGAGATTTATTTCCTTCTTGAGTCCTGCACTCTAACAAAGCCTGAAGATGGGTCTTCTCCTCCTCAGCTCTCTGAAGCTGCTCCAATGCCACAGAGAGTTGTTCTTTTAGGATGCTCATGTCCTGTTGGTGCCCAAACTGCTGATGCTCAGAGAATGTCTAGAAACAAAAACTGTGTATTAATTTTTTATTGTTCTTGAACCCCAATTTACGTAAGTTGTTCTTTCTACATCTTAGGTGAGTTAGAAACAGGATGATTCCCTTATTTTGAAATGCTTGTATTGTGATGTTATATGAAAGGCTTATATTATTATCAATGTATGAAATACCTTATTTTTCTTTAAGGAGTCCTTGGGCTTGTGTGGCTGCTCAACTAATTTTGCCTTTTCTTCCTGAGCTTTCAAAAGTTGCGACTGAAGACAAGTAAGATGTTCTTCTAGAAAACTAAACTAAAATCAGACAACACATAATTTTAGATAACAAAGTAGTCACTGGCTGCAAGCCAAATGTCAATATTGCTTTACCTTCTTTTCATAACTAGAGAGAGTCTTCCTGAGTTCAAAGACCTGAGCATCATGTAGTAATTGCTTTTCTACAAGTTTTCTTAAGATGTAAAAAAAATAAATTAAAATTAAATTAAAATTTAAAAAATTCAAAATGTAACAAATCTTTGTAAATGTTTAAATAAAAGCTGCATGTTTACTTACTTCAAAAGCCCCAGCTTAACAACTAGACTTTCACTACTGCTTGTAGAGGAACTTAATTTGTCAGACAACACTGCCATCTCCTGGCCAATGCAATCCATCAGCGTCACCACACTGTTAATGAGTGTTATCCAATGTATTACATTCAAAAAGATTAAAATGGGTTTACAAATCAAAATATAAAATGTATCCATTACCATTCTTCCTTATTTACCCCCACACATTCTTGAGGTCTAGGCTATCAGAAAGATGAAAGGGGAATATCTTACTAAATTTGTCATAGTAGTAGTAGTAAAAGTACTAGACTGCAATCAGATCTTTGAAAATTTCTAACCAATTTATTTGTATTCAGTTCTTCAGATTCCTTATTAAAATAATTTTGAGCAGGTGGATGGAGCAGCCTCAGAGTTTCATCATCTGCCTTTTCATCACTGTAGAGCCTCCAATGTTCCTCAAGAGGACACTTTGTATGGTGCTCCTGTAACATCTTTTCCAGTGCTCTTATTTTCCTGTTAAGTTTAAAAACTTCCTCTTCAGTCTTTTGCAGCCTTTGGTCTCCACACAATTTTGTAATTTGGACTTCCTCCAGAAGGTGCAACATCTTCTCCATTTCTTCAACATGGTTCTCTGAGTCCTTCAATCTACAAATAAGACATCTGTGGGTCAAAGATATTTTGCTGTTTTTCAAAACAAAAATACATAAATAAATAATTCACCTAAGCTCAGACAGATTTTTGTTCATTTGGACTTTCTGGAACTCTGTAAGCATATCCACCAGTGGATCTTTAAGAGTATCTTGTTGTCCAGATGGCTTCATATACATTAGACAACACATTGCATTAATTCTTTTTAATACTAACAAGACTGGAAGCATTATCATAACTAAATACACACCTCATTCATTTCTAAGATTTCCAGCTGCTGAATACATCCATCCATTTCATTATCAAACTCAGAATATTTAGATATTCCAGAGGACTTTAATGCTCCTGGGGCTATTACCTGTTGGTCAGGGTCTGTTGTAACGGTTTTGTTGTGGGCTAATTCTCCAAGACCACTACCTGCAACCATGGTTATAATGCAGACTGTGTCACTGGATATGTAAAAAAAAATAATAATAACCAGAGTTCATTCACTTACCAACATTATACAAGTCATTAATATGGGCACCCCAACTCCATTCAGTAGCATTTTCCAACACATCTTGAAGCAGTTGTGACTCTTTTGTGCACTTATCCAGCTCCAAACTGATAACATTTAAAAAAAAAAAAAAAAAAAAAAAGACTTGCTATCTTGCGTTTTCCTGAATGTTATACAATGCTCCTGTGAACAATAAACTGAGTGTTCATGTTAAATCTACCTTATTTGGTTTAGTGACAAACTGGATTGAGAGCTTTGGTTGCTCGTAGAACAGTGGTAACCTATTTAAATAAACATTAAAATCACACATAATAGTCACTATGGAGAACATATAATAGCTAACTGATTTGTGAGAATGTAACAAATGTTAAGTACACATTAACATTGTCATTTGCTTTCTTACCAAAAGTTACCGTTTCTGGTAACTTATCCATAAGAGCATATTACAAGCGTCCGGGTGATAAATTTGACAATATACATCGGTGTCCTAACGCAGTGTGATTTTAAGGCTCTAAACTGCTAGCTACATTAACTGTTAGTATAAGTAGCTAACGTTAACAGCTAGCATTAAACTGTGGGCTGATTACCATGACAACGGAATCCAAATTTAGCGTGAATCCATGCTTGATAAGTTAGACATTAGTCAACTAAAAATGTCACATATATGCTATTCAAAGTTACAAATTAAATATCCAAAGGAACACATTTTATATTAAAACTTTAAGGTTGCCGCCCTTTTCTATTTTTACAGCGACGCGACAACAATGACGTAGAACGTACGCCAAGAACTGTTGCATGATGGGAAACGTAGTTACAGAACATATCCGTTTGTTTGTGAAAAACTGTAGGCGGGGCGTATGCTAGGCTGTTTTTCAGTAGTGAATCTGGGGCTGCGAGAGGAGAACGCAGGTTTTCGAAGCAGATTTTCCGAACCTCACAGATAAAATGGATGTTCAACATGTCTGAAGTGTACAAAGCTATATTCTTTCTCACAGCTTCCACCTTCCACAAGCCTTTGGCCAAGGTAAGGCCACAGACGAGCGGTTATCTCAGGGGGAAGCTGGTGTCGAGACAAAACCTAAATTTAAACGACTTTGGATTAAAAATGGTTGATTTGTGTTGTTCTGTTATGCTTTAAATCGTATATACCTTGGGATGGATCACTTATTTTAACGCTAATCTTTGTTTTTACTTCCTTTAAAGCGTTTATAGAAGAATGACCTACATTCTCCCCCCTTCTCCCCTTCTCTTTATGATGTGTGTTGTATAGTACTTTTAAAGAGACGATATCAGCCGCTTTGTACATATTTATAACGCTATTATTCCCACATACATTCCCTTTTTGTGAGGATACGGGTTGTAGTAGTATTCATTTTCAAATGCCACACCCCTTTGTCCAAGGGGGTGTGGTTTGGGACCCTGGTCTGTATTTAGATCTGTTCATTTTGCTACTGCTTACTTATATTTAGCAATTTGGTGCAAATAACACCACTTAAAACGTTATGTTTTGCAGAATGAGGGATCTCCAAGGCCTGGATACTTCACTCTTGAAGGAGCTGAAGTTATGTTGTGCCAAAGAGACCAACTTTCTTCCCAGGGAATCTGGCCTCAAGCTGATGGAATCACTCACAGAGGTAAACCGAGGACACACTTTTGCATTTTTGGGTTACCTTTCCATTTTGCAACTGTATTTATTGTATTATGTCATTCTTATTACTACTGTTACAATTTCAGGGTCATAATGGTGTCTCAGCAAAATCCAGAGACACCAGAGTGGAAGATCTATGGAGCCTGACCAGTTTCTTTGGCTATAGCACACAGACATTTGTTCAGTCTGTTAATTTGCTGGACAGATTTCTTACTATTATGAAGGTAGGACATCTCTGTGTAAAAAGTGTTAGCATTTAGAAATGGAAGCTCTCTCTTTCTGGTTGTGCTGTTAGTGCTTTAGTCTTGTGATGTCAATGTGTTGCTAATGTGTTATTTTGACAGGTGCAGCCCAAACACTTGCCCTGCATTGGAGTTTGCTGTCTACACATTGCAGCTAAAATGGTAGAGGAAGAGAACAATATTTCACCTACTCATGAACTCATCCGGATCAGCCAAAGCAAGTTCACTGTGTCAGATCTTGGTCGTATGGAGAAGATCATCTCTGAGAAGTTGAGTGTGGAGCCAAAAGCTGTGACGGCCTTAACATTCCTACACCTTTATTATAGAGCCTTTACGTCCATGATTTCCCCAAGGTCAGCACCACTTACATGCATTATATGCATTATAAATCACACTGTTGTGAAAAGGCTTGCAGCATCACAACAGGATTTTGTATTTAAGGGAGGAGATGCCAAGCATTGTGAGACTGGAAGCCCAGCTGAAAGCCTGTTTATGTCGCCTTGTTTTCTCAAAAGCAAAAGTAGGCACTAAGTTGATCATATAGTAGTTCAGTTTCAGGTCTGATCATTTCTGATTTTTTTCTTTATTTCTTTACTTTGACAGCCATCTGTGCTGGCACTTGCCCTTATTGCCCATGAGATTGAAACACTTAAGTCTATGACCATGTCCAAGACTGTTCAGCAGTTCCAAAGGCACCTTAAGGTATGTCACACATTTATTGTGTGACATGTGTGTATGTGTATATCCCATTAAATCCCAATTACATTCCAAATATATTTTCGTTATAAGACATAAAGCTTCTACGTCACATGTCTTAAATTATTACACATGTGTGTGTGTGTGGGTGTGTATATAAATTGTAAAAGTTGCATGTTTTTTTTCTACACCATAGATAAGTGACAGTTTGCTTTTGCACTGGAAAGAGCTGGTGGCTCGCTGCATGGCAGCATACTGCTCAAGTGAGTGTGTCAAGCCCGACCATAGGAAGCTGGTATGGATTGTTTCAAGGAGAACGGCTCAAAGTCTTCAGGCCAATCATTTCAGGGTCCCCATCCTGCCAACCATCCCTGAGGGAAACTGGGATGAAATTGAAAGGTGAGAATACATGTATATAGTATATTGCAATACAATACAATGAGATATCTTAAAGCCGTCTTATTATACAGCGTCTACCCTTAGTGGGTTTAAGTGGATCTCTGATTATTATCTATTCTGGTCCATGGCAGCAACGTCCTTGCTGCACACATATTCATACTTTTGTGCATTTCTTTCTAGTGACTCCTATGAGGATATAAGCAGTGGAGAAGAGAGTCCATGTGGTTCTCCAGGAAGTGATGGAGAAGGATCTTTCTTTCCTACTTCGTTTTTGAAATGCAGAAAATAATGTGGCAGTTCTAGTAGCTATGTTTGTCTCACCCTAAATTGTAATGCAAGTTAAAAAAGCTAATACTTTGAAGGTCTGCGAGTTGTGCTGTGGAAATGACAGGTGGCATGTGAATGTCATCAAGTGCCTGTATTTTTTAAAGTTGAAAGTTGGTTGATTTTGGTGTTATGCATATCATTTAAAATTGCAATATCTTGGCAGCTTAAATGCAACCGTCTATTCTAAGAGGCTTTTTGTTTGTGTCTAACTCTGGCACATTCCAAATAAATACGAAGCACAAGGGACATTTTTGAGGTTTGCGATAAATGAAATGACAATTAAACAAATAACTGCATTTACTCTGTACTTTGGCAATGTTTCAATAATACCTGTATGAGTGTTAGATGTATGTGACATTATAGGATGGTAATACTAGTACTACTAGAGTAAGTGCATGGAGTATATGAAACTTATGAATGGTTGTACCAGTATAAGCTGTAAAAATGTTGAAAAAATGTATATAATTTGTAAAAACGAAAAAAAAAATCTATGTTTTGTGCACCCTGTAAAATGTGTATTGTTAATGCAATATTATTAAAATACTTTTTTCATATTTATTTCTATAACGCAGCTTTTTATAGTCACTTGGCCACTATTTTAGGCGCATCCATTTATCACTGCATAAGGATCTCTTTGTGCTTGTGTTTGTATATTTTTGGTAAATTCCCTCCCTGGCCTTTAGCGCCCCCTGGTGTTTTTTCAGTATAACACATCTTGGGAGTAAAGGCTGGAGCAGTGCGCCTGGATCGGATTTTTTTTTATCTGCAAACTGGATGTAAGGCAGACGTAAGACTTCAGACCTGTCCTTATGTTTAAACCAATGCGCACTTTTGTTAAATGTTGTGTGGTGAGGAGTCCTGCGTTTATTGAAGAGAAAAACACCGCTTTGCTCCAGCTGTGACCGAGGAATGAAAACACCAAGATGGTCCGCATCGCCAAAGCCCTGGGACTGGTGATCCTGTGCGTCGCAGTGCTCATTCTCTCTCTCATCAGTTATGTGTCGCTAAGAAAAGACAACCTCTTCACATCCTCCAAATACTACATGGGAGGCCCGAGGATCATGTTTCACGCAGGATTTAGGTGAGTAGTGTTCATCAGTGTGCAGGACCTGCTCTGGCCTGTGTGTGATGATGGAGACAGAAAACAGAACGTGCCTGAGTGTTCACTGTCCAGGCAATAAATCTGACTGAGACTTATTCTGCTGCAGGGGCAGGGCAGTGTGTAAATATAAACTGCAACTGTCCAAGGTGCTGATAATGTCCCATATCCACCAGTCCATGGATATTAGCCTTTATAATTCAGAAGAATGATCGTTAAATAATATGTGCTGTTTGGAGGATAAGCGTCATCACGAGTTCCAAAATAACTCTCTTACTCTTACTCTTACTCTTACTCTTACTCTTACTCTTACTCTTACTCTTACTCTTAGAGCATGTAGTTAATCTGTCCATGTGAATTAACAGAACGTCTTTCCTTTTAGATCTCAGTTTGCCATGAATTTCCTGGATCCTTCCTTTATTCCACTGACTACTGCCCTAAACGAAGAACTACAGGGCAAACCGTACAAGTGGAAGTTCAACAAGACTGCGTTCTATCAGCAAAGGTAATATATGTGTCACACATAATGTGACCTTTAAAGTGCCACTGAAATCTCTTATTAAAGAGTCTCTGATTGGTTCTCAGATGTTTTCATTTCTTTTTCAGGAAAGATATATTTAGTTATATTGACATTTCCAGCAACTTCAGCCTGACAAAGGACAGTGTGCGTGTGGGCCAGCTAATGCACTTTGACTATTCCAGCCACAAGTATGTCTTCTCCATAAGCAACAACTTCAAATCTCTGCTTCCGGACACATCCCCCATACTTAACAAGCACTACAGCGTGTGCTCTGTGGTGGGGAACAGTGGGATCCTGACCGATAGCCACTGTGGCCCAGAAATTGACCAGGCTGATTTTGTTTTCCGCTGCAACTTTGCACCAACTGAGGTTTACTCCAAAGATGTGGGCAAAAAGACAAATCTAACTACCTTTAACCCCAGCATCCTGGAGAGGTACTACAACAACCTGCTGACCATCCAAGACAGGAATAACTTTTTCTTAAACCTGAAGAAGTTGGAAGGAGCCATTCTGTGGATACCAGCCTTCTTTCTTCACACCTCAGCCACTGTCACCAGGACCCTGGTGGACTTTTTTGTGGAGCACAAGGGGCAGCTGAAGGTGGAACTGGCCTGGCCAGGGAATATCATGCATGATGTAAATAAGTAAGTAGTTATACATAAGTTGCACGTTGGTTTATTATTCAAATCTGTAAGTAGGCTGTTCATATCATTAATTTACCAAATAACTGTTTGATTCACAGATATTGGAGGACAAAAAACTTATCACCCAAGCGACTGAGCACAGGAATCCTCATGTACACTCTGGCCTCCGCCATGTGTGATGAGATCCACCTTTATGGATTCTGGCCTTTTGGCTGGGACCCCAACACTGGAAAGGACTTGCCATATCACTATTATGACAGAAAAGGGACCAAATTTACCACCAAGTGGCAGGAGACTCATCAGCTGCCCAACGAGTTCAAGCTGCTCTACAAACTCCACAGAGAAGGTGCGATCAAACTGAGTCTGACACACTGCTCGTAGACAAGGTGACCCACATACACTCACCCACTTTGGACTTCTGCTGTTGCTCATAAAGCATGACCAGTGTTAAATATCATTTTGGCGCCTTCTTTACAAATACAAGTTCACAGCCCAGTGTAATTTCACATGATTGTGTTGGGATTGAGTCTAATAGACAGACAGGCTGGAGGGATGAGCCTTGGCTGTGGTCAGATATTGGTCATGTTTCGTGTTTTACAAAAAAAGCCGAGGCACACCGCAGTTACATGTTTTTTGTTTACATTTATCTCATAAGCAGCTCTTTTTCTTTTTTTCTGCTATAGAAGGCCCATAGTATTGTTCCAAACTGATTTAACACTGTTTCGATTATGTACACTGAATTCACTGCCTTATCTCAGGGAAGGAGTTAGATCAGTGTTTTTGTAATCTGATTCAATGCCTCAGCTCAAGAGGAGATTTTCTTGTTGTTTAGTCCTTGTTCAGATGTCAGACAATCAGCACTCCTCTCGCTGGAAGATGTTTTTGTTTACAAGATTGTATTTTTTGACAGTGAAAGTCAGCTATTATCATAACATTTGGAATAAACATTCCAAAACCAGCCATACAATTCCAGGACTCTGGGTATTTTGGGGTAGTGCGATTATAGTACAGGTACATTAACTCAATCTAAGTTACACTAGTAGTAACCTCATTTGAAAAAAAGGGATCATGTGTCTTATTTGGAACAAAAAGAATCACCTTCAACTTAAACTCTTGGTAATACTTCCACTGCAGAGTCTACAGAACCCTACTGGTGAGGACTGTGGGAAAGATGAAATTATGAACAAATAAATAATAACTAATGAAGCAACCCTAATGATATTAACATTATTGACATTTTGTGTGATTGTGTCACATATTTACATTTAAAAGAAGAGTTTGGATGCTTTAAGAGTTCAGTAACAGTATTGTCAGTGTTGGTTTAACTGATTTTTTCTTCTCAATGAAAACTTAGTTCAAGCTAATTTCAACAGATTTCCACCATTTATTTCAAAATTAACATTATTTATTTGTCATGAGAAATTGAATATATTTATTTTGCATTATTCTGGATAGGTGAATGTTACTCGTACTAACATTTGAGTCCAAAAACACCTGTGGCATAAGCAATGATTTGAATGAATAATATATGCAACTTGAGGCATCTTGCACGCATGATCCATGAAGTGTGACATTGCATGTGAGAGACACTAACAGATATTTTAGGCAAGTTTTTTAAACAAATGTACTGTTTGTATTTATCGTTTGTGTACTCAAAATCTACAGTGACTTTTTGAAATTACATTTTGGCTACAACAAGGGACCAAACTTCTACAGTTATTTTTGTCTTAAAACGATACAATAAAGAGATTTATGTTTTATATCTCTATTCAACTTAATAACAAATATCCCTTAGTGCCAGAGTGCTAGCAGATTAACAAATGGAACTGATGACTGGGTCCAAACATAGAGAGCTAGCCTCATGACTGTCTTATGATTTCCAAACACGTGCTCAAAGCTGCAGATACATTTGTCAGAGCACCACGCTGTCATTCAACTCCTGCTGTAAGTAATGTGTTCAACATGATGCACTTTCAGCACTGACCAACGTTTGTCTGTCTTCTACAGATACATCATACACAGTACATAAATGTGACCATTTATTTGTGTACTTGTTTTGTACTAAGCATGCATGCAGGGCACCAAAGACCTTGTGTTCATATGTAATCTAAAGAAGTATTATTTTGGAACTTTTATAGATTAGTAAAACTGTCATACTTTGCATTTTCTGTTATGTGAAATACTTTTTGCAGTGACACCAATTTTAAGTGCATAGAATATTCTGCTTCTGATTTAAGTCAATGTAATGTAGACTTTTTGTAACTTTATGAATGTTCTCCAAGTATTTATAAGAGTGAAATGTGTGCCAGATGTTTACCTTCTAAATGTTAAGTTACATAGATCTTGAAAGATAATACACTCTGTAATGACTGTAATTATCAACATACAATGCATTGGTGCATTCCAATAACACATATATACATAACAATTTATTAAATATATTGATTTTTAACTGCCATATAACAGTCTTGTACTTTGTTCAATCTGCATGTCTGTCTTGTTCCAGAAAACATAATCCATGGCTTTTTATATGTAAGCCATGAATTTACGACATTTAAGGGGGTTTCTCTCCTCATTCATAAATCATACATACAATTCTAAATGGTTTAATTATGCTCCATGATAAATATGTTATGTGCCTGTATTTCTTACATAAATGCCTCAATGGAACAATAAATCATATTCTTCTGAGATTATCTTTACTTTTCTTTACTAAATAATCATGATAATTCAACTGTGCATGTGAAGATTTAGACTTGAACTATTAAATATTTATTTACAGTTTGCAAATATTTAGCAACATTTCCTTGTGACAACAGCCTCCTCCACCTCGTGGCTTGACGCGGGGCTGCCGTTTGGCTCTGAGGCGTGTCCACTGCTCTGCTCCATCCTTTTCATTACAAGCTCCAAAAGAGCAGTCACTGCTTTGTCCACCTCAGCACCTGTCATTGCACTCGTCTCAAAGTAGGGAATGCTAAAGGGAATAAGGAACATTTGTTTTACATTAGTACAAAAAAAAAACAAAAAACTTGATGAACTAAACAGCTTAGTTAATAATACTTAATAATACTATAAACATTCTGCCCTCAGCCTCCAGTAGCATTCAGCACAGATCATCAGCACCATCTTGTGTTGAACAATAAAAAGTGTGAGCATAAATACAGATGAGCACGTAAACAAACCCAGGGGAATATGAGCAATAGCTTCATGAGTCTATTTGAATAAAATTTGTCCTGGAGCATTGACATCATCATCAGCTCACCTGTATCTGTCAGCCAGGTCCCGGGCCTGCCTGGTGTGAACATTTCTCATGTCACGGAGGTCAGCTTTGGTTCCCACCAGCACTATGTCTGGACTGTCACAGTATGCATTAGCCTGAAGCTGACCTGAATCACACAGGAATTCCATTTGACATAGTTTTTTTTTAAATACTTATGATCACACATTGATACAAAGCTAAAGTAAAACAGCACTTACTCATCCAGTTTCTGACATTGAGAAAGCTTTGCTGGTTAGTTAAATCAAACATCAGCAAAAAGCCCATTGCATCTCTAAAAAATGCTGTGGTTAGGCTGCGAAATCTGTAGATTAAAATGTTACATATGCAATATTTATATATACATATGTATATATATATATACACAGTATTCTACAGACAAAAGATTGTAAATAGGTCACCATCACCTTTCTTGTCCAGCTGTGTCCCAAAGCTGAAGATGAACCCTAAAGTTTCTCTCGGTGATTCCATCAGCCCCCGTGCCTGTGTATATCTAACAGTACACACTATGTGAAACAAATCACTATGTAATCATGTTTACAAGTAAAAATCTGATGGTCACTCACCACTCTTTTTTCCCGGAAGTCAATTCCTACTGTTGTCGTAAACTTGCGGTTGAACTTGCTGTCCGTGTATCTGTAGAGAAAAGTGGTCTTTCCAACCCCAGAGTCTCCGAGTGCCAGAAGTTTGATGAGATAATCATAGTCCCAATCAGCCATTGTATTCTTCTAGGTGCTTGATCTTACATATCACACAATTTGGCCAAGAGTAACTCAAGCAGACAACAAGACTACTTTCAATGCCACATTACCAAATCATCACCAACAGCTTTGAGGGACATCAAAACTGTGCAGTCTTTGCCACTGATCCGGGAAAGACTAGCACATGACTTAAGCTGGATTCCACATGAGCGGTCAAATGCCTCCCCAGACTTTTCTGACTGCAGAGTAGGAAAACAGCCTGTTAAGCAGACAGATTTCCCTTATTGACTTAAAGAGCTGTGGGCAAATAATTTAACAAAGTGTGAAGCTCCCACACAATTGTGTTAGTCACATTACAGCTTGGACTTCTTAAAAATTGTCGTATTTGTTGCAATATACCTATTAATTGTGAAAACCTGTGCTATTCAGAGTGTGTTGTGTTAAACTATATAAGCAGGCAGCTTGAAGTGTGTATTTGTTAAAACTTTCCTTTTTATGTAACCGTGGGAAGTGTAAAACAAGAGCAAATCAGTTGTGTTTACAGACCATGAGTTAAGTGGAATTTCTTATGACCTCTAATGCTTTGAATGGATGGATTGTGACTAGAAGAGAAAATAATACTGCAACTGAGGCTCAACTAAATAATCCCACCAGCAGCGTGAATGTTTCTTTTACCTTCAAGCATCTCAATGTAACTGTGTAAAGTCAATGTACAAATAAACTTTATCTGTTCTGAATGCACAGTCTCAATGTACAAACATAATTCAAACAGGTTGTCAAGCAAATCGAACTGCAAACTGAAACAAAAATCAGTGTCAAAACTAGATATAATCATTTGAGCAGAAAAACTGAAAAAAAAGTTTGAACAGTTATAGTTAACAGATTTTCCTGACCTTTATCAGACCAGTAAGACAACCTGGTAATATTAAATAAACTATTATTTTACATGACCTAAAAGAAAACCACTTTTCATTATTATTGAGTTATTAAGTCTTTTTCTTAGTCAAAACTGTGTGAAATTTAAGTATCCACTATTCCCAACACACACACAAAAAGACCTGACTCTACTGAGGTTTGAAATACTTCAGCAGATTGTTTGATTGCCTGCTTTTCCCTGAAGTCTTTTTGTCTTTGCGAGTCACATTTCCCACTGGTTTCTTTGAGGAAGGTGCTTTTGAGACTGGCTTATCTTGCCTCCATTCAGACATCAACTCCTTTTGCAGTTCTGGTGGAAGTTCTGCAAACACTGTCGGGTCCACATTTCCAAAGATCTTGGCACCAGACGATCCCGGAGATGACAAACTGTTTTTTATTTTGAGGTCCCCAGAAACAGAGGGCCCTAAGGAATTTAAGGTCGATTTCTTCTGGGAATCCACTTCAGGTAAAGTGTTGTTTATATTTTTATGTAGCAAGTCTGTGGAGGCGTGGGAAGACATTAGTTCCTTCTGGATTTCTTGAGGAAGACATTTTAACACTTCTGGATCAATATTTGTAGACAAGCCACTTATTTCAGGACTACTTATTTCTTCCTGTTGTGACTCAATGTTTGGGCCAGTAGAGGATACGGTGAAAGAGTTCTCTGTTTTAGTAAGGTTGGAAACTGGTTGGAAATTTGCAGTTTCTTTCTTTGAGATCTGTTGTGTAACAGAACTGTGTGGGTTAGATTCATCCGCGTTACATCTTCCTCCACCAGAATTTGAATCACTCTAAAGACAGAAGCACACATAACATTTTGACTTTCAGAAAAACAATGCAACAAGAAAATCTGATAATATGGCTTCATTAAGCTAAGATTAGGAAACACTTCCACGCCATGTATTTTACAAGAGAGCATTTACCTGGTCACATGGTGAGTCCGTTTTGGTCTTTTCTGGAGATGAATTTTGTTTGAAGAAAGACATTAAGGAGTTTTTATCTGAGGCAGAGGCAGAAGCTCTGGTCTGCAGGTTACTAAAGCACACATTGATGAGGGTAAGATGGAAAGCCTTATTGGTGTCCACCATCTTCTGAAAAAGCTTCATGGCCAAGGGCTTCAGCTGACCCACTGCATCATCAAATTTGCCTAAAATGTATATGGTATTATTAGTTAACTTTGTACTTCATTTCAAAAAATTTCTACGTTTTTATTTTCATATTTCCATTTCTGTAATTAGTTTCAAAAAGGGATCCAGCCTTACCATGGACAATTTTCTGACCAATATGATTTGGGATTGGGCTTTGTCGACTCTCCCGGCTCAACCATTTGTTTGTTGCGGAATATCTACGAATGGTTAGCCGCAAAGTCTGTGGCTGCCTTCCATCATTGTGCATTCTGATGTTGGAAACATTTAAGTAAATTGCATACTGCAAAACAGCCAAAATTCTAAACTGGAAAACATACACACCTCTCGACTAGAGTTGTCAATAATTCTTGAATCTTTTCGATAACTTCTTTAGTTGATGACATTTTCTTAAAAGAGTCTTCATCACTAAGTGACTAAACATAATGTGCACACACAAAGGTACAAACACATCAATAAAATAATAACAGTAGTGTTTTTCATGATCATTTTTCACACCTGTGGTGCCCCAGTTGGAGTAACAGTTGAGTCATCAGTGCCAAGGGCTAGATTTTTCAGTCGCCTTGCACTAGGCTCTCCAAACTCTCTCGCCAAAGGGTCCAAAGGGAAAAGCTCCAAGTCCTTAACGCTGGACACTCCTAGAGCCTGAAGCCTCTTAGCCGTTTGATGCCCAATACCTGAGAAGATATTAAGTTAAATTGAAAGATTATTTTCTGAGAAGTTCTGTTATGTTTAGTCATGAAGAGCCACAGCTGTACCTGGAACTTTACGTAGAGTGGTCAAGCTGCCCATGATGCTGCTCACATCTTCTGGCAACAGAGTGGTTTGCTGGTTTGGTTTGAAGGTGCCTGACACAAGTTTTGCAAGCAGTTTATTTGTTGCAATTCCAGCACAACCAGTGAGGCCCAGTTTACTGTGGATAGCTTCCCTTAACTCTGCTGCAATGTGAGAACCAATAGCCAGCCATGGGTAGATCCTAGCTTTGACTTCTGAAACTAAGTAAGAACATATGGTTATGAATTTAATCAACATAATATTTAGTATGCCGGTTGTAAAATAATTTTAATTGACCTGATGTATATATCTGAATTATTTAAACACATACCATTATTACTGTAGACATGACCTTTAAATGAACAGGTTTTAGATTGCTGAAGCCGTCTTTCCACCATCTCCGTGATGTCCATAAAGTTCTCATCAAATCCAAGCCTTTCCACCAATGGGCAGTATGAAACAAGAAGTTCTAAATGAGAACACAGATAAAAAGGAATACATTTAACCATCTCAAATAGGTTGACTGATAGACTATTATGTTTGTTTTCTGAATACAACAATTGATAATAACAATACTGCTGCAAATAATAAAATAACAGCATGCCTACGCAACCCTATACTCCCCCTACTACTAGCCACACTGACTTCTGGGAAAGATAATGTTCAGAGAGCAGAAAATAGACACACCATAACCTTTGCTCAGGCGCAGAGAAAAGTTAACAACATATGACCGAGAACTTAAACAATACAAATGGGCTCCAGAAAAGGTACGATTTTTTTTTATAAATTACATTTTTTTCTCCACATTTCATTTGAAATAAATCAGCTCTGCAAAAGGTCTTACAGGCATATTAAATTTGGAAAATGAAAAGTATATGACCTAGATCACTGACAATTAATCAGAATAATCATGAGTAGTCAACTATTAAAATAACCATGAGTTTTTTGATAATTGTAATTATTAACTGTACTTGACTATAAAACACATATTAAAGAACATTTTATACCAAATTCAGAATCATTATTAAATCAAAAAGTAATAAAATGTCTATCCAGCAGCCATCCATCACAATATTTCAACCTTTTAAGAAAAAAGTATATAATATAATATACAATATCCTCCTGACTATCAGTAGTTCAAATTTGTCCTCTATGGAGGACATATGTAAACCTGAATATCTCCAATCCAGTGCATACTACTGAAAAAACTCCTTTTGACATCTACAGAGGACATTTAGTTTTTTTCAATGATACCAAATGTGAAGGGGTGGGGCTTTGGTACCTTTCTTTTTTTCATCAAGGAAAATGGTGTCCGTCGCTGCAAGCACATTTTATGGAAAGAGGAAAAGTAAATGCATTTTCCTTTTTATTGAGCGAATTTTGGCTTGAAATGTTGGTGGCATATTTAATGTAAGTCTTTTAACAACACATTTAAACATTGTCTAATTAATTTTAATAGTTTTTTTAGCCTAATATTTAAGTGTTTAAAAAATGTCCTCTGTAGTGGACATTTGCAGTTATTTCCTCCATTTTGCTGTGTTTTTTCAAATGTTTTTTATTTTCACATTGACGTTCCAGAGTATGAGAAAAAAGTGATCTCTTGTGGAGAGTCAGGCCCCTCTTGACCAAAGTAAGACAAGGATGTCTAAATCTGCCTAGAACAGGAAAATTTTGCATTGACGAGCAAATGGTTCCATTTACTGGTCTCTGCCCAGTGCGCCAGTATGTACCAGTTAAAACATACCCAACTGGACTGGAGGTGTTTGTCTTGGCCGCACCAAATGGCTTGGTCTTGGACTTTGTACTCTACCAAGGCAAGACTATTTTCAGAGATACGGGAGGAAAGGGCATTGAAGAGCAAGCTGTTCTTCATTTGGCAGAGTCTGTTCCCCAAGAAATCCACCTGTTCTTTGACAGGTTCTATACTTCAGTCAACCTCCTCGACACTCTGATGAGAAAAGGGCTGACAGGAACTGGAACCCTCTGGAATAACAGGGTTACAAAGGAGTGCAAGATCATAGGGGATAAGTCCTTCAAAAAGAAAGGAAGAGGGACATCAGAGATGGTAGTTAGACGAAACCCTCCTGAACTTGCTGTCATAAAGTGGTTGGACAACAAGCCCGTTGTCATGGGATCCTCTGCCTATGGCACTGAACCTCAGAACACACGCAGAAGATGGTCCAAGAGAGAAAAGGTTTGTCCAGGTGTCAAGGCTACTGGCAATCACTGAGTACAACACCAACATGGTTGGCGTGGACTTGGTTGACCGAATGTTGAGTTTCTACAGGATAGCCTCTCACACTCGGAAATGGACAGTACGTGTAGTAATTCCACTTTTTTGATCTGGCAATCACCAACTCATGGCTTCAGTATGAGAGTGACTGCCAGTTTCTGGGGAAAAAAAACACTGAAGTTTCTTGACTTCAAACTGCTCCTTGGTGAAGAGTTGATTAACCGGGCTCAAGCAGGAATCATAAGGGGCAGCGAAGATGAACACACTCCCCCACGTCAAAAGTGGAAATGGCAGCCAAATGCAGCTCTGAGACACTATGGTGCCATCCATCTTCCAGAGATGGTGAATGAAACACATGCATAAAGGTGTTGGAGATCTGGCTGCAAGAGCAAAACATATGTGATGTGCACAAAGTGCAAAGTATTCCTTTGTGTTTCCAAGAAGGGGAATTGATTTTTGAAGTATCAGAGCAAATAAGCACAATAACAAAGCAAAATAAAACAAACAAAAGTTATAATTAACAGTTATGTGGATGTTAAACACATTTTTATGTTGACTTTTTGATATTTTCTTTGGCACTAATTGATTGCCATCAAGGGTCAGTTTCAAATGTATGGTGTTCTGATGTCCACTGTGGTGGACAAATGATATCTAGAAAATAAAAACTTTTTTGAATTTTTTTTTTTTCAATATTCTAATTACCCTACAAAGATTAGAGAATTTTAAAATAAATGTGATTGGACAACATTTTTTCTCCTGGTAGTCAGGAGGATATGAATAATCACGGACTAGTTGAACCCTACAGTTCATTAGAGTTAAAACGAGCTGCACCTCACCTGTTACTTTGTAGGACATTTCTCTGTAGTGTGTCAGATCTTCTCCTTTCACCAACACCAGCTCAGGACACTTCTCTTTGGCATCAGTGACAGACATCAGCTTAGTAACACCACGCTCTCTAGCCACATAATTACATGTGACTATAATGTACTTTTGCTGAACACCTGCAAAAGTTTAGATGATGAATTATAGTTAATTAAATGCACATTTTATGAAACATTTTATGCAGTAATGTTACCTAAAGGCACATGTCTTAGTGTTGGGTTTCTGATCATTTCTACTTGAGCGTAGAAACAGTCCATGTCGAAATGCACAATGACTTTATGAGGAGTTGAAGAACACGTCGTATTACCTGACTCTGAAAAACACACAGCCATTAGACACTGGCGGAAGTCACAGTTTATAGTTACGCACTTATATACCAACCTAATGAAGGAGAAAAAACAGGGCTTTTTGAACAGGGAGTCTTCCATTCTGCATCGTCCTCTTCCGCTTCACTTTCCATTTTAGGTAACAGATAATCTAATGCCTCTGACAGCAAAAGAAACAGCTGAAATGAAGTTTAAAACATTAGACTGACAGTTTAGTGTTTGTTGTTGTGAGGTTTTTCTTCTTCTCTTTGAAAAGCTGACGGCGTTCAAGTATATTTGCGGATTGTTGCCCCCTACCGCCCGATCTAGGTACTACAATGTCACACCTTTTTCAGATAAATCAGAGAATAACGGGTGAGCCAGTCAAACTCACGTCATGCTTAATGAAATTAGCATATTTATTTACCGATTGGGCGGGAAATGTACTGCTTACGCAATTAATTGAGGATTTAAGGCACCTGTTGCTCTGCGGTAAAATGGGTCATTAAGGTTCGCCCCAAAAAGATTTGCCGTTAGCTTAGCTAAAAGTCAAATTTTTCTAATGTTCCCCTCAAGTGGCCTTTTTGCACACATAGATTGTAGTTTATTTGAAGGTGCACTTTGTGAACGACCTCATTGTGTGTTTAAACATGTTAATGAAGATCAGAAAAGACCCATGTTTGACAAATCGTACCTGACGGGTTAGTGCTGTTTGTATGCTAACAACGGTTATATGCTAACAACGGTGGGGCATTATTATTACCTCTTTGTTTTGCTTGTTTTTAGCCTAAGCATGTTTTGCACTTTTATTTTTTAATTATGTAGTTTTTTTAAGATTTAGATTTATTGTAGCCTGACCTGACCTAACCATGTTTTGCACTTTTTAGATTTATTGTAGCTTGACCTGGCGTACCTCATGTTTTGCACTTTTTTTTTAAATTTATTGTAGCCTGACCTGGCCTAACCATAACCATCAGATCTTATTATACTTCCATGGGACACCTCAGATTTAGCTTTGTGACCTTGTGTGACATTTTGTGTTGTCATTCCCAGTCACTAATATTGTTTGTTGTAGCAGCTAGTGAAGAGGCCGCTGACGAGTGCCTTCAAGAACTTGAGCGGATAAACCGGGAGATTGAAAGTGTGAAGCACCAAGTGGAGGAAGAACAGCGGAAACTGTCACACTACCAGATTAACCAGGCATCTGAAAGGTCCAACTCCTACAACCCTCAGGTGATGAGTAAGAATGTTGCTCAAAGTTGTTATTCTTCACACACCTCTCCTTCAGCGCCGCACTCTAAACCAAAAAAGTACATACTTGACAGCTCAAAGCCTAGGACTGATTTGGAGTACGACCCTCTTTCCAATTTCTCTTCTGATCTGCGGTCCTACTGCTCATCAAACAGGGAGCAGAAAACTAGAAGGGAACAAGTTACACTAAATCAAAGGAAACGAAATGTGCTGGTCCCGCCACCCCCAAAACAGTCTCCTGAGCATTCTGACTCAAACGAAGAGGACATTCTAATCATTGACCTGTCTGCCTCCCCTGACAAAACTAAAGACGATACAAAAACTGCCTCAGACATGACCGCTGCAAATACAAGTGGAAAAATCAAAACTCTTGAACAAAGTGTAAACCCTTTAAATTCAGTATCTTCAAAAAATGTTACCAGCAATAATTCCATACCCGATGAGGAAAATATTTTCGTTAAAATGACTCAGCATTTGTCTAATTATAATAATCTAACCCCACCGCAGCCCTGTGAACAAAAGAACACAGTACAAGATAGAAACGCCAATGCTAATACATTCCCAGTTAATAAGACTCCAACAAGTCAGATCCAAAAAACTGAAACTCCTGGTAAGAATGTGGCCACTGCTGATTCTCCAAACCTGCCAAATGAAAAAAAAAGAGAAATTCAAGAGCAGAAGCAACCAACTGCACCGAAGCAACCACAGATGGTGTTTGTTGGGAGCCTTTGTGAACCTCAGGATATATTATCAGCTGCAAAGTTGACAAGTAATATTGAAATGCTCTCTGCCGTGAGTGACCAGCCAATCCCACCCAAAAAGGAAGACGTTATACTGATTGATTCTAGCTCTGAAGATGAACTAAACTACTCCGACTTGGATGTATCTGAGAGTGATCCAGATGAGGAATGCTACAGAATTTTTATGGAGGCAAATGGAGAGAACCCTAACCCTGACCTTAACCCTAAATCATCTAAACCCCCACCTGAGTTTGTAAGTAATTTGTCTGGGAGCTATTTTGAGGGGTACTGTACTTGACTGCAAAAAATGATATATGCTCTCTGTGTGTATATTTACTAGGTTTGTAATGCAGAGGCTGGAAAAATAGAGGTAAATTTGCCATCACCAGCTGTACTGGGAAAGAAGAGGGTCGCTCATGAGGCCAGAGTCACAGACGTAAGTGCAAAATTTACTTTCAATAGTCAATATACATATTTTAGGGATGGGAGAACTGGAGAAAAGTTTTAGTGAATTTTCTTTTGCTATGGACATGAAATGGGGATTACACACACAAGACAATGAAGAACACGTCTAAAAGTTATAACCTTAAAATGTACGTGCTACTTGATATTGATATTTGCTTAACAGTATCAATGTCTACATCTGTACATTTATGTCCTATTCTTTTAGTCACTAAATCTTTGAATATACTTTTGTAGTATCCCGTGGCAAAGGTCCGACCACAGCCCCAGGTTCTTGTACCCCTCCGGGCGCCAGTGTCCTCTTCTCCTCCAGTCCCTGCACCACCGGTAATCTGCAAAGTGGAGCAGAGGCGTTCAGTTTTGACCGCTTCCATCAAAGCAGGACAGGCCTCGATGTCCAGAGGGCACCCTGAGGCCCAACGCGCTCAAACCTCTCCATGTCCTGTCCCACCGAAGCCAGGTAAACCTCTCCACTATATGTATGTAATCTGATGTACAGTGCATATGGGTGTGTCCAGAGACTAATGAAGGAGCATTGATATTTACATACTTCATAATGTAATGTCTTATTCTATCTAGCGTCATATGTCAGTTATATTCCTTTGGGAGCTACAGTGATCGATGTGGGCAACAATCTGCACTTGGTCCTGCCAGAGGGGACATTCCCAGTGTCTAACAGCTCTGGACAAGTTGCCTCAGTGCTAACTCCCATCACAACAGTGAATACAGACCAGGTTAGCTCAGTGCTAACTCCAATTACACCAGTGAACACACACTCAGTCACCATCAGACAGGCTTGTCATCCATCTGCACCAACACAACAGAGGCGCACTTCCCAACCTGTGATCATCCCTCCTCTGGCTCGCAGGCCTGTCATGGCCACAACAAGCACAAATCAATGTTCCTCAACTCCAGCTTCTGTAGTTAAGGTACTTTAAAAACATCACTCTTTATGGAGCTCAACAGTGACTGCCAATCACAAAGTACTGCGAGTAAATTAAATTTTTCCCTATTTGTTTATCTTAAGCATTTGAAAGCTTGCTCTGGACTAATTAGATATGTGGTAACTAAAGGCCACAAGACCTATAACTATAGTTAAAATCTGTTTAATTGAACTGAACTGCTAAGTTATCAAAACATTTGTCCACTTTTAAGTTTTAAATGTGTATTTGGGACTGTACAGCTGGTTAGTCTGTTATGCCTTTTTAAACTCTTAATAATTGAAAGTCTATGGGAAAAATGAATGGAAAGTTTTACATGGCCAGGGCTGTTCTGCTCCATATCAATCTTCTATCTTTTGTAATCTGTTATTCTGACATATATTTTTTTTTTACATGCAGCCAGTTGCTACTAAACGTAAATTGAAGCAGCAATGTGAGACTGTCAAAGTGCCTCATGACATTAGGCAAAGTTATGTGAACAAGTTTACTGAAGAATTTTTCAAGACCACAGGTAATGTGCATGAAGCGTTTGAAAAGGTAAGTTGCCAATTTTACACAAAGCTTTTGTACATCTTTATAGACCTAAAATTTGACACACATTTTAGGCACTTGCTGAAGAAAAGGCTGTATATAATCGTAGCATGAATAAGTTAAAATATTTGAGCATCGCTGTAAATGCACTGAAGAAGCTGAGGAACCAAAGTTGTGGAGCAGCTGAAGGTGAGGGGCCTTTCAGAGCAACAGCTGAGTGGAGAAACATCAAATACTTATTATGTGACTTGTTGCAGAGAACAATCAAACTAATAAAAAGACAAAGGGCAGCATCCCACTGAACCCTAGTCTGCTGAATGGAAAAGGTAAGACATCAGATTATTATGAAGAATATATTGTGTAACTCATTTATTTTTGCTCTGACAGGAATGATAATGTTGTATGAGTGTTTAAAGGACTACGTTTTGACTGAGGAAATGCTGATTGAAAAAAACTTTCCGCTCCAGAATCCAGAAAAAAATGGAAGTGCCATTCTTTTTTCAGACAACAAAAAAAGCATCTTGGACCGTAAGTAACAAACATTCGGTCTTGTTAAATCGTTCACATCCAAGTTTATGGTTATGAATAAACTCAAAAGTTAATTTAATTTTTACCAACAAGTCTGGAAAGGCTGTATTTTTGTGGCCTATTGTACAGTTTTAGTTGAGGGTCACATGCTGCATAAAAAGCAATGAAACACATTTTAGCACATTTCTGATTGCTAAATTGTTTAATACTGAGGCAGAGAAAAAGTTGCATCTGCATTCATTTTTTTTCAAGGTCGCACACACCCCCTGTGCTGCTGTAACAGACAAATGTTATGCTCTTAAGCTACCACTAGAGGCCACACTATCCCTATTCCCCTCCTCTATAGTACAATGAATAAAATGTAAGGCAATGGTCTTACAGATATTTTATTTTTTATTTTAGATTTTTTATTATATATATTTTTTCTTTTAAATATGCTCCGGCAGCTTTTATCTATGTTCCGAGGAGGGTAATGCTTTGACAACAGCCTATGTGATTGTATTGCAGAATTAACTAGATATCAAATTGACTAGGACACAAACTATGTCTTTCATTAACTATGTTTTGTTTATTACAGCACTCCGGAAACTGTGCTGTCGCTGTGGTGCTACATACTCTGTGAGTCAAACAGGGAAGCACACTCGAAAGGAGGAGTGCACTTACCACTATGGAAAGGGGGTTGAAAATAAAGGTGAGCATAAGCAGTTGTATTGATACTCAGTGTGCACTGGATAAGGACCACTTTTATTTTTGTCATTTTGTTTTTCCCAGTGCCTGGTGGTGTGGAGACGCGCTACAGTTGCTGTCAGGGAGTCATGGGGTCACCTGGTTGCCAAGTGTTCAAGGTATATTCCGTTTATTGGTTTGTTCAATGGCCTGAAGCTTCATGTTTTTCTTTGTTTTTGTTAGCTGCATGTGTGCAATTCCTTAAGCATGGATGGGTTTGTATCAACTGCACCAAGAGATCCTGCAGACAAAAGCTGCCCTGGAGTTTTCTCCTTGAACTGTGAAATGGTGAGCCATTCAAGAGTGTGATGCCATACTGTAGAACATTACAGGAAGAACAATAAATCTCTTTGGAGAAAAGTGGATAGTGGATACTTTTAGTTCATGTGCTATTTCACTAGCAAGGACCACGCCACAACAATGGTATATGATAAAGGTATTTATTGATATGAACAGATGTGGAGGCTGGGTAGAAAGTCACGATAGGGGCTCTGTCTCTGGCGGTTAGCCCAGCTGATTCAGGACCTCTGTAGATGGTGAGGTACACGGGGAGGGAGGGCTCAAGAGAGTGGAAACAGACTGTGTTGCCAGGATAGGCTTGCATAAGTAGGGCTTCTGGGTAATTAGAGGTGTGGTTGAGGTGAGCTGTGGTTTGCTGGAGAAGAGCCAAAGGAGGTTGAGGTGTAGTCCTGCTCCTGAATCTCAATTAATCATATTAACTCATTAATGCATAAAATGTTTTGAATAGTGTTATACCATTCATGGGTTGGAGTTGTTAAGAGTGACAGTGGTCAACACTAGTCTTCAGATTGTTTATGACACCTTTGTGAGACCTAACAATGAGGTAATCGACTATAACACAAGGTATGGAACTGCATTATATTGAAGGCTAAAGAAATTTTAAGAACGGTTCACCAGTGCATGCACATTTTCTATACAGGTTTTCTGGGATCAGTCCGGAAGATGTGGAGGGACACTCCCAGTCCCTCAAAAAAGTCCAAGATACTCTATTGAGCTTCATCAGTGCTGACACAATTCTAATTGGTCACAGCCTGGAAACAGACCTGTGTGTTCTCAAGGTGAAATGTAATATAGATATGACTTATTTTACTCTTAGGAATGAACAGTCTTAGATGTAGATGTTTACATTTAAAGGGTCTGTAACATTTAGAAATTTTGAAAAACTGACCTGTGTCCCTAGACGGTGAGATAAACATGTTCAACTCAAGTTTAGCTTCTACTGATAAATGCAGCCTCTGCAGCTCAGTGAGTGTATTCTGGCGGTTCCAGCCTTCCCTATGAGGCATGGCCTGTCCATATACTGAGAATGAGTCCTCTATATTCAGATTAAGGCACTGCCAGCCCAAGTTAAGTTGTGATTGTGTATTTTTTAAGACCAGACTACATGCAGTTCCTTTATGTGGAGTCATTTCAAATTCTTTTCAAGCTCATAAGAAACTGGTGTGGGCAAACAAGTTATACTGCTCTATTTTTTTGCAACCTGTTTTTTTTTTTTTTTTAAGCCAAAAACTTGTGAAATTCACTGTTGTAAAGGGAATCTATTGTTTAAGAGCAATTATGCACTTTTGACTGACCACTAGGTGAAGACTTGCCTGAATTAAGACTGAAATGGTCTAACACTTTTTATGTACTACATTTTAATATTCTGCCTGCTGTGCAAATAAGACCCTCAAAATAATTTACAATTTATGATATGGGGGTGCTATGGTTTTTTTTCCTCTCAATTTGCTTTTGCTATTGACAGAGGGAAATATCATGTTCCTTTTTACCTATAATAGATCTATGCTTTTTACTAGTTGCTACATGGGACGGTGGTGGACACATCTGTGGTTTTTCCCCATCGTCTTGGTCCCCCTCACAAACTCTCACTACACAGCCTCACAGCTGAATATCTCAGAAAGATCATCCAAGAGACTGGTGGGTCGTTATACTGCATTACAATATTGGCTTTAAATGTACCAAATAAAATACAGACTCTCTCCAAATCAAAACTGATCAAATTACTTTTGTACATTGTTTGGGTAATCTTACACTCCTGTGTTTTGTTTCAGTGTGTGGCCATGACACTGCAGAAGATGCTGTTGCCTGTATGGAACTTATGATCTGGAAGGCCAAAGAAGATGGAAAACTGAAAAAAATACAATAAATCCAATGTTCTATTTGTTCATTAGAATAGAAATTAGAAATTCACTGTACAGTTATGATTATAATTTCAATCTTCATGGTGGACTTTTTGTTTGGAGTTGGGAAGCTGTTTAAGTTCATGTAATTCATGTTTCATTATATAAATTTAGTTTTTCCCTCTCTAGTTAAGTGGGCAGACTGGGATACTATGGTGTGAAAGTAAAGTCAGACAATTCAATTTGGTGTGGTTTTTCCAGTCATTTATGTGAGCCAATCAGCAGCTGACACATCACTAATAATTAGTGACAGGTGTGCTTAAAAGTCAAACCACCTGACTCTCTGCAGTCATAAGTATGAGTTTTACAATGTTAGTCAGGCAGTGGGTCACAAATGTTTTAATTTATATACTTTACTGCTCCACTAAAAAAAAAAATATATATATATATATATATATATATATATATATATATATATACACCAAAATCATAACACAAGATGGTTAAACTTTAGAGAGTGCATTACCAATTATTCTGCTTTTGTTTTACGGTCTTTTCTGCCACAGCATTTCTGCAAACAAAACTTGCAAGTTTTGAGTAAAAGATAAAGGAGAAGCAGAGTCACTGACAAAAGGAAAGCGACCACGTCCAGACAGTGGTACTGGTACCAGGTAAGGTTATGAGCTTCCACTCTCAGATGCTTGGCCCCTTTGTGTCTCATCGTAAACTCAATCCAGAATACAGCTTCATCCAGAGGACTTATTGGTCTGTCATGGTGGATAGCTGACAGGCGCATGGCGTTGGCTTTATAACTAGATGGATATAAAGATTTGGTATAAAATTAAAGAGCTTTTATTTGGTAATGGTAAAGAGCCCCACAGCAACTTACGATTTGTCGGTGATTACAGTGTTGACGGCATCTCGTAGATCCTCTGATGTTATAAAATTAAAGTCCAAAGAAATTGCAGCTCCCTTTTCTCTCATGTGGACCATGTTTTCTGGTTGGTCAGCAAACATTGGGAGACCCACCATAGGAACACCGTGGTAGATGGCCTCATAGATGCCATTTGTGCCCCCATGAGTGATGAATGCTTTGGTCTTGGAATGACCTGTTTGAAGTGACCACATATTCTCATGAAATTTTGAGGTGAAATTAAGGCCCATTTGAGGTCTTAAAGCTAAAGAACTGTTATGTAACTGTTGTGAGGGAGGGTTTGCCACCTACTTGTGTCTCCATGGAGATGGAAGGCTCCACAGTAAAGGATAAAATACCTTACAAACATGCATTTTTACTGAGGGCGGTTGCTTCTATACAGATTGGACTCATTGGACATGTGGCATCACCCACTTGTCTCCATGGTGATGGACAACTATAATTCTTTATAAGATGGTAATGCAATAACATCTCCTTATAGCGAAGGGGGTGGCGGAACCTCCATTTGGAGAGTTACATAGTCCACCTTTAATTTACGATATGGAACAACAGATTGCAATTTAAAGATTAGATTACCAAGTAGGTCATTCTGTGGGATCCAGTTGTAAATTCTTGTGTTGGCACCCAGACTTTGAGGTTTCTCTCCACTGTACCTCCAAAGCACCTGAAAGGGTTGAACATTTAAGTCAGTCATTCATTTCCATTTATTTAAAACAATGTGGCCTTGAATATCACATCTTATTTATTGTATTTTTTAAATAAAACTCAACATTTTTCCTTAATAACACATTTTTATCTTACCTTCTGTGGTATCTGAGCGAGGCCTGAAGCAATCATGTTTGCCTTTTCTGCAGTCAGGTTGTTGATCATGGATCCGAGCGTAAAGACGACAATTCCGGCATCTCCAGAGCTCTCCACAAATTCTTCTATATCCTGTGTGTATCCAATTGTATATCCAATGGAGGACATTGCTACTCTATGGTAAGTTTAATCATTTTAGATTGACATATTGGCACCATTGAAAAAAATGTAACTTAAATTCTAAGATCATTGGAAATAAAAGGGCACTTTGCTTTATATATATATATATATATAGATATATATATAGATATATATAGATATATAGATATATATAGATATATATGCATGTGCACTGGAAACTGCCAAACAAAGGCTCAAAGCCTTTGCAAGCCGCCTAAAGAGGTACCGCCAAGAAGCCAGACGAATAAACCTCCAGTTTGTAACACAACCGGCAAAAGTGTACGCTCAATGGCAGGGTAATGACACCAAAGCAGAACCACCAAGGCTGGAAACTGAACAGTTCTGGAAAGGCTAAAGGGGAGAAAGACATGCACAATGGCTGGTGGCTCTGAGAGAAAACCACAGCAACCTCTGAACAGAATCCAGTCACCATCACGGTCAGTGGAGTGCTGAGGAAGAGGTGCTGGAGGTACCATCATGGGAGGACAAGCCCCTGCATGGGTTGTACTACGGGAACAGAACTGAAGTGGCTGATATCAAGAAATCCTACCAATGGCTTCCTGAAGGACAGCACAGAGGCACTCATCCTGGCTGCAGAGGAGCAGTCCTTGAGCACTAGAGCAATTGAGGCCCAGATCTACCACACCAGGCAAAACCCAATGTGTAGGCCAGAGGTGGGCAAACTATGGCCCGGGGGCCACATAAGGCCCGTTGGCCTTATTAATCCGGCCAGATCCCAGGAAAAAACATCAGACATCTCAGTCCAGAAAAGTGCAATACAGGAACAGCAAAGATACTGTAGAACCTTCAAGCTCCCAGACCTCTGGTAGAGGACCTGAGTGTGGAAAAAGGTATGAGACTATTCGCGGAGGATGAGGATGAGATTTTTTTTTGAAATATATATACAGGCATGTATACACACACATATACAGATATACAAAGTTATCCTCTATGTCTAAATTAGGACCGAAGCAGGTCCCAAAATACATTTGCTTGGATAGGAATTTTGTTTTTCATGATTTAAAAAATAGTGGCAAGTGGTGCATCCATCTGTCTCTACTTAACCGTTTTAGATAGAAGTTTTTAGGGTTAGAAAATACAACAAAAACTTTACCATAGCCTATACATTTTAACAATGGTGCCAATATTTATTTTCTAGTTAAAAGCCTCTTAATAGATGAATTGTACTATAAGTACATTTTACCTTGGGTAAGGGCTTAGCGGGTCTGCAGTGAATCCCACCCACATATTTAAAGTTGGGAAGGAAAGGATGTGGAAAATTAAAATCCCAGTAAGTTCTCATGAGCCAGATGTCTGCTTTGCCCATGAGTTCACAAGCACTAGTTGGTTTCCCTGTTAAAAGAAATGTTTAGCCCATGAAAAGTGACCAAAATTGTTGACATTGTCTTTTGCTCACCCTTGATGTCAGTATAATATTCATCCAATTTTGACGTAAGGGAAAATTCTCCAACAGCATCATTCAATGCATAGAAGAGAATGTTAAACACTCGCTCTGAAAAGCTCATCTTGTCTGTCAGTTTACTCATGGCTCCTGGGACAAAAGAGGGTGGAGCAGGAACCTGGCCACAGTGCCTTTCCCAATTATTGGCCAAAGAAAACCGAAGAGAGAAGACCAGCGGTATCCCCAAAATATCTGCAACCAAGTCACTCCCTGGGAAGATGGGGTCAGAAAACAAGAGGTCATATTTGCCTGCTTTCAGTTTGTTCATTAGTGTGTCTGATTTCACCACTCCATCCAAAAATGCAAACGAAAACTTCATCTCATTTTCCATGAGTTCAATAAATTTCATGTAAATCTGCAGGTAGTTCATGTGGTCCATCTCGTACATGGAGAAATGTAGAAATGTCTCCATGTGTTCCTCCATTTCTTTCAGTGACACCTCGACTGGAAAGGGCTCATAGTCGAAAAGTGCCTGCTCGCTTGTGTTCATAAACATGGACGTGCTTGGAGTCAGGACTGTTACCTGGTGCCCCCGATGGACCAGCTCCTCCAGCACCGGCTTCATGTTGATCCAGTGGCTTCCTTCAGTGTACCACACCAGTATTTTTTCCCCGCAGATGGTCCATGGCAGAAAAGACAGCAACACGATGCACAGATACAGTTTCATTGTGACCGTCTGTAAGTAAAACGCTGTTGCACTCTGATCTTCTTGAAACTTGAAAGACACCAATAATTAACTAGTCATGACTCTGCCTTGTACGTACCTCTGACACAGTAGATAACATTGGTCCTCAGTGAAAGGTAAGAAATTTATATTGCTACGTAGGCCACACCTGAGATTGTGATCACATATAGTACGTTATAGACCAATAAAAGTAACTTTTTAAGACCTACCTGCCACTGCTATAATACATCGAACCTTTGATATTTGCATACACCCAAATTTCCAAATATAGTATGGAACAGTGATATCACTGAATTTAATAATAATAATAATCGTAATAATAATAATAAATATATTTAACATACATAAAGCAAAGCCAAAAAGCTAGACGAATAAACTGCCTGTTTGCAATACAACCAATGAAAGTGTAGGCTTAATGGCAGGGTAATAACACCAGAGCAGGTCAGCCAAGGCTGGAAACCAAGGAGTGTACTGGAAAGGCATATGGGAGAAGGAGGCATCACATAACACTGATGCACAGTGGCTGGTGGCTCTGAGAGAAGACCACAGCAACCTCCCTGAACAAAATCCAGTCACCATCACAGTGGCAAGTATGAAGAACTGGACTGCACCAGGTCGTGGCATGATCCACGCCTAGTGGCTAATGAAACTTACTGCTCTCCATGAGAGGCTGGCAGCACAAAAAAAACAGCTGCTAAGTGATGGGGATCATATTGAATGGCTAACCAAAGGGCGTACAATCCTTATCCAGAAGGATCCCTCCAAGGGTACAGTCCCATCCAATTATCGGCCAATAACCTGTCTCTTCAAAACATGGAAACTCATGTCAGGCATCATCGGGGCTAAGATAAGTGGACACATGGATCAATACATGAGCACAGCACAGAAGGGCATTGGCAAAGATACCATGGGAGCCAAACACCAGCTCCTGATAGACCGAACAGTTGCCTGAGACTGCAGAACCTGTAAGACCAACCTGTGCACTCCCTGAAAACTTACAGCTCAATACCACACACATGGATTACTGAATTCCTGAAGCTGTACAAGATCAACAGGACTCTAAGAGCCTTCATTGAAAACTTTATGAGGTTGCGGAAAATTACCCTTGAGGCCAATGGCAAGGCACTTGCACAAATGTCAAAAGTGACAAATGTATATACCACATCAAATGTGGCATATACCAACAAGATGCACTGTCCCCACTGCTGTTCTGCATAGGTCTGAACCCGCTCAGCCAAATCATCAACAACACTGGCTATAGATACTGACTCAGGAAGGGGGCCACCATCAGTCACCTCTACATGGATGACCTCAAGCTGTACACTAAAAATAAGTGAGACATCGACACTGATCCACACTGCCAGGATCTACAACACAGTCACTGGAATGTGCTTGAGAAGTGTAGCCAAGTGGTGACAAATGGAGGGAAGGTAGTCCACATAGAAGGGATCTCACTTCCAGAAGGAACAATAGCAGACATTGAGGCCAGTTGCAAGTACCTTGGTATCCCACAAACAAATGGCAACCTTGAAGAGGTCAATTTCAAAAACAAGACCCAGGCAATAAACGGCTACGCCCTGCCAGTAATCAGATACCCAGCAGGAATCATAAGCCAAAGGAGGAGATACAGACCACAAACGTTAAGACCCGAAAGCTCCTGACCATGCATGGGGGGGTTCCATCCCAAATCCAGACCCTAAAACTGTATGCGAACTGTAAGGAAGGGGGCCAAGGACTAGTGAGTGTGAGAGCCACAGTCCAGGATGAAACATTCAAGATCCATAAGTACAACAAGGACAAGGCCCCAACAGATGACATACTCAGCCAATGTCTCAGACAGTTGAGTGCCGAGGAAGAGGTGCTGGAGGAACCATCATGGAAGGACAAGCCCCTGCATGGGATGTACCACCGGAACATAACTGAAGTGGCTGATATCAAGAAATCCTACCAATAGCTTTCTGAAGGACAGCACAGAGGTACTCATCCTGGCTGCGCAGGCCTTGAGCACTAGAGCAGTAGAGGCCCAGATTTACCACACCAGACAAGACCCAAGGTGTGGGCTGTGCGAAGAGGCCCCTGAGACAATCCAGCACCTAACTGCAGGGTGTAAGATGCTGGCAGGGAAATTATACATAGAGCAGCATAAACACGTGGAGCCATAGTGTACAGAAACATCTGTGCAGAGTACAGACTGGAAACCCCAAGGTCAAGAAACACCTCCAAATGTAGAAGAGAGAATGATCGAGCCAAGATCCTGTGGGACTTCCAGATACAGACTGACAGGAAAGTGATGACAAACCAACTGGACATTGTGGTGGTGGATAAACAACAGAGCAAAGGCGTTGTGGTGGACATCGCAGTACGAAGTGATGGGAACATCAGGAAAAATGAACATGAGAAACTAAAGAAATACCAGGGACTCAAATAAGAGCTGGAGAACACCTGGAAGCTGAAGGCATCAGTGGTGCCCGTGGTCATCAGAGCACTCGAGGTAGGGGAGTGGCTACAGGAGATCCCAGAAAAATGTGTGTAATATATATATATATATATATATATATATATATATATATATATAAAATACGTTGTCCTATATGTCTAAATTAGGGCCGAAGCAAGTCCCAAAATACATTTGTTTGGACAAGAATTTTGTTTTTCCATTATTTAGGAAACAAAAACTGTTTCAGACATGGCCACAAGTTTTTAGGGTTAGAAAATACAACACAAACTTTACCATAGCCTATATATTTCAACAATGGTGCCAATATTTATTTTCTAGTTAAAAGCCTCTTAATAGATGAATTATACTATAAGTACATTTTACCTTGGGTAAGGGCTTAGCGGGTCTGCAGTGAATCCCACCCACATATTTAAAGTTGGGAAGGAAAGGATGTGGAAAATTAAAATCCCAGTAAGTTCTCATGAGCCAGATGTCTGCTTTGCCCATGAGTTCACAAGCACTAGTTGGTTTCCCTGTTAAAAGAAATGTTTAGCCCATGAAAAGTGACCAAAATTGTTGACATTGTTTTTTGCTCACCCTTGATGTCAGTATAATATTCATCCAATTTTGACGTAAGGGAAAATTCTGCAACAGCATCATTCAATGCATAGAAGAGAATGTTAAACACTCGCTCTGAAAAGCTCATCTTGTCTGTCAGTTTACTCATGGCTCCTGGGACAAAAGAGGGTGGAGCAGGAACCTGGCCACAGTGCCTTTCCCAATTATTGGCCAAAGAAAACCGAAGAGAGAAGACCAGCGGTATCCCCAAAATATCTGCAACCAAGTCACTCCCTGGGTAGATGGGGTCAGAAAACAAGAGGTCATATTTGCCTGCTTTCAGTTTGTTCATTAGTGTGTCTGATTTCACCACTCCATCCAAAAATATCAATGAAAATTTCATGTCAGTTTCCATGAGTTCAATAAGTTTCATGTAAATCTGCAGGTAGTTCATGTGGTCCATCTCGTACATGGAGAAATGTAGAAATGTCTCCATGAATTCCTCCATTTCTTTCAGTGACACCTCGACTGGAAAGGGCTCATAGTCGAAAAGTGCCTGCTCGCTTGTGTTCATAAACATGGACGTGCTTGGAGTCAGGACTGTTACCTGGTGCCCCCGATGGACCAGCTCCTCCAGCACCGGCTTCATGTTGATCCAGTGGCTTCCTTCAGTGTACCACACCAGTATTTTTTCCCCGCAGATGGTCCATGGCAGAAAAGACAGCAACACGATGCACAGATACAGTTTCATGGCGACCGTCTGTGAGTAAAACGCTGTTGCACTCTGATCTTCTTTGTATAGCAAACTGCAAATACACTGGAAATACACTAATAATTAACTAGTTATGTCATAACTCTGCCTTGTAGGTACCACTGACACAGTAGATAACATTGGTCCTCAGTAATAGGTAAGAAACTTATATTGCTACGTAGGCCACACCTGAGATTGTGATCACATATAGTAAGTTATAGATCAATAAAAGTAACATTTCGTGACCTGTAACTTCCAAATATCATATGGAACAGTGATATCACTGAATTTTATACTACTACTAATACTAATAATAATAATAAAAGAAACTAAATACAAAAAACAAAAATGTCTCAAATGTTTGTTCTTTACTAACATACAGTTTGCAAGCCAGACAAACAGCTTGCAGACAATAAACAAGTTCACAGAAACCTCTCTAATAAAAACGAGGCAGGTGATTTCAGTGACAAGGCCCGGAGGGGCTGTGGTTAAGGAGGCAGTTATCTTTAGCAAATGTCACCACAGCTTGTGAGGGCGTCACAAGCTGTGGTACTATTTCACTAGCAAGGACCACGCCACAACAATGGTATATGATAAAGGTATTTATTGATATGAACAGATGTGGAGGCTGGGTAGAAAGTCACGATAGGGGCTCTGTCTCTGGCGGTTTGCCCAGCTGATTCAGGACCTCTGTAGATGGTGAGGTACACGGGGAGGGAGGGCTCAAGAGAGTGGAAACAGACTGTGTTGTCAGGATAGGCTTTTATAAGTAGGGCTTCTGGGTAATTAGAGGTGTGGTTGAGGTGAGCTGTGGTTTGCTGGAGAAGAGCCAAAGGAGGTTGAGGTGTAGTCCTGCTCCTGAATCTCAGTTAATCATATTAACTCATTAATGCATAAAATGTTTTGAATAGTGTTATACCATTCATGGGTTGGAGTTGTTAAGAGTGACAGTGGTCAACACTAGTCTTCAGATTGTTTATGACACCTTTGTGAGACCTAACAATGAGGTAATCTATAACACAAGGTATGGATCTGCATTATATTGAAGGCTAAAGAAATTTTAAGAATGGTTCACCAGTGCATGCACATTTTCTATACAGGTTTTCTGGGATCGCTTGTGACTTTAATATATACTTTAATGCTCCACTAAAAAATATGTACACCAAAATCATAACACAAGATGGTTAAACTTTAGAGAGTGCATTACAAATTATTCTGCTTTTGTTTTACGGTCTTTTCTGCCACAGCATTTCTGCAAACAAAACTTGCAAGTCTTGAGTAAAAGATAAAGGAGAAGCAGAGTCACTGACAAAAGGAAAGCGACCACGTCCAGACAGTGGTACTGGTACCAGGTAAGGTTATGAGCTTCCACTCTCAGATGCTTGGCCCCTTTGTGTCTCATCGTAAACTCAACCCAGAATACAGCTTCATCCAGAGGACTTATTGGTCTGTCATGGTGGATAGCTGACAGGCGCATGGCGTTGGCTTTATAACTAGATGGATATAAAAATTTGGTATAAAATTAAAGAGCTTTTATTTGGTAATGGTAAAGAGCCCCACAGCAACTTACGATTTGTCGGTGATTACAGTGTTGACGGCATCTCGTAGATCCTCTGATGTTATAAAATTAAAGTCCAAAGAAATTGCAGCTCCCTTTTCTCTCATATGGACCATGTTTTCTGGTTGGTCAGCAAACATTGGGAGACCCACCATAGGGACACCGTGGTAGATGGCCTCATAGATGCCATTTGTGCCCCCATGAGTGATGAATGCTTTGGTCTTGGAATGACCTGTTTGAAGTGACCACATATTCTCATGAAATTTTGAGGTGAAATTAAGGCCCATTTGAGGTCTTAAAGCTAAAGAACTGTTATGTAACTGTTGTGAGGGAGGGTTTGCCACCTACTTGTGTCTCCATGGAGATGGAAGGCTCCACAGTAAAGGATAAAATACCTTACAAACATGCATTTTTACTGAGGGCGGTTGCTTCTATACAGATTGGACTCATTGGACATGTGGCATCACCCACTTGTCTCCATGGTGATGGACAACTATAATTCTTTATAAGATGGTAATGCAATAACATCTCCTTATAGCGAAGGGGGTGGCGGAACCTCCATTTGGAGAGTTACATAGTCCACCTTTAATTTACGATATGGAACAACAGATTGCAGTTTAAAGATTAGATTACCAAGTAGGTCATTCTGTGGGATCCAGTTGTAAATTCTTGTGTTGGCACCCAGACTTTGAGGTTTCTCTCCACTGTACCTCCAAAGCACCTGAAAGGGTTGAACATTTAAGTCAGTCATTCATTTCCATTTATTTAAAACAATGTGGCCTTGAATATCACATCTTATTTATTGTATTTTTTAAATAAAACTCAACATTTTTCCTTAATAACACATTTTTATCTTACCTTCTGTGGTATCTGAGCGAGGCCTGAAGCAATCATGTTTGCCTTTTCTGCAGTCAGGTTGTTGATCATGGATCCGAGCGTAAAGACGACAATTCCGGCATCTCCAGAGCTCTCCACAAATTCTTCTATATCCTGTGTATATCCAATTGTATATCCAATGGAGGACATTGCTACTCTATGGTAAGTTTAATCATTTTAGATTGACATATTGGCACCATTGAAAAAAAATGTAACTTAAATTCTAAGATCATTGGAAATAAAAGGGCACTAAACTTTTGACTGCAGAACATTTGCTTGCCAGTTTTTTTTTATTTATCTCCCAACTCTTCACTCTCTAGTTATTTAAAACACTTTGACCTGTTGGATTTCCTGTCCAACAAAGCCAATGAGGCTGGTCCAATGGCAAAAACATCTCCTCTGTGGGAGATTAAGTAGATCTTAGACTGGTAGCCAAATCTTAAAAAAAAACTCTTCTCAGATTGTAGCTGCTAACATTCCCCACCTGTGTATTTTTGTTAAAATACCCTTCACTTAAAATCACTTGATTTAGGTCTGTGTTTTATTAATAAAAAGCAAAATGCCTCAAACAAATGTAATTTGGACTCCATTGGCAAGAACATGCCCACACATTATCGTGTGTATGTATATATATATAAGTATTTTAACACCCTGTGATTTTGCAAGTTCTCCCACTTAGAAATCATGGAGGGGTCTGAAATGTTCATCTTAGGTGCATGTCCACTGTGAGAGACAAATCACTTTGTATGATTTTTTAAATAATTTATTTGTATGTTACTGCTACAAATAAGTATTTGAACACCTGTCTATCAGACAGAATTCTGACCCTCAAAGACCTGTTAGTCCACCTTTAAAAAGTCCATCTCCACTCCACTTATTATCCTAAATTAGAAGCTCCTGTTTGAGGTCGTTAGCTGCATAAAGACACCTGTCCGTCCCATACAATCAGTAAGACTCCAACTACTAACATGGACAAGACCAAAGAACTGTCAAAATGCACAAGAGACAAAATTGTAGACCTCCACAAGGCTGGACAGGGCTATGGGGCAATGGCCAAGCAGCTTGGTGAAAAAAGATCCACTGTTGGAGCAATTATTAGAAAATGGAAGAAGCTAAACATGACTGTCAATCTCTCTCAGACTGGGGCTCCATGCAAGATCTCACCATGTGGGGTCTCAATGATCCTAAGAAAGGTGAGGAATCAACCCAGACCTACACAGGAGGAGCTGGTCAATGACCTGAAATGAGCTGGGACCACCGTTTCCAAGGTTACTGTTAGTAATACACTAAGACGTCATGGTTTAAAATCATACATGGCACTGAAGGTTAAACCAACAAATGTCCAGGCCTGTCTTAAGTTTGACAATGACCATTTGGATGATCCAGAGGAGTCATGGGAGAAAATCATGTGGTCAGATGAGACCAAAATAGAACTTTTTGGTCTTAATTCCACTCGCCGTGTTTGGAGGAAGAATGATGAGTCCCATCCAAAGAACACCATCCCTACTGTGAAGCATGAGGGTGGAAACATCATGCTTTGGGGGTGTTTTTCTGCACAAGGGACAGGACGACTGCACTCCAGACCTAAACCCAATAGAAAATCTTTGGAGGGAGCTTAAACTCCGTGTTTCTCAACGACAGCCCAGAAACCTGACTAATCTAGAGAAGATCTGTGTAGAGGAGTGGGCCAAAATCCCTCCTGCAGTGTGTGCAAACCTGTGACCACAAAAACTACAGGAAACATTTGACCTCTGTAATTGCAAACAAAGGCTACTGTACCAAATATTTACATTGCTTTTTCAGGCGTTCAAATACTTATTTACAGCAGTAACATACAAATAAAGTATTTAAAAATCATACAATGTGTGTTCCAGATTTGTTTTTAGATTATGTCTCTCACAGTGGACATGCACCTCAGATGAACGTTTCAGACTCCTCTGATTTCTAAGTGGGAGAACTTGCAAAATCACAGGGTGTGCAAATACTTATTTGCCTCACTGTACATACACACACACATATAGATACAGAGTTATCATCTTTGTCTGAATTATGACCGAGACAGGTCCCAAAACACATTTGTTTGGGTAGGAATTTAGTTTTTCATCATTTAAAAAAAGTCCTAAATGGCATCCACCCGTCTCCACTTGGGTAACTCTTTCAGATATGGCCATAAGTTTTTAGGGTTAGAAAATTTTTACCATAGCCTATGTATTTTAACAATGGTGCCAATATTTATTTTCTAGTTAAAAGCCTCTCAATCAATAGATGAATTATATAAGTACATTTTACCTTGGGTAAGGGCTTAGCGGGTCTGCAGTGAATCCCACCCACATATTTAAAGTTGGGAAGGAAAGGATGTGGAGAATTAAAATCCCAGTAAGTTCTCATGAGCCAGATGTCTGCTTTGCCCGTGAGTTCACAAGCACTAGTTGGTTTCCCTGTTGAAAACAAATGTTTAGCCCATGAAAAGTGACCAAAATTGTTGACATTGTCTTTTGCTCACCCTTGATGTCAGTATAATATTCATCTAATTTTGACCAAATGGAAAATTCTGCAACAGCATCATTCAATGCATAGAAGAGAATGTTAAACACTCGCTCTGAAAAGCTCATCTTGTCTGTCAGTTTACTCATGGCTCCTGGGACAAAAGAGGGTGGAGCAGGAACCTGGCCACAGTGCCTTTCCCAATTATTGGCCAAAGAAAACCGAAGAGAGAAGACCAGCGGTATCCCCAAAATATCTGCAACCAAGTCACTCCCTGGGTAGATGGGGTCAGAAAACAAGAGGTCATATTTGCCTGCTTTCAGTTTGTTCATTAGTGTGTCTGATTTCACCACTCCGTCCAATAATGTCAACGAAACATTCATGCTAGTTTCCATGAGTTCAATAACTTTCATGTAAATCTGCAGGACGTTCATATGGTCCATCTCGTATATGGCGAAATGCAGATGCTTCTCCATTATTTCCTCCATTTCTTTCTGTGACACCTCAACTGGAAAGGGCTCATAGTCGAAAAGTGCCTGCTCGCTTGTGTTCATAAACATGGACGTGCTTGGAGTCAGGACTGTTACCTGGTGCCCCCGATGGACCAGCTCCTCCAGCACCGGCTTCATGTTGATCCAGTGGCTTCCTTCAGTGTACCACACCAGTATTTTTTCCCCGCAGATGGTCCATGGCAGAAAAGACAGCAACACGACACACAGATACAGTTTCATGGCGACCGTCTGTGAGTAAAACACTGTTGCACTCTGGTTTTCTTTGTATAGCAAACTGCAAATACACTTGAAATACACTAATAATTAACTAGTTACGTCATGACTCTGCCTTGTAGGTACCTCTGACACAGTAGATACGTAGGCCACACTTGAGACTGTGATCACATCTAATAATTTATAGACCAATTAAAGTAACATTTTGTGACCTATCTGCCACTGCTATAATACATCCAACCTTTGATATTTGCATACACCCAAACTTCCACATATAGTACAGTGATCACTAGTTTTATAATAATAATAATAATTTATATATATATATATATATATATATATATATATATATATATATATATATATATATATAAAACAGCTTGCAGACAGTAAACAAGTTCACAGAAACCTCTCTAATTAAAATGAGGCAGGTGATTTCAGTGACAAGGCCCGGAGGGGCTGTGGTTAAGGAGGCAGTTGTCTTTAGCAAATGTCACCACAGCTTGTGAGGGCGTTTAAATCTTACTACTGCAGGTTGGCACCCTCATTAACATTGTAGATTCCTTTTGAGGTTGATTTCAGAAGTGCCTGGAAAAACAATACGCATTTGAATATTGATTTCAATGCCCTGTTGAGGGACTTGGTGGCCATTCATGGTGTGTAAGTTTTGTGTTGCCTTAGACCTCCCCTGAAGATGTGAGACGGCCTGTAAACAAGCGCTGAATATTAATTGTGATTAACTCAATTTCTCAATTTTGTGACTGCATTTTGGGCTTTAACTTTCCTGGACATTCAAGCATCCACCCTTTTCTCATTACACTGCAGTTTAGTTTTTTAGTTCTCTTTCCTTCCTTCGTTCTTTCCACCATAGGGTAAGGGTTACAGCGTATTGCTTTTTGAAGTAGATATTTGCATAATCAGATTAGTGTGCATGACTGTCAGTGGACTCCCCCATCCAAGGGTGCTCCAGAGAAGAGAGGTCCTGTCCACCCCAACAATGGACGCCTCCTTCGCTGGACCACTCTGCACCTGCATCCCACCCACCACTCGATGCAGTCGGAGGGGATGGCTCGTGAGAGTGGGGAGAGGAGGGGGGTCGAGTGGGAGGGGCAGGGGTTGAGCTGAGATATTTAAACATGCAGAGTGTGAATTGGCTTTACGGGGATAAAGAGCTCAGGGCCTATCGCTTGGCACCCAACTCCAGAAATTCTTTTTCATGAGCGCCTCAGCCCGGAGAGAGAGGGGCTGCCTGCACTGATCTGCTCCATTGTGATAACGGATTCAGACAGTGTGCTAGACGCTGATAAGGAAATGTGCTCTCAATAGACGATTACCCACACACTCGGGAGAGAATAGTCAATCAGGCAAATATACTTGGTTAAGCGAAAGCGAAGCATACAAGCTTGTTATTATTTTCAATGCAGAGTTTTATAATCCTGCAAGAAAAGTTGAGGTCACAGAAAAGCTTGGTTACTGTATAACTAGAGACTGCAGTTAAGAGTTGTCACGTGTCATACGGTTTCATTTTAGAGTAAAGATCAAGCAAGAAACAGATCCGGTTACCACAAGCCTCTTGCAGCTACACTGGCTTAATTAGATTATTAGATAGTACTTTATTTGTCAGGTCATAGCTCCAAAATTAGCTTCGCAATAAAACGCCAACTCTGTCACATAGACACAGTACAAGGACTTTACACAAGGCACAAAGACCATCTTCTGTTCATCATGGCATCACTGATTTTATGGATGAAACTTCTCCTTTAACTGCAGGACAGACTGATGTGTAAAGGACTGAGCCTGACCCTGTTAAAGGCTCACACACAGTACTTACACCTGGAGAGTAACAGCACATATTCTGTGTTTAGAGCATGGCTGGGGTCAGAGACAATGCTCTTGGCCAGTCGCATGGTGTTCTATCACAATCTTCAAACATCTTTTAATCAAATGTCCAGATTTTGCAGTGACTGAGCCAACTGTGCCATCCAGAAATACAGCACTGCACACACTGAGTATGACAGAGCTGAAAAACACAAGGAGCACCTGTTGAGTGGCCCCAACAGGAAATATACTCTCTGTTTGGTCTTTTTAATAATACTGAGTTAATCATTACACCCACAGACTTACACCTTTATACACACATCATTAATAATAGTGGATCTACAGGTTTGGGTTTGGAGCTGAAAATTACTTTACTTCGTCTGTTTTTTGGTGTTTATTTCCAGAGCATGTTTTTGTTTCATGCCATAAACATGTCCACGTCCTGTGGGTGTAACCCAGGACTGTCTGAGTTAGACCACAGTATTAGCAGAACAGTCTTTTATCCTGTCAAATTGTCCTTCAATACTACACATAATAATGTGCTAATTACAGATTATAGGCCTGTTATAGATTTTGTAAAAATGCTTAAAAAGAGTCACCTGTCTGTTCCCACAGGCCTGCACTCAGTGTGTCCAGCTGCTCTGGACCATTAGTCTGTTTAACTGCTCCAGTGAAAGTCTCTGTGTTTACACTTCAGCTCAGTTAGTTGCTGTCTTTTTGTTGAAAAAGAGGAGCATTTAAAGGGATACAATCCCCTTTGTGGGCTGTAACTGTCTGACCTCAATCAATGACCATTTTCATTCATTTCAGATCTTTATATTTGTCAGGTGGGGAAAAAGGAAAAGGGGAAACCCTAAAAAAAAAATCAATATCTGCAGTGGCGTAGCTGTTTAGATAATGGTCTGTCCACCAGCAGAGGTGAAGCCCCCGGTCAGTATTTGACTCCACGGGACCTCCAACCCTGAGGTCACAAGTTAAGCTGAAACTTTTAGTGGTCATCTCTGGGTCTTAGGACAGAGCGCAGGGGTCAGTGCTGTGTCCATGTGGTCATCACCACTCGGGACAAATGTCTTTTGGCCTATTGAGCACAGACAAACGTGTCAACAATAAGAGGAGTGCTGTCCACTTGTGTCTTTGGGGGTGTAAATGTCAAAGGACCAAAACATCCACTTATTTACAAATTATTTATTAAATAAATAGTTAAAATAAATAAGAGACTGTGTATTTACAAACATAAATAAATTAAACAAGAGGTATTACAGTTTTTTCCACACTTTTACAGACAATCAGTTCAAAATCTTTGGCAGCATGACATGCAGCAACACATTCAAGACGAAATCCACAGTTTCATAACATTTAAATGTGTCCCAAATCATTTCATTACTGTGAGTAATAAGAGAAGAAAAAGTTGTTATCCAGGCAATGTGGCAATAAGAAGGTCATATTTAGTCTTCTTGTGTAAAATAAATACAACAAATGCATGTCAGAACTTTAAAGTGCCCTCGGCTCTTTAGAGAAAATCACAGTCAGTTGGATGAGCCGTTATCTATTCAAATGCCTCAGTGAATCTATTTCCTGAAATGAGAAAGCATTAATCCCCTCCATTTTCCTCATCGGCAAAACACTTTCTCCAAACTAAATTAGTTCCAAGTAAACTACGAGGAATACTAAATGGAGAGTTGAAGGGAATCGTGTATGTACATGCACACTCATGCAAAATGTAAATAAACACAGTGCATGACATTTTAACTTTACAAAGTGTCCATAAACACGGATGCATCTGGTGTTTTTGCATCAACCAGAACGAGAAAATACTTCAGCCACAATCCACAGACAAGAAACCCATTTAATGTCTACCAGGCTTCAGAGCTGTCACAGGAGGAGCCCGGAGACGGGAGCTCTGTGTCACTGATGAGGGTCCAGGGCTGAGGGGGGGAGTGTAGCTGCTCCATGTTGTCCCGGAGCAAGGTGAGCAGAGCTGTGGACGAGGGGCTGGACGCTGGACTCTGCTTCTCCAGCACTTGCACCAGGAAGTTGATGTAACGCATGGCCAGACGTAGGATCTCATTCTTGCTTAATTTCTTCTCGGGAGGATGGGTGGGAATCAGCTTTCGGAGCTCAGCGAAGGCAGTGTTGACGTTGTGCTGGCGCCACCGCTCTCGTGTGTTGGTGAATACTTTTCTTGTCATTCTGTGGAGAAGAATATTTAGTTACTAATAAGGACACATTACTAATAAAACAAGAGTAAGATTTTTGTTTTTATTTCTTAATAGAAAATCATAAGGAGCAGTGTTGGAAATTTACTGCACATAAATGACCAAAGATTACAGTTTTTTAATCCCTCTAATTACTTTGATTACCCTTAAAAAAAACAAAAAAAACAAACAAAAGAAATGTTAAGCTTATTTAAATATATTGTTTCAATTTTATTATTTTCTGTTGATCCAAAGCAATTAAGATTGTAAGACGATCAATTTTAAATATATACATTCTTTTAACATAAATGAAATGCAAAATTGGGGCATAATATATTTAAATAGGATGGTCCTGGTATGAGCACAGTTTAGTCTCGATGTAGACCAGGTTTGGTCCTGTTCTCCTGGTTTAGTCCTGGTCTAGCCCATGTTTATTTCCCTTAAACTCATTGTCAGACCTTATACAAAAACTCCTTAATATAATATCAAACAATTCCCTCACCTGTTCGTCCTTTAAGTGTCCGATGTCACTGGTAAACGGCGTCCACTGCTGCTGTAGACCTGTGTTTTGTCCTCTCAGTTGTGTGTTCTCATCCTCAGCGCGGTGCAGGCGGGTGGAGAGCAGGAGAGAGGATGGAGTATAGGCAGCATAGGGCTGACTGCTGCATGCTCACATCTCACATTTTATAGGAGGAGAGTCCCTATTGTGTGACGTGTGCGCTGTCAGAAAGCCTCCATCCTCTGCCATTGTTTGTGCTAACTGAAAAAAAACACACCCCCAGGACAGGACAATTGGCCACTTAGATAAATAAACATGTTTTACAATACAGACAGGGGATATATGTTCTAAAATATAATAATATACGGCTGAAACTGATCGACTAGTCATTTTTACCATTAGTCGACAAGTCAAATAATTATTTCTATTGTACATTGAGTTTTTTTAAATAGATTTTAACCAAATATAGGTTGAATTATAGTGACTGAAGGCTTCTAGTTAAAATAAGACTATTATTGAGGGGGGGGAAGCTAATTGTTTGCTTTTTTGACATTTTGATTTAATAATGACGTTATCTTGGTTATAAAAGGCCTTTTGTGTTTGAGGCTGTAAAGTCCACTTAATAATTACAATTGTAAAAATATCATTACAATTATTTTAATAGTCACAATTATTCAAATTAATCACTTATTAATATAATATTCTCGTTGTTTTGAAGGTTCTTTTTAACTATAATTTTTTTTAAATCTGCAAAAAGCACCGATTAAAAATACCAGAATCTTACAGTGTAATTTTCCAAACAGTATAAGATTCTGCTGTTTTGTGTTTTATTTTAAAGTCTATTCACTTGTAAATTTCTTGTCAGTATCACCCAAGAATAATTTACAAATGGACTTTCTTTAGCTTTTCTAAATCTACATGCTCCTTATTTTATGATTTGGCACTTGTTAAATCCTTGACTGGAGACAAACTGAGACGTAGATGTGACTCTTCTCTCACTGTTGTGGACACTTGTTCTGCCTTCTATCGCCTGTGGAAAAGACCTGGATATTTACCACTACTCTACTGTTGAATTTTGCCTGATTGGGCCACAAAATGTAAAAATACTATATCCAGATTGACAGTTGAACAATATAGGTTTTGTTATGACTATGGTAATCTTGTTGAGCCGGTCTAGGGGCCACACATATTTTACAGAGGACATGGGGAGAGCTGTATCCCATCTTACTCCATCTCCCCCTCCCACTTTAAATTTCAGGATAAAAACCACAGTGAGTTTAACCAATTGTTACTGTTCTTTTTACACCCTTCAAGTGTTGTTTCAAAGACGCAACCTTCCATAAAAGTCTCTGTGTTGAGTAGGATTTACATAATCCGATTAGAGCCTGGGATTAGCCCCCAGCCTGGAGAACAGGCCCAGTGGGGGCTGTCTCTGAATCGACCATTCATGGGGCTGGCTGCATGCTCTGCACCTGCAGACCAGCGCCGCAGCTCTCTGTCTGACCACTAGGGCTCACACTGAGGACAACTGCAAAATGTGTTAGTGGGAAGCGCCCAGGTGAAAGTGACACAGCTTCAGCAGTGACTGATTCGCTGCTGTAGACCATGCATTTTATAATAGTACTGTGTTCTTCTTCTGTTCTGTAAATGTTAATAATACAGGTCTGGTCCACACAAAAATAAGCACTGCCTTTACAGCTACATGATGGTATCTCTTTGCCCTCTAAATGAAGAACACAAAGCTGTAGTCCATATATAAAGACTATGCTATAAACACACTGTTCATTCCCACCGTGTTTCTCACGTCCTTTTCACTCCTGTGATAATGTGTTGTCAGGGGCAATCACTGCTCTATTACCTTATGCAGCCGTCACCGGGACCATCCTGCTCCTGCCTTTGTTCTCTGCTGCTAAAAACAAACTAGTCACAAAATCTTATTGTTGGTCCAGTGGCTGTTCAGAGGCAGAGGCTGGAGACACAGCAGTAAAGATGTGTCGGGGGTAATTGATGGTGGCCAGTCAGGGCTGTGTCTGTCCCCGGGGTCGTCTTTGTCTGGGGATCATTCCTGAGGGACCAGCTTCACTCTGCTGGCGTGTGATGATAAGCACTCTCTCCACACACTGAGAGGGCCAGATAAGGGGATTTCTCCACTAAATGAAAAAATGGCCCAACCAGTGGAGCTCCTAAACTGGGTGACTTTCCCATCAAAACCATTCCCTGTCCATGGTTTCCAAAAAAAAAAAAAAAATAAATAGGACTTTTGCCATAATAATAAACAGTTTAAAACTAAATATTGTATTTTTTCAATGTGAAAAATCCTCCAATGTTGTAAAAAAAAACCATGAAGCTGAAACTCATTAATGCAAAAATACAATAACACACATTTTATAGAACTTATTTATTGATTAAAAAATGAATTAAAAGACAACATTTGAAAAGGGAATAATTTGTACGAATACTTAAAATGGTGTAGTTTTGTCTCATCTTGCTCGGCTCAGGCCTTTTGTTCGTGTGGTTCTTCTCTGTTACAGCCAAAGGTCTGAGTGAATAACCTGCTCAGAATAATTTGAGTCTCGTCTGTCCATCTCTTCTTCCAGGGACTTTCTCGTAGCTTAACCTGCTCCTTTTCACTGGTGTCACAACTGCAAAATACATGACAAATATAACGCCAATTATTATTAAAACAGCCTTATTATGTGAATGTAACTTTTTTTTTTTATGCTAGAAATGGGATCAATTTAATCACTGGCTGGTTCATACTCTGCACCACATAATTCAACATTTTGAGGAGTTTTTCCCAATAACAAAACTTTTAAAAAGTCTTAATTTCTCCTCATTCTGTGACCCATGGATATGTTACAGTAATTTATTAATTTATATGACCATAAATACATCTTACCAGGCAGAATTCCAGCGTCACTAACCCTCTTTCTCTCTTGTCCCATAAAGGATTTGGAGCCATAAGTAGCAGAAGCTCTCGTCAGTCCATCTCCACTGAGAAAAGTGAAGTTTGGGCTGAGTTCTGGACCCCACTCTCCACCAGGGGGCGTCAGACAGTGGGACAGTTGGAGCTCACCGTCGTAGCTGCGTGTTGATTCTGCTCTGAAAGGACTGTTATATTTCATTTGATGGGTTGTTATGCAGGAGTTGTGTTGGGGTAATCTTAAATCTGCCCTTCCGACCATTTTGCCTACGAGTCCCGACCTGCCCCCCCAGTGTGAAGCTTTCCCCTCGTCTCTGTCGTCTTTCCACAGGTCACTGATGGTCCAGCTCTTTTGTTTGTAAACGTCTGGCTCTGGAAATGAAGAGGTCAACTCGAATCTCACGTCAGGCTCCGGCTCTTCGGTGGTAGATGTGTTATAGAAGCTCTCCTCCTGAACTCCAAATGGGAAACTGAGTGGGCTCATATTCAAATGCTGATCATCCCCAGTGCTGATCCAAGCGCTGGTGTTTGGATGGTTCATCGAGACACTTTCTTGAGTCAGTGCTGGGCTTTCATATTTACTCAGGTCTGATGTGTGAGTGTACAAGGAAGTGGTGTCGCTGAAGAGCTAAGAAAACAACACAAAAAACTCACCATCAATACAAGTAATACTAAACTAATTTTGTTATTATTTTACAAATACATCACTTAATATGAGTGTTTCCCATTAATACAGGAGACTACGGTGCCCCACATAGTCTAAAACTGTACTTCTCAAAAATGTTGACACCAAGAACCATCTAAGATCATATTTGAGTTTCTGAGAACCACAACATCTAAAACAAGACTATATTGGGCTAGTATTAGAACTAATCATGATCTAAAATTAGACTAAACCCTATATCGGGTCATTCTAAATGACTAACCCAAAGGAGTACAGAAACAGTCATCTCTAAATTAAACAGAGGCCCCCGCGTACCATCATAGTTTGAGAAATAACCTGGACAATATATATACACGAGCATAACAAAATTAGACTTGCTCACTGTATTATCATAAGCATATATTGACTACACAGGTCAAAAATCACTGCTTAAAGATTAGATACTGACAGTAAGTGACATATTCCTCAAACTGCATGAGATGAAATTATTCAAATAAACATAATTTGTGCCACAATCTCGTCAAAACCTATGGGAGACACTGAGCTATGACTATTTCAGTAACAACCCTCCCTCCTTTTATGTCTAACTGTTAATAACATTGTAAAGTGACTATAACCCTCCTTCCTTTTATGTTTAACCATTAATAACATGTTAAAGTACCTTGAGCACTTTATGTGGCACTTCTGGGAGCATTTCTTTCAGCTCAGACAGAGGAGCAGTGAGGAGCCACAGGAGGCTGGGGGCTCTCCTCAACATCAGCTGACTCACCAGAGGGTTAATGCACGGGAAACGCAACAAACATTTTTCCTCCTATTGGTAAGAAAATACATTATTGAGCTGTGTGTGTGTTTTGATGTTACATACAGCGTTTTATTCTTACATTAGACTCTAGGACGGTTAACCAGTCTCTGTCCAGGTAAGCAGCCGGGTCCCTCTCACTGATCATCAAACTGTGGAAACAGATTTGACTGATCCACTTGGACATTTCCAGCACCTCCGACACCATCAGCACCTGATGGACGGGGACAGAGAGGGACGGACAGGGAGGGAAGGACAGGGAAGGACGGACAGGGAGAGAGAGACAGACAGACAGGGAGGGAGGGACAGACAGACAGAGAGAGAGGGGCAGAGAGGGACAGACAGGGTAGTGTTTGATGTTGCTTTGATGCTATTTGTGACATTATTATTATTATTATTTTTTTTTTTTTACTTTTTATATTATTGACAAGTATTAAACATGCCAAAACCAAGATATGCAAACAAACTAAATCAGAGAAATAAGTAAATAAATACATAGATTATATAATTTATTTGAGACTGTCTTGTAAACAAAAAGACTTTTCATTTTAGTTTTTAGATTTTTAGTAGGTAGTAGTTTTAGTAGGTAGTAGTAGATTTTTAATAGGTTTTTAGTTTTTAGATTCTTAAGGCAGAGCACATGGTTAAGTAAATTCTTGTCTGCATCGCGATACAATAAAGTAATCGTTTCATTATTTTACCTTCACATCAAGATCTTCAGATTTCATGCTGAAAATCACCATGGATGAATATACAAGTGTCAGGTTGTTAAAAGCTTCACTTGAAAGCCTGCCCCACAAACAAAAACAATGGTGTTTATGTGCGTAATTCTGAGTATATTATTGTAACGTGTTAGACTGGACACAGACCCTCCTCCCCGACTGTCTGGACAGTACAGAATGAGCCAACAGCAGCTGTACTGCAGAGACAGAGCGTTCAGCCTCGTCACCAGAGCCTCACTGGCATTCTCCTGGCACAGCTCCTCCTGCTTCTACAAATAAACAGTGAGAGTTATGTTTTTCAGAAATATACTCTTAAATTAAACACATATTACACATAATTATAACCATAGACATTTTTCAAATTCAAGTGCACTTTTCTTTTTCATTTTGAGGTCACCTGGGAGTCACAGACCTCATCAAACTGCCCACTCTCAGTTATCACCATGACTTATACACTGGACTCTGGTGTGAAATGCTCTTCTTATACCTGGATGATAACAGCAGTGCTCTCGTCCACTGTGATCACGGCGTACTGGTGAGTCCCTCCCAACATCTGCAAAGACACGCTGTGATTTCTCTCCAAGACTGTAACGTTAAACCTGCAACACCAAACACAATAATGAGGCACGTCTCATTTTTTAGCTCCAGGTCTGCTCTGCTGAACATACGTGGACTCCAGTGTCTGCAGGAGCGCGGGGAGGTTGAGAAGCCCCTCTGTCACAAACAGCACATGAGACACACTGTCCTCCAAACGCCGCAGTGACAGCTCTAGATCAGACATATAATACATCTGTTAAAAATACAATATTCTATTTCATTGGACCACACAGTAATAGTTTTAGGTTTCCAGATATTATAACAATTTTGACTGATAATATCTAAACTGAATTAAAGTTTTGTTTCGCTGCAACCTCATTTAAAACTCGACTATTTAAGGACCATGCTAGTAATTTCAAGTGAAATACTAAAGCTACAACAGTAGAGCAGTGGTAATCTAGATATTTATGTGAAGGAATTTAAATATTTCACAGACGTTTGCTCAAAAATCGTGGCATTTCTTCTCTTAATAATTACAACATCAAAATGATTTATTGTGACATCCCTCAGACAATCTCTCCGCAGTTTTCTCACCATTGTCGGGCATAACGGTGTTGAAGCTGACATGGGTGAGACCTCTCTCTCTGCAGACTGCGGCCCACGGGGAGGGTCCAGGACGGTCATACTCCACCAGCCGAGAAAAGCACTGCCAGGGAAAGTCGGGCCCTATGTTCTTCTCACACACAAGTGCACACTCACGGCTGCACACGCTGAGGAGCAGAGAGGAATGTGAAAACAACAGCTGATTACACCACCGCCTCGTCTTTTTAACTTTAAAATATAGAAGCCTTTTACCTTCTCACAAAGACTGTAATGTAAATGAAATTCCTATTTGATTATTTGTGTGCTTATAGTATGAAAATGATTGCATGTTTAAACACATGTTTTTGGAGAATTTATTTACATGTTAATTGTAAATTGCAATATTGATTTAAAACAACTGAGTAATAGAAATAGGTTCATTGACTTTCTGTTTAAAACTGAGCTGATGCACATGCTCATAGTGACATTTCACTGTGGAAAGCCCTGGATTTTAATTTTGAACTCAGAGTAAACTAAAGGTGAGAGAAAACTGTGATAACATGTTTAAAAGCTCCTATTATTAAAGTTTATTTTACATAATTTATCACATTTTAATGCCACATTTCAATGAATGATTCTACATGTACAAGAATTTCAGGGAAAGGTAAAGCTCAACCCTGGAGTTTCATAATACCTGCTGACGACACTGGCACCGTTCAGCCTCAGTTTGTCCTTTTCAAGATGAAGATCCGCGACAGCAGCAGCACCTACAATTTTAAATTACATACATGAGATTACCATCGCAGGTTAAAATATAAAATTCAACAAATGTTCACTTTTTCTAGATTGATGACAGACAAAAATAACATTTGTTCTTACCAATCAGCTCATGAAGACAACCAAGTAGACTGGATCTTATACTGTCCGAGTTTGTAATTAAGACAAGGATCTGCAGACCGGATTGAAAAACAAAAATCAGGTCGTGCTTGTTTGGACTGTAGCTGTAAATATAATGTAGATGGAAGTCAAAGTCAACTCCTTGTGAGTAAAGTCAGTTACTCAATATTAGATCAAGTACAAGGTTAAGAGTTAAGGTTAAGATTAGGTTCAGTCTCCAGGAAATGAAAAAAGGTTTATGTAATGTCCTGACAAAGCCTGGAAATCTAAGTGTGTGTTTTATCGATACAAACACAAGATAAAATGAAGACAGTCTGAGTCTTACTTTGTCAGCCGTAGTATTTTCGTTCCTGTTGCTGAACCACGTTGTCAGCAGCCCCTTAAATTCCAGCAGTTTGGGATTAGACTCCTGTTTCTTGTGACTGAGGTAAAGGATGATTTGCAGCCTTTTCAGGAACTGTTTGAACCTCTTCTCATCGCCCAAATTTCTCTTTTTTAAAAACTCTTGAAGAACATAGAACACTTTTATTGTTATTAAAGGGGAAACAGAGGCTCTATGAAGTGAACTGTGGCATTATTCACTGACCGAGGCCATCGCTGAGGCCAGACTTCAACAGCAGCTCCTTAAATGTCACCAACGCATGAATCAGAGTCACCTCATTGAAAAGTTGTTCTTGAGCTGCAGAAAAACAAACTAAGATGAAGAATCGGCGTTTCAACTTTATGCAGCTAAATCTGGAACAGTTTTCCTGAAGATGTGAAACACGCCTCACAATGTTCAAATATCTCAAAACAATTCAGTTTAATTTATAAATATGATATTTTGTTTAGCCCAACAGGCAACTGCTGTTTTTTTGTGCTTTACAGAATAAACTGAATTGAATAAATGTTTGTTTTGACTGTTTTTATCTGCACTCTTCCCGTTTAAGTTATTCATATTTGTATTTGTTTGTATTGTGATTTTAATGCATCTTTCATTATGTAAAGTGCTTTGAATTATTTTGTGTAGCCAATGTGCTGTGGAAAAGACTTGGCTTATGTCATAGAATAATTCTCCTTATAGTGTTATGGGACAAAATGTAATTAACATGAATATTCACATATTTGTACAATTAGTTATACACAGGGCTTTTTCATTGTAATAGTATTTTGAAGAAAAAAATACATATTTGATTACTATTATTTATTTTATTTTATTACATTTATTATTATTATTTCTTACCTTTAACCAGGTCAGCATTCTGGGAATTGGTCCTACTGAGAGCTTTTTCTTGCTGTTTAACCAGGAAGTGTGTTTGGTCCATGGTGAGACGTCTGAAGTCTCCCCAAACCTTCAGGTCGAGACCCAGTTTATGGACAAAGCTCATAAAAGACTGAGCAAAGGACAACACCTCACAGAAGGCATGGTACTGGCTCTCTGTAACAGAAACAGTTATTTATATTCATTATGTTTTAAATTAGCTATTTATTATTATTATTTAGTTATTCTTTTGCTGTACCAGCTGCTTGGACTTCTACCACTATGTCGCCTTGTCTTTGTTCATTGGGGTGAAGAGTGAGTGGAGACATACATTTGCTGTTGGCTTTGCTCTGATCTCTGGAGACATTTCCTGATACAGATGCATTCAAATACAGTCTTTCCGTTTTTTGGCCCTGGTCAGTAGTTTGTGGCTCACTGGGTAAGACCTGCTTAATCACATCTGAAATGGAAATAAACAAATAAACAAAAAAACAAAAGCCTAAACCTAAACGCAAAATAATCATAAATTGTTGTTTGGCTGTATAAAAAACACGACCCAATAAAATCAAATGAACATACTGATTACTGAGACTGTAATTCCTCTTATAACCACAAGAGTGTGCCAAGTCTCTTTTGTTTTTATGCTGCAATATTCAGACAGTTTCAGTCCAGGATATGTCACAATGCCCCAAAACTGTACATTAGTAATAAACCCCATATATATAGTATTAAATATTATATAAAGTCACACATTTATGTAATTTATTAATGAAACAATAATAAATTAGTCTTTGGATATAATCTGGTGTGTTTACATTCATGTTGAATCATGTCTGCTCATTAACATACACTGTCCCAGTCAAATAAATAACTAAGACTAAAACATAAATCTGCATTTCTCTTTTCTATAACAGAACATGTGGAGTACCTGTACGGAGCAGTGGGCTCACGGTGATCGGGGTCGGGGGTCGGACTTGCTGAGAGCGGAGCATCATGAAGGTGGAGAGGGGGTCCAGGTCTTTACAGGGTGGATCTTCCAAAACACTTTCAGGACCGTCTCTGTCTCTTGGTAAAGTGTGTTTTTTTGGCTGTGTCTGGCTTCTTTCTTTCTTACTTTTCATACTTTTATTCACTAAAGTAAGTCCTGGACAATTTTGATTTGAAGTTTTCTCAGGGCCACACTTCATATTTTCTGTTTGCAGATGACGATAGATCAGTGCCTCGTTTTTCTGTGGTTTACTCTTTTCTGACGCAGGATCTAAGGCTGGTTCTTTCAGACTCTTCATATTAGACAGCAAAGATCTGTGTGTCGGGATACTTGGGCTGGAAACTGTAAAATATCATACTAAAACTGTAATGACAAATGCAAGCTGTTACTTTTGTTTGGAGTGGTGTTAAAATGTAAAACTGACACTTACAGTCTTGTTCAGGAGACATATTTTTGAACTCTTCCACGTTTGTCTTTGAAGGGGGAACGTCAGACTTAAAGCTCTCAGTAAAATCACTGGAGCTGCAAAAATGTGTCGACAGGACTCCAGTTTCTAGTGTTGTCTCAGGACTGAAAGGGTGTTTTTCAGCCTCCAAAATCCCCAATGCTTCCGACAAAGGCTGAAAATCAACTGGTGGCTCGTACGTTTGAGGCTCTGTGAAATATGAATTGAAAAATAATGAGGTGATAATATGCAAATTAAAGTGAATGTACATTTTTACCTGTTAACATAAAGGCGAGCACAAACGTCGGGTGCTTTTCTGCTGTCCACAGAGCCCTTTCACATTCCCTCTGATCTCTCAACGAGCCAAAAGATCTTTACAATAATTTTAAAAGAAAACAGCATACACGCATCAGTCAACTTCCTGCTCTCTCTAAGTTCTCATTATTTTTGTGGCAAACTCACATTTTTCCCTGAGGTGAAAGAGGTTCCTTTGAAAGTTCAGACGTCGACACACAGATATCGGTGAAGTCTTTGCGTACAGGGCTTAACGTCAAGTCAACTTCCAAATCAGCTGAAGTTTTCATTTGTTCTAAAAGCAAAGATGATATTAAAATGTTTAGGTAAAAGTTGTGTACTATATAAACATCACGGTTCATTGAATTACCTGTAGCTTCTGTATCTACAGTTCCTTCCTTTGACGTCTCTGTTGTCTGCGGCTCATATATTTCAACTTGAGAAATATCTTGATTTGCTGAATAAATATGTAACATGTAAAGTTAAAAGGTGCACTATGAAAATTCCTTGCTTGCTTGTCTCCATGGAGTGATATGCTTAGAATGTTCCACTGTACGGCATTAAACTTGTACTTCAGTTACAGGTGTTTCATGCTTCCAAAAGTACCTTGAAAAACTTCCACCTTTCCACAGATCTGACCTGTAGCATGGCCTGGTGATGTGATAAGTTTAATGCCATAATGTGGAAAAATCTAGGCAAAGTAATAGCATCTCCAGAGAGACAAGCAGGTGGTTGTTTGCACTTACCCCTTTGAATTATTTCAGGGACTGAAAGTTGCTCATTCATTTTTTCTGGTTGTATCATCAAAAGATCACAGATTTTTGACACTTCGGTGCGATCTTCCCTCTCAAAGGCACAGCTCTCCAGTATATTTGGTAATATCAGCTTCTACAAAAATACAAGATGTTCTTAGTGATTTCACAAATTAATTAAGTATTAAAATATTGTTTTAATAAGACCCTGCATGAAGACCTCATCATTTAATTGGGCTCTTGAAAATTCCTCAAGATTGATTGTAGAGGACAAGTTGTCTCTTGTGAATGACTGAGGTGAGATTTCATAAGGTTCACAGCAGCTAAAAAAACAAGAACATTTGGTTTAATAAGAAAATATAATATATATGTTTCTATTAGATTAGACAGATGGAAAATAAGATCTGCATTTTCACCTGTGACTCATGTCTTCAGAGATGTTATTGTGTCTTAAGCTCGACAGAGGGTCCTCCACAGGAAACATTCTTAACCTTGACAGTTTGGTTTTGAGTGAAGGCAAATGCCTCTTAAATTGTTTAAGGTAGTCCACTTCCAGTATTTCTTCAGGCAAGTAGAGGTCTTTAAAATAAACAGTATATTAGTTTTGTACAGTGCACTTTACAGTATCTTCAGCTATAATTAAAAAAAATACCTTTCTTTTCATTTTCCATTTGTATGTGCTCTATTTGCATCTTTGAAAATGTTTCCTGACAGGGGTCTATGGATTCTGTTAAAATAGTCCCAGCTTCACTGATGTTCAGCTCATTAGGAGAGTCAGGATTAGAGCTTGGGATAACTTCATTTTCTTCTTGTAAATAGGTTATACCGCCATTATAACTGCAGTATTATAACAATGACCAAGGATTATTAACTACACGACAAAACAAAACCACTCTTTGAAATACATTTGAAAAAAAAAAAGAGTAAAGTACCTTTCTGGGGTGTTGATAGCCTCTCTGTTGTTATTTCTCAGGTCATCAAGCACAGAGTCATTCAGAAAGAGTTTGGACATTGATACAACTTTTCCTGTAAAATATAAAGAGTCACACCTCTCAAATGTGCATTGTTTTGAAATACTTGTTTGTATTCTAGACAATGCAGTACTGTGTATACCATGGTTACCTCTGATCCACGGGGTCCTGTACAGGTCCTCAGGCAGGTGTCCACTGTGGGGATAATGGTCATTCGTCCTGGTCAGATAAGGAGCGGGCAGAGCCAACAGGTCAGTCATGAAATTCAGGCTGGTGGATGTCTGCAAAACAAAACAAATATGATTCATTTGCAGAGCATTGTAATAAAAATGTTTGAAATAAAATCACTTTGTTTTTTCAAAATAACAAAAGCAAAACAATAAAACATAAAACGATTTGATTATTCTTTAAGCAGTCAGACCAGAGATCATCCTTTTACCTCAAAAACATAGTTGAGGCCTGGGAATATATCATGGGATTTATTTTCAGACCTGAGTTAGAAAAAACATGTTAAAACCAAATAAATGAGATACAAACAAGAACAGAACATGTAGCTAGCACATTTAAAACCAAATAAATTAAACAGAACATACAGCTAACACATTTAAAACCACATAAATGAAAACAGAGCATGTAGCTAGCACATTTAGCATAGGCTAGTTTATACAACAATAATTCAGTTAAATATTGCATACGTACGTCTAAATTCAATACTGTTTTATAAATTAAAACTTACATAGTTTATATAAGCTATCTGATTCACTTTGAGAGGTAAAAGTGTAAAGTAAAAGTGTTGTTTCTTCCATAAACTGTGTTGGTTTGTGCCATTGAAGTGTATGGGGCCTTCAAGGATCGTTTATTGTCCTGTTTCAGATGATTCCCTACACACGGGTCAATAATATTATTTAACACAGATGGGGGCAGCCATAATTAATATTGTTAAAATGCAGCTTTTTGTTTATTAGTTGATTTTATCTAATCACTGGTAGAAATGATCAGGTTCAATATTTGTGAATTTACCTTTTGGATGTCGTACTGCCCCGTCTGGGAGTGAGGCATCATCACTTTCTAAAATATGAAAATTAACAATAGACGATCACATAAAGTCCATCTGTAAAACGAGTTTGTCTTATAACCACAAGGGGGCACTACTCTACTGTACAACAACAACATACAAGTAAATAAAACCAGATACTCAGAGAATCAAGAGTCAAAACAGACTAATTATAATTTAACAAACTGTGAGTGATCAAAAAAATAATTTAACATATTTTTAGGAAGTTACAAGCTGATGGAAAAGCCAGAATACCTTTTTCAATTAGGCCCTTCTACAGTAAATAGGCCTATGGTCCAAAATACTGCACAGCAAAACCATCTTTTTTACAACCTAGAGACATTTAACACAGTAAAACAGCAGACATGTCATTCAGTGTGTGTTCTCTTGTCACTTTAGTGTGAAAAAGGTATACAGAACAATAAAACACATTCCCAGACTGGGACGTCACCTTTGACATACATCATTTAAAAAAAGCAGTCTCCTATAATTTCCCATGCAACTGTGCAGAACAGGTTGGCTATTATATGCACCACACCAGGCTACTAATTTAAACATAACACATTAGTTATGTCAGAAAGCACATAATTGTGAGACTTCCAGAACAGCTGACGCGGTGCATTACTGTATAGACCCAGTGTCATGACTCATGAAAGGGGAGTGGAAAATAAAGATTTATTTTACATGCCCGCTTCTCACACGGTTGTAATAAAATCTAGAAAATAGACCTTTGAGAGGAAAGAATGTTTTTTTTGGTGGACTGTATTAGATTTAATAACTTAAATGTGTCTTGTCATCCTGCAAAACTGTTTAGAGTTTAGGACATATGGTCATGTTTGTACAAATTTAAGGCTGAACATCTCATGACTACAGCACACGATGCACTTGTACATCATGACTGAAGATAGAGGAGCTTAAAGGTCTTTTATTTCTTCTGCTGCAGGTGTAAGATGCTTCTTTTATAGAAAATGATGAAGCAGATCGTCATAGCTGCAGTGTTTTGTCTCAGTTGCATGGACATTGATATAACACAATAAGATCTTACTGAGGTTGGGCAGTTTGTACATTACACAGTTTACAGTACATTCCTCAGACGTACAAATCTCTTGAGTGATACTATCTGAGACGTGTTACCAGACACTGTGATTTGGGCCGTCTCCACCCTCCAGGAGAAAACCCTCAGTCAGTATCACTCACAGTTTCTGTCTAGGCTTAAATTTCTGCTACAGGGTCCAACCTCTTGACTGGGCCAGACCAATACAAGAATAATCACACTTTATACAGTTTATAAATATTGTTGTTTAATAAAGTTGCAAGATTTTGGCATTACAACACAACAGCCTTCAACACAATAGTTTATAAACAAATTCTAAAAGTCCAGGAATGGAAGAAGTGTTGACACAAGAGGAAAATATTTAAGAAATACATAACAGACAAACAATTTCCTTATGTACACACTGGAAGGTATGAACTGTTTACAAATAGCAACTACAGTTTGGTATTGTGAAATATTTAAGTACATTTTGGCAAAGGTGTTTAAATTTAAAAGCATATCAATCTTTAAAATAAACAAGAAAACGATAAACCAAAACCACCCCCACCGGCTGAAACATATGGCTTATTTCTTGCGTTCTTCGATCTGCTCCACTTCGCTCGACTCGTCCACCACCTTCCCATTGATCATGGTTTGAGTGACGACTTTAACTATCTTCCTCGTGCGCACATCTGGATCTTCTGTAACCCACAGAGACACACATGTTTTTTGTTTTGTTTTTCTTTCAAACTGGTAAAAGTCATTTGTGAGGGATTCAGTGTAATAGTCAAATAAAATGACTTACTTTTAGGAGGTGGAGGAGGTTCTTTGACTCTGCAGAAAGGAAAAAAAGTCAGCTCTTTGTGATTTATGTGTTTAATTTATGCACAAAATAAACTTGAATGGAATATGCACATTAATAACAACTACCTTTATGATTGGAAACACTATTACTAATATTACTGGCTCCAAAAGTTTAATCTGTGGCGTTTAATGTGACCAGATTCTTTTAAAATTTAAAACTGGGACACACCCGAGTTGGGATTTGTTGGTATAAATAAAATAGTGAAAAAAATGTGTGACCTGTGTGTCAGTTTATAATCTGACAGACTTTTATCAGTGCATTTTTTTTACTTTATGGACATTTTCAAGCACGTTGTTTGGTATTTTTGCTAAAGAAATTACAATATATTCCCCTTTTTACTGTTGGTGGGAATCAGATTGTTTAAAAATAGGAATAGTTTGAACATTTCTTGTATAAAACCGAGACAAATCACTGGTTTTGGATGAATCTGCTGGGACGGGGGACACAGGGCTCAAACTGGGAGTGTCCTGAGTGAACAGAAATGTCCAGTGGTGAAGGTAATTTTGTGTTTTTGCTTTTTTCCATCATCAACATAAACATTCAGCATCAACATACAACAATAATACACTGTTATATGCAATATTTTGAGAACTTTTTCATTCAAAATAGACATCCTTCGGTTATTTATGCTGACAGTCCTCATTTTTCATCATTCTGAAACCCCTGAGTAGTGAATAAAAATGCTCTCACATCTCCTCTCCCTCCAGAAGCCTCCTGTAGGTGGCGATCTCCATCTCCAGGTTCTGTTTGATGCGCAGTAGTTGTTCGTAGTCGGTCTTGTTGCGTTGCATGTCCAGGCGCAGCTGAGACAGTTCGTCCTCCAGTTGTGTCAGTGTGGCCTGGAGTCTGTCCATCTCCACTGAGTATTTATGATCCGTCTCTGCCAGGTTCCCCTCCAGAACATTCACCTGGCACAAAAACACAGAAAAATACATGTTCTTGTGTCCTAGTATACAGTATTTTTGTAGTACAGCCTCCATCTGCCAAGTGTTTGGTTTATAAGGATTAAACAACGAGGACCTGTGCATTATTCAGTCTAAACGCACTACGTCGAGATGCAAAGATGCAACATTTTGTGGACTTTTCCCATTCAAAAGTTTGTTTTAATAGTTACTCGTTACATAATCGCTATAGCAACAGTCCTAACTTAAACAATTGCATTTACTCCTCAAATACTCACTGTATGAATGAGCACCAAGCACCAAGGATGTTTGTACAACCATCCAGTCTTTATTAGGTCAAAGGTCAGTCTCTCCAGCTCATGTTAAACTAAATGTGCTAAACATTTCACATCATATAGACTCAATAAGTAATAACCTAAACTGACTTTAGAAATTAAAACTGGTTCAAAGAAAAGATGTCTGAAGAAACAATAAGGCTGAAACATAATCTAAAAGTAAACAACAGTGTATTTAACTTTGTCTCTAGTGTTTTTACTGCTGCATCGACAGCTCAAACACGACACCGCTCCTTTATATGTGTTTAATACTGTACAAACACATGTAGTACTCTACCCTGTTTCCTCCCAGTATAGACAGTATAAAGACTATAAATAGTATAAAGAGTATAAACAGTATTCTACGACCCACTTGACTCCTGAATGACGCTCTGTGGTCAGTGTTTTACCTGTCAGTCTGAGCACACAAACCAAACTCATCCACACGATTAATCACTTACTTTGTTATTTGAAGCCACAGAAAGACACGTGTGAATCATAATTATGTTTCATTTTTTACCACAAGACAAGTCTGATTGATAATCCAGACAGAAATAAACAGAGTATTATGTGTTGACAGGGACAGCTGCTGCTTTTTGTGTGGGCAGGAAATGACCAAGAGATGGTTAAGCAAATGCTATTTTAAGAAAAGATAAAAGAACTTCCTGTAAGTAGGTTTAATAACTGTATATATGTAGTTTTTAAAGATGTAAAGATGTGGAAAATCTCTCTTATCTTTCTGTCTTTTCTCCAAATAAAACATCCATTTTCATTTTTATAGAGAATATTTTTTTGCAATCCAATACAAAGGTGCTAAAAAGTCTTTAAATTTGTTAGCTGAGTTTTAAGTATTTGTTTTAGACCAATCAAAAGGACTAAAAAACTCAAATCTTGCGTCTCTGCATCTATATTCTACATTATAATTCAATAAACAGATCACCTCCATGTCCACAACACAGGGATTAGGTGAGGATAGGATAGAAAAAAGTCATATAAACACACATTGACAGAATAATTTGTGAATAATCATTTTTCTTGAGCAATTTCATGACATTTTGAATCACCTGTTTCCTCAGACTGTCGAGCTCCACCTCCAGAGCCTGCAGGAAGCGTCTCCTCTCGCTCAGCTCGGTTTGGGCACAGCGCAGGGCCTCGTTACTCTCCTTCACCTCCGACTGAACTGCGTCCAGCTGTCAAACAGACCAAAGCATCACTGCATTTACACGGACCAGAGAGAAGGTGCACGCTCCCTCTGCTACTGCTGCGGTGTGGGGGATTTTAGCTCGATTTTAAATGTTGTTGCTGAGACATTTCATCATTTTGCATTGTTAAACTGCTGTCACTTACACCTCAGGGGCTACAGATAAAAATGAGCTTGTCTATGTTTATTGTGTTTACTGTTAATGAATAAATTAGGTAAGAATAAACTGGTCTTCAGAGCAGTTTCCTGAAACATTACAAATGGCAGATGCATCAGGAGCACAGTTCAAATTATTCTGTTCAAATCAAGTTTATTTATAAAGCACATTTAAAAACAACTTCAGCATCTCAAACTGCTTCACATAAATTATTAGTCCTTACTTTTCTAAACTATATACTCTATATTTTATCATATTTTCGTTATTAAATAGGTTAAATATGATTGATTACAAAGTCTGCACATCTTCTCTGTACCTTCTTGAGGTACCAGGCCTCAGCTTCCTCCTTGTTCTTTCGAGCGATGCCCTCGTACTGGACCCTGAGTTCAGCCAAGATCCCGCCCAGATCTGGACCAGCGGCTGCATCCACCTCCACATTCACCTGCTCATTCGCCAGGCGCAGCTTCAGAGAACTCATCTCCTGTAAAAACAAATGTTTATGCAGCAAAATGATTTAAAAACCAATACATGTCAGTGTAAGAAACTAATTATCTGAGCAATGTTTATTAATTCACGTTTATTACTTTCTACATGATATTATGTCTAAAACCAACTTGTTTTTATAACGTGTTTATCAGTCACTTACTTAGAAATCTCGTATCATTTGATTTTATGTCGTATAAATCCCTTTTCTTCTCTTATGACCCAGATATAACCTTAATGATAACGACTGTACCAGCTGCACCGTCCTCCCTCTAAACCTCTGCACCTCCCGGACACTACGCCCAGACACCAGGCCCGGACACCGGGCCCGGACACCACGCCCGGACACCAGGCCCGGACACCAGGCCCGGACACCAGGCCCGGACACCAGGCCCGGACACCAGGCCCGGACACCAGGCCCGGACACCAGGCCCGGACACCACGCCCAGACACCAGGCCCGGACACCAGGCCTGTCTCACTAAACCTGCACCTGCTCCTGGCTCAAACTGAACCACGCTCTGTTTTCTCTCTATCTCAGCCCCATAACCACAAAAGAGCAGGTGTGTCCATCCAACGTGTGATCGTGTTACAGACACTCAACACCTCTGAACTTTATTCTCCTTCAGCTATATAAACTTTATTAGAAATAAATAAATAAATGTAGAAATTTAAAAATAAAAAAAACAAAGAAGAGGAGTAATTTCAAAGTTTAGGGGAGCCTTGCAATTCACCTGCAATTCAAATCTAAGTCTATTTTAGTGCAATCAGAAAGTTCACTTTTGTTCCATTGATAATGTAAATCTACAGTTTAGGGTCAATAATAATAATGTTTTGCAGGGTAGTGGACAAATTAACTCATTTACAGCAAATCTGATAAATATTAAAAATGATTCACCTTAAAATGTACTTTTTGCAAAGCAGTTCATCTTATTTAATGCAAATCTATTTTAGTTATTCATCTTGATCAAAGGGAGTTATCTTTTTTTTTGCAAACTATTCAAATAATTATCTAGTTTGTTTTTTTATCGCATGCACTTTTCACAATGTTATTATTTACAAGAGTTTTCTGATTATACAAACTGAGGGCTCTTTCTCTTTTCAGTGGTTCATTATCAAACAAATCAGACACATTGAAGAAATGTGCTTCATTTTATTTCTCTTCTCCTGAATCTCAGACCAAGATAAACATCCCCCTGAGGCCACAGATCAGCTGTTTACTTTTATATTTCCTCTTCAAAAGACGTGAACAGTAGAAACCGTCTGTTGTGACGTTTCATATTTCTCACCTCATCGTGATTCTTCTTGAGAAAGTAGAGCTCCTCCTTCAGGCTGTCCAGGTCTCCACGCAGCGTCGCAATGATCTGGTCGTGATCAGATTTGGCTCTTTTCAAAGCCTGACAGTCTCTCTCCACAGACTGACACAGAGTGGCCTCGGCCTCCCACCTGCACAAACAAACAAACAAACAACAAACAAACAATGAAACAAACAATGAAACAAACAATATGACAAACAATGAAACAAACAATGGAACAAACAATTTGACAAACAATGAAACAAGTCTCCCTCCACAGACTGACACAGAGTGGCCTCGGCCTCCCACCTGCACAAACAAACAATGAAACAATGGAACAAACAATGGAACAAACAATGAAACAAACAATCCAACAAACAATGAAACAACGAAACAAACAATACAACAAACAATGAAACATGTCTCTCTCCACAGACTGACACAGAGTGGCCTCGGCCTCCCACCTGCACAAACAAACAATACAACAAACAATGGAACAAACAATAGAACATTCTCTGGACATAAGTGACATAAGACACAAGTTGTGGGTTTCAGGTGCCACATGCCACAGACTGATTATGTTTAACAGACACAGGTACAAAGAGTTTTGTCTTTGTGCAGATTTGGTCTGAGATAAAAACAAAACTCTGTTATATCTCATGTTTTTCATATTAAAAATGAAAATGTAACAATACAGACTTTTTCCTCCTGCAGCACAAATGTGAGTGAATCTGAAACAACCAACAGACCAATACTTCATCTGCAAAGTAACGTCCGCTGTAAATACTTTGAAGTATGTGTTACATCATTTTACTCTTAGACCCTAAACCAGACTGTGGTGGAACATGGTCTGGTTTAGGTTTTGATTTAATTTACAGGGTGTCCATAAAGTCTTTTTACGTTTTCAAAATTGAATTACAAAGGCAGTTAATAAGATATTTATATTAGATTTGTTCCATTATAGTCCGTGGTTATAAAAGTTTTTAAACACATTGCAGTTTTCGTGAGTTCCTCAATCAAACATTTCCAAACCTGACTGAAGAGATGGACCAGTCCTGTGTCCACCATGTTCTCCAGATCTCACACCTCTGGATTTCTTTCTCTGAGTCGTGTATCAAACAAAGATGCAGAACTTTACTGAACTACAGCAAAAGATACAGATGTGATTCTAATCATCGATGAGCCTGCTACAGAGAACATGAACTCCAGAATAGTCTTGATTTGCTTTGTGCGACTAATAGACCCATATAGAGGTGGATTATCTGAGGTAAAACACTTTGGAAACCACTGAGTAAAACAGAAAAAGTCTGGTTAAGAGAGCGGATCAACTGCCTTTGTAACACATTTTAAACTTTAAAGAGACTTAATGGAGCCGTGTACATTTATGCAGAACTTATGACACGTTCTCATGACAGTTTTGCTTAAGTTACTACTATAATAACTACACTATTTATATTGTAACACAGCATGAAAGAAGACAAACAGTTTATTAAGAGTGATTCAAGTAACTTAGCAGCTACTTAATTAAGAGGTTAAGGTTTGGAGTTAGAGTTAGATCCAAAGTGTTGTCCAAACTGTTTTTTTGCTTGCTCTACCAGCATATTTTTTATTTTATAGTCTGCAGAATAGGAAATAGGAGGGATCATAGTCTATATTAAAGGGAAACTGCTGAATTAAAGTTTTGTGAGGAAGCTCTGCCTGTGTGTTATGTGACAGACCTGCGATTATCTGTTAATGTCATAAATCACTGCCCAAAGATATAAATCCCCCACATCCTCCTCACCGACGACATACCAGCAGCACCGTGTGAAAATCTACCTCCTCTACCAGCTCTTTCAGTCTCTCCGTCTGTCTGACCTTCTCATCGATCACATCCGTTACATTATAGACCCCTGGTTCTTCTGTCCACTGTGGGAACGCTGCTCTTATTTCACAGGCTGACAGAAAACTCATTTATTCACATTGGTTTTGAGTCTGGCACTGCCTTGTAAATACTCACAGCCGTGTAAAAAACCAGACACTCACTTGACCCTAAAGTCGTCTGCAGCCAGTTTGGCGTTATCGATCTCCAACATGATCCGAGCGTTCTCCAGGGTCTTCTTTCTCACCTGGTGGACACAGACACAGGGTTTAAAAGGTGCACGATACTGAGCCGATCTATCTTGCCGCATTTACTCGATTAGAGATGTTTTTTGTCGTTGCTTTGAAAAAAAACAAACATTCTAAATATGATTGGCTCGCCTCTCCGCAGACCTGTAACCTGGCCTGATGGTGTCACCTGTGCGTCTCCATGGAGATAGATGAGTTTAATGTCATACTGTGAATTGTTCCAGACAATACAGGCCCTAACTCCCCACGGAGACCAGCGGGTTGGAGTTATGCAGTGACACAGTGGAGCAACAATAGAGGGCAGATAAAATAACTCTGAAGGTTGGACTTGACTTGACAGAAAGGGGAAAAAAAACACATTCTCAGGAGTTTTACATCTGATAATCTTTGTAGTATTTTCCATTTTGTAGTGTAATTATTTTGAAACTTTTATTTTATTTATTTTGTATTGTAGTGGCATTTATTTTTCGCCATTTCAACTGAGAGAAATGACCTTTAGAATCATAAAGTTTACGTCTATATGTCATGTTTCACTGTTATAACTGACCTCCTGTCCGATGGCATGAGCCTGGGCCATCATCCCCTCGATATCGTGCCCCTTCGGCGATCTCTCCATCATCAGCTGCTTGATCTTCACCTCCAGCTCGGCGTTGGACCTCTCCAGCGAGCGCACTTTGTCCAGGTAGTTGGCCAGTCGGTCATTGAGGCCCTGCATAGTTTCTTTTTCACTGGCGCCTACACCCAGTCCGTTGAACGAGCTCAGCATGTTGAGCCCGTTGCCCATAGAGACGGAGCGGGACAGATTACTGACAGTGGACAGGGAGGACATGGGGGCCTTGGAGCGGAGGCTGCGGCCGCTGTCCCGCACGGACATGGTGGAGAAGGACGGCTGACGCACTGAGTGACTGCGCACAGACAGTGTGGAGGCCATAGTTTCCTCTGCAACACAACATTCAGTTTTAGGAGAAGAGAACCTTTATTTGTCTGACAATGAGGGAATTCCAGTGTTGCAACGTAAGGTTAAAGAGCAGCAGGACAATAGAAATGTGCAATCAAAAATCTGAATAAATAATTAACTAGATTAGACTTAAAATTAATCATTATAAATTGAAATACTTTGAAAAGAGCTAAGATACAAAAAGGGGAAAATGTATTAACTGTGTGTCTCCCAAAACACTCATTATATTTATCCAGAGAATAAACTACAAAAAGCCACAGTGCAGGACTCGTTTGGGACAGAGTTTTCTGACGAGACCTGTGTGCTGCAACTCCCACAGAAATGAATTTAAAATGATTCACCGTTAAGATTAAATCATGACTGAAAACACACACTGTAAACATTTGTACATTTGTGTCCTTCAAAGAGTGAGCTCAGATATTTAAATACCCTGTGCCTTTAAAGGTTTGAGGGATGAGGGCTGCACATTAGATAATTAAACCTCTTTGCATTGTATCATCACATATATGATGGTAAAATGGTCAAATAAATAATGAAATAAAATAGTTCACAAGGAGACATTTTAAACAAGACGACAGATGACGACAAATGTAGCAGCATCAGAACAATCACAACAGGAGACTATATGACAATGGTTCAAAATAAATCTGCATGAGAAATAATAAATAATAAGTTGTAAGACACAAAATGCAGATACTTACATGGATGTTGACGTTGCCGGTTGTGGACAGGTGCCTGTCGCTCACGTCTCTAGTCTGTCGTGTCTCAGGTGCCTTTGGCTCCTCTCTGAAGGGGCGGAGCTTCACAGTGAACATGAAACCACATGGGCGGGGCAGAGAAATACCAACGAGTCAAACATTCTCCTCAGTGAAGATTATGTTAGAAGAGTTTACACGTTTTATTGTCCTAGTGTGCAGAAAAAAGTTAAGCATTAGATTAGATTAGATTGATAAGATTTTTTTATCAGTTATGTGTGAATTTTCTCAAATTTGAATCAGGTGCATAAAAGTGATAAGTCTCTATAGAACGATGTGCCTGACCTTGGACATGTATTTACAGGCTTCACTTCAGAATCAAATGGATTCACAGGTGCTCAGTCTACGTGACATCAGCCTCCAAGATATTTGTGCAAACTGGTGCAGCGAGCAGCCGACAGGGCCCCACTGTCACCACACTGACCCCATTGAGCCACGAACACAAAGCAAAGCAAAGTGAACACCTGAGGACAGCCCCGAGGGAGCAGGGCAGGTAGGAGGAAGCAGAACAATCAGTGGACAGAATGAATAGAAAGTAAAGACCCCTGAGAAATACTCTCAGAGACGCTGGGCGTTGGTTGAGATGCAGTGGAACAGTAAACCTGGTTTATTTTACGCACACACACACAAAAACACACATTTATGTTCCCCGCGGCGTAAAAAACCTGTGACTGTAAAGAAAATATGACTCTCGATTCCTCAGAGAGTCCCCAAGGAATATCAGATCACCAGATCTGTGACCTGGTTTAACAACAGAGCCACGCCCACATGGCCCTATATAGGCCTACTCCAACACAGGAATAAGGCCTACTCCAACACAGGAATAAGGCCTACATGAACACAGGAATAAGGCCTACTCACGCACAGGAATAAGGCCTACTCCAACACAGGAATAAGGCCTACTCAAGCACAGGAATGAGGCCTACTCACGCACAGGAATAAGTGTCGAAGTTTTTTGGTTTTCTTTATTTTTCTTTAACAGCAGCGCCACAAGGGGGCAGTACAACATTTAACCATTTGTTGTAAAATTACTGTATTACAACACTCCCACTTAATTTTACCATGAGAATTACATATTTTAGTCATATATTTTGACCATCTTTTGTTTTGTTTTACACCCCCAAACAATAACAAAAAATACAATACCTGTAACTTCCCAAAAAATGTTACAATTTACCTTTTAAGACCTCCTTTTGTAATACATTTGAACAAACAATTACACCTCTTTAACATATAACTCAAGACATAATAAAGATATTTAAACTGGACACAGCCCAATTTCTTCTCTAAGATATTCAAACTTTTGTTTTGGTAACGGCTTTGTCAGAATATCTGCCCTCATATGATGTTGAGCGATATTGAAGCTGTATTTGTCCATTTTGAACATTCACGTATGTAGTGATAACGAATGTCTATGTGCTTTGTTCTTGCATGATCAACTGGATTTTTTGCGATTGCAATGGCTCCTTGATTGTCCTCCAGGATCACTGTTGGTGTGGTTTCCATTCCAAGTTCAGTCAGTAGTCGTCTCAGCCGAGTTCCTTCTTGAGGGGTTTGGCTTAAAGCGACATACTCAGCTTCTGCAGTTGAAAGTGCTACTGTGGCTTGTTTCTTACTAAGCCAACTTACTGCTCCTCCAGCAAAGAGGAAGATGTTTCCTGTTGTTGAACGTCGATCATCCTGATCACCGGCCCAGTCTGCATCTGAGAAACCAACCAAGAATCCTGTCTCCGACCGCTTATACTTGAGCGCAAGGTTTTGTGTTCCTTTCAAGTATCTCAGGATTCTTTTTACAGCTGTAAGATGTGATGTGCAGTACTTGGATTTGCATTAAACTTTGATACAGCACTTACTGCTTGTGCGATGTCTGGTCGTGTTGCCATAGCAGCATACAGTAAACGTCCTACCATGGATTCATAGGTGCTCGGGTTCACTGGTTTACTCACATCATCTTCCTTTTTTAGCTTGACATTGGAGTCAGCTGGTGTTGTCACTGGTTTTGCATTGTCCATTCCATATTTTTGTAAAATGTCCTCAATGTATTTCCTCTGATGAAGAAAGATGCTCTTTGTCTTGAACAACAGAGATGCCCAGAATGTAGGACAGCTCACCCATGTCCTTCATTTTGTATCTTTTCTTTTTTCTTTCAGCTTGTTCATTTTGTCTGTGGATTCTGTAATCAAATCAGATCATCAACATACACAGCTAGTATTTCTACTTCCTGACCTGTTCTAACACACACTGGTCTGAGGTTCTCTGTGTAAACCCAATGTCTTTCATAAACTCAGTGAAAGATTTGCTCCTGCAGCGAGGTGATTGTTTTAGTCCATAGATCGATTTTTTTAGTTTGCACACCAGATGCTTTTGTCCCTGTTTTGTGTGACCCTCTGGTTGCTCCATGTAGATTTCTTCTTCCAAGTGTCCATTTAGAAATGCAGTTACAACATCCATTTGATGTACTTGTAAGTTGTTTTGCACAGCAAATGACAACAATGTACGAATTGAACTGAACCGTACCACAGGTGAGTAAGTCTCATCATAGCACCATACACTTGTGAGGAGCCTTTAGCAACAAGTCTGCATTTGTACCTTTCCACTTGTCCGTCACTGTGTTGCTTTATTTTAAACACCCACTTTGATCCTATTGCTTTGCGATCCTTTGGTAACTCCACCAAGTCCCATGTGTCATTTTCTAACAGGGATTCATATTCCAAATCAGCTGCTTCCTTCCAATCTTTTGCATTTGGGCTCACCGTGGCTTTTTTCAGTGTGCTCGGCTCTGTGACACAACACATGTTAGCATAATGTTCAACAGTAACTACATCTGCAAATTCGTCAAATCCAAATCTCCTTGGAGGTTTTCTGACCCTGCCTGACTGCTTAACAGCCTCACTGATTGTAATGTTCTCAGCATTTGTTTGCTTTTCATCTGTGCTTAGTGTCACTTCATTGTCTGAGTTGGATGTACTTTCTCCTTGTTTACACCCAAAATCTGACTCACTGAACACAACATCCTTTCGAATGAGCATTCTCCTCTTTTCTTCATCCCACAGTCGGTAACCTTTAGCATTGTTTGAGTAACCCATGAAGCGAAGCTTTATTGCCTTTTTGTCCAGCTTCCTTGTTTCTATCTCTGGGATATGAGCATAAGCAATACAGCCAAACACTCTCATGTGACTCAGGTCCGGCTTTTTTTCATACCACCTTTGATAGGGTGTTTCCTGGTTGAGAACAGTTGTGGGTAACCTGTTCTGAATGTAGGCTGCAGTTGCAACAGCCTCAGCCCAAATCATTCTTGGTAACTGCCTGTGATAGCATACTTCTGGCTGCTTCAACTAATGTCCTATTTTTCCTTTCTGCTACACCATTTTGTTGCAGTGTATGAGGTACAGTCATTTCATGATGAATGCCCTGAGCTTTCAGATACTCCTGAAACTCCCTGGATGTGTATTCACCGCCATTGTCTGTTCTGAGTCTTGTCTCCTTTTGCCCACACTCATTTGAGAATGTTTTTTCAAACTCCTTAAACTTGCTCAGAACCTCACTTTTCTCTTTCATGAAGTAAACCTTACAGCATCTTGTGTAGTCATCAATAAACTTAACAAAGTACTTAGCTCCACCAAATGATTGAGTTTGCATTGGACCACAAACATCTCTGTGAACTAGTTGCAACTTACATTTTGTCCGTATTTCTCCAAGTGGCTTGCGAGGCTTTCTAGTCATTTTTCCCTCAACACAGGCTTCACAGAAGCTTCCTCCTCATCAGCAGTGAAATTCACTCCCCTCACTAGTTGCTTGAGTTCCTTCAGTTTGGTAGTGTGACCAAGGCGCTGGGGCCACACACTTGACGCACCGTGACAGGCAGCAATGCTCCCTTCAACATTAAGCTGGTAGAGTCCATCCGGTCGTTGTGTCCAATACCTTGAAGTTTTCCATCCTCTCCACGTATGTAACAGCGAGCATTTTTGAATGCAGCACAAAGGTCAGTGTCAAATCCTCCATTTTTGTTTCAAGTGCAAGTAACGACTGTTGCATATCTTTGTGGTAAACTTCCCAGTAGCGTGACACTTCTCTTCTTCTATCACCGACCCTTTTGCACTTAATTGATCAGTTAGCTCCTTCATTCGTTTCAAATGTTCATTGAGATTTTACTAACTGTGGTGTACTCACGTTTTTCTTCTTCTCCTCACGCCGTCGTTCAGACTCGGCTCGTGCGTTAGCATTAGCATCTGCTGCTAGCTGTTCGGTCTCTGTTAGCTTACCCCACAGTCCTTTTGCTTTCAGATGTTCCATCTGACATTTCCATGTTGCCCAGTTCTCCGCTCAGTTTGTCAATAAACAGTTTATCTTCCATTGTGAATCCCACAGCCCTGTTTATGACCCACAGGTCCGGGGAAAAAAGACTTTTTTAGCGACACTCTGGGCCCATAACCTGTGAAGTTTTTTGGTTTTCTTTATTTTTCTTTAACAGCAGCGCCACAAGGGGGCAGTACAACATTTAACCATTTGCTGTAAAATTACTGTATTACAACAATAAGGCCTACTCCAACACAGGAATAAGGCCTACTCCAACACATGAATAAGGCCTACTCCAACACAGGAATAAAGCCTACTCCAACACATGAATAAGGCCTACTCCAACACAGGAATAAGGCCTACTCCAACACAGGAATAAGGCCTACTCCAACACATGAATAAGGCCTACTCCAACACATGAATAAGGCCTACTCCAACACAGGAATAAGGCCTACTCCAACACAGGAGTAAGGCCTACTCCAACACAGGAGTAAGGCTTATCCCAACACAGGAATAAGGCCTACTCCAACACAGGAATAAGGCCTACACCAACACAGGAGTAAGGCCTACTCCAACACAGGAATAAGGTCTACTCCAACACAGGAATAAGGCCTACTCCAACACAGGAATAAGGCCTACTCAAGTGCAGGAATGAGGCCTACTCCAACACAGGAATAAGGCCTACTCCAACACAGGAATATGGCCTACTCCAACACAGGAATAAGGCCTACTCAAGTGCAGGAATGAGGCCTACTCCAACACAGGAATAAGGCCTACTCCAACACAGGAATATGGCCTACTCCAACACAGGAATAAGGCCTACTCCAACACAGGAATATGGCCTACTCCAACACAGGAATAAGGCTTACTCAAGCAAAGGAATAAGGCCTACTCAAGTGCGGGAATGAGGCCTACTCCAACACAGGAATAAGGCCTACTCCAACACAGGAATATGGCCTACTCCAACACAGGAATAAGGCCTACTCAAGCAAAGGAATAAGGCCTACTCCAACACAGGAATAAGGCCTACTCCAACACAGGAATAAGGCCTACTCAAGCAAAGGAATAAGGCCTACTCCAACACAGGAATAAGGCCTACACCAACACAGGAATAAGGCCTACACCAACACAGGAATAAGGCCTACAACAGTGACACATGAAAACTACACTGCACTGAGCCTTTTACATGTGTGACTGATAAAACTACTGAGATGAAGGAAATAAAACTGATGCAGTGACATCAACAGTCATGTACTTCATATACTTCATGTACTTCATATACTTCATATACTTCATGTACTTCATATACTTCATGTACTTCATGTACTTCATGTACTTCATGTACTTCATATACTTCATATACACATACTGTCATACACCTGCAGCCTGTGCACTGAGGCTGACACTGATAAAACATGTTTAAAATGATGAATTATTCTTTACACCACAGGACAAAAAGTATTTTCCTCTCCTCAGTTTCAGTGTGGGTGTGTGTGTGTGTGTGGTGTGTGCGGGGGTGGGTGCGGGGGTGCGTGCGTGCGTGTGTGTGTGTGTGGGGGGGTGCGTGTGGTGTGTGTGTGTGTGTGTGTGTGTGTGTGTGTGTGTGTGTGTGTGTGTGTGTGTGTGTAGGACACTGGAGACAAAACTCTAGATTCTGTTAAATCTTTGTAATGAACTTGTCTCCACCTTGTGGTAAAAAAAATAACACACTTTGGTGGTGAAGTTTTTTTTTCTTCTAAAAACACAGTTTGAAGTGGCGTTAATTTCATGAACTCAAACTTATAACAAACATTTTAAAAAGCTCAGGCTGTAAGAGCTCAGTATGTTCAAACTGCATCATGGAACATTAACTTTGACCTGAAAACAACAAAACTCCACCGGCTCCAACCAGAGCTCGCTGTTGTGTCCTCGAGCAAGACACTTTATCCAAAGTGTGATGTTTGTTATTCAAATCTGTAAATGTTTTATACAAGGGTTTGTATCAGAAGAGCCACTGAAGATAATAAAATAAGATGTAAAAACATAAAGATCCTGTGACTATTTCACAGTATGTAGTTTTTAAAATTTGTCAATTAGAAAGTTACACATGTTCTTTTTTTCCTTCAGAAAAACAGTGACAATTATTGATATTAAACGTTGTCATTATAAACTTGAACATGGACAGATGTGAACAGTCGGAGCAGCTTTAAACAGCTGTGACTCTAAGATCATTCCAGTTTGTTTCTGATCACAGAACTGTTTGGTATAAATCATTTACAATATTATTCATTCTTTTATTGATGCCATTGGCCTAAAGTTTGCTCCTAGTATGTGTGTGTTTTTAGTGTTTGGCTGTGGTCCTGCGCTGCATGAATCATGTTTCAGTTATGTCGCTGCTGTCATCGACTCTGCTGATGTGGTTCTGTGCTACTGTAACAGTCATAGTTTACATTTAAAACTTTTGCACTTTTCTTCTCAGACGAGCACACAATGTACTGGTCAGCAAAGTCAATTTTGTGAGCTTTCCTTTGTTTGACTTTTGTTTAGAAATGCGATACTTCGCTCAGTTTTTCTGGCCTCCAGCCAGTCGTCCTGTGCAAGATCCACTTTAAAACCCAACACTGGCTACACTGAAAATTCACTGCCCCAGAAGTGATTTGTGAACATAAATGAAAAGATAAATTCATTGACAAGGAGCATAGACACATTCTGGTCCTCCGTGAACTCTGTAACTGGACTTGGAAACAGATTTTTGTGCTTCAAATTGAGTAATATTTCCTAAGTATCAGTCCTTAAATGTACTTGGTGTCTGCCAAGCTTCATAAGGTCACAATAAACTGCTGTATGTGTTTAATTTTAGTGCATCTTTGTCCTCTGAATAGTTTCTACTTTTAAAATTCCTACACAGAGATTTGTGTGTAGGACAAAAGGGACATTGCTCATCTGTTATTCTAATTCCATGAATAATATAATCAGCTCAATGAAACAATCTCCTGGAGGAAAGCAGAATTAAAATGAGGAAAGTGAGCGGTGGCACCATTTGAAATAAGCCTGAGGAGGAGGAGGGTGAGCTCTGGTGATGAAGATTATCTTGTACAGAGGTTTTGTTGACTGTTGTGCAGGGGGAGAGCTCATCAGCGAGAAGGGGAACGATTTGAATAGGCACGAGACGAGGGCACTGCGTGTATCTGCTCATTAGGCGGCCCGCGCTGTAATTCTCCGTGTGCACAGCTCTGCAATCAGGGGCCTATTCATTAACATGGGGGGCCCGCTTTCATCTGCAACCACTTGAGCCTGCCAATCACAGAGGCGTACGCATGGCATGATGAGAAAACGGGCGGCTTAAATACTCAGGGATGCTTGTGCACGGAGGGAGTCACGTTTAAATACTGCCTTAAGCATTTGTATCGGAGAAGGGGGAAGGAGAAATGCTCTTTTTTTACAGTGTAGTGCTGGCAGGTGGCCCAAACTGTGTCAGACTGATAATCATCTTTCTAGCTCGACATGAGGACGTCTTTTGTTCTTAGATTTCACGAGGAGGAGCATCGCTTTGCACATCAGGTTTTCTTCTGAAATACAGTGATTGGATGTGATTGGACAAAAGTTAGAGCAGATATTTTCTTGGTTAAGTCTGAGAGAGATGCATTCAAAAGACAACAATCAGAAGTGATTACAATGACAGTAATACACACCTGGATATTCGTGGATCGCAGCTTCACGTTATATGTAACATTTTGAGGACTTGTTCCAAAGATAAAGGCCTAATTCTTGTTTTAAATTGTAAATCACTATGGAAACTGGCAAAGATTTGGGGCATAAACCTATATTGTGTGTTTTATTTCAGAAAAGTCACAATCTTCACAAAATGTTCCCTTCAAAACTGACACATGGGTAAGAAATGAACTCTTAACCCCTTTATTTAAATAGTTTTAGATGAAGTCTTTATAGATGAACTACAGGCCTATAGAAAACACAAAGATAAAGCCTGTTCACATGTGCTTTCCTGCAACTCCATTTCAACTGGCAAAGGAAAAACAACTCTTTCTCTCACATTTCAGTGCATTCATTTGGCTGTGGACACTTCACTCAACACTTTACCCAGAGTTCCTCCAAAACAAATCAGGATAAGTGATGACGGTGCGCTGTATTCTCTTTCTGAAAGCAGATTGATCCGGTGTAAACAGTCAGACATAACCAAATTGTTTAGGTCAAAGTATGTCATTTAATTTTCACATTACTGCATCTTAAGTGCTGTCGATCAATGCAACAACTTATGGTCATTTATATAAAGAGGCCGACAAACTGCTCAGTCGATGAGTGCTCCCTGTGAAGCATCGATCACATTGTTAGTAGAAGAAAATTGAGCATAATGTGTGTTAATGTGCGGTGTGACGAGGATGAGAGGCTACAGAGGGTGGATCTGACAGGTGACCTTTTCTCCACGCACTAAACGCTCTAACCGCGCTGAGTCTGTGAGCAAACACTGTCCTTTTACTGCAGATACCACAGCTGTTATTATCTCTAAAGCTGCTTGTTAAGGTATGTAAGCGACAAATGCAAGAACATTTTATTAACTTCAGACAAACGTATAAGGTACAATCACATATTGTCACATTTAAAAGTGCTTTTGTGAGTTTGATAATAAATTAGCATTTTCATTTGACAACAACATAACAACAAATAGCAATGCTAAAATAAAAATGTACTCACCAATACAAAAACTGCTGAGGTCTAAATACTGTTGTGGCGTTCTTCTGACTCTTTTCAAAGCTCACATTTCAGTCATTAATGCATGAAATTAATGAATAGTTCTTTACCAGATGAAATGCACCATCACCAAAGTCAAATCGAGTCCCATTGGTTGTTTTTGGTGACGTTTGGTCTCAGAGTCTTTCTGCTCAAAGTCCAACCAACTGTAGCCCGTGGTTTACAAATCCAGTCAGTTTACGAGCGGGTAGGCCCAAAGTGTAGTGGTAAAATAGAAAACATGAAGGTCAGCGGCTGATGGGGAGCTGTGGTAGAGAGATGGGAGGATGGGTCAAGTGTCCCGGGGCGGCGAGGACAGAGAAAGAGTGACCTGAACACACAAGATGCCAAATGTTATACGACGTTACATTATTGGTGAAATAGCTGCCACACGATATGTAGAGATATATGTTATAGATTTATATGTTTAAAGACATGAAGTTACTCGTACTGTCCAAGTATCCGTGCAGGGCCAGGAGGTGCGGCCGGTCGGGGCTGCTGAAGGGAGAGTAGTGCACGTCGTCGGGCAGAGATGGAGGCAGGCGCGTCAGGGGAGCGCCTTGAGGGAAGCTGCTCTGCGGAGGCTGCTTTTTGTGCCGGGCGCGGCAGTTCTGGAACCAGACCTGGGGAGGTGGTGTACCACGTCAGTATACAGCTAAAAACAATATTGAGAGAGATTAAAAACTGTGGGTTTAATAGTTTAATTTATATTTTTTATCAGAGCTCAAATCTAGAGTTTCTCCAAACAGCTGTAAGTCGCTCGTATTTGTGGGTGATATTTTTTTATGTCCACTTCTCCAAATCCTCAATACTTAGTTTTAGCGGAGAACAAGGATCACAGACTGAAGCCGTCACAGTCTGATGTGAACTCACCTGTATCACTCTCCTGCTGAGCCCTGTGAGCTCTGCCAGTTTCTGCAGTGTCTGAGCATCAGGATTATTGTCCTGAGCAAACTGTGTCTGCATGACCTTTAAAAACACATAATAAAGTCACATATAACAGTGTCAGTCCATGTGGTGACACAGAGGGAGCGCTTCACACCTGGAGCTGCTCTGCGGTGAAGGAGGTGCGCGCTCTCTTGGCTGGTTTAGGTTGACAGTCCTGGTCCGAGGGCAGGGCTCCCTCCAGTGTTAGACCTGTGCCTGTGGATGAGCACAAACACCTCGTCTGAACATGAACAGTTGAAACTGTTACTGTCTCTGAGTGTGTGGAAATCCTCAGCAGGACAGTACCATTTTCAGCCGCCCGCCGCAGGTTGTCCAGCATGGTGTCGTAGTGGTTTCGGCAGAGCACCCTGCCCTCCACCAGCCCAAACTCCTCTCCGGTGGACAGCTGCCGTTTACAGGAGAAGCAGGCGAAACAGGCCAGGTGGTACACACTGCCCCGAGCCCGACGCACCCAGTCACTGGCAAACACCTGACGACCGCACTGTGCACACTTTGTCCCAAACCTACTGTGGAAATATCACACGACACATCTGAGTTAAATGAGCAGGAGTTTAGGGCATTTATGAAATAGAGCTGGAATCTGGAATTATATCAACACTGAAAAAGTAAAGATTACATAAATAACTGAAAATAGCTTAAAAAAGAAAAAATGTACATCAAATAAATTAGTTTAAAATTCATGTAATTCAATGAGTCCAGTTTTAAATCCTGAATGTTTCCATGTCCTGATTTTATTCACTTTAAAACATGTATAGAGAAAAATAACTAGGACTGGATTTTTATTTACATTTTATTTTACATTACTCAAAATTTGAAAGCCTCGGGAATTTTTGTTTTTGGAACATTTTGGAACAACATGTAAATTGTGATTAATATTTGTTCCGTTTTTGCGCATCAGGTTGGACCCGCACCGGGGCCTGCGCCTGCGCCTCAAGCCTCAGGTTAAACCGAGTTTACAACCTGAAAATCTGTGCAGAGCCTAGAACAGCCTGGCCTTGTTTGAAAAAGACTGTTTTGTGATCTAGAACTCAGTCTGTGTCTTTATTTTCTGAGTGAAAATGAAAAGGACCAAACGCGGCCTGCAGCGCGCGACATTTAAATGATTTTAAAACAACCAATTTCACCAAATAAAAAGTACAGACCTGCTTTAAGATATAAAAAAATACATGTCTCACCCAAAATAACCACGGCCATTTTTACACTTTAAAATGTTTCAAGGGAAAAGCAGATCCGTTTAAACTGAGGCCTGTTTTTTCCACAGTTTATTTTATTACACAGAAAACACTGGGCCTACTGCAGGACTAAACACAGACAATGTAACAGTAATAAGGCAGAACTGTGATAAATATAATCCTGTTTAATGCCAGTTTATGTCACATAGAGTTAGTTAATCGCGTGCGTAAAAATATCTTTTTGTGCGTCATGAAGTCCCTTTAAATTTAGTAAAATGCACTAAGTAAAGAACAAAAGATAAGTAAAATAGATTAAGCATTTAGATTAATCACACATACCTGAAATAGTCCAGTTTGCAGTAGATTTCTTTGTTTTTCACGTAGCAGCTGCTGTGCTGGCGCAGAGAGGCTCTGCACACGGAGCACTCCAAACAGCCCAAGTGCCAGTTCAGGTTATTCACCTGCCACAATCACAGCCTCATCAGCCCCGGACACACTTTAAAATCACGTGTTTATGTCTGGGCCTGCTCCTGGAGCCTACCTTCAGCAGGTACCGGTCGTGGATGTCCATCCCGCAGCTCGCGCACTGGTTCTTGGCCGAAGGGGAGCAGAGACACGCGGCCTCAGACGGACTGGACTCAGACTCCTTCTTCACCTCTGTCTTTGACTAAACACACACGCACAGGAGTCAGGAAGCTCCAAATATTTAAGACCAGCCTCGTGAATCTGGAGCCACACTTTAAAATCCTTCAGCAAATTTAATTTAGTCAATTTAAATGAAATTCACAGCAGCCTCTTCACCAGTTTGTGTCCAGGGTCAGACTGGGCGCGTAAAGGGCGAAGCGGAGAGAGGAGGCTTCACAAAACACACCTAGATTTTTACAGAAAAGCATTAAAAAGCTCTACATCCAGATGTTTATGACTCACCATTTTCAGGTCCCGAGCGCAGCCTATTTGGAGAGAAGATGGAGCTTGCTCTGCACATTACGCATCTCTGCCCCAACCCACACTACATCCGGTCCAAAACAAGCACGAGCCCAACTGTTTCGACTGCATTTAAAGACTGGCAACAAAAGACATTTTGATGCAATTACATAAAAAACTATCCTATAAATGATCGATGGCTGCTCTTCTGCGCAATAGGTGGTTATATTCCCAGGCAATCAAATGCCACGAAAAGAAAGGATGGCACTATATCTGCAATTAGCGCGGGATTGAAACGCTTGGCTTGATAAGAGGCTACCCGAGTGTCAATTTCACGTGTCAATCAAACCAGCCAAGCCAGCCACCAAGCTAAGAGAAAAAAAAAGTGCGCATCCTAATTTCAATAGGTGTATAATCGAAAATCGACAAATCTCCAAAGTGAAGAGGCTCAAATGGAGATCGCTCTATTCATAACAGACAATGCGCACAAACTGCAGCTGATCTTGAGACATAAAGAAGCTTGATTGTCTCTTTCTCATGATGGACCATTTAAGCACTTGAGGCTCCCCTGGTGATTACAGCTGCATTCACAAAGTGCCAAAACGCGCTACTGTGCCAATACCGACTTTGTGTTGTTCTTCATTTACACCAAATCAACATAAATGTAGCATTAGGCTGTGCTAATTAACCACTACCCTATAAACATTGGAAGCACTGAAATATGATGAGCTGCTCTGCTTTAAAGTGAGCTATAGCGCACTAAAGAAAATATACAAAAAACAAAACAAAAAAACGCACAAAACACAGTCCAAGTTTGCTCGTCCAGTGCTCATAAAAAACACCAAACTGGTGAAAAGGTTTAGACAAAAGTGAAGTTTGTATGTCCCTCTTTGCTTGTGTGAAATAGTCCAACTTCTGCGTGAATTTCTTGTGACTCTGAGAAACATAACGCAGAGACCCTCCCACAGACTCCCCTTTTCTCCTCTCCAAACTGCAGCCTGGGCCACTGCAAAGAGTGGCAACGTGACAGGATTAAAGCAACATTAAACATTTATTCAACTCCACATAAACAGTAAAGACCCATGACAACCAGCCCCTGCCACAGGCTCCACAGATTTTATATTTTTAGGCAGCACTGTTACATGTGTCAGTCTGTCAGGGTTGTTTTTAAAGAATGAATAAAATATACTCCACGAAAAGAGAGTCTGAAATCAAAAAACTTACACTTAAGAACAACTGAAGTGTCCTTCTAAATGCACTTCAAAGTAAACAGAAGGTTTCCCTGTGATCAATAAGCTCAGAGCACTTTAAAGCCTCATACCTGCACATTGTTCCGACGCTCTTCTGTGCATTAGCTGTAATCACTGCACTGGACTGGGTCATCCCAAAGTGGACGGCCACCAGACAAACCACTTAAACCGTGTTATTTGGTCTCGATTAGGCTCTAATGTCCCACAATGATTTTTTTTTTAAGTTATAGACACTTTGGGGCATTTAAAGTGGAAGTCTTTTGAAGCAGAGTGACAGGGACATTTGTGCTGCTGGTGGAGTGTTGAATTTAAAACAGAATATGGACAAAATCTGATTCAATGCATGACTAAAGTTTCCCGTTTCAGTATTAAAACATGTGCATAATAATGTTTACTATTTCTGAAGCATGGTCTTAACAGAAACATAGTGGGACGATGCTCAAAACTGACATTTAAAATTGGAAATATAAAAATTTGAGCTATAAATCTGACCAAATAAGAGTGATTTTTAAAGCTCTGACTGCATTATTTTGTACCTGGATGGATGACAGTTGTTAGGACAGAGGACGTCTCACCTGTTTCTTCCTGTCCTGTCTCTGAATCTGTCACATTTTGGCTCCAGATATTGGTTTGGAGCTGCAGAGCTGAACCACGGCCCTTCCTTTAGCACATCTGTCACAAACAATGAGGAACCAGCCCAGTGCCACAATAAACACAAACTAACACATGCAGAAGCTATTACAGTGTTCAATGAGCCCCAGTGGACAGGTCTGCCCGTGGTATGTGGACAATGTATGACGTCGGGCATCCTGCTCCGTGGATATCAGAGACACAGTTCACATGAGGCCAAAATACGCACAGAATTATATATCTGCAGAAGGTGTGGACCTGGTGGAACAAATGCACAACAATGGCTTATGTAACTGTTGTTTACTATTAGACTGTTTTGTAATAACTGACACAAACAGGTTTTAAACGAGAGGAATATGAAATGTAAAAAAAAAAAGTATCTAGGACTGTGAAGTATTTTATGCTTTATTATAGTAGTGTGGGGTTTTTTTTAGATTCATAACCGTGATATTTTTATACTCCCAGATGAAGGGAATGTATTGTATTGTATTTTTATAAGAAATATCCAAAACATAAATTCACTAATGCTGCATCTAATTTCTACCATATCTCATGACAATAATTTGCATTTTACCAATATTTATTTTAGCCCTTATTAAATATTACTGGTCCATAGAAACCCTGAAAACTCACTTGTTTAAAACTACCCTGAAATAACAGCAAACCCTTTTTTTTTTAAATCTGTTTCTTTCATTTGTGTTTTGTCTTGAACTGTGTGAAGCATTTTTGAGCGTCATGAAAAGAGCTATATATGTATTTTTATTTTATTTTATTTATTTTATTTATTTTATTTATTTTATTTATTTTATTTATTTTATTTATTTTATTTTATTTATTTTATTTATTTTATTTATTTTATTTATTTATTCTATTTATTTTATTTATTTATTTTTATTTATTTATTATTATTATCATTAATCCAAAACCCAGCTATCCTCAATATTGACAAATGGCATCGTCTGCACTTTTAATCAGAATATAAGTGTTTGGTTTCTCGTCGGTGCGTGTCTCTTGCCGTTTCAGTGCGTTTCAGGGAGCAGTCACAATGGGATTGACTTCACTATTGGACCGTTGCTACACAAAGGCATGTCTCGCGATGACTGATGCTCCGTTTGGCTTGTACCTAAGAAAATGTTTGGAGAAAGGTGGAGCGAGGTCTAAATGCAACACAGCTTCCTTATCTTGTTCCTGTGGAGGTCCGTGAGAGTGCTGCTGGAGAGGTTTGAGATATCGACTACATCTAAAACTGAGCGTCTGAGGAAAGACCCTGTTTTTAACTTATTTTATAAACAGTCTAAGCAAATCCACATTTTATTCTGTGGTGTCAATGATTGAGACACACTGGAGCAGCGCGGGTGGGAGTGTGCTTCATGCCTGACCCAAAGTTACCCTACTTAAAGGTGGACAATGTGGACTTTTAGGCGGGTGGTCCACTTCCTGCTGTGCCTGGAATGTTCCACGATATGGCATTAAATGTATCTATTCTGCACTTTGCTTTTATTCAATCACGCAGGTTATTATTCCTTAAAATATGTTGTGAAAAGTGTTTTTTTCTGCACAGACCTGGCCTGACCTGTTACTTGGCCTCGTGGCATCACCTGCTTTTTTCCATGGAGACAGATGTGATAAATGTCATAGTGTGGAACATTCCAGCAAAGCAAAAACATCTGCAGGGAAACAAGTAAGTGGCTGACCTTCTAATGGAAAGTTAAAGGTCCTATGTTACATAAAAGTGACTCTTGTGAGCTTTAGTCCATGTTCTAATGCTGTTTCCTCCTCAAAAACAAACCTGGAGTTGTGTTTTGTTTACGTTTCTAAAGCTCAAAATGCTCTGTTCCACCTTGTGATGTCATAAAGTGTGCAAATGACTCTGGACGTTTTACCTTTAGTTCTGTAGATGTTGGCAATTCCACGTCTGAAATGATCCAAATGATTCTAGTGAAGATGTGTGGAGCTTTAAAACACAGTGGAGCACTTCCTGTATTGCCACCTGATGACATCACAAGGTGGAGCAGAGCGTTTGAGAGAAGAACGCAGCCTAAACGTGCAGAGTTTGTGTGTTAAACGCGTGTGAATGAAACAAAACACAGCTCTGCGTATGTTTGTGATGAGGAAATAACATTATAACACAGATCAGAAATTAGAGTAATATGGTCCCAGTACACTCTCTGAAATAGAACAATAGCGCACAATCGACTAATGCAAAACACACACAAACACACACACACGCACACAAAAACTGAACCTGAAACAGACTCCAGCCATTTATATTTTAATACTCACCATCCATTGTCCAGAGTTCACCTGGCTGCTTCCTGTGCACAGTTGAATTCATCTCCGTTACAGTCGTCTGGACAGGCTTTCAATAAACACCCACAAGTGAATGTTGCACAATCCCCCTCTGTAAACCTGCTCTGAGAGGAAAAAAACACTTATTCAACAAACACAAGTTTATTTGAAGAACGGGCGAGTAAAACGAAGAGCTTTTGGGGCCTGTACTCCATATGACAGCAATTTGGGGTATTGTGTATTTTGGCCGAAGCGTGTGGCCCGTGATGGATGACAGGAGAGAAATCACGAGCCGCTGGCCTGAGCACAGACATGCAAATTGCTTTCAGCTGATTACAGTATTCTGTTTGATATTTATCATGTGCAGCAGGATACGACTCTGAGAATAGAGCAGGAAGCAGCTGATCACTGAGGGAAACCTGGGGGTCCAACGCTTAAACCTGTATTTGTTTGTTTGTGTTTTTTCAGATTGGATTATTGTTATGTGTGTTTGGGAAAGTGTAAATTCCACGTCATTTATTGGAAGTTTAATGTATTTGTTGTTCCGCCAAAATAAAAGACCAGACTTATGTTTATTTTGATTTTAACTCGTTTGAACTAGTGACAGTCGTGTAATTAACATCCTTAAGAATAATTTGTTTTGTCATTTTGCACAATACAAATGAAAGTTCTCTCTTTTCTCTTAAAATGCATGTGTCAAACTCAAGGCCCGGGGGCCAAATGTGGCCCGCCACGTCATTTTATGTGGCCCGCAACAAGGTAAATTAAAATGTATGACTGTTTTAAAATGTCAGTTTATCAGGAGATACGCAGTTATATTTATTTTAACCATTTCGCTGATGTGGCTCTCGGTGAAATTGAGTTTGACACCCCAGTCTTAAAGGAACATTACCGTTATTAAATACAGTGAAACAATAACAACCAACTGTTATATATTGTCTATTACACTTTGCTTAACAACAGAAATACTGAATTTTGATTATTTGTTTTATAATAACTGTCAACAGCTACAAATATGTTTCAAATGAGAGAAAAAAAAAGAAAAAAAACATCAAAAAAGGTCTGTGAATTTGTGTATTTTGTGTCTTATTATTAGTAGTGTTTTGTGATTATTTATACTTTATACTCCGCGATAAAGGCAAGAGCCAGTTTTTGCTTTGGATTACGTTGTATTTTTATAAGAAATATCCCAAAGTTAAATCCACAAACTTTCAGGAGGTTTTGTGATTGTGATTTTTGATGCACCCAAACTCTATTTTGTGAAAAGGATGAAGGACGTGATCTCAGAAGGACGAGAAGTACAGTGTTTCTTCTCATCCAGCTGCTTCTCCGCGTGTTATTTTTAATCCTACGATCCCAGCTGCTCGTGGCTCGTGCTGCGGTGCGTTTAAAGACCCGGGTCACGGTGATCAGCGACTTACACAATCAGCTCCCGGCTCCTGAGGGAAACCACTTCCTTCCGAGCACTCACCTGCAGTGACCCGAACCAATCAGAGACGAACAAGGCTCCTAATCACGGAACGCCCTGTAGGTCAGCACCCACCCACCCTCCAACCCGCCCCCGTGGCCCACCCAGCCTCTCCGCCCCACCTCCTCCATGTGCCCACTCTCAGTTCAAGGGTTTACCTGTCACATCAGATCATTTTAAAGTGGAAGTGACCGGAGCTGGGAGCCCGGTGTGTTTAGTTAGATGCCGAATGTAATATCCTGCTGCTCCTTTGACTACGACGCAAAGGTGGCTGCTGTAGGCCACCCCTTCGCTCCGATAAACCGGGGAAGTGCAGAAGGTTGAACAGGAAACACAGGGCACCGCACGGGAAGGATCTATAACTTAGAGCTTAAGCAGGACTCCCCCTGTGTTTGTTTTGATAAAAGCGTCGACATATGTGGAGCAGTGTGCGCCTGTGACGTCTAGTGTTTCATGATAAAATGACCCGTGCTGCTGCTTTCTGCTGACTAAAACCTTTACGTTTGCATGAAGAATTAAAATAGCCAGAGCTTCTAACTGCGATTGTGTGAGCAGAACAGAGCAAAGCCAAAAAAAAAACAAAAAAAAGTGACTGTTTTTCAAATGTGAATGGAGCAGGGCCAGCTCTGGGACAACTGAAAAATGGACTCAAACGTGGCTCCTCCCCCTGAGCAAAACTGTGATAACTGTATTTGTGAAAACTGTGGAAATGCAGGGACTATTCAGGGTGAGAGAGGTGTGTTATTGTGGTCATTTCAGTAACTTATTTCAGAGATAAGCTTTCTGCGGGTCCATATTTGTAGTTTTACATCAGAGAGGGGCCTATGTGAGGAGGGTTTAGGGGCAGCAGTGAGTTTATGACGTCCAAACACATTTCATTGCACTGCTGACTGTGTGTTAACTTGTACAGGACAAATCAGTGTAAATTAAATCTAGAACATTCAAATATTTGGAGATCACCTGTTTTAATGGACCTTTTGGACTCGGTGTGTCTCTCATTGTGCCTCAGACCCGGATAAAGTAAAAGAAAAAGCCATAAGTGAAAAAAATCTACTTCGCTTTTTAATGTTTTTTTGTTTTTTTTTTATTTGTTTTTTTTAATAGTACATAATGAACGTGTATAATGCATTTTCTGCTGATGTCTTTGATGGAGGAAATTTGCAATTATTTTATGGAAGGAATTCAAACCTGGATGACATTACTTTTATATTTTATTTTTATTTTTATTTTTATTTTTATTTTTATTTTTATTTTTATTTTTATTTATTGTTGGTCTTTATTGTGTAATTTATTATTATTATTATTATTTCCCTCTGTTCTGTTGTACTTGATGACACAATATTGATATTTCAGACTTCCATATCAGTATCTGTTTGTAATATTTATTTAATTTATATAATATTACGCACACTTCTAGATGGGATGGAATTGAAAAGAACATGGCATGTAATAATATTTGACAAAAACACATCTTTAAGAATGTTTTGGAGTATTTTTTACAACATCGTTAAAGCGATAAATGGTAATAGCAGGGTAAAATAAACTGATTTATTTGCCTAGTACACATGTTTTTTTGGTTCCTCGGAGTGAGACAAAGCTTAGAGCGACAAAAAAGGATAAGGAACAGTGTGATATGTTATAGTTTACATTCAAAATATTCACTTAGACTTGAGATTTTGCTGTGCAGAGCTGTATAAAGTATAAATAGTATGTGAAATCCACTGGTGCGTCCCCTCAGCAGAGCATATTGTGAACTATGCATCATGTATTGAACCCTGTAATTCCCTTGTATGTTTTGCACAAACTCCAATGACTTTAGATTAAAGCTCATGTCTAGTACAGCCCTCTTTGCTGATCCACTTCTTCCACAACCGAACAGGAAGTGAAATAATGTGTAACCTGATCAAGTTGGAGGAAGCAGCCAGGAACAAGCCTTCACTACTTTCACCAGTCGTATTCATCACTAGAGCCCGAGCGAGGCCCGTTTAGACCGGAGCACGGCTTAACTAAACATCTCTTCTATAAAATAAATGCTTCCAGGTTACTCACAATGCAGGTTCACTCACAAACCCATCTGAGATCAATTACCAAGGATTGTATAGGAAGCAGCGGGCCCAGGCCTCCAGCGTGCGCCAAAGCTCCATGGCAACACAAAGCCACTCTCCCAACAGATACGAGCGCTTTCAGGCACTTGTGAGGCGGGAAAGGATGATTTGATAATGAGTTCCCGATGCTTCTCATTCTTTCTCATATCAATCACAGCCAACGTATGAGAAAAACACTGTGGCTCAAATAGAGTTTGATCTGGGGAAGAGGTTTTGTTGATGTAGTGGAGCTGAACTGTGTGGGGGCTGATGGAGATTTATGATACCAGCCTGCTTTTGTATTTCACTATCTTATTCTGTTGTGAAATGTAAACTATAAAGAGGACAGCACAACATCTGTCCCACCATGACTTTAGATTAAACCTCAAAACTTTAAAAAAAAAATGGCTGTAGTGGCTTTTTATTCATGTGTTTCTGCTTCTTAAGTGTTTGCAAAATCAAAATTCATCAACTTTTTATTCATATGTTTTGCTTTTACTATTCATTATCTTTTATTCTGTGACATCAATAATCCTTAAAGCAGCACTAGGTAACCTTTCTGCTTGTCTTCATGGAGATGTTGCCTTGTTGCCTGGTTGCCATGTTCCACAGTATGGCATTAAACATTTAGTCAATATTTAAGTAGGTGATGTAAAGGTTTAACAAAATACACTGAAACTTTAAACGTGAGCTGATGACACATCCAGGGAGACATTTAAGTCAAATGCCGTACTGTGGAACATTCTAACCAAAGCAATACAATCATATATGAGACAAGCAGGTGGCAGAACATCAACCAGAACAAGTTACACAGTGCAGCTTTAACATAAATACTTTGGAAATCAGAAAAATGACCATTGCATTTATTTATTATTTTATGTATTATATTATAAAAGTATTTTATTTGTGTTAAAATATATGTGTTGTTTTAAAAAAAAGAGAAAAAGCAGTTTGATCTTGTCACTGAATGTTTGCAGTCACTCTCCAGCAGGGGGCAGTAGACACCTTCAGCGGTTTGTTATGAAGCTTTTGTGTCACCTTCTTGGATTTTTTTTTTCTCTTAAACTTAAAGTGTTTGCTCTACTTGAATGGTGTGCAACTTGTTTTCCCAAAAGAGTGAATCTAAAGTGAAAAGTTATAGTTTATATTAGGTCTAAGTGCAAAGAACAAAAAGGACTAAACCACCAGCCAATGTGTGAATCTCTAAGCAGAATGACACCACCCTTTTCTCTGCACACAAGGCGTCAATGTTTACCACAACATCTGTTTATTTGTGGGGTATGATGCAAAAAGTGTGAAGCTGCAGTTTGCACATTAGACAGAGCCATGGGAGTCACTGGAGGTGAGTTTGCACGAGGGACAGACTCAACTTCTGCAACATATTATTATTATTATTAAACCATTATTACCATATCATTTTACTATAACATTTTTGCTGACTGTATGCTTTTTTTATGCATTTAGTGATGTACCTGCCCCTGATGGTGTTTCTGGGCTGTGTGCTGCTGCAGACTTCAGACTCTGCTGCTCCTGACTCTGGTGAGTGAACTCCACCTGCACAAAACCTGTTTATCCAGAGTTATTTGCACAAACCTGCATCATAATAAAGTTTACATTAGGCTAGGGCAGCTTTGGACTGTAAATTAACTATAAAGACACATAAGAATGCATTAAATTGTTATTATAATTAGCCCCACATTAGCAACATACAAGCATAAATTGCATATTCCCATTTATTCTTTATTTTACAAATGAGATGCAGCAGGTTTTTAATTCCTGCGCAGGCTTTACTTTCATAAATATAAGCCACTATGAGGTCATCTTAGCGGTATATTTCACTTCTGCATATTCTGAGCATTTCAAGAAGAGGAGGAAACCATATTAGAAGTGTCACCCAAAGATAAGAGGCTGTAAAAATAGTTGTTGTCCGTAGAATAAAATACAGAAAACAGCATAAAACGTACTCTCTGTGTGTTTTTATATTTGTTTAGTGAAATAATACTAAATACACACACACGGATGTCATTATGTTAGATGTTAAATTTTACGATCGGCCTGTTTTACATCATTAAACCAAAAAGTTGTGTAATATATGTCACTTCAACTATGTGAAAATGTGCTAAAAACAACACTTGTGTTTTTTTTGGTTTACATTTTTGGAGAAGATTACGTTTAAATAAGCTTTAGTTGTTTCAAAATTTGGTCTGGTAACGTCTGAAGACACATTTATGATCACAAATGTATCAGATACTCTTAAATTTTGTGTTTGCAGTGAACCCTTGCTGTTTCTACCCGTGTCAAAACTCAGGAGTGTGCGTCAGATTTGACACTGACCAATATCAATGTGACTGCACACGAACTGGTTTTTATGGCGAAAACTGCACTGTTCGTAAGTTTGCAGAGACATTTTCTGGCTTACTGCTGGATTTGACTTCTTTTACATAATGAAAACCTTTTGGCAGACCATTTAATTTAATTTTTGTGTGACAGCGGAGTTCTGGACTTGGATTCGTCTCATGTTAAAGCCCAGTCCCTCTGCAGCTCATTACCTCCTCACTCACTTCCACTGGTTCTGGGACCTGCTAAATGCCACTTTTCTCAGAGACACTGTCATGAGATTAGTACTCACTAGTAAGTATTTAAATAACACCGCACTAGTACTGTTATTTACTTACTGACATGTGTGTATTTTCAGTCAGGAGCAATCTCATCCCCAGTCCTCCGACGTACAATACTAAATATGGATATCTAAGCTGGGAGTCCTACTACAACATGTCGTACTACACTCGTCTTCTACCTCCTGTGCCTGAAGACTGTCCTCTGCCAATGGGAACCAAGGGTGAGTTTAAATAAAGTCCAACTGGCATCTACCACAGTACATGACATTATGATCTGCAGGCAAAGCGACTCTTCCTGATCCTAAAGTGCTGGCAGTGCGATTCTTTAGAAGGAAGAAATTTAGGCCGGATCCTCAGGGAACTAATCTGATGTTTGCCTTCATGGCTCAGCACTTCACTCACCAGTTCTTTAAAACTAACCATGATGTCAAAGGAGGTTTCACAAAGGCTCTGGGTCATGGTGTAAGTCAAATTTATATAAATGTATTATGCAAAACTGTATTAATAAAAACATCCTGACGGTGTCAGTACGTTTTTTTTTCAGGTGGATGCAACTAACATCTATGGACAAACACTGGAACGTCAACATCAACTCAGACTCCACAAGGATGGAAAACTCAAATACCAGGTAAGAAACTGCAAAAAAAAAAAAAAAAAGTATGTATATATATTAATCCACTGTAGCTCGCACGCAGGTGAAACGGAGCAGGTTTTAGTTTGTGTAACTTTTAATTCCCTCTGTCTTGTTCACAGTTAATAGATGGTGAGATGTTCCCTCCCACAGTGTCTGAAGCCTCTGTGTACATGAAGTATCCAGAGGGCCTTCCTTCTGAACAGCAGTTGGCGATTGGCCATGAGCTCTTTGGCATCCTGCCGGGACTCACCTTGTACGCCACCTTGTGGCTGAGAGAGCACAACCGTGTGTGTGACGTCCTCAGAGCAGAGCATCCCTCCTGGGATGATGAGCAGCTCTTCCAGACGACCAGGCTCATCATCATCGGTACTTTCAACATTCTGGGCCTTGTACAGTGCAGTTCGTCATATGTGTGTGTATATTTTTATTTTGCAGGTGAGATTATCAAGATCATAATAGAAGAATATGTGCAGCACCTGAGCGGTTATTTCCTGAAACTCAAGTTTGACCCAGAGCTGCTGTTCAATGAGCGTTTCCAGTACAGTAACCGCATCGCTCTGGAGTTCTGCCAGCTGTACCACTGGCACCCGCTGATGCCCGACAGCTTCATCATCGACGATGAAGAAGTCACTTATTCTCAGTTTATTTACAATACCTCCCTCGTCACACACTACGGGGTGGAGAAACTGGTCGACTCAATGTCACGACAAGTGGCTGGACAGGTAACATGAACTCTGTTTCATGTTTAGAAACATCACGCATGTGTCATACTAACTTATACCCACAGTACATGACCAACATACACTCTATACATCCTGTAGAAGAAGAAATATACTGTTATCAAACAGGAAGTTCTGTGAGGGAAGTGAAACCTGTTTTGAATGTCTCACATTCAAAATAAGTTGTGGCTTGAGATGGCGGTCACTCTTACTGTAAAGCACTTCTGTGTTTCCCATAAAGCTGTATCACATAGTGTCACTGGCAGACTTATTGATATTTTACCTTCATTTCAGATTGGTGGAGGCCAAAACTCTCATGAGGTCGTGCTCAAAGTGGTAGAAATGACCATCAAAGAGTCAAGACAGGCACGAATTCAGCCTTTCAACGAATACAGGAAGAAGTTTAACCTCAGACCGTACAAGTCCTTCTATGAATTTACTGGTGAGAAACAGACAGTTAAATGCATTTTATAAAAACAAAAACTCAGCACTGGCATTTTTGTAAATATTTTCAGATGACCTGGAGATGGCCAAAGGTTTAGAGGACCTTTATGGAGATATAGATGCTCTGGAGTTTTATTTAGGTGTGATGTTGGAGAAAACACGGCATGGAGCCATCTTTGGGGAGAGTATGGTGGAGATGGGTGCTCCTTTCTCTCTGAAAGGTTTGCTGGGAAATCCCCTGTGCTCCCCGGAGTACTGGAAGCCCAGCACGTTTGGAGGAGAGACGGGCTTCCAGGTCGTCAAAAGTGCAACTCTGCAAAAACTAGTGTGTCATAATTCAAAATGGTGTCCGTATGTAAACTTTAAAGTCCCAGGGAAGGAGCAGGAGGCAAACTCGAGAAAATCATCCACTGAACTTTGACGTGTGTGTTTATTTATAACAAACCGGTGCTAATTTCATTATTGCATTCTAAAATTTAAGCTTGAACACTGCTGTAGATATTTTAAAGTAGTTAACTGATGAAAAGGCAGGAGACAGTCTGGATGTTTTATGCAGGAGAAGTTTATTACAGATCACAAAGGCCAGGGTGACTTGACTCCAAACCCTGGTGACGCTTGGACATAAAGATTTTTAATAACCTCTGTAGTGTCCCTTTTTGAAGGACATACAGGACTGTGCAGAAGTTTACCTCATACAACTAGACGCTATAATAATACGCGTTTCTAGTTTGACTGTGGATTATGACCAGTGTCCACTTTGACCCAAGTGTTTCTCCGTTATCTCTCATTAGTCATTCAAATACATTCATTTGTACAATAATCTGCTTTCTCCCGTGTCACCAAAGAGGTTATACAATATGTTATATAAACCAGATGGAGGTGAAGTCACATTTTGCTGATGGAAAAGCGTTGGGTGTGTCTCTTCACAAATAAAGTCATGACACCAAAACAGTCCTGCAGAAACACTTCTGTATTTATGTCCAAGTGTATGTTTTAATTGTTGGTTTTTTTGCATTTTAAACTGATTATGTGAAGAAAATAAGACCACAGCGTCTTATCTTTTACAATGTCACTTTTTTCTTCCCTGTAAAACCTCGTTCAGTAAAAACGTGAGACTAGAGCTGGACAGATGTGTGATTTATTTTATGATTATGACACTTGAGTGAATCTGCTGCACTTGTGTGGTGACAACATAACAATACATCCAATCAATGAACGCGGCTTTTGAGACTTTGACAAGAATCGGGAGCTGATTGACTCACTTCTTTAGAGGCTTTTAAAACTCTATTGTTCCTGATAAAGGATCCAGACAGATGTTTATGTGAGGACACGGACACGAGGCTGCAAAGAACGAGCAGGAAACACTGAAACACGGAGAGTGGAAATCTTTATCTGCTTTGGTTTTATAAGGCAGTGATAACAGTCAGTGAGCTCTGAAATACAACTGGTATTTATATGATCTGATATGTACATTTAAATATAAAAACAGGTATTGTTTCCTTGGCAGTTTTACTAAAAGACTCAGACAATACAGATTCAAAATATATATCAAAATACAATAAATATTTAACTCTACATTTAATCGTTGTTAAAGGTATAAAAATACATCTATAAAGACCAATAAATGTACTATACTGTTTAAACTTAGGCCTATGTCCATTAGTCCATAAAAAACAACAATACAAAACAGTTTAAAAGGTTAAAATGTTCCTTACATTTGTTACAGCTGCAAGAAAATGATTAAACTGAAGGACGGTGTATATACATGTTTACTTAAAGCAGCATTGTGTAACTTTTCTTGTGGGTGGGCATGCTTTATAACATTCTCCATGGTGACAGATAAGGTTAATGCCATACTGTGGGACACTCTGACACGTCCACAGCGGTGTATGTTTAAGTGCAGCAATAACATCCATAATAAAATACTGTAATTGCTTTTATTTTATTCCATTAAATGCTGTTATTATTTTATTATTATGAGCTGAAGTGTTTATTTATGTCCCATGGTATTTCTTTATTATCTTTATTATGTGTATTTGAGCTACAGGGAGTTTAAATTAATTTTTTGGGGCATAAAGAAATGATCTACACTAATAAATCTCACCACTAGAGGGCACTATGTTTATAAGGCAGAGGATTCACCTTTAAAATCCTACTTGTTGTGAACAGTCTCTTGGGGGTCAGCCACAGGAGCAGTTAACATGGAACTGGAGCTGATTTGTGTGCTCGACTGTATGGAAATAGAAGGACTGCTCACCGGGTGGAAGTGCACGTCCACAGCCACGTTTGTCGGGCCAAAAGACACTTGGTGGGACAGGAGCAGGGGGGAGTTACTGTGTGAGAGACTGAGACTGTGGTGGATCGGGGCAGTGGACAGTTCACCACTCTGTAAAGTTAAAGAGGAGCGTAAACTCTCATTCTGTTTGGGTGTTAAAGACGGAGATGGAGACAGTAAAGGAGAGGGCGGAGGCAGAGTGTCTTGGCACGGACTGTGGTTGTCGTCTGCTCCACTCAGCCAGTCCTCCGCACACTGCAGCTGGATGCTTGGCTGAGAAAGACTGAGGCCACTTTCCTCCTCCAGCGAGTGATCAATCTACAAGTTTACCAATAATATTTACACTTTGATGGTACAATATTTAAGCACATTTAGTTTAACATGACCCGTTTATATGTAAAATGTACAGATATTCTTATGTTTTTGTCTGTTTCTTCTACAAACCTTAGTGTCGAGGATGGGCTCAGGGTAAGTCTCTACAGTGACCGAGTGGAGGTCTGGACTCGGTGGGACGTCCTGCTCTTCAGAGGTGGGCTCCAGCTGCACAGTCACCAGACCAGGACCCGGGGGCCGAGCCCGAGTGTTAGGGCTCTGCTCTATCACGGCCACACACTCGTCATCTTCAAAAGCTCTGCACAGAATTTAGAACTTTTCAACAGCAACACTCTTAAAAATCTCACACTCTTACTACATACTACTCTGAAATATTCACAGCACATTCATGATTTCAGATGGTAATAACTCTTTTGTTTCTGAATATTTTTATTTTATTTTTCCAGAGCATTTAGAACGACTCTTCCAACATTAATCTGAACAAATCCAGCACCAAGGAACGAACCCTCATTGTCCAGTGGAACTTTGAGTCACATGGGTCAAACTCGACATTTTAACACCAGAGATGCCCCGAGTGTAAACGCAAAAGTGTTTTTCAAAGACAGGGGGCAGTATCTCCACAGACCTGACTAGTCCTGATTTCTTCCTGTGTGACGATCTTAAAGAAAAGGTGTTTGTGAATAAACTTCAGGCGATAAACGACTTAAAACGTGACATTGAGGATCAAATAAGAGACATAAATGTGACGTAATGTGTGTTGGATCGGGCTGTTCAAGGACAAACCAAAAAAATCTGGTCATTTTAACTTCCTCTAGTTTAAGTCGTGATAAGTTCAAGTGTAAATGAACAATTATAACCATAAATATATCGCCAAAAATCTCAGAAGGTTCAGTTTATCTACTGCTAAAATTTGGTGAGTTTAACTTAAGAATTATAGGAGCGACTGAAGATTTAAAAGTGTCAGTGACTCTTCTTGTATCAAAAAGCTCATTCACCTGTTTTCATAAGTCCGACCTGCAGCTCGTCGACTCGCGCTTCGTTTGGGAATGCCCACATTTCTCTGAGCTGTCAACACATAACAGTTTTATGTTTATTTGTACTTGAATGTCATTGTCCTACTAAGCAAATAATAACTACTCAAACCTGCTCTGTTTGTGGGGACAGGCTCATTCTTCTGGACCATAGAATAAAAAGTGACTGTAATAAAGATAAAGGCCAAGGACACACCGACCCCGACCACGATGGGGATGTCATGTTTCTCCAGGACGGGCAGCCATGATGGAGCCTGCTGTGTCACCCTGAAAATGCATTTTTAAGTCCAACTGTTTGATAGTAATTACAACATTACACCATATTTCAGGGGTTTAAAATAGTAACCCGTGTTTTAAGATATTTACCTGGGAGATTGGGACGTGCTCTTCTCTGTCGCCTCTATATTCTCTCCTCTTTCATTTGTGTCTTTTTGTTTGGTTATGTTCATCAAAGGGAAATCATTGACCAGTGTTGATGCATTGTTGGTCTGATTAACTGGTTGGATATTTGAACGATTAGTCTGGAGAGCCACGGAATAAGACGCTGTTTGATTTAACATGAAACTTTCCACATTTGGTCGTGAATATTGTGAGTTCATAGGAGATTGTTGGGTTGAGAAAACAGGAGGCTGAACTTGAAGACGACGAGGTGACGTAGTTTTTTCTAATGATGAACGATCAGTTGGAGCTTGTGTTTGCTTAGATATCGAAGAGGATTCAGTATTTGTAAATGAATAAGACGTTTCTGAATGAGTTGTGTCGGGCTGATGTCCTTGTTTTAAATGCAGAGGCTCTCGTGGAGGTTCCAGCCATGTCTGAGGAGGAGCTAAAGCTGTTTCATGTTTAAGTTTAGACAAAACATTTGAATCTTTGCTTTGAGATTCCACTTGTAAAGGTGAGGGAAGCGTTGTATTTGCAAAATGAGACGCGGTTTCTAAAATACTAATTGTCGGAAGCCCAAATAATCCATGTGCCTCTGTGTTTTGCTGCTTAAAGACGTTTAGGCTCTGGGTCGGTCCGTCTTTGGGAGACTTAGACGGACTTTTCAGTGGTAAATTTTCAGTGTAAACCGGCTGTTTAGATGCTGAAACTTGGAGATTCGAGGACTTAAAATTCGGATGAGGCGGAGGAGGGAAAATAGGAGGAGGCAACTGTGTCACAAAGTACTGACTGTGAGTCTGGGTGAGAGGATTTAAACGGAGAGACTGCGGAGTCGTCGTATCCTCATTGAAATACTTAACGGGCTCATTGCAGCGTGATGAAACACCTGGAAATGATAAACACTGGAGTTACAAGATGAGAGTAGAGTCACCAGTAAATGAACAAGTATTTCTGAATAATATTACTCTAGAAATACAAAGAGGACCCCAAATAATTACTCAAGTAAGGGTTAAAAAGAGAATAAATTTGTATATTTGACATTAAGTAAATAGGCATAGGGTGAAACTGTCATTTGACATTATAAATAACTGTGATAATGCTTTATTAGTGATGTAACCAGAGAAAAAAAACAACAAAACTGGCATTTCTGAACAATAAACCACAGAAAATACACAACTAGATAGACTAACTCATAGTAGATAAAGCAACCTAAAGTGTATTTAACTAAGCACAATGACATGTAAACGATAATTATCCACCTGTTATACTTACACAGGGTTTGTGTTTGATGTGTTGGACGAGTGGAGGTCAGAAGATGCTGTTCTGCTACTGGCTCATGAAGAACAACTATATTTTCATCACTGCTTGAATTCTGCATGGAAAAAAAAAAGTATTTTAATAAAGTAGACCAACTAAACAAGAAAATAATCTAAGTGTAGCCAGTCAGAAATAAAAAAGAAACACTAAAGACGCAATAAATAACACAATCCACAGCCACTACATTAAGCCACGGTGTCTGCACAGCCTCAAAGTTACAAAAAACACTGAAGGAAGAATATACAAATGTTACTCACTGCAGACAAAACCACTCTGTCTGCGGGTTGAGGCGTTGGTGAAAAAATTGCAATGAATTTAAACTATTTTGTGAACATCCTGTGCAGTATAATGTGTGATATAATAGAGAAAATACAAACCTGTAACAGTGAGAAAAGCTCGTTTTTGATGTTGTCCTGCACGATTTTTGGCAGTGCAATAATACTCTCCTTCATCAGACCATTGCACGTCGGAAATATGCAACGATCCTTCACCTAGACATAAATGAGGAAGCAAAAACAATCATTTCTCTAGGGATAAAATCTGTTGAGTCACAAACAATTTACCATCAATGTAAGTTTGATCATTTGGAGCCATGGCGATGTGCTGGTTGCCTCTTTTCTTGGACCAAGTGTAAGTTATAGGCACAATCCCAACAGCTTTACAAGGCAGACTGGCCACTGCACCAAGTTTACACTGCACTTGAGCAGCAAAAGTGATGATAATAGGGCTCACTGCAAAGAAAAGTGAAATTAAACCGTGTATTTAGTCATACCATGTGAGACTTTATGTACGTCTTGAATACCTGCTACTTTTAGAACGGCGTTGCTTTGGTTGGTGCCCATAGAGTTGGAGGCGTAACATAAATACACTCCCTCGTCAAAGCTTCTGGCAGACTGGATATAGAGTGTGGCATTTGACAAACTATAACACAGAAACAGGAAGTAGATTAAGTTAAAAGTCCAGCTTAGAGGATCTTTGTTCTTATTTATTTATACAGGGCTCAGTGAGGTCATCAGAATCATCTCACCCCTTTATAACCCGGCCTCCAGTCTGCTTGGACAGGCCGCTCTTGAACCAGGTGATGGAAGGCACAGGAGAACCAGAGACTTGACATTGGAGCGCCACACTGCCCCCTACTGGCACTGTGAGCAGCTGGGGCCACACGGACACTGAAGGAGGAGCTGCCTCATAATAACACAGAGAAGATGAGGAAGTTTGTAGAGTTTAGGCACAAAATAATCCAAAATACTTATATTAAATAAGGACATCTACCAATTAGAATTAGATTAATACGATTACAAGTTCATTAGCAATAAATTAATCTGGCAAAATACTTTAAATGAGCACTATGTAACTTTTCTGTGGGAAAACCTTGGAGGGATTGTTGCTTTGCTTAAAATGATTACTAGTCAGATGAAATTCTCTATGTTTTTTTAACCTTATTATGGGTCTTTTTATAGCTTAAATATGCCATAAAAAAATGCATTCTCACTGTGAACGAGGTCGTCTCACCACAGACCTGACATGTAACTTGGCCAGGTGGTGTCACCTGCTTGTCTCCATGGAGAAAGATTTGCTTTAATGCCATACTGTGGTCAAACCTCCTCAAAGCCTGATCTCGTCAGATCTCAGGACCTGAGTGAGGCTGGAACTAGTCAGGACTTGGATGGGAGACTGCTCGTTGTTGTGTCTTTAGGCCACGCACTTCACACACATTGCCTAGTCTGAATGTGGTGTGTGCAGTGTGTGAGTGTGTGAGTGCTGCTGGTGGTCGGAGGAGTCGATGGCACAAATTGGCAGCCTCACTCTTGTCAGTCCGCCCCAGGGCAGCTGTGGTTACAATAATAACTTACCACCATTGAATGTGGAGTGAATCAATAATGAACAAAACTGTAACTGTAAGCTAATGCGTTATTATTATTATTATTATTATCATCATCATCATCATCATCATCATCATCATCATCATCATCATCATCATCATCATCATTATCATTATTATTATTATTATTATTATTATTATTATTATTATTATTATTATTATTATTATTATTATTATTATTATTATTATTATCATCATCATATTGTGTAACATTCCAGACAATGCAAAATATCTTCAAGGAAATAAGCTGGAAGCAAACCCCTCACCAAAAAAAATTACATAATTAATTTAACTTACAAATATATATTTTAAACGACACACTGGTACTTACCCAGGACAGTTACTGAAGCTCTTCTGGATGTGATAAATCTTTGAAGGTGAGTATTTGACGCTCTGCAGAAATAGCTCCCGCTGTCGTCCTCATGCACTCTGTAATTTAAAAAAACATATGCAAAGCTAAAAAACACAGTCATTAAGTTGTTTTGAATGAGTCTAATGTGATTGTTTCAGTGTTACAAACGTGTGAAAGTGCAGGTCTCCCGTGGGCAGCACAGAGACGTTCACTGAAGGAGGAAGCAGCTGGTTGTTTTTGAACCAGGTCACCTGAGCTGGGGGGCGGCTCTCTGGAGGTCTGCAGGTCACTGTCACATTGTCTCCTTTTTTCACCGTTAAGTTCATTGGCTGTTCAACAAAACTCCAGTCCATATCTGAAAATAATGAGTATTATTGAAACACTGATGATAATGACAATGTTGTTGTAAAGATGTGGAAGTTTGTAAAAGTGAGTTTATGGCAAAAGAAATTATTAAGAATGAAAAAAAAAAACAACTTCCAAATCAAGATAAAAAGTGGTATTTGTGCACGTTTACATGTGTCTGATACAATTAACATGAACATAGTTTAACACATTTATTTTAGATGTTAAAATACTGTCTGAATATTGTTATCAGGATCCTCAAAAAATATTGAGAGATTCATTTTGTTAACATCACCCACCCCAGGAGCCCATAAATCCAAGTGTTTCAGACCATACTCAGATTTAAATTGTTGAACTGATTTTTTAACATTGTTTTTTGTTTATTAGCTCAGTGAATAGACAGATACCACATGGAAAGCTTAGCGGTTTGATTCTTGAGCTTCACAACACTTCACAGTCCATGCAGTCCATGTATGAACGTGTGAGTGTTTTGCAGACTAATAAAAAGCTATGTAAGTATCCGTCCTGATATTTTTATTGGCTGAAGTTGTGCAAGCCTAAACATTTTTAATAACTGGATGCAAAAGTGACTGGTAGAGGTCAGAACGTTTTATGCATAACTCATCAGTTGTGACCAATAAATAAATGTATTAAAATGATCGTTACCTGCCAAAAGTAAATAGCCCTTCTGTGACTTAATTCTCCCTTTTTGGTTAAATGCTTCACAGTGATAAAAACCTTCATGTTCTTTACTCACATTTCTGCAGAAACAAAACAGATATGAGCTCAGTGTTACATCAAAGCCGCCACTTATTCGCACACATTTCACAAAATCCAGGCCATTTGAGGTGTCCATTTTAACACCTCCTCTAAATATTCCTGCGTCTCTGCGCTCCACCTGAATGTGAGCAGCTGTCCATTGTTCTGCAGCTTGAACCGAGCCGAGCAGTTTGTCAGGAGGCAGTCGTCTTTGAACCAGTGCACCATGGGAACAGGAAAGCCACCGACCGCACAGCGCATGGAAACCGCTTCTCCCATAGCAACGGTGATGTTGTCGGGACCGTGGAGGATCTGCAGCTTTCGTGGGACTCCTGCGTAAGATATCAGACGCTTTATATGTCCTGTGATGGTGAAATTTGTTGAAATGTTGCAACGTTACAAGAATAAAGAAGTATCCAAAATATGGGATTCAAAAATGATCATTAAAACTCTAAAACTATACACAAGAATAATATGATATGCATGACACGTTTGCCTTTATAACACAAATATGGTGCAGGTTTAAGCTTGATTTATGAAAATTATGCTCCAAAAAATAAAACTCCCCTCGCACGGTGAGTTTTGCAGGTTTGCTCCTCTTGCTGGTGTTAAGTAAAGGATTGAATGTGACGCAAATATACGTGCCGTCATCTTCAAGCGTTATGTTATAAAGGTGCAGAGTTCCAGACGTCTTCCTCTGATGACCACCCCCATATTCACCCTAAACACACACACAAAAGTTTAAGTCTACAGCAGTTAAAGGTGGATTATGCAACTTTTCTGGCACCATGGACACGAGCAGGAGATGATTCTGAGCCAAGATACAAGTCAGATTCGTGGAGACCCTGCTACCTTTAAGAATGCATGTTTAAAAGGTATTAACTTTGTAATAAAAACACGTTTGACATTACAAGCAAAGCCATAACATCTCCATGAAGACATCAAGGTGGCGGACCCTTCGCCACAAAAGTTACATGCACTTTTAAGTTCTCTAACCGTTACCTGAATCTGTCTTCCTCTTGTAACAGGTTTTCCATCTTTGAGCCAACTGATGCTGGCTGGAGGTGAGCTTTCTCCTGACACACACGGGAAGAAGACGGTCTCTCCTTCACGCGCTGTCTGATCCTGTGGACTGAAGAAAACCTCATCCAAACCTGGGAATAAAAATAAAACTATTAAATGGCCTGTATCTGACTTGTATTTGTTGTACTTCAGATGAAAACCCTTTACACTATACAACAGTGTAATGACCAATCAAACGTGTAGGAGATGAAACGACATGGAAACTACTGGAGGTGACTGTCCATCATGATTAGATTAAATTAAATAAAGATTAAGTGGGTGGAAATAACAGTTCATCAGGTTCAGGGCTGGTTTTTGATTTGATACACTTCATTACTTGACTTACCCAGTTGAGCTGGTGCAATCAGGCTGGACAAGCACAGCAAACAGAGGAGGGAAACAAGAAGATTCATCCTACTGAAGAGCTGAATAAGACCTCCACCATCCATCTTTATCCATGATGCCAGCTGCAAAGTGACCATGTTAAATAATGTTCCCTTGGTTTGATAAACAGATGCAAAGGTCTGGTTTGCATTGCTCAAACCACATTAATTTAATATTAGCTGTGTAGTTGCAAAGGCTAAAATGTGTAATGTCACCTCGCTGGTCATCTCTAAAGTGCTCTACCTTCCATTTGCTTCTATCCTTTTTTGGCAGTGCGCCTGCAGGCTTAGCTTTGTCCTCTTTAGTCCCTTGAATGGGCTCAGCCACTTTATAGTGCTTGCACTGTGGCCCTCCACTCAATGAAAGTGACATAAAAAGAGGCTGCGCAGCTTTGTACTGGAAGATCAGTTATTGGTCCCTACAAGGAAAGCTCAGTGTCTGATCATGGGAGCTTTCATGAGCCTCCAAACACCGTGTAAGGGAAAAACACTGTGGGAAAGATGTAATGTTTGGATACAGTCGATGCAGATGTGAAGGATAAAGACATATAATATACACAAAGAAACAGGCAAAGGCTGTTTGTAATCTTTAGAGGCCTGCGGATTAAAGGGTTAAAATGATGATGAGATTCAAATTATTTGGTTTTAAATGTGAATATTAAAAAAAAAAACTCACTGTGTTTTTGGGAATATTAAAAAAAACTCACTGTGTTTTGGGGAATATTAAACTCACTGTGTTTTCAAATGTCATTAATACAAAGCCTCATACTCACACTATGCACAAGTCACAAACCTGAATCTGAAGTAAATACGCCATATACCAAGACACCAAAATATTACAAATACTCTCAAGGTTATATCTTCTACCAACATGAATAGAATCTGTAATTATGGTGTTTAAATTAGAGGGGCCCATGTATCTTAAAGGGACATAACATCCAGGTTTAACAGATAAAATCCACTCACACTAGTTGAATACTAAACCTGCAAAATGCTGCACATGCTCCGTACAGCAACACATCAATAGAAAACAGAGTAAGCATTAATTGCATTGAGTTATAAATTAGTTACGTTAATTAAAATGAATTAAGTACAAAGCGACACCAGTAATATTCACTTACTCTGAGTGTGTCCGAGGATTGTCTGCAGCTAGTCCATCTGCATCAGGGTTTTCTGCACAAACGTCTCAGCGGACAGACGCCTGGATGTGCACTCCACCCCCATCACACTCACACCGTGTCCCATTCAAAGGCATCAGCTGCAACAAAGCACAGAACTAATTCATTCATAACACACTGATTATGTAAAGAAAGTAAGTCGGAGAGAATACACTGATACACTTGATCAGAAGATGAATGAATCAGCCGACTTCACACTTTATCATCTGTTTACCTTCTCAGTAAAAGTCGTTTAACCACTCTGTGTCTTAGGATTTTGCCCACAGTATTTTTGCATTATCTTTAGTAAGTCAAACCACATCCTCAGCAGAACAATAAAAATGCAGCATAATTGTTAACATTTGTGAATTCCCTCCTGCTACTGATATAAATTCTACTTTGTGCAATCGAAAGCTGATATGAACCCAACTGTTTTGTACTTATGCAACCTAGTCTTTATAAATGTAAATTCACAATCCATGTTCAAAACAAAAATGGAAATTACAAATGTTTTAATGTTTTAAAATGGAGAAGCCAGAGAATGTTTTATCAGATTTGTGCATTGATACAGATTAATTTAAAAGAACAGGATCCTAAGATTAAAGTTTGACATATTATTTTATTTATTTAAGATGGATGTAAGACTACGGTGCATTTTGAATTAGCAGAACGTCTTTCACTGGACAAATATTTCTATAACTCAAGAGCATGATTCAGTTTGATGTACTACTTATAATGTACCACTTATGTTAAATTACAAATGTGAATGTTTTTGCATCAGGTCACTCTGTCACTGAAAGCTTATGAAAAATAGATGGAGGCACTAACATTTTACTACATAAATAAACGGGCCCTTAAGAGGTGTTTTCTTTCAGTCTGAGGGTGTGTGGGTGGCTTGAAGAGTTATCAATAGGGGATGTCAAAACACTTAGCATTTTCAAGACTCGATTTGTTTGGTGTTACTCAGCAGCAATAAAAAGTCAGTGCGTCTTTAGTTGCATTTATTTGTTTTGGTATTATTAGACAAAACATTACATAGAACAATAGTATCACCATAACATGCAGATCAAAGAGTCAAAGCCATGTGCAGGACGCAGAGGAGGCAGAAGCCCAAAGAGTTAACAGTGATCACAGCAGATCCATGGAGCTCTGAGGAGCACAGAGCCTGCTCCAACATCTGGTGAGTCTCAGGACTAATGCCTAGAAAAGAGTCTATTAGTAACATGCATCTGAAGGTTTATATTTGAATTATTTAGCTGCATTAATGAAGCAGGTGTCGGACTCATAACTCACCATGTTGGGACCATTCCTTCCAGGCGCGTCGCTGGTATTCAGAATCATGTCCTTCCCCTGAAACTATAAAAAATAATGAATGTGTAATGCCTATGGTTAATTCAGGTGGTTGTTTTAAATCCATGACAACTACACATTACATACATTAATTAGCTTAAAGGGATATATTTATTATCCATTTATTTTTACTTATGTATTTAATTTATAGATCAATGCATGTTATACATAATTAGCTTAACTCATGCAGTGGTTACCTTTGGAGTACTCGGACAGGAGGTGTCTCAGGTCCCGCAGAGCATGAGTGAGGTTCTCCAGCCGGTGCTGCAGGTGCAGGTTTTCTTCTTTCAAACTGTAGATGGTGTCCTGCAGCTCATAGGCTGAACCCATGGATGAAAGCAAATATGACATCCAAAGCACCAAAGATAACTTTATAAAGAAAAACATGTTTGCTCTAAATAATAGAGCAAAAAATGGAGAGATCTGTGGTTCGATGTTGAATGGCTGGGTGGATGTGGCTATTGGGATGTAATTATCCTGTGGAAACTTTTCCAAATTGTTTAATCAAGTGGAAATGCTACTGCCATTTAGGACCTCTTTGTGTGACAAAATCAATAAATGATGTTTTTCAAACTAACCTACTTTAAAATGGTCAATTCCAGTTTTTTAAAGAGTGCAAAAGTAAAAGTGTTGGGATCTAATCAGGACAGTTGGACTTTTATCATACTGTGCATAATAATTAGGAAATGTAAATGTAAGTAAATCTACAATATTATTATTAAATTCTCTTCAAAAAACAAAACAATGTTAAACAGTGTCTGTGAACGCAGCTCAATTTGTACATTTTGTCCCACTTCAGACATCAGTATCTAAATTTAGTTTTGGGACAGGATGTTTACGCAGCTGAACCTTTTCAGTGCAGCACATGTGATAAATGATATGTAACAACTGACAGTACATTTGTTGAGTGTTTTACCGTGTATTTAATCTTTACTTGACAAAGTTGAAGCTGTGCTTTTACTTTGAAATCTTGTTCCTGGCGGCGGAAGTTCTTCTCAATCACTTCCGGGTTGTATTTTCATGGAGGATGAAAAATGGCAACTCACATGTCGAGGTGCAGAAGCTGGAGTCGTGTCCAGAGGTAAATATTTTGCACACTAAATTCGAGGAGTATCTGTTGTGATGATGCAGGGGGGGGGGGGCCTTGCATTGTAGCGTTGGTTTATGGTGTTAAATATCTCCTTTAGTGCGTCTATAACATGGAAAAGGAGCAAGCTCTATTATGCTCAAAAACTACCTCTTGACCTTTTTAATTTGATTTGTGTATCAGTTTGTGATGTTTATCCTCAACTTTATAATAATGTGGCTGATTACGCTTTTTGTTTATTTACCTTTTGTTTTTGCTCTAAAGTCATGTGAAAGTAGTTAATAAAATGTAACCTTGATGCTCTCTTTTGTTTTGTTGAGTACACTTAAAAAAAAATGTAGTTTTGTTATGAACTTTTTAAGCCCCAGACTTGTCTTTAGAGTTATTTTTTTGCTGAGCTGCTGAATGTACTAAATGTATTATGTAACCTAACCTAGCAAGAACATGCTTAGTAAGGCTTACTAATCAAATACTAACTTTGCCACGACTTTCAATCAACAATCCTGTCTCCTGTGTGAAGGTTTGGGATTGCAGCCTATAGAAAGTACAGCAGTGGTGGTGGTTACCCGAATATATCCCTTTCTGCACCTCTGCCTGGGATCCCTAAACCTGTGTTCGCATCTGTAGATGGACAGGAAAAATATGAAACCAAGATTACCACATTAGAAAATGGCCTTAAAGTGGCTTCTCAAAACAAGTTTGGTCAGTTTTGCACAGTTGGAAGTAAGTAACCTTCCTTGTACTTATTATTTTCTTGTGTTTACATGTATGCAAATGTGGCCTGTGTCTTTTTGTTTAGTTTTAGTAAACTCCGGATCGCGGCATGAAGCAAAGTATCCTAGTGGAATTGCTCATTTTTTAGAAAAACTAGCATTTTCTGTAAGTACATTTTTAACTAAATACAGAAGTTTATTTGGTGATTGTGATTAAAGCTTGACATTTTACCTCAGTCTACAGCACAGTATGGAAGTAAAGATGAAATTCTCCTCACACTTGAGAAACATGGAGGGATATGTGATTGTCAGACGTCAAGGTTTGTTTTTATTCTTACTGCTCACGCAAAATGTAACAAAATGTAATCAAGGATGCTTTAATGATGTTGTGGATTTTTTTTTGTGTAGAGATACTACGATGTATGCAGTGTCTGCTGAAGTGAAGGGTCTGGACACTGTGGTTAGTCTTCTGTCTGATGCAGTTTTACAGCCGCGTCTTTTGGGTAAGTCATTTTCAGATCAAGAGCTCTAATGTGGATGTGAGTAGTTTTCATCCATCATGTTCTGTGCAGATGATGAGATTGAAATGACACGGATGGCCGTACGCTTTGAGCTTGAAGATCTAAACATGAGGCCAGATCCTGAACCTTTACTCACTGAGATGATCCATGCTGTAAGTCAACACTGTTAATGGATTGCACTGGGTTGATTAAACTGCACTTTGGTTCTTAGGGGGGGTTTAGTTATATTGACACTTAGGTTATTGATCGATCTATTTCTATTTGCAGGCAGCATACAGAGGGAATACAGTGGGATTGCCACGATTCTGTCCAGTTGAAAATATTGAAAAAATTGACAAGAAGGTTCTTCATAAATATCTTTGTAACTATTACGTTCCTGAGCGCATGGTTCTGGCCGGAGTTGGCATTGAGCATGAGCAGCTTGTGGACTGTGCCAGGAAGTACCTGCTAAATGTGAAACCAGCCTGGGGCATCAGTACACCAGCTAATGTGGACATGTCTGTGGCACAGTACACTGGTGGAATTGTTAAGGTAATATAATATGGGCTACATATAATTATACATTTAAAACTATTCATTATGAGGCGTGTTAAAATGTAATTAACTCTTTTAATCTTACAGATAGAGAAGGATATGTCAGATGTGAGCCTGGGCCCAACCCCTATTCCAGAGCTCACACACATTATGATTGGCCTGGAGAGTTGCTCCTTCTTGGTAGGAGTCTTTTCTTAAGTGACATTTGCATCCAAAATGTATTAAAATATATGAATATTATTATTTTCTCCAACAGGAAGAGGACTTCATCCCATTTGCTGTGCTTAACATGATGATGGGCGGAGGTGGCTCATTTTCAGCTGGAGGACCTGGAAAAGGAATGTTTACCCGCCTCTATCTAAACGTACTAAACAGGTGAACATGTACAAAGTTCAAACTTTATATTTTACTCACCAGCAACAAATGAGCACTTGTTGTAACTGTTTCTCATTTTTCTTGGCAGACATCATTGGATGTACAATGCTACATCATACCATCATAGTTATGAGGACAGTGGGCTGCTTTGTATCCATGCGAGTGCAGACCCGAGACAGGTCTGTGAGCAAATTATATATCACATGGTTTTATATTAAATTTGTGTTTTATTTAATATATACATGTGCTCTTGTCAGGTGAGAGAAATGGTGGAAATCATAACCAAAGAATTCATTCAAATGACTGGCACTGCAGGAGAGGTAAAGGAAAAAACTAAGCTATATAATAATTATGTATTATACTTGGATATCTTACCCATATATCCTTATCTTACCCATTATTGGCTTCTCTTAATATTTAGATGGAGCTTGAGAGAGCAAAGACACAACTCAAGTCAATGTTGATGATGAACCTTGAGTCTCGTCCAGTTATTTTTGAAGATGTTGGTCGGCAGGTTTTGTCCACCGGAAAAAGGAAGCTACCACATGAACTTTGCGAATTAATAAGTTAGTAGTTCCCATTATCAATGCGCGTGATTCCTGCATCACTCAAATGGCATGTTTGTAATGTCATGTTTGTTACAGGCAACGTGACGGCTAGTGATATCAAGAGAGTGACCACAAAGATGTTGCGGAGTAAGCCCGCTGTAGCAGCTCTGGGAGACCTGACGGAGCTTCCATCCTACGAACACATCCAAACAGCTCTGTCCAGTAAAGATGGACGTCTGCCGCGCATGTACCGTCTCTTCCGATAGACTCCAGTGAGGTCAACATCTAATGAACTGAAGAAAGAATTAAAGCTGAACTGGACTTAAAACACTTCAGGAGATGACCAAGCTCAAACCTGAATCATGGGGGAGTGCCTGTTTTAAAAGTTACATTTTACTCTTTAGTTTCTGTAAAAGCAGGAATTCACATTTATTTATTTGAACAGGTCCTACTTAATTTTAAACTTTTTGTTTTCTTAAAAGGGACTATTTGAGTTGATAATAGAAGGAGATATTTTATGAAAAGCGCTGATAGTGAGTATCTTGTTAAAGCAAACCAGAAATACACACCATTTGCAGAGACAGTATTCTTAATCTTTCATATTGTCCCAGCTAGCCAACCTCTGGGTTTAAAACAGGCTTTTATAGTAGGCAAGTAAGAAGGAATTTAATATTTAAGGATCACTTATTTGTCTTAAATCACATACAAGGTTAATCCCCAAAAATAAAATACTATAATAACCCGCGGTCTTGGGTGAAATATGGTTTGTTACTGCTTTAAACGGTTAGTCTTGTAGATTTGTCTGTATTTTATAGGTCGATATGTTCCTGTCAAAGATTAGCTCTAGTAACAGATAAAAAAAGAAAACAAGCAAAGGATTAATGTGTTTAAAATCTTTATTACTTCTCTATAAGTGGCATATGAAAACAAAGTTAAATAGGTTTAAAGAGGCACTTTTTAGTCCGCGGAGTGAGTGGCACACTAGAACCACAGCTGCTCGTTCAGAAATCTAAAGCAATACAGTACATAGGGTAATACAAGCTGCTGTAGTGTCTGTTCTCAAGGTCCCTGCCCTCAAGTTCATAATGTAGTAACAGTTCATAATGTAGTTTCAGTTCAGTTTCAGTATACCAAAGGCCCAACAGAGGGTGCTCTCTGCTGATGTACCATTCCCTGATGTTGTGTAATATAATATATCCATCTATATCAAGTCCATTCCTGAAATTCTAGGTCCTGCCTAGGGCCAAAAATATGATCCATCTCTGGTCTGAACAGAGAATTGACTCAAGAGATGCTGCAGATTGAACTGCTTTGGTTCTTCATGACTTCCCTCCTCTTCAGCTCTCTCGTTATTCTTCTCCGGATGCCCTCCAAGTAAAGGCTGCGGTCGAACAGTCCTGCTCCTAGAGGGATACTGACAAAAAAACAGAGTTAATACTGTACTGTGATACTGTAATTAATGTATAAATGTGTCCTAGAACTGGGATGAAAGACAAACATTTGCATATTTATCACTAGTTTAAACTATTCCACTTAGTTCAGTCAAATCTGCTGCATATCGTCCATCTCTATCCCTGACTCCACTCACTTGTCCCTGCCTGGCCTCAACTTGGCCTGGAAGACTCCGATGACGGGCCGGTGGTCTGAGGTCTTGATGTTGGTGCAACTGGTGTATTTGATCACTCGAATGTCATGAGACTGTCTGCTCCTGAAGAGGATTCTGTCCTGTAAACGCAAAATGTTAAAGCGATTCACTTATAAAACGCATGATTGGTGAAGCTGTTAATCCCTGTTTGACTCACTGTGTATGATGGTGTTCTCAGTTTGGAAGATGTGTCATAGGTATCACAACCTATATCAAACTTATATGTCGGTAGAAAGTGTATTGGAGCCTCTTGAAAGCCTTTGAATATTGAACCTTAATGGAAACAAATACAGAAAACATGTGATAATTAGTTATAAACTGTTTATTACTATTTTGCATTAAAATGTGTACAAGAGATTCCTACCGTCCTTTATTTCCTTGGAGAGTTGGTCATGCTCCAGGAGAGATCCCATGTCTTTGCCTGTAGTTCGATTTATAATGTCTTGAACTTCCTCTCTATTTTTACTAAGCCGGAAGTTAAAGTCTCCGAACCAAAATACCTGATCGAATCTTGTAGTGACATCAGCTACACAAAAGTCAACATGAATGATTAAGAGACCGTAAAGTAACTTAGAACATTTTCTTATAACTGTATAATATAATATTACTCACATGGCGTGGAGCGGTAAGGGTTGGTATCTGGAAGACCTTTTGGTAGAGCTAAAGCTTCAATGATTTTGTTGTAGTCTAGAATTCTCTCATAGACTTTGGAATCCCCAGCTGAAAACAAACAGTAAACACAAATATGAATGAGATCAATGAGACAAAACTGTGCAAACTCTGTTGACTCCATTTTTCACCAGTCCACTAATCAAACACACTTCATTTTTACTGGCTAACTTCCTGAGACATTTGTAAACATGAAACATGAACACAAACACTTACACGTAAAATGTGATGTTATAAACAAGAAAGAAGTCCCAAAAAAGGTAAAGCCGACTCCAACGGCTCCTTTTGTCTTAATTTGAGAGATGATTCTGGTTGTGACTGTGGCATGTTCCACTTCTGTAGTGAACAATTGGAAAATCTTCCTTTAATCATATTATAGTAACATACAATTAAAAGAGTAGGCACTGAGTTTTAAATATTCTGACCTGAGCAAAACCATATGAGGTCTCTTCGGACAAAGATGCTAAGATATAAAACACCATGAGCTGCTGCGTACAACATGACATAGTAAGGCCCTAGAGTTTCCTGAAGGCGGGTCTCCCATTCCCTCCTATGTGAAGTTAAGCATTATAAATATTTTCTGTGATTAAATCTATGAAAATCATCACGTTCCAAGACTGTTATACCTGTCGGGACAGCCCTCCTGAACCCCAATAACATAAAGGTCCTGCACAAATTGTGAATCTGTTGGAAGAAGGAGATCGTCCAAGTTGACTGGCAGCCCCTGAAACAACACATATAATATAGTCATGAATTAGAGATCCTGGACTTATCTGCAGCTACAGTCACTCCAGCATTAGAGCTGACATTACCTTTTCTCCCTGCATGTTCCACGTGGAAATATATATACCTAGTCTCCTTTCAGGAAAGTAGCGTTCTAGCTCCTCTGCTCCAAGAAGGGCACCATTTCCAAGCACACTACCCTCCAAAAAGCTTCTGTAAAGACAAACAACAACCAGTTTTAAATGAAAAATAAAACAAATACCATCTGGATAAATTCATATATTAGACCAATTCACTATTGAGTTATGACTGCAGACTGGAAGTAGGCAGCAGAGAAAATCATATTAATACACCATTTGTTTTACTAATGTCCTTCTTTGTAAAAAGACAGACACAAGCAATAAACTAGATTCAAACTTCCAGAGTTTATTGAAAATTCAATTCACTGCATTGTGACTTTTACTCATTGAGATTAGATTAGAAAAATAAACAGCTTTCAATCATTTCAACATCTTTCTATTTCTTCCCAAATAAAGATGTCAGTGAAATAATTGTGTATGTTAAAGGTGCACTATGTAACTTTTTGGTGGAGGTCCAGCACCTGCTTTTCTCTATGGAGATGTTACAGCTTTGCCTGGAATGTTGCACAAAAGTACACCTTTAACGTGAGTACTGTACCTGTTCCTCACGTCCTTTGGCTTGATGGGGCTCAGCACACTGTAGTTAGATCTCATTGAGCTGACGGAGGCACTGTCCGATCCCATATTCTCCAGAAGCCGGCTATCACTCAGGTTCCGGTGCAGTCTCTCATTACATTTGCCCTGCCCCATGTAATCCAAGCAATCCCTGTCAATCCTATTAGCTGCCCGTAAAGCGACTGACGCAATGTTTTTCTCCAGACTGGGAAGAGGTCCAGTGGGCTGCACAGGGGACAAGCGCAATTTGGACACTCTAGTTCGGAGTTCTGTGGGGTCACTCTGCTGGCTTTGAGGTCTTTTTTCATACTCAGACAAACTGCTTCCTCTTTGTCTAAATACTGGGGACTCTGTTTCTTCTAACTCCTGCTCATGTGAGGCAGCTTCAGTCAGAAATCCAGTTGACGCATGCAGTCTTTGGTCATCTTTCAATGAATCTGGGGAGGAACACGTCTCGGCTCGGTCACTCAAACTCTCCTGGCTGTTCCTGATTCTTCTGGTCCTCACAGACTGATCTACAGAACTACTCTTGCCAGTCTTAAACTGTCTGGGTAAAGAGGGAGGCCTAGGCTGGTACGGACTGATCCCTTCTGTGTTTTTTGCTGGTAGTTTGACATCACTGCAGTGCTTTTGGAGCGAGGTGACATCTAAGGGGGTCTTAAGAGGCTCGCTGCATTTGACAGCTGCTGCATCTCGTCGTTGCACAGAGTCGCCACACCATTGGAGATCTTTGACCTCTCCATTTTCACTCATCCTCTTGTCATGTTTGATGCCTTTTGATTTCAGAGAGATTTCTCATCACCTGGAACTGGAATACAGACACAAGTATGACAAAAAAACACTGAAAGTTGTCTTTTACCACTACAGGTATTATTAAAGATAGCTGGCTAAACTTTGTGCATCGTCTATATGTTTTCAAACTAAAGCATAGGTCAATATTTTGTGGATGTCTAAGAATATAGCTATAAAGACTACTACTACTACTACTACTACTACTACTACTACTACTACTACTACTACTACTACTACTACTACTACTACTACTGCTACTACTACTATTATTATTATTATTATTATTATTGGTGTTGTTATTGTTATTATTATTTATATATATATTTTTACTCTTAATTTGATATGTAGCAGGGCCCTGGTCTGCAGTAACTGAATGCAGAGTTACTTCAGATTATATAATTTATAATTTGGGGATAAATCTCTTCATGCTGCTCTGTTTGCATCGGCCCTGGACATTTCCACATCTGTGTTCTGTGGATCTTATGCCTCCATTTCATTGTAATAACAGTGAACCATTTAGACACTGTTATGTTCCTTTCTAGCTACATGTTTATGGCCTTAAATAGACTGCTGTTGATGGATGTAGCGAACTATTTGGACAAACCAAACAGAAGTATCTGAATGAGTTGCTAAATCGCACTTCTTTGCTAAGATGCTAACAATGAGTGAACATAATAAACAAACTAATACAACATGCTTCTATAATGTTTAAAACCTGACTCTGAAATCATGTCAGATCATAAAACACTTTACCTTTGAGCAAAAGTTGAGGCCAAATAGCGGATTTATAGAACAAAGCTAACTCTGCCACTTCCTTAGCAACGCGTGACAACAATGACGTCACAGCCAGGAGAGTCTCGGCGGAGAGCGCCCCCTGTGGACAGACAGAGGATTACACTTAGAACAGCAGCCCTGGAAAAAAACAGACAAGACAGACAGGAGCTGCACTGAACTCTTCTGGTGACTCCTCAGGGCCTTTTCTTTTTTAATAACAATAAGACTTTGTGAAATATTTGTATTGCAAACAGCCTTAGTGCTCAAGGGAGACCAGAGCATGTTTTACTCTACAGGTGCATTAACCTGTGTCTTGAATAGACCTAACAAATTTGACCCAGAAAAAAAACCAAAAAAACATCTACATGCAATGTTTGCTATGCCTCTAGGCCCCATCACTGTATTTGTAATGTAAATAATCTGATCATCTGATATAATCTCTACCATAACCTATTAAAACAGGTTTATCTTCCTATTGCCTTGCTTTTTCAGAGAAAAGAATAAAAGATGTGAGTGTTTTCCCACCTCTCTCCATAATTATAAATTATAATAACAATAATACAGACCATACACATACAATTCAGTCTAATTAAGTTGTTCCCCACTTTGCCTTGGCTGAGGTGGCATGGCTGCTGCTCAGTGCCAATGACCTCTCCAAATACCAACACTCATGCATCAAATGCATACTAATTCATACTTTCTTAGACCATTTGACTCTATTATAACCTTAAAAACAGATTATTATCAATTATTACAATTTTTAAAAGGAAAAAAAGGATTATGTCCGTGTTACATGTGAACATCATACTGGACAACATGAGACTGACACAAAAGCACAAAAAGGTATTGCTGACAGAACAGAGCGCTCATGGGCCGATACTACGGCATCTGAACAGTCAAAGCATGACCAGCAATTGTTAACCCTTTTTTTCTTTGTGATGAGAAACTGCCACTGAAAAGAGCCCACTGTCCGAAATGTGGACAATCCCCCCATATTCTGCGCACTTCTATGGCCGTGCTGCTGGCGTAGGCAGTTTACACAAAAGGCCAGAGGTTGGGTCAGGTATAAAAGGAAAGGGTTAAACCAGGTTGGACACAGTTTGGTGCAAGAGCAGAAACAGCAGTAGCTCCAGCGGCAGAACGGCCACAGCAGCCCACAACCAGCAACATGACCTCTTCTGGAATGAACATGATGAGCAGGGTGAGTGTCCAGTCTGCTTTAACTTTACACAACCACTGGGATTTAACATGGATTTGACAGGTTAGACCACTCATTTCACTAAACTATAGAGTTGTAGTTTTGTTTTTGTTTGTTTTTTTTTTAGTTTCTTAATTTTGGTGAAGTTTATAGTTTTACTTCCTGGTTGGACATGAGCACCAGGTCTAACATACGTAGAGTAATTTCATAACTGTTTACCTGTAGCAGTCATAATCTAGTCTAAATTGTATAATATTTATGATTGGACAAAACATTTAGAGCACCTTTTGTGTTGTTCAATGAAGGTTCTTGCATTTAAAAAAAAAATTGTGTGTTAACAGAAGTATTTCATGTATTTTTGCCACTTTCATCTCAACATTTTTCCACAAATTGCCACTTAACTGATGCAAAACTATAATAAATATTTTCCACAGGCACAATCCCACTAAACTAAGTAATAACTAGATAAAAACATAACTTAAATTATTTCCCTCGTGTCTTATTCTCCAGATCATCTTCTACGAGGACAGGAACTTCCAGGGTCGTTCCTACGAGTGCATGAACGACTGCCCTGACATGTCGTCCTACCTGAGCAGGTGTCACTCCTGCAGGGTGGAGAGGGGCTGCTTCATGGTGTACGACCGCTCCAACTACATGGGCAACCAGTACTTCATGAGGAGGGGCGAGTACGCTGACTACATGAGCATGATGGGCATGAGCGACAGCATCAGGTCCTGTCGTATGATCCCCATGGTAAGGCCACAGAAGACACAAAAGAGTCTCGTACTATACCAGTTCATTCAGTTTAATTTGTCTGGTTTAAAATAAAATGTCTGAAAAACAAAGGGGAAAAATAGATACAAGTATTTTGATACTCCGACTCTGTATAGATGGAAAGGATACCCATGGAAAGGCATCTGGCTCCACAAATTTAACCCCAACTTAAATGTACAAACTAAAGCAGAATTTGCCACATAGTCAAAAGCTGCACTATGTAACTTTTCTACCACTTGCTCGTCTCTATGGAGATGTTATTGCTTTGCCAGATGGCTTAAACTTATCTACGTCCATGTGAAAAAGCAAAAAAATGTCCACGTTGTACCTTTAAAGAGATATTGTGGTAATATTAACAAAAATTAAGTTACATACACGGTACCTAAAAGTGATTTCTTCTCATTTTACCTGTAAAGTAAACTATTAAAGTAAAGTAAAGTGAAAATAGTCTGCACACACGACCCTCTCTCTGCTCCACAGTACCGCGGCAACTACAGAATGAGGATCTACGAGAGGGAGAACTTCAGTGGTCAGATGTACGAGCTGATGGACGACTGCGACAACATAATGGACCGTTACCGCATGAACAACTGCATGTCCTGCAACGTGATGGACGGCCACTGGCTCATGTACGAGCAGCCCCACTACAGAGGCAGGATGATGTACTTCCGCCCTGGAGAGTACAGGAACTTCATGAACATGGGCTCGAGCGGGATGAGGTTCATGAGCATGAGGCGCATCACTGACTCCTGCTACTAGACCAACGCTACTGCACTAAATAAAGCTGTCAACATTTACCTTTTGTGCTACGGTTATTTAACGTTTACAAAGATTTACAAAGATTTGCACAGAGAAAGAACACCAATATTGTTAGTAAAAGAGACCAAATATAGCAGATTTCCTGGGATTTTTAGGGATTTTTAAGGATTTACAAGCAAAACAGCAGAAAAATGAATGTGTGGAGCTGAAGTTTTGGGAGTGAAATCAGTGAAAACTTGCCTTTTCATTTCTGAAGTGTTCATTTTGTGCAAGATCCCAATCACTTGAGAGTTTTTGCTAAAGCCAAGTCACGGCCCTTTTTAAATTGATGCAAAGAAGAATTTGTTTAGCTGACTACAGTTCTGCAGACTTCAGTTCTATTTGCTGACAATTTTGAGCTTTTATTTGACAAGCACGGTGGCTGAGTGGGTGGCACAGTGGATAAATTCATGCATAAATGAATACTTACCTACTTACTTACTTACTTACTTACCTACTTACTTCGGCCGCCCATGGATGAGTGTGTTGTCTTTCCCTCCTGTCATCTCTGTTCTCCACACACAGTAAACTCTTCTTTCCATGTGATACGAGCATCAGTTTCCTGCAGGTCGAGTAGGTTTTGATCTCTTTCCTTCTTCTTTCTGAGTTTGCAGTGATTTTCTTGTTGATTGCTGAAGGTTCATGCAGCTCTATTTGGAAAATGATCCGGCCATTTGATGCTGAAAACTGTCCTCAGCATTTGTGTGTAGGTGCTATTTACGGATTTCATCGTTTGTTTTGTTAAAGTCCAGCTCTCAGAAACATAAAATCGAGCTGTCTCCACTAAAAACTATTTTGTTAAGTGCTTTCCAGGCAGGAGCTTTTGTAATTCTGATGTCTTGATCCAAGGACTGGACGTATGAAGTATTTGAAATCCTTTACTTTCTCCAGAGGTTTTTCCTTCGATGGTTTTGAGGGAAAATGAGATGTGTTAAATGAACAAATGCATTAAATATAACAAAATTAAATACCAAATATATCATAGGGACAGACTTTACTTTACTTTCACGTATTTAAAGTGACAATTTACTGTAAAAACCACCACTTCAACTCTACAGTATAATAATTACACACCGTTTTGTCCTAAAGGCAACATCATTTGTAGAGCCGATATAAGTTTTTAAAAAAGCCCAGTCCATGCCTCAGGTCATATAGTCTGTGTCTGTCCTATTGTCGAGGCATGTGTCTGTCAGCAGCAGGGGTTTAGAGGAAGTTTAGACTAATTCTACATCAACTTTAAACAGTTGTGTCTGGTATTGTCCTCATTTCCTTCACTTGTATTCACACATTATTGGCTCCAGAAATATTATGCATATTTTAAAATTCATAGACAGTGGTTTGTCCTTAAAAACTGTCACAACTATTATATATTTTTTCAACTTGTGACACAAAAAAAGCATGAATATGACCCTTTTGTCTGGATTGTAAACCACTATTTGGACCATTGTTTTTGAAAACTGTGCTGAAATATTTCAAAATGAATCTTTGTGCGATACTTTTATCAGAGAAGACAGTACAACCACGTTTTTCTCTCTCTCTCCCTTTCCCTTCTCTCTCTTTCTGCCCTTCCACAGAGCAGTCTATTTTGTGTGCAAGTGGGGATCGATGGCCTGATATAAGATTGAGCCTAATGAGGATCAGAAACATCTTAATAAAGCACTATAATCCCGTACTTAATCCCTCATTACAGAATCATCTGCATTCTTCACTGACGACACCTCCTGCCCCTCTCCGCCTGCCCCTCTCCGCCTGCCCCTCTCCTCCTGCCCCTCTCCGCCTGCCCCTCTCCTCCTGCCCCTCTCCTCCTGCCTCCTCAGGGCCATGGCTCCCTTTGTCTCCCCCCGTCTCATCACACTTTAAGACCAGATGAGCGGTGCGCGGTGAAAATAGTGCTTTTGTGTGCACTTCTATGCTATCTGCTGCCTGAAATGGAAAATGAGACATATGCTTAATGAGGCAGAAGCGTCCAGGGAGACAGATATAAGGAGGACAATGTGTTGAGAAAGAACTATTGACCGATACTATTACAAGACACGCTTTCTCTGTGTGTAATTATGACTTTAAATGGTGAGCAGATTATTCTGGAGTGGGACAGATGGATTAGAAGTGAATGCTGAACCCCACTGAGGCAATGAGGGGAGTTTAACGCAGCGTTTGCACAAAAGTTACCAACGTTTTAGCTAAGTTTTAATTAAAGTAGGTGCATTGTAAAGCTGGACAGTCAACATTCAAATATGCAAGAGTCAAAATGATCATCAACTTTGAAGATATTTAGGATAAAATGTACGTAGCCTCCCAAATTCACAGTATATCCTAAAGTACTTACAATTTTGTGCCAGTGTGATGTTGACTGAAGGTGGAAAAGGTTTTTTTTTTAGTTTACTGGTAAAAAAAAATAGCAACAAAACCAAAAGTTCTCCCTATGTCTTCTATCTTTAAGCTCTGTAAACTTGTGCGTAAAGCTCCTAATATCCAACAACATCTACTGTAGTATTTTATTTTATTGGTGCTGTAACACATGATCTGATTCACAGCATGAACAAAACATTTTTATTACCGTTTAGAACAAAATAATAGTAATACACAGATTATTTTTCTGAGAAAGACTCTGCTGATCCTCTGGTGCATTTGATAATTAGCCCATGAAGGTGCAAAAGCTGCTAATTCCTAACCGGTGCTTCCCCTCCCTCTCCATTACCTTGTGCAGAGGATAAAACAAAACAAATAAAACTCATTAAAGGGTCCTGCATGTGGACAAATCCCCCACTTCCACACACACACATCATTAGTGCAGTCATGGTTATACCACCAGGATATGAGCGAACATCAAACAACTCACGGTTCATTGTCTTTTAACCCCAGGCAGGATTCTTCTGATCACAGCGCTTTTTCTGGCAACTTTGCATTTTTCCCCTTTAAACTCAGCCTTTAGAGACACAAAAATCATTACACATCACAAAAGCCAATCTCGAAGAATAAAAATATATACTCAAAATGATTTTTCAGACTCAATCCAGCACCTTTGGCTTTTTTATGTTGTACGTGAGAATGTGAGATCATTTATTCTGCTTAAAAATGCATGAGAGAAACATTTTATACCAAAATAAAATAACACAACACGGTTAAAGACGCACTATGTTTTCTACTGAGGGAGTACTCCACCTGTGTGTCTCTGCAAACTTATTTTATCTGTATCTTTCATCTTTATTGTCCCGAGCAGGGCGGCCTCTCTTTTTTTGTGAAATATTACAAACAGGTGACAGCTTAAAGGTTCCACAGTGCACCTTTAATGACAGTTATCAGTTGAAGTGCTGTTTTGCCCTTATCCTCACAAATCTCATGGTTTATTTGACAGGTTTGGATCAGCTCCAGTCCGTGTTGTGCTCTTAATCAAACCTGATCTTTGCCCGTGTGTGTCCTTCATATTTGCATCATGGGACTGGTGATTTATACGGTTTGTTTACAGCACACAGACACAGGACCAGGTGTGCACTCACAGTCCAACCGCTGTCGGCCTGAGCCTTTGACACTAATCACACAAGAATCACACATGATAACATCTGCAGTTAACACACAGACGCACACTTCTGCCTCGAGGCGCAGGGCAAAGGGCTCAGACTCTCATGGAGCCAGCGTGTTCCAAATACAAACTGTAATTAAGTCTTTTCATCAAAACAAACATCACATATAGGTGTCTGTGTCTAAATACAGCAGATCCGTGTGACTCTGTGCACATGGGACGGCCCTCTGCATGGGTCAGTCTCAAACTCTGACCTATGACCCATGACCTCTGACCTCCTGGTGAAGTGGCAGGTCAAGTGGGATCATCTACTGGTCATGTATCAATTTGAATAGTTGGAGTTCATTTCAAAAGTACTAAAATATCAGTTTATCAGTTTAATTTAATGTACATTTAATTATTGAATTACACTTAAATTAATGTAAAAGTATAAAATAAGTTGCATGAGTTCAACAAGCAGCAAAGTGGTTGGATAAGTGACTTTTTTGTAGAGCTAAAGGCATCTATTATTCCTCATTATTTCATAAAAGTATCTTTGTCTTTCAGTGGTGTTGGTTTTGTGCGGTGCATTTTCACGTTTGTGACGTCTGTGTGATCCCTCAGTCGTCCTGGTGTGATCCATAATAAAAAATAATCAATTCTCTCAACTGGACAAAATGTTTTTAAGTGAAGGCGTTTCACTGCTGATCCAAGCCTCTTCTTCACTTCATATTTAACCTTTCTTCAAATCACAGTTGATGCTCAAACACTAATAAATAGTGTGACCTTTGACCTGCGTGTCCTGCTTTGACCGGACAGTCTCATTTTGCCCGAGTTATAAACAGTAGCCTGTATTTTTGCACAGTGTTTTGCACTCGGTAGTCAACAGGTTCAACAGTAAAGTGTGAGTGTGTCCAAGTATCAGAGCAGTGGCACACGGGGCCCACATACTGTTGACACAGCTGCAGTCTGGGCGTAAAGTCTCAATATGACACATGGTTCATAAAATACAATAATTTCCTTTCACACAATAGGAGAAAGTGAACGTTTGACCTGCAGGAAAGTGCTTCTTCCAATGGCACTGCTGCATTGTTGGAAAACGTCTCTCTGGATCTAAAGTATTTTTAAATTTTCTTTCACACTATAGACCTGTGGTATTTGGAGGTTAAAGACACACGTCTCAGGAATGTGGATTAATAAAACTTTCTGTTTAAACAATGACAAATGAAAACAGCTTATTATCACATCTAATTTCTCTCATTTTTCTCTGTCATGTGTCTGAACGATCACATTTGGATCATAGTGAAATCAAACTGCTCGAGTGTGCACCAGAGGGGGGCAGTGTTGCTCCTGCTCTTTCAGTCCTCAGTTTCCTGCTAAACTCCACATCTCTCAATCTCAATCATATGAAACCAAAGCCGAGTAGTTCAGCCGGGTCCTTTGTCCACAGTGGATCTGATCCTAATTCAGAGTTACCGACCAGTTTCAGAGAGAAAAGTAGTATCTCAGAGCAGAAACTTGTGTTAGTTTGAGGCCCCTGCACACGCTTTGTCCACGAGGGTGTAACGTAACCAAGGACAATAGGTTCAGTTTGGTGCTCCACAGGGACAAGTGCCACAGATCTATATTTAACACACCCTGTTCTCCACAGGATTGACCTAATAGTTTAATTCAGTGCATAACAGTAACCTGCTGTGGAAACATGCAGCACGTGCATCTTTATTCTACTGAAATTGTAGACCTGTGTATCTTAAACTTTTCACACCACCAAGTCGCCTACCACCTTTTTAACTGCACCAGATCTAAACCTGAGTCAGGACCAAAACAGGTCTAAACTAAACTAAACCAAGTCTAGAATGAGACTAAACACTGGATGAGGCCATTTTAAATAATGATTCATTCAAAGGATGACAAAACATTCATAGATTTGTCTCTAAATTACACAAATAGACCTACTCAAAGTACAGGGGTCCATGTACCACAGTTTGAGAAACACTGTAGGCCAAACATTCAGCCTGTTTTTCTTTAATGAACTAATTAACCACTGGCTTTACACAGCTCCTTTCATGATCCCCAAAGTGCTTTACAGTGTATTATTTCACTCCGCTCTCAGTGATGCTAAGCTACTCTTAGCCACATCATTAGCCACAGCTGCCCTGAGGTAGACTGACAGAAGAGAGGCTGCCGATCTGCACCATCGGCCCCTTCGACCTCCACCAGCACTTACACACACACCACCTTCACACTGGGCAATGAGGGTGAAGTGTCTTGCCTAAGGACACAGAGTTTTTGCCACTGGCGCCTGGTATTCTCAGAGGTGTCCCATCTAAGTCCAGACCCGACTTTGCTTCACTTCTGAGAGATCTTCATCACTACAGTCCAATCTGTTTACTGAACTGCCAATACGGCCTATTACAAAAATGTATTTCATATTCAACTAGGCCTGATGAGTCTATTATTCCACCCGTCCCTCTGGTTGAGAAACTCTGGTCTAATGTTTCAAATCAGCTGTAAATCTATATCCACAGACGTCTCTGTTTAGCCTCTGAGTCTGTGGGTTATTTGGGTTTTTGAAGACTTAACATGTAGCTCTATTTATTCTTTGGTTTATTTTATTTTGGTGTAAATAATACAACGTTCTCTAGACTCTTTAAACACCCATGCAGACGTGTCACTGAATAATTGGCTGGATATTTGGTCCTGATTTCCCTGAGGATCTCGGCTCGTCCTGTTTGTTGTTTTTGGTGCTATCTTCCTGGATAGTCCGGTTTCCCATTCATCCAGGAAGCCTTTGCTTAATTTGTTATGCTCCCATCACCTCCTGTTCTTTTTTCTTTTGAGGCATTGGAGACATGTTTATTTACAGATGATGAGGGGCTCGAGACGCTCACATTTACTCCCAGTTTGCAGCGAAGGGGGCATGCTCTGTGGTCATCTCTCAGGCCATCAAAGCGAGAAGAGTGGCTGCAGATGTGGGACGGCTCCTGCTCCTATAATCTGTTCAGAGGAGGGATCTGATTCGGATTCTTTTCATCCAGCCGCACAGAGACACAGGGCCTGGTGTAATACAGTGCATTAGGGAGATAAAGGCCGCTCCTCGCAGCTGTCTCACACTGACAGCCTCTGGAAAATCAGGCTTGGGTTAGATCAGGGAGGATCCGCGGCATCTCTGCTCTTCTATCTCCCCTCACAAACTCACTTTGGCTTCAGCTGTTGCACCACAGCTCTGCTCTTTCATCATATTGTTAAATTCGCTCCTAAAGCTGTTTGCTCCAGTGCCATGGCCCAACACTTTCCTAACAAATGGTAGTCCTTAAAAACCCTCTAACAGCCCAAATTCAACAATCTTATAGTAAATTTTCTAACTAATGTGTCAGACACTTAATACATACTGATATTTAATGCAATAGCAGATATTTCTATAAAACATCATCATAAACTCAGTCTCAGCTCCCTGTTATTTACAACATTTTGAGGGTTTTTTCCATTCAAATGATGTAATATTTGTATTTTATATTGTTAATTACTGGCAATGGTCCTCATTTTTAGTCATTGTGAAACTCGTGAAGTTTAGATTTTAGTTGCAGGATCTAGCAATCCAAAGTGAGGAGTTTACCCTGTAGCATAAGGTAAACGTTCAGTCGTTCAGTAAAGTAATTATTTATCTGAAAAATGTTTATGTAAACCTATATCAGAGGACACAGATCTGTAATGTTTATGAAGCAGAGTCTAAAGACATTATTATTCTAATGGTGCATGGTATTTAAGCAGCTCTGGACGATTTATGTTCGTAATATTCCCGGTTTCTCCAGCTGCCTCTGCTTTTTTGAAAAACTAGAGGAAGTGGTGTTTATTTGGAGTACTTCGTCAGAGGCTGTTTTCCTCTTTCTGATTGCAGCATTGTGTTTTGTGGCAAACACCTTCAAGGACTTATGACGTCACTGCTGCCAAAACATACAGTAGACTTCATTTGGGATTCTCTAACATGTTTGCTTTTTTCAATTTCTTTTGATGCAATACCTAAAAAGGTATTTATTTTTTATTTATTTTTTTAATTTTAATTTTAATTTTAATTTTAATTTTAATTTTAATTTTAATTTTAATTTTAATTTTAATTTTAATTTTAATTTTAATTTTAATTTTAATTTTTATTTTAATTTTTATTTTTATTTTATCTGGTCTTGTATTGCTCTGATTGGTCAGGTTTTGCTCTTAAATGCTCTGGATGCTGCTGTTTTGGAGTGTATTTCTATTTAAAGGAGGACAGTGATGTATTGCAGTTTCCTCTGTCCGATGTGACGTAAACAGCCCAAAACTCACACAAACACTAGGACACGGGGAGGAAGACGAGCGGGGAGGAAGGCCAGGGGTGGAGCCAGACGCAGCATCTGCCACCAGGACTCCCGAGGGGCCGTGAGGGCATGGGAACCACACTTATCCCCCACATCCCCCACCTCCACATTCTAAAAACACGACCTGAACATTCCCTTTAAACCAGTGCTGTGTTTACATCTATATTTTTATCCAACGTAACTGTAAAAGACGACGCTTCAAAGATGAGTTTAAATACTAAGACAAATATAAACAAATTACACGGGTCAAGAAAACAGACATTGACAAATTGCCAAACTGCGATTTGAACCCGGGTCACTCAGTTGTGTGATACATGCACAGGCCACGAGGTCAAAGGTCATGTTTACACGTTATGGAAAATAGGCTTTTAATAGAATCTGCAAAGCTGCTATCCTGCCTGCTATCGTAAAAAGAAACAAGTGTACCAGCTTAAGAATATTACCCTTTTTTCTCACAGAAATCATGAATTTAACTGGAAAAGTGACGTCCTTTTTTATTGTATTAACTGTAATGATCTGATATTTTGTATTTACCTCAGACTTTACACCTTTTCTTGTTCTTATTCCTGTAATTGCTTATGTGTTGCTGTTCATGTAGCTGCTTTTGTACGTTACTTTGCTCTTGTTTTGACGTAGTTTACAGCCTACAGCAGCTCTTGTGTTTAGAAAAGAAACAACCAGAAGAAATTAGATGTGTTTCCTTACACCAAAATGCTACAATATGATTTAGGTATAAGGTCATTTATGGACCACAGACGAGGACTCATTACAAACATTATTTTTCTGTCCCTCCTCTTGTTTTGAGCAACTATATAAACAGAAAGTAAAGCAGCACATCATATTATTTGCATCACATCTTCATTAAATATGGACGTTTATTTTTAACCTGTACAATTTCAGCCAGTGCAGTGAAAATATGAAGGAACAGACTCATGTGTCCCACCCTGTCTTTACCGAACAGCCTATCTTAATGCCCTACCAACAGTTTTTTTTTTTATGACCACACAGCTTTCAACACAATAACTGCTCACTAATCGTTCCATGGCTTTATTAATAAGAGACGTTCATGTGCAGCTGGACCTGAGCAGATCAGAACCACAACACGACGGCGCCGTGTTTCCCTGTGTCATTGAGGTTTGGATGTGACCACAGCTAAATACAGATTTCAAGCACAGCCCTTCATGTGGTCTGATTCTCTCAATGAGCAGAAAGTTAAAGGCTCCACAGTGGAAAATCTCTACATGGCACTTTGCTTATACACACTCTCTGCTATTATGAAAGTGATGTTTTCTTTTATGTATTTTGAGCTCAAAACTACAGAGTCAGGTCAGGTAATTCACTATAACTTAGTATCGCACATGTACATGCTTTTATTTGCATTAAATCTGACTTATTTAATTACTGTAGTAGACGAGAAAGAGGATTTTAGTTGTTTGGCTTCACAAAAATGGAACATACTCCAAGGAAAAACAAAACTGGAGACACTGGTGACACAATCGCAGTTTAATAATCTGGTAACAAACTTTTATACACACACCTGCTCCTGTTTTAATGTTTTATATGGACTTTTATACGTGTTTTCTTTGTTTGTTTTCCTGTTGTATTGTATTTTAAACATTTTTTTTAGTGTAATATTGCTGACTTTCTTTCCATGCAGCAGTGGACATATGTCACACTAAGGGAAAATAACAGTTATGTTCTGGTCATTTTGGTTGAGGCCACATTTCTTAAAAGTGTGACCCTTGCTCTGGGTATTTTATAGAACACTGATACAGTCACATTGTTCGACTTTGCTTTAAATTTCTTGTTTATAGAACGTTTAACCCCCACCTTCTTTAGACTTTGTTTTAGACTCTGCTTCAGACACCTCTTAAGACACTTCTCACTTGACTCTGTTTTGAATTTTACTGGATCCCGACTGTTTTGCTGTAAACAACAATAAAAATCTACAGAACGATCCCCGTAACTCTGCGTCTGTTCTTCATGCAACAAAACAGAAACCGACACGCCCATGAAAAAGAGAGTTTAAGTGCTCTCATCGCCCTTTTTATAAGTAAAGATAAAGAAAGATGTAATAATCAGAATCGTTGCTACTTTTTCTGATTTCATACCATGTGAGTGATAACATCTGAGCGCACAGTGACATGCCGCCTGCCTCCTGTTTCAGTAGATTTATGTGAGCGTTTCTAACACAGCGTGGGGTATTTCAGTCACATTGTTGCATTTACAGCCAGCCCTGAGTGTCAAGGTTACCACGGAGCGTTATCTCTTCTCCAGTTGCGTGTCGGGACTGAAGCAGCAGTTAAACCCCTGCCAGCTGTTAACAATGGCACGCTGTGTGGACTCCGGGCGGCCATGTTTGTGTGGTAGTTACATGTGCAGCAGCTGTGCGTTAAGTGTAAAGAAGGATTTGGACTTATGGTCGAACCGGCTGCTCCCAGTGCTCAGGGCAGCGCGGCAGTTTTCACACATTTACACGTCACACGGCTTAATATCAGAGGCCGGGATGTAGATGGTAACTAAGAGTGGATTTGATAAAACCCGAGAGGAATTGGAATAAATAAGAACAATCCGATAGCCAAAGTTAGAACACTGAGAAAAGGGTTCACGCACAGCTGTCCTGCTTTTTTATGTCATCTGTTTGCAAGTGTCCACGCAGGATAAGATAAAAATGTCTCTGTCTAAATAAAAGAGAACTGGAGTTTGTCAATCTTGTAGTGATTGAGTGGTTTAAGACTGCGGCCCTGACCCACACACAGCGACATATACATTACATATCACATTCAAAGACGAAACAAGCCACAGTAACAGCTGATATTTCATAGAAAACCTATAGAGTTACATGTCAGACCAACAAATTAACATCAAACACTGCAGCACACATAGTTGTTTGCACTCAGGTTTCTCAAAGTGAAAATGTCTCTGTGTGTCACTGTGGCATTCTGCACATGGCCTGTAAAACGCACGGACATGTAACTAAAAAATTATGACTTTTTCCTCGTATTTACCTTTATTTACAGGTTTATTTCACTTTGTGTCATTTAAAACAAATACAGCTGGCTTCTAATGTCAATTTTCTGAACATAAACTGGATAAATTGAAGTAGCCAGAAAGTTTAAAGAAGAGGAGAAGGAGAAGTTCATTTATTTAACATGAGAGCGGGACCCAGGACTTGCAGAAAAGAGCTGTAAAAACACTGTGATAGTCCTGTCCATTCAGATTCCACGATGCATTTGATTTTACACATCACACAGACTGTGATCTCTCCAGTTGACACAAAAAAGTCACATTTCTTTCTTCAAAATCTGTACAATATGTTTTTCCTCGGCTGTAAACCGCTCACTGATGATTATAAACTGATTAACTGCACAGCCCTTTGTCAAAGTCTAATAAAAACACATTTTGACGTTGGAACGTGTTGTGGATCATCTTGGACTAAGCTGTACCAGACCAAACCAGCTGACTCTGAGAGTGTTGACTTGTAAAGCCAAGTGGCAGACGGGATAAAATAACCCAGTTGGTGTCTGACAGAGCAGGTGTCTCTGTGTCTTAAACGGCCTCAGATCTGAACTGTCGCTGCCTCTGGATATAAACCCTGGATGAGGTCAAGGGTCAGTGAAGCAGTTACTGAAGTTTGGATGTTTCTTATGGCAGATTATTTACTAAAATTCAATTGTGTCAACTGGGCTCATCCATATCTTTCTTCTTCTTCTTCTTCTACTTCTTTAAAATCTTCCTCTTCAAAATATATGTCTTCTTCTTCTTCTTCTTCTTCTTCGTCTTATTCTTCAAAACCTTCTTTGTCTTTTTCAAAATCTTCTTCTTCTTCTTCATCTTTTTCAAAATTTTCTTCTTCTTCTAAATCTTCTTCAGAACCTTCTTCTTCTTTTTCAAAATCTTCTTCTTCTTCTTCAAAATATATGTCTTCTTCAAAATCTTCTTCTTCTCCTCCTCCTTCTTCAAAATCTTCTTCAAAATCTTCTTCTCCTCCAAAATCATCTTCTCCAGAATCTTCTTCATCTTCTTATGCACAATACAAAGTTTTTAGTGTCAGCTTCAGTGTCGTTATCTCCTGACGTCAGACAGATATAAGTCCGTGTCCAGCAATAATTTGACCAGAACTGAAGAAGAGACTTGGACGAGCAGCCAAACGTCTTCACTTCTTCTTCTAAAACTTATGTCCAGTGACAGATTTGAGTTTTTACACAAACTAAACCAGCAAAACAGTTGAAAGTTTTAACACATTCCTTAATGCAGTCCTTTTATTGTACTTGTAAATGTCAAAAATAAACAAAGACTAACTATTTATACCAAGATCCAAGCCTAAAAAACGTCAAAACGGCACTAATTTAAACTCGAGGACGATGATGAAAAACAGCCAGATGAATGAACTTTGTTTTAAAACCTCACAATGGAAATGAGTCTCAAAATAAACATTAAACTAGAACATTTTAATTTTATAATTTGTTCTCTGACTGAGCACAAACATCAGGAGTAAGACCGTAACATTACTTCGGTAAAATTGGTCTGCTATCATTTGTCATTTGTAGTTAATTTGCACAATCAATGTAATCCAAAGCTATTAGAGTAAAGAAATAGCACAAACGTTCAGTGTGACCACATTCCAGTTTAAGTAAAGTGTAGCCTGACTCTTAGGGACACAGAGGAGGGAACATGCTCTAAAGTTTCCGGAGATTCTTACCCTCCTTCGCACAATCCCGTCTAAATACACCTTATCACCACAGGAACAATGCGGTCATTCAGCTGCCAGACCTACAGTACACGGCTCCGCTCCAGAAACAACACGCTGGTCAACGCACTAATACTGTGCACTCATTGACTTCTGCAGGGGCTTTTGGGAATATTTATTTTTGTAAAGATCTGCCAAAATAATGATCTTGTTGTGCTGTAAAACCCCAGATTCCACTGCAGGCCTCACGGTTGATGGTCAGATAATCTTTTTCAAATACACGGCTGTTCTGAATGTACGAGAGAAGAGATAAGAAACGAGAAAAAGGAAAGATAGAAAGAAAGATAGAAGTATTTTCCACCTGTTGCATTGATGCTGGTGGAGTCTGATGCTGCTCAAAGCTTCTCCAGCACAAAGATTCTCAATGGGGTTAAGGTCTGGACTCTGTGGTGGACGATCCATGTGTGAAATTTGAGCACATTTCACAGTTTGAGCCCGATGAATCCTGGCATTGTCGTCTTGGAATATGCCCAAAAATCCACTGATGGAATAACCTGGTCATTCAGTATATTCAGGTGTCAGCTGACCTCATTCTGCTGAACCTAGACCTGACTCGTACCTATAGACTCGGACCTATTTGCTCAGTTAAATCAAACTTTTTTTTGGCCAGGCGGTGTGTTTAGTAGTTGCCTATTGGCCCCAAATGTCACGACCAACTTTTAACAAACCAACTTATCGTATTTTCCAGACTATAAGTGTCAGGTTTTTTTCACAGTTTGTCCGGGGGTGCGACTTATACTCAGATGCGACTTAAATGTGAAATTATTCAAATATACTCTAGACTTGTACCAGTATCTACTCCTGAACCACTGAACATTTAAAATTTCAACATTACGGTGATTTAAAAGACTGAACGCTTCATTTACCTGTGGAGTGGGTGGAGTTGTTCAGATAAATTCAGTGGATTTATTGATTATAGAGTGAGATCCAGAGTAAACCTGTCACTTGTTTTTTCTGCTTTATTTATCTGAATAACTGTTAATATATTACGTTAACAAACCAGACACGTGTTCAGTTCTGTCTGTGCTTCATGGAGCTGAATAAATATAAATGTGTTACGTTAGCGTGATGTACTGATATTCAGCCTGTTGTTCCACATTTTATTATTATTATTATAACTTGACTTTAAAGATAAAATGTCTGTTCTTGGTCTCGCATTTTGTAAAATTAATCCCCCCCCAAAATACGACTTATAGTCCAGTGCAACTTATGTTTTTTATGTTTAAATAGGGTTTTTATGTATGTTTTTTATGTTTATATATATATTTTTTTAATGTTTATACATGTTTTCTTAAGTATTTTTAGTTTTTTTTAATGTATTTTTTGGCTGGAGCGACATATAGTCCGTAAAAAACAGACTTGGGCACAAAAATATCTAAATTGGCAAGACAACGTTTTATCCCAGGGGCGTCAAACTCATTTTCACAGAGGGCACATCAACAAAATGGTCGCTCTCAAAGGGCCAGATGTAACTGTAAGATAAATGTAACTAAATGTAATCAAATGTAATGTAAAATAAATGCAACTACTTTTTAATCTTGTTAATTAACCATTTCTATATTTATTACTAGTTCAAGTCACAAATATTGCATATGGGTTTGCATAGATATGAAAAAATGGCTGTGTAACTGTGTATCTCCTGATAAACTGATATTTTAAGACAGTCAAACCTTTTAATTTTTTTTTTTGCCGCGGGCCACATAAAATGATGTGGCGGGCCGCATTTGGCCCACGGGCCTTGAGTTTGACACATGTGTTTTATCCTGATCTATAAATCATAAGGAACCGAATCAAAACACACAGCTGAATCAGGTAAAAGCAGGTAACAGTGAAACGCTCCACATAGAGGGAGAAATTCTAGTAAAGTCAACCTCGAGCGACCTCAGTGCTTCCATTGTACAGAGGAGGCAGCTGGGAGACAGGCCGCCGCTCACAGCTTAATGAGTGACCATCTCCCAGACCCCGTCCCGCTCTGATCACAAACCCTCTGATCAATACAACCCACCGCCTCCCTGCTCTGGACCTTCTGCACAATTAGCAGCGACATAATTGTGATGAAAGGAGCAGCGTCTGTGTGGTCTTCAGCTGCAGATACAAAGTGTAAGAGCCAAGAGGAGAGCTGTTGTGCGCCTCCACAAACAGAGGGACCTTTGTGTCAGTGGAGCTGGTCACTGAGTCTGGACTGGGAAGCACAGAGAGAAATAAATCCATGAAATGAAAAAAATATTTATTGATAAGTCTGTGATGCTTTATTAAAAATGTAGATATTATAAAGTGTTGCCATTCTTCTCTCGCTAATGAAATAAGGAGATCTCTTTGTGTATTTGTGTCTATTTTGTGTGTATTATGTGTTTTTTTCTGTGAATTTTAAACACATTTCACATTGTCAAATATGAGATCTGCTGTGCGTTTAAGAATATAGGCTGTTGTGTAAAATAACTCCAAGAAAACAATGAAAAAATGCAACTTTTATGTGTGGCCCAAACTTCTACTGGGGACTGTAAACACCAGTTAATGTGACCAGTTTTTCCCAGGCTCCAGAGGAATTCAGTTCCTGTTAAAAAAAAAAAAAAAAAAGATACAGGGTTGCATGGTAAACAATAGCCAATAACCTGCAGGCTTTTCCTTTTGTGTTGGAAAAGTGACGGGAGAAACCAGCATAATGGAACAAGATGACAGGTGTCAGGTTAACGAGATGGAACATTCTCAGAGATACACCTGAGTTACCTGTGTGTGACTTACCTGCTCCTCACCAACAACATCGAGCGGCGTCAGCATTTACCAAACAATCACAAACACGGAAGGAACGCTGAGTTCAGACGCTGCTCTGTGGGAACCTGATTCACAGCCTGATAAGAGCCTGTGAGGCCGCCATAGGTGCAAGTCTCACAAAAGGATTTCCCTCCCAACCTGGAAGTCAACTTCTAACAATATAAGAGTAATAAATTGTATTAATTTAATGTGGGGCGTGTGCGCTGGAAGTATTCGCACACAGAAAGTGATATTCAGAGTAATGATTCTCCAGTGACCTCACGATTCAAATCATTTTAGGAACTCAAGACTCAACTTCCGGCTGAATGCAGCTCAGTACAGACTCAAATGTGTGTCATAAATCATCCTGTACGTTCGGATGGCGTCTCAGATACTTATGCACATGTCAACTGCATGATTCATGTAGAACACAGACGTACAGTATGTGGTGGGTGAATGTGTGTGTATGTGACAGTTACATAAACTTACAGTATGTGGCAGACGAACGGAGATGAAGCATTTACACTGAACCAGAGGCTTCTCAGACCGTAACATGAACCAGACACATGGACCACACAGTGAAAGTGTTTCGTGTATGGATGCAAAGGTAGTACTGTCTGCAAGTACTTCACTATATCAGTTAGGTGAGAGCAAAATAAATAAGTAAATAAAGGGCTTAAGGCCAGAGGCTGTAACAGGAAAGAGGTTAAAGTCAATGGGTGTAATCTTATAAGACAAACATCTCTGAATCAAATATTTCAGATCCATTCACCTAGTTATTTGTGTATGAAATATTCTCTTTTCGTTTGTTAAATCATTTATTAACCAAACCAGAGCTAACATGAAACACCTTTGTACCAGTGATGGGAAAACTCTTCTCCTTTGTTTTGTAATCCATTGTTTTTCAGTCGTTCTTGTCAATGCAATAAAACCCTTCTCCTCCTTTTTCTTCACTCAACTTTCTCACAACAATTTAGGGATTAATAGCACTCCATAAATACATTTCCCACCACTTCAGATGCTGGGGACAAATCTAGGGACGTAGGACTATTCTTTATTCCAAAAACAGTGATATTCTAGTAGCTTTCACAGGCTGGATTAACAGAGCAAAACAGCCCATTGTTTTGTTGGGTTCTGGAGATAACCTCAGCCCCAGCGCAGATGGACTTAAAACAGCAGGGTCTTTTAAAGCACAAGGGGCCGTCTGATTGCTTAACACAAAACATGAGCTTCCTGTGTGGTGTGTATACGTGCGCATGAAAAAACGCCATAGGACAATCCTGCATATGGTTCTACAGTTTTACACAGAGGGAAGTGTGAGCTCCATGTACGTGCACGCGGGCCCGTACAGCCGCAATATGTCAACTCACGCAGAATATTATCAGTGTTGCTTTGAAAATATGCAATTTGAATATAGTTTATGATCAAATAAAATGAAAAGATGCTGCAAAAATTTAAAAAAATGAAGCAAACATAGTCAAACGAGGCTATATGAGAAAGACAGGAGATAAAACTAGGAGGATTCTGCACTTTTATGGATAATTTTACAGTCATTTTCCACTAGTTTGATGCTTAAACTTCAAGTAACACATCAAATTATTGTTAATGGGATAAAAAATTAACCTCTGAGGACCCGAGCTCTTCGTGGTTTTATTAATTTCTCTTTGTTATTTGGGCTGATTGGACCTGATGAATGTAAAAAAATAAATAAATAAATAAAAAATGATGTTCACATATGAGGACATTCGCTCTACGTTTGAATAATTTTGACAGAACATTTGAATAATGATTTGCAAAAACTATTTATTAAGCGCCTGAACACAGGAGCTGGAAGACATGTGCCTTTCCAAAAAAAATATTCTGAACATTCTAAACTCTTAAAAATATTCTAAACTGAACATTTTTACATTGTTGCTGATCTTCTTCTTCCAAAAATGTGTTGTCCCTGTGAACGTCAGGTCCCAGGAGGTTAAATAAAAACATCCTGATATTATTTTTTGTTGATATCGTGGGCCCTTTGACCATTAAAGTCAAAACTATATCAGTGGAATAATAAAGATGTTTTATTTGACGTCTTGTAGCATCTTTACTGGAAAAAATGTCCTGACTGGAATCTGCGTGTCTTATTTTGAAAAGTATTTGTCCAAATTTGTTTTCAGGTAAGACTAATGACCACTTTCACCCAGTAATGATTATTTCTCAGCCTGTTTGGGGATACACTCTGTCATTTGAATAACAGTGAGAAACCCCACACCGCAGCCCGCCCACTTAGCCAAAAAACGCTGCATTGTTGTCCCTAAACAAAAAGTGTGTGAATACTTTTTCTCCCATCTTCTCCACGGAGCAGCAGCACTCGAGCCCTCAGGTGTCGCATTGTCCCATAACAAGTTTTCACAGCTTTTCTTACAGTTTGCACTTCAGCTCTGTTCTCAGGCAAAAAAAACCCTACACGGAGAAGCGCTAATCCTCACCCTTCCTTCCCTTCTCGTAAACTATCATTACGAGATTAGTACCACAAACAACAAGCGTACAATGCACACAACGTTTAGTGCTATAGCGAGCATCCAAACTTTAGACGAGTCAAATCTTTCAATAATAAACCCAAGAGCATCAAAGTCTCACATAAACAGCTATTTCCGAGTGAGTGCCAAAAAATTCAGTGGGAAAATGAGACAAGTGGAAGTTGTTTGTGTGTACTAGTGTGTACTCATGTGTGCTGTTGTGTGTATGTAAAAACAGTGGGAACCATCTTCAGTGGAAAAGTCCCTAATAAGAATACAACACAAAGTCCCCCTATGCAGCATTAGCAGCACTGACCCTGCCCCGTCTACGTCCGTATCACTAACCCTCACCCACTTGACATGAACATATTTAATTCCCATGACTGAGCGGCTGAAATTTACCCACAATCCCACAGGGTCACAGAGCCAGATGCCAAGTTTAACTGCAGACATCGGTCATATTAGACATCCATTACTCCACTTGTGACAGCTAGATGAGCCTGATTACATGCTACAAGAAACAGGACACAAGAGAATTTAACTCACTTTAAGACTTAAATGAACAGGTTCAGCTCGAGCCAGATCAATGGATTATTTTTATATTATCAGTAAAATGATTGTAAACTGTTTTTTGGGCCTCTCTCATTGTTTATGCAGTGTTTTAAAAGTGTTTTAAATATAATTGTGTCAACCAACAATACATTTTTAACATGTTAGAAGCTTAAACTTTAATTATTTTATGACTTTAGTGTATTTTCTGCTTCTATTTCTTTAAAAAGTTGTATTCTGTGTGTTCTTTGAGTAGCTTTAATGTGCTGCAGGGATCACATCCTCAGCTAAAACTATGGTTTGTGTGAACTCAAATACTCTGTAGGTGTTTGAGTTTATGCCGTTAAAATGGACCACACCTTTTACGTGGTTTGGTTTCAGTGGTGGAGCGTGTTTTATCACTTCCTGTGTCAGTGTGATCACAAATGCATCAGATGTGCGACGGAGCGAAGTAAAAGAGTGAAAACATGTAAATCTCAGGATGTCTTTCCAATGTTTTATGGTGAAAATGTCCAGCAGGAGATGATCTTATTCATCTTATTCTTTTTCACTTTTAGAGCATGTAAATAATATAGATTTATATAACTTTTCAGTCCTGTTCAAAATGTAGTAGAGCAGGGTGTAGTGTATAGGGTGCAGGGTGTAAGGTGCAGGGTGCAGGGTGTAAGGTGCAGGATGCAGGGTGTAGGATGTAGGGTGCAGGGTGTAGGATGTAGGGTGCAGGGTGTAGGATGTAGGGTGCAGGGTGTAGGATGTAGGGTGCAGGGTGTAGGGTGTAGGGTGCAGGGTGTAGTGTGTAGGGTGCAGGGTGTAAGGTGCAGGGTGCAGGGTGCAGGGTGTAAGGTGCAGGGTGCAGGGTGTAGGGTGTAAGGTGCAGGGTGTAAGGTGCAGGGTGTAAGGTGCAGGGTGTAGGATGTAGGGTGCAGGGTGTAGTGTATAGGGTGCAGGGTGTAAGGTGCAGGGTGCAGGGTGTAGGATGTAGGGTGCAGGGTGTAGTGTATAGGGTGCAGGGTGTAAGGTGCAGGGTGCAGGGTGTAAGGTGCAGGGTGTAAGGTGCAGGGTGCAGGGTGTAGGGTGCAGGGTGTAGGATGTAGGGTGCAGGGTGTAAGGTGCAGGGTGTAGGGTGCAGGGTGTAGGGTGTAAGGTGCAGGGTGCAGGGTGCAGGGTGCAGGGTGCAGGGTGTAGTGTGTAGGGTGTAGTGTGTAGGGTGTAGTGTGTAGGGTGTAGTGTGTAGGGTGTAGGGTGTAGGGTGCAGGGTGTAGGGTGTAGGGTGGCGGGTGCATTGTGCAGAAGCTCTATTACATGCTCCTCATGATGTAACTCTTTTCCTATAGTTTACTATCAGAGAGATAATAATGTTTGTAAAGAAAATGAGACTTATGAACAATTAGAATTTGGACAAATCCTTGGGGAATTCCCAGTACGGAAAGGCCACACAGTTCCCAAAAGTGCTCATGAGTTTTTCCTGGCAGCACCTCTTATAGTTGCATCAGAAACCCCTTGAGAATCTATTACATCCCAAGAACACAGCAGCCCCTGGTTCTTTTTCCATTGGAAGCAAAAATAGCCTTTTTTGTACAGTAGCAGTGATTTCACATGATACAATAAGATGTTACATATTATAGAAAGAGCAGAGCACAAGACGATCAGGAGCTCAAGACGATCAGGAGCACAAGACGATCAGGAGCACAAGACGATCAGGAGCACAAGACGATCAGGAGCTGTGGAACGCAGGGAGTGAGACATCTCCCTGTGGTGATTATCAAATATTTACGGAACAGAAGAGTAGTGCTCCCACTCTGAACAGCAGCTCAGAATGTCACATGAAAATGAAACATCTTAAATTACATGAGTAATAATGCATTTATTTGTGTGTATTCTGCAATATTTAGGAATTATAGACCTTGTGAGGCTCGGGCTCTGTAGCGTGTGATCAATTTTAAATGACAGTAGCTCTGAGGGTGGGTGGTTCGATTCCCGCTCTCAACGTACACATCATTGGCAGAGCGGTCAGATCCACTGACCCACAAGTTGGCGATGCCATTCTAGCTCTCACAGATGAACACTCCCAGTGTCTGTGTACAGTGTGTGTGAATGTGTGTGTGAATGTGTGTATGAATGTGTGTGTGAATATGTGTATGAATGTGTGTATGGATGTGTGTGTAAATCTGTGTGTGAATGTGTGAATGCCTTGAAGGTGGAAATATATAAAAATGTGACCGTTTGCCATGAGTTCACAATCACCTCATTTGAATAAAATTTAATTTGTATTTTTCCTCCAGTGTTTAAAATAATAATAATAATATCACCCCTCAGAGAGCACAGTGTTTCCTCTCTAGTATAATCCATCATTAGTGTTTTTTTTTCAGCAGGTCACAGTGGCTTTTTACTCTCTGAGGTCATGATGAGTTTATATCATCAGATTTTGAAACAAAATTATTCACTCGACTTATCATCTACAAGACGACAGACTAGAGCAAACTCCAACCAACTGCTGAAGGTTTAAAGTCTAAATGTTCCATCACAAATGCCTTTGCTGCAAATACTACAATTTAGCCAGTGTGTTGTAGCCAAATTGAACAGTAAACAAAAGGAGGAAGTGGCCCTGAGAGACTGGTCAGGGGGGACTTCCTGTTTGTGAGTAAATGTCCAAAAACAGAAGGGTCCGGCCTTCCACGACTTCACTGGTCAGAGCCACCAGGTCTGTCCCGTTGCGTCGGACTGTCACCACACTGAGCGTGGAACCAGGGGGGCACAATGCAGGGAAGCAGGTGCAGATGTGTGTCTGTGACAAATGTACGAGGTCGACATACGATTGTTACAAAAGTCTATAGCATGACACTGATACTACAACTAGAGTCAAAACTAGAGACTCTTTTGAACAAATATTGATAAAAATATGAATAATGTGTCCTACCACTTTTCCTTTGTGCAGTTTTATACATTATTCATTATTTCCTCATATTGCTAATCTGTTCTTCTCTCCAACATCTACCAAGCACTAACTCACAACATTCACAGAGAAACAGAGGGTGAAGTGTCTTACTCAAGGATGTCAGATGTGTAAGTTTGGTGGATGAGTCCCTGCAACGGGTAATATGTACTTTTATAATACTTTACAAAGATGTATATAGTCCAGAGCATATCCTGTCTCGATGATGATTTCTGATGGGAGTGATTGACAGGCAGATTAACCAATCAGAGAAACTCTTTGTGTCTAAACAAACATGGAGGCTTACAAGTTATTTCAGAGTACTTAAAGCAGATTTCTGTAGAAAACCCTGTATACTGAGGCCAAAGAAATTCTATTAGATTTTATCTAAATGATTCACCTTCCGCCCGTCCACATTTGCTTCTAAATACCAAACTGTGTGTTCATGGAGGCAGCACTTCCACTGATGCAGAAATCCCACTCATTTAGAAGAATCTGAGAAAAAAGTTTGCTACTAAATATGATACAAATTAGGTCTGTGTAAAATGTTCATGTGACCAAGAAGTCAGCACTGCACTGATTCTCTGGAGGCTTTAAATCATTTTTGTAGTCCAGATAGAACTTATTTGTCCATATCAGCAGCCCCATGCAGAATAATACAACTCCTGGAATAAGGTGAAAACAAGAATATTTTAGGAGAAGTCTTCTGTGTTGGCGAAACTCCAGATTATCTGATGTTCTGGTCTAGACTCCAGACCCTCCAGTATTTGAGCAGAGAGTAGGAGGGACAAGCTCTGATCACCTCTCCTACCATGACCTAACCGGAGAAAATATTTCTAATCATTATGAGCAATTGTGATTGCAACATCCAGCCGCCTCCTTCCCAAAAGTGAGTTACACTGAAGAAAAGCAGGAGCCTTTCCCGACATTGGGCCAGAGAAGGCTCCTCAACCGCCCAACAAACCCTCATCTTAAATAAGAACAATACAGCCACACCAGGATGCATTAATCTGTGCTCCAAACACTTAGGAAATAATACCAGTGCAATACAATGGTCTATTCTCCTCCTCTTGGGAGAACAGTGTCCTTGGTGGATGTGAACCTGACAACAAAACGATTTCACATTAGGTTTGAAAATGATCAGGAATCTGAAGATAAAAGTGTCATTTATAATTTACTGCTCCCTGACGTCCTCTGAGTTATTTAAATTTTGAATTGACTTTATATTTAGATTCAAAATGTAAAAAGTTGTGATCATAAAATGGACTATGTTTATGAAAACTGTCCACATCTTACTCTACAAAACATTAAAGTTGTGCTGTATGTAACTTTTCTGTTAAAGGATCCACCTTCTCGTTTCCATGGAGATTCATTTGTATTACACAATATGACAGGTTACAGGTCAGATCTATGGAAAAGCAACCCCACTCACAGGAGGAATAATACTTGAATAAATGTAAAATAGATCGATTTTACTGTTGATTACCGTTGAAGCTCGCATAATTAAATCTATTGATGTGTGATTAGTTTGTGGCGGCCCGTGTGCCAGAGCGGGTTGTACTGATCCGATTTTGAGCAGCTGTTTCTGTTTTTTCGTCTGGGGCAGGTCACTCCAGCTATGGGACTGTGCCAGTGCGTTTACCCCAATCACCAGGTCAACACAATGAAGAGGAAATCAACACGAATCCTGTTTACTCCACACCTCACAATGTGATATAATAAACATGTTTCCCCTGCAACAATGCACCAGCACACAATGGCCAGTCACATAAAATCAAAGGCGGCGTCGACTGAACTGGCTCTACTCAGGTGTACTCTGCGCCGTGTTCACCCATGTCCGACCACTGGGGAGACGCGCTCGTGTGAAGAAGTCAATGAGAGGAAAGCGATACCACTCGGAGTCAGTGATAAAATCAGGGCTGGTCTGGGGTCAAACACCCACCCGGCCTGTGTGAAAGTTCAATGCTTAACCTATTAAGAGGGGCCGCACCATCTGCTCAAAACGCACGATAAATCAAATGGGGCAGAAATTCAGCAGTAATAATCATGTAGGAGCAAAGAACTGACAGCCTGGTACAAACACAGCCCATGTTTATGATTATATTCACTTTACAGAATGGATTATGTACGTGTGATTAAACAGTTAAAGCTGCACAACGATACTTTTGAATATCTAACCACATGCTTTTACTAGATATAGAACTGGCTCTAGACTTATTGATTCAAAATACCATGAATTTCACAGCTTCAGACAATTCCAAACATTAATAAATCTAAATATTGTAGTAACATCTTTACAGAAACTTCACTATTTAAAGTAAAAAGACAAAATTCAGTACGTTCCCCCTCAACAGAAAGGTTCAGTGCTATGTTATCAGCTCCAGTTTTGTTTGTTTTTATATTTTAATTCACATTCAACAACAATAATTACTCGTTAACCACAATTAAACTAATTGTCTGGCTGCCTGGAAATATTTCTTTAATAACAGAACAGATTAGTCGATGAATCCAAATGGTCATATGTCAGACGAGGCTCAGCGCTGTGCTAATGTGTCAGTATAATTAATATTTTAAAAGGATTGATCGCGCTCAAATGTAGGCAGACTGGGTTAAATCTCAAAGCTGATTATGGGCTTAAGATGAAAACGAGACAGAAACATTTACATAAAATTACTCTTAATCACAATGTTGTCCAAATATTCCCACAAAGACGAGGTTGGATTTGGGTTACGTGCAGTGACATGCTCTTTGTTTTGTCATGCCCTCGAGCCTACAACGTCTACACGGTTTTAACACTTTCAGTTTTAGGTGTAAAATGTCAGCAGATGTGTCGACCTGTGGTTCAATAAAGAAACACAAAGTTACGAGCAAAAATGTAACTTTTTCAACAAGTATAAATGTAGAACACTGTCACGTCTGTTGCACCAGGACCACAATAATATAATATAATAATAATTTAATGTATAATAAACTGAATATGTGAAGCTGTGGGTGATGAGAGGCAGAGAAAAAGACATAATTAAAGACTAATTTAAGTATTTGTTTGACCATTAGCAACAAAATGAGCACAGGATTAAAAGAAGCATTACGTTGTTTCTAATCTGTTCTAATGTTGCTTCCTCGACACAAACAGACCTGGAGTTGTGTTGTTTTTTTTTGTTTCATTCACTCATGTTTAACACACAAACCCAACAAACACTCTGTTCCACCTTGTGATGTCATCATGTGGTGATACAGGAAGTGCTCCACTGTCTTTTTAAACTCCACACACCTTCACTAGAATCATTTGGATCATTTCAGCTCTGGAATTGATAATCACTACTAAACTAGAGGTAAAAAGGAACTGTAAACCTGGAAACTACCACTTCATGACATCACAAGGTGGAGCAGAGCATTTTGGGCCTTGGAGATGTTACAGACTAATAATAAAGTGTGACTCAAACATGTATGAATGAAACAAAACACAACTCCAGGTCTGTTTTTGAGACGGTAACAGCACTAAAACATGACTTAAAGCTCACGAGAGGCAATTCTGTGTAATTTACGACCTTTAGGGCAAACAAATTCTTACCTTTTCACTCCAGGAGAAGCGTGTGCGGAGGTGATATTAGTTCCTCTTAGTCACTTCTACTTAAAAATACAGTATGGAACCTGCTTCTGTTCATAGAGGTGGTATTACTCTATTACCTGGTATGTTCCAAGATACTGGTCAGATCTGTGGAGAGCCAAGCCTGCCTAGTTTAAAGGGATTCTGCAGAACACCGGTAATGACTGAACGTAAGTCTGATGACTGAGGAGCTGAACTGTTTAACGCTACAGGCAAAGCAAACATCTCTAGAGAAGCAGGTGGCAGCAGAACCTCCAGTAAAGTTACATATAGAGCATTATTTTGCATTTATAAAACTTGAGCATGGTTAATATGTTACTCTTAAGTGTGCGCTGTTATGTCTTTGTATAGAGTTATAAATCTGTATTCACATATGTCATATTATGGAAGCTGGATCTATCCTGGATGAAAGGTTCCCAGGCCCATATTGACAAACTGCTGTTTAAGCTGAGTTCCCATCCTGGTTTAACTGTCTCCAGTGGAAAACAGCACAGAGCTCAGTTCACAAAACACACCTGTTGAGTTTGCTGCTGTTTCTGCTGATGGTGCACCTGCCACAGCCCCACCCCCCTGCACCTGCCCCACCTCCCCTGCACCTGCCCCAGCCCCGTGTACCTGCCACAGCCCCACCCCCCTGCACCTGCCCCACCTCCCCTGCCCCACCTCCCCTGCACCTGCCCCAGCCCCGTGTACCTGCCACAGCCCCACCCCCCTGCACCTGCCCCAGCCCCGTGTACCTGCCACAGCCCCCCCAACCCCCACCCCCTGCACCTGCCACAGCCCTCTGTACCTTCCCCCTGCAGCCCCTGTCTGAGTCAGCATGTGTTCAGGTGCATGTGTTCAGGTGCGTGTGTTTAGGTTCATGTGCTCAGGTGCGTGTGTTCAGGTGCGTGTGTTCAGGTGCGTGTGTTCAGGTGCGTGTGTTCAGGTGCATGTGCTCAGGTGCATGTGTTTAGGTTCATGTGCTCAGGTGCATGTGTTCAGGTGCTTGTGCTCAGGTGCATGTGCTCAGGTTCATGTGCTCAGGTGCATGTGTTCAGGTGCTTGTGCTCAGGTGCATGTGCTCAGGTGCATGTGCTCAGGTGAATGTGTTCAGGTGCGTGTGTTCAGGTGCATGTGTTTAGGTTCATGTGCTCAGGTGCATGTTTTTAGGTTCATGTGCTCAGGTGCGTGTGTTCAGGTGCTTGTGCTCAGGTGCATGTTTTTAGGTTCATGTGTTCAGGTGCATGTGCTCAGGTGTGTGTGTTTAGGTTCATGTGCTCAGGTGCATGTGTTCAGGTGCATGTGTTTAGGTTCATGTGCTCAGGTGCGTGTGCTCAGGTGCGTGTGTTCAGGTGCGTGTGTTCAGGTGCATGTGTTAAGGCGTCACTATCACTGAAGATCATCAGATTGTTCCCATATTGTATTTTCTGGGATGGTCACCTCTGTGTCACTGATAAACTGCAGTGAGACAGTCAGACCTGAGTAAAGTTTATGTGAATTCATGTTTTACCCCTAATGACGTAATGACGCACTATTTACGCGCGCGCACTAATCAAACGTGCAAATGAAAAAAAGTATGAAAAGACTTCATGTAGTTGTCCAACTATGTGCCCGAGTGGGACGGTGTCCAGGGAAGAATCACGCCCCTAAACGTGGGGCAGGAGGAGAGGAGTGTCCCACAAGTCATTTTGAACTCGGAATCACCAGTGACAACATCTGAGCCCGGAGTTCAGCCGCGCACTTTCTCTGGATCTACTTCAGGATGAACTAAACTGTTTTTGTGAATCAACATTTATCTTTTTTAAGGAAGACATCATTCGGATCTATGAACAAACTCATGTGGATTTGTAAAACCCCTCTAAAGCAGAAGGATGCATATTTTGTTTGTTCTAACTTTATTGTGGTCGCTGATAATTACGCGAGGTGAGTGCGGAGGGATTTTCATGTTAAAATGTGAAATAAGTGATTAACAACAACAGACAGAAGCCTAAAACAGCTATTATAGTCCAACCAAGAAGGCCCCCTGCTAAACCTGCAGTCTCTAGTCTGGGGTCAGTTTTACTTTATTTGAAACACTTATACTTTTCATTCAAACGGCTGAAAATAAAACTGGCTGAGGCTACAGTTGCGCGGAGTAACACGTGGGTCCAGTGAGAGCAGAACTTTACGCACCTGTGGGTCCAGTGAGAGCAGAACTTTACGCACCTGTGGGTCCAGTGAGAGCAGAACTTTACGCACCTGTGGGTCCAGTGAGAGCAGAACTTTACGCACCTGTGGGTCCAGTTAGAGCAGAACTTTACGCACCTGTTGACAGCTCCTTGTATTTTGCACATTATAGCGCCCTCTTTCCAAACTTTATCCCTGGAGCTAAGGTAGACCTGCGTCTGGCCTTCTCAGCTCACAGCTCACTTTTCTCACTAGTATGAGAGCGCATGCCTTTCCACTTTGGATGGAGAGTGGTGTTTTTTTATATTCTCACAAAATAGTGCTACTGGCCAGAAGCTCATTCTTCAGGTCCAGCTGCCTGAGGGAGCAGGTCCAGACTCCTGTCAGGTCTCATCCACCTCACAAAACTACACTTTCAGGTGGCATAAGTCGCACCTACTGCTCATATTTGTAGACTTATACATTTGCCATTTAGACTGTCCCAGAGATAAACAAACATTTGGTACAGTGTGTAATAATACTCTGGTAGTTACATTGTCATCATTAGAAAAGTATTTTAGTTTGTCATTTGTTTATTAATTGTCTAAAGTTTTGGAAGTTGCTATAAAAGTTTTTATTTCCAGGCCAAAGATGCCAAATGCCCACAGAGAGGTGTTTGAACCAGGGGACTTGTGAACGGACTCGTGAAGGACTGGATGAATGCAAGTAAGTGAAACATCTGCCTCCGCTCAAATGATCAGCAACAAATGGGAGAAAAGTGTAGAAATATTGTAGATGTTTCAGATTTATGGTTGACATGTGAAGGTTGCAGAGGGTGACTTCTCAGCTAAGTGTTGCTATTTCAGGGAGCCAGTGGTCAGAAGTGAGTGGATATTGATGAGGACAGGGGTCAGTGTGGGAGAGTGTGTGTCTGGGTCCCTCCGCACTCGCCACAGACCAGTGCAGACCCTGAACCATGTTTTCCTTTCTTGTGCCGAGCGACAGCTGGGGTTGCCAGAAGCTCGGCCGCTATTGTTCTGTGCTGCGATTAATTCTGTGTGACTAATCTGGGTGAGGCTTCCCAGAGAGACCCTCCGACTGGGACCTCCTCTCTCTTACCCCTCCCCTCTCCTGGGATTTTGTCCCCTCAGTGCTCCCTGTCTCACATTCCTCCAGACAGATGGCAAAAGGTGTTGCTTCTACGTTTAGGTGGAAAAGTTGTGGATTTTGTTGTTGAAATTGGATTATTTCAGTGTGAAGGATGAGTGGATGAGTCTGGCCTTGAAACTATTTTGGAACAATAGCCTGCGACTTTCAAAGCTATTTCTGACCTGGCATGAGCGGCTCTGGTCAGTGTCATCTTACCCAAGTCCAATAATTAAACTGTTTGGGGCACAACTTGCACTGAACTCCAAAACCCAGCTCTTCATCTTGGCCTCCCGCCACATCTTACTTTGGCCTGTAATGTTATTCACAGCCCCCCAGCCCCCTGCCCTCCTCCTCCTCCTCCTCCTCCTCCTCCTGCTCCTCACTGGACCACAAAGCCATCATTGTACCCCTCACTGTCCTCCTCCTTCGCTTGGAGACAATTATGAGGCATGCTCCATCTCCACAGTTTAAATGGTTTTAGCGGGAACACAAACATTAACATTCAGTTGTCTTTGGGGGCTCTTCTGTTTAGTGTAATTAATACAACTCGAGGCTATTAGTTGAAACAAAGAGTTTATGAAGCAAAGTTGTGTTTATATATATGTGCTGCCGTAAGTGGTTTCTATCATTTTTCTCCCAGCGGCCCTTATTTTACCCATGTTCACAGTGTAACATCCTTCTACAGCCTGAGAAGCTTCCGTTTTATAAGGAAAAGTATTATGTGCTGGTCAATAAACATGTCATAGTGCAGTAATGATTATAAAGTACATTATAGGAGCAAAAAGTGAGCCACCCCTCATTAAATTTCACACAATTTAGTGTGGACCTTTTTTCCCCAGGGGGCCCTCTGAGAGTCACTGGGGACCCACATTTGGACTGTCACTGAACAATATAGTTTTTGAAGTGTCTGCAGCTTTATGCACTACTTTTATGATATTTAAAGACATTTTCAAAAATAATTCCCTTTATAAACATTTGTACTTCTTTAAACAAACGTCTGTTTTGTGTTCTACAGTGTTTAAACACATTTGTGCCAAATCTTATAAGTGTCTTTTCTGGGTCAAATGTTTGGTTTGGGTCACGTAAGAATAGAATGTTTCAGACTTATATTTGGTGAGACTGGCCTCCTCAACATTCCATACCATAAATACCATCTCCTCATATCGGACCTGGTCCAGAGCCACCTGGACTGAAGTTAATCTCCAAAGGACTTCACACAGACACCCCCCCCCCCCGAAGAAAGAGTCGCTGACATCAGCAGTGGAGCTTCTGTTAATGACAAAAAGACGATATATAAATGGTATCATTTCTGAATCAAACTTCTTCAGTCAGTTTCATGGATGATACACATGATTCACGCTCAGTAATTATTTGAGTGGTATCTCCAAAACAGCTTAAATGAAAGTCAGTCCTTGTCTTGGTGGTTCTGGGCTTCCCTCAATGGCACGTTTGTTTGCCATGATCAGTTGGGTCCATCTCCCCCCACAGAAGCCCACCCCTTCCTCAGTCCCTTTCAGAGTCAGGAAACAGCCTCTGAGTGGCTCAAGGGAAGAAAAGGTGCCATTTCTGATCATATCATCACAGACCCAGAGACACACAGTGCAGGGCTTTGATGCGCCGCTGCTGCTGGTGTTGGGTTCCTTTGGCAGGGTCCGGCTGCGGCTGGTGAGAGGCTGATGAGCCGAGCACTTTTCAATGGAGGCGTGGAAGTCTATGGAGAGGATTAGTGATATTTGAACCTTTCTGGTTGGCATATGCCAAGATAAATCTGACTCTTATCACAGCCTGAATGCACTGATGGCCTGTATGTGTGAGACAAAGGGCATACTCCAAATCAAACTTCCTGGTTTCACTTTTTAGGCCCGACCACCTGTCTGTGGGTTACATTATTACAAGGCACACAGGCGTGCGCTTGCCACAGACCAGCGTGCTGCATAATACCCATGATTACTTGTGGTTTTGCTCTTTCACATCACATTGAAACAGAGTTTGTGTGCCAGGTGTTCCTTTTGCTTTACATTTGAAGCATAATCGCACCTTACAAAAAGCTGCTTGTGCAGTTAAATACTGCCAACCATGAGACTTATACAAGTCATGGTTTATTTTAGATTATAAAAATATATTTTTAATAGATTTCCACTCCCCACATGACAAGTCTCTATTCACAGTACCAACCTGAGGGTCCAACTTCATTTTCAGTTCCAGCTCACACAGCCGTAAAGCTGAGTGGTTCCCAGGCCTTGTAAAGTAGCCAGTGGCTCTAGTCATTAGTGGTGCTATGACTTACGAGACATGTACACACACAGACACACACAGACGCACACATACACACACACAACGGCTCGCTTTAGGTCCTCGGGGGAGCTGACTCTTTCCCATGGGCTGTGTCCGTAATAGTTGTCCCAAATAAACAGGGTCTCTAATGAAGGCTGCCAGATGTGGGCTGGCAGGTCTCTTCTCCTGTACGATTAGAGAGGAAGAGAAATAAAGCGGCTCGTAAGAAGAGGGGTGGTGCTCTCCCTGTAATTTTTCAGCCAATGGGGAGTTGGTGGTAACTTTGGTTTGAGTTCCACAACAAACAAGAAGCTAATTTCTACCCCAGGTTTGGATTTGGGCCAAAAACTCTCATGGTCTAGAACATTACAAATACATTATCAAGTACGTTTGTTCTTTAGCGATTGCAGAGTTAAAGTTTTAAATTGGCAGGCAAGAAAAAACAGGAGCATGTAGGAAACTGAGGAGGAAGTGAGGAGGAAAGAGTTGAGTCCTCCACCCGTCCCTCCAGGGCATTGCTTTTAAGACAGATCAGACATGGCTAAAGAGGACTTAGCCTAAGCACAAAACCATAGAGTCAGGAAATGAAATGGGTGCAGGGAAGACGTAAGGGAGAAAGTGACTGTGAACTAACTAACCAAAAAAACTTTCATAACTAAACAATAACTAAAATAATGACCTTAAAATTTGCCTCTCTGGAGCATGTCTCACTTATAAAAACTCCTCTGCTTTTGGTCATTAGCTGTTGTCAGTGTTTTTAAATCATAATGATGGATGTTTTTTGGTGTTTTTTGGCACACATTCAGTAGCAGCCTCGTTCTGTAGCTACATCTGCCCTGGGTCTGACTGATAGAAACATGGCGGCTCATTTAACTCACACATGACATTCACGTACGGTTAGTTTCTTTACTTTTTCTTGACAAAATCCTCCAGTCACTCGCTCAGAGTGAGGGGAAAAAGTGTCCTTCTTTGAGCATCCAGCTTCATTCAAGAGAAAATTTTAAGATTGTCCCAGGAATAAAATCTCCAGCAGCGTTTGCACAGTCCAAACTTTCACCAGTATTGACAGTTTACCTAATAAAACAGGATGGTAGTTGAACACACAGACTGTCCCACAGAGCTTATTATTTGTTTAAAAGCACAACCTAAACTCTCTAATCTTCTTAGAGTTGATATAGTACATTATCTGAACTGCCTTTATAATCCGCACTGTACAGCTGTTAAAATCAGTGCTGTGTCCTGCTTTTGTTTGTGTACAATGCTCTTGTGTAACATAACATGCGTGTTGTGCAGTGGGCCCGTGTCTGTGTGACATCAGACTGACAGCAGATGGCAGATTGGCCCAAAACTGAGGAAAGCCCCTTCACAGTGACGCCTGGCGAAGGGTCACATGTCACCTCCACATCTGCTGCAGACGGGGGCAGTTACATCGCCGCCGCATCCTGTTTCAAGGGCCAGGGCGATTATCTGACGAGCACTGTGTTTGTGATTAGAGCCGACGAAAAGACTGAAATATAACTGGGAATTTAATACAACAATCATATGCGTTTCATAACATGTTTGTAAAGGCTATGTGCAGAATAAGACGGGGTGTTTTGTTGATTGTGGAGCGAATTATGTAAAAAAAACAAAAACAGCCTTTGCGATTTGCTAATTACCTCCATTCAAATTGCAGTTTTGATTAGATTGTGATTAATCTTGCAGCTTTACTTGTTGCTGTTGGATACTTGTAGTGACAGTGGACAAGTGCAGTGTCATGTGAACAATAGAAAGTGCAGAGCAGGGCTGACAGCACAGATAATAACAGTATCAGTTTGGCTAAAGTGGTAAATCTACTGTTATACGAAATCTGCCCCATGCACCTGATATTTGCTCTGCTCCTGATCTGAGCCCTTCTATTCAGGCCATCTTTATTTACCTTTCCAGCTGCCGAGTTTACCTGCTGCTATTAAGGAGATCCCGCCTGCCAGACCAGCAGATTTCTGTTGTTGAAGCAGCTGCTCTGTGTGGTACTATTTGTCCTGAACACAGTCAAGACAAAACGTCTCTGAATGTCTTTTGTCCTGTTTAAGTTCTGGGTCCATGTTTTTGGGGCTGTTGAGTTGTGTCCTTTTTGTCAAACTCTCAGTAGTTTATGTTCCAGTGTTTGCTGTAGGTGCCAGACCCCAACACCTGGATGTATTTGCAGACTGTGTGTGTGTGTATCGTGGTGCATAGTAGTTTTATTATTAAGTTTGCATCGTGTCTTGCACCGTATACAAACATAAATATAGGGTTTTAAATCATGAAGCTGCTCATTAAAAGATCAAATTCATTAACTTCAGAAAGAAAACAATCTTATTCACTCTTCACTTTCTAAGGCTGGGTCTTCAGGTATTAAAAAAAGTCTATCTGTGATAAAATAATAGCACTGTAGAAGATTAAAAGGCAGAGCCACTGCAGATAAATGACAAACTTAGACAGTGATTAATCCTAAAATATGTCAGAATCCAACAGTTCAAGAACCAGTGACAAAAATGAAGTCCTACTGCTCTTCTCTGCTTTTCTCACAAAGTGTTCTCAAAATATAGAGATATTTCCAGGCAGGGTGTTTCTTAGTAACTCAATAGATAGACATTTTTCAAGGTGTTGAAAGACTTTGGAGAAAAAACAAGAACAGTGACTAATGAATGAGTCAGTGTAGATGTTTGTAGGGTCTGTCTGTTTCACTTATTCCTGCTTTGTCTGTGTCTGTCTTTCTTTCTTGTTGAAGTCCACTGCGATTCTCTTTTTCTGATTTGGATGCACTTTGCTCTACTTTGGATTAGTGCAATTAATCAGCGTGTGTTTTTTAAATTGAGACGTCACAGCCGATCCTCTCTGTACAAGTGTATTTCAGACTTTGAAGGGATAAATTTGACCTGTTTTTGTGATTAAAAGTCTATATTGTTTATTCTTTATTTGTTTTAAAAGGTGCACTGTTTGTTTTCTCCTGTCTGTCACCTGCTCGTCACAGTTTGGTAGAAGCTGATCTATGTTTCATTCATTCAATTCCAGGTGATTTTATTTGCCTCATGAATCTAGAAGGTTTTGGACACTACACCTAAAAACATAGTGACCCCTTTAATAAAACAAAATCAAACAAAATTGAGGCAAAGATGTGATTCATTTTGCTCATATTTCCCTGGCTTTCTTGGATATATTTTATCTTTTAACCTCGGGACACAAGCTGCGTCTAATCTAATTGTAAGTGTAACTCTATTAAGATCAAAATGCATTAGTACACCACCGTATTTTCAGTGCACGTGCTGTTTTCCCGGGCTGGATAACAGCAGTAGGATGGGAGCCTTGAAGGGAAAAGGAGGCAGTGGACGAGGGAGGGTGAAAGACTGGCCCCGCAGCTGCTGTCTGCTCATTAACATGCGCACCTGCTCCCTACGGCCCTTTTCAGAGCCCTCGTGTGGCGCCTCGCAAACTGAGCCATGCACTCGCCACCGCTGGCCCTCAAACTCAGATCTGCTCTCTGCCCAAACCGCACAAACTCTGTATATATGTGATTGGACCATGACTCTATAATTCACAAGGACTTTTGATATAAACATGTTTCTCCGCACGTTTATACTGAGACTTTAGTGGCACAAGTATTTTATTTAATACAAATTATAGATGTCACTTATAGCCTCTGCTGATAAAAAACTCTTCTGTGTTTATGACAATACCACAAGTGTAAAGTATAATCTTAGTCTCCATAGTCTCCTCTTTTAAGGGAAACACTGTCGCTGTTATTGACTAGTTAGTTTGAATAAATAATCCAATTTAACGATAAACCAATCCCTGGACAAATCTCTGATAATACTGTACTCTATGGAGCAGCAGTAGCTCAGGTTGAGTCCACTGAGCTCAACGTTGGCAGCTCGAATCCCGCTCTTGACATATCCGTGCAATTCCAGCTCCCACAGATGAAAACTGTTGTTGCGTCCTTGAACGAGACACTTGACCCGTAGTGTGCGTGTTCACTGGTGTATGAATGTGCGTGTGAACGGGTGAGCAGTTCCTTGATATGAAGTGCTCTGGGCGACTTGAACGCTAAACAAAAATGTGACTATTTACCATTTATACAGACAGAAGTACATTACACAACAAAACTACAAAACTACCTTTTTATTTATTATACATGAGTACAGAAGGATTCAAAGTCAGGACCGTTGCCAATTGACACTTTACACCAAAGTTTTTCAAAGTCACCTGTATGAGGAAGCTGAAACTCATCAAAAGTGCACAGTCTTCATCGTTATTACACAATGAAAACAAGGCAGAGTGGACTGTAACATAATGTTCACAGGTGGACACGGTTCAGCTCTGGTACATGCCTCTGCTGTCGTGTTTATGCAGTGGGTAGTGTAGCATGTGATGTTTTCTTTTTTTTTCGTCAGACTTAAGGCGGGTTAATGCTGCTGTGTAAACGCAGTGAGGGGCCCTGGCATGGCCCAGGACACAAAAGCCTCTGTCCCCATGGGAATGTTTGGGGACAGTGTCTAGCAGCGAGTGCCGCGGGCTGTGCAGAAGTGCAGCTCTGGTCAGGTATTACAACAAGAGAACACATGAAAAATGGACTTTTATGAGATTTTAGAGACGTTATAACAGTGTTCCAGCATCATTATCTTACGCAGATTTATATTTGATTGATTCATGCATGTTTGAGTAATTACCCTGCATTTAATTACAGAAAATTGACGTTTTCACCTACCCCCTGTCTCCACCCACTGCTCTGTACTTACTTGATGTACAGAAGATTATTGAAGGGCTCAAAAATGTCACGTTGCCATTTCTCAACAATAAATACTCTTTTCAGTTCTGCAGTTTGAAAAAAGGAAGTCAGTGGAGCTGTTTCTTTCAGTTTTTAGATAAATAATGTGCTTTACTGTGAACAAACTCTACATATGTTATAGTTTCATACTGAATACATGAGAAAATAGCATAATATCTGTTTAAAAGCTTCCTCTGTTTGTCTTAAAATGTGAAATGCAGTGTTGTGTGCTGAGGCGTTGCATGTTCTTGTGCCCCCTGCATTGCTGTGTGAAAATGGGAGAAATCCTTTAGAATCTGATGAATAACTTTCACTGTTGTGGTGCCATGGGCCTTTGAAGTTTCCCATAATGTTGGCTGCTCAAACTTGTCCCTGGCATGAATGGGCGCTGACAAAAGGGTTGAAGTGAGTACATTTCAGCCTGAGAGCCGCTGAAGGGGACATGACTGCTGCCTTTCTTGTCTCCGAACTCGTTGGAAAGAATGGATTTAGCTGAGGAATTCTAAATAGTTCTGATGTTTTTTTATTCTCATCCCCTGCGCTATTGAGTAGATGCTTTGTGATTTTTTTTTTTCCTTCCCGGTGGAGCGTCCTTGACCACCCAGCGTTGACAACAGCATGAGGCGCTGTGATAGATAAGACAGTGTGGAAGATGCATGAGTTTACATACCACAAGTTAATACTCCTGCCCAAAAATAAAGCTAAAAACGTGTCTATTTGGTTTAAATAGATAACCAAAACCTTTTTAATTACCATTGTCCAAAATAGTACCTTTCAAGTTGCATTTTTTAAACTTAATAATAGATCAACACATCTATTTTATACCATAGTTATTAGAAAGTGGTAAATGTTGCAAATATGTGAAGCCAAACAAACCAAACTTTACTTTCAAAAGATGAAATTTAGCTAATACAACCACAGAAGTCCTGTCAATAATCTCCTGAGTTGTGTTTGAATAAATGTGTGTGGTCTAGTCTTCGGGAGCACCAGGGGAGCCCCACGGGACCCTCAACTCTGGTCATAGAAGTTGTGAATGTGTGAAGATGTGTGTCAGTGCAGAGTCTCTTTATGGGAGCCGTTGGACTCGGGTCACACTGGTGTTTATGACGCAAACATGTGAGAAACTTTCCCACTTGTCTGTGCAGGCCATGAGGCTCAACAGCCCTGATCACATATGGTTTAAGTCCAGATAGGTTTAATGTGCAGCCAAAGAAAGGACGTTGATTCCTGTGAGTGAGAATCATTGGGTAAAGAGTTTTCCTAAACAGATTCAATAGTTTAACAAGCTGTAAACAACAATGAACAGTAGAGCATTTATTAATAATCCAGTGATGCCTACATTGAAAAAATGTATTAAACTTTCGAACAAACTCCTCGATCCTCTCGGTCTCTGTGAACCAAAATTACACAGTTCCACAAAGATCCTCGGCCTTTGCTCAGGGCCTTTTCCATTTCAAACCATCAGACAGAGAATCAGCTCCAGACTCTGAAACTGTCTATAGATTTGAATAATTTTACTAGAAATTTGAAAAAGTACATTTTAGATAATCAAATGTGTCCACGCCCGTCTGGTTCATTTGTGAAGTTCTGTTTCACTGTAAAAACCTGCACTTAATTGAATTTTTAAATTGGTTTGGACTGAAGGAAACATCACGTATCAGACATGGGGACATTTATTGTATTTTCCTGCTAATGTCAATGATGAACTGTCTTATAATTCGTAATGAAATGTGTATTTTAATGTGTGTTCACCTGCCCAGACACTGCAGATGGAAAGTAACAGCAGCTAAATCTGGTACGAAAGATGTAAGATTAGTGAATTTGTACATGGTTCCTAACAAATACAGCATAAAGAAAAGAAAACATCATTTATAAAAGGATAAATTGCCATGAGAGTCTGTCTTTCTCTGCTTAATATCCGCTGTGCTTCACGGTGTCAAGTCCTTTCATAGATAAAGTGGCTTAAACGTATTTTCTTGTGTTCCAGGTGCCGTGATGGATTTGTAGGGAACAGATGTCAGTTCCACGACCCCTGCACCACTGCACCGTGTTTGAACGGAGGCACCTGTCGGGCTGTGTCCAAGGGCAACACCGTGGACTTCAGCTGCACCTGCAAACTGGGCTTTTCCGATCGCAGGTGCATGACGCCGCTCAACAACATTTGTATTAACTCACCCTGTCGCAACGGTGGCACATGCGAGCTCGAAACCCTTCAAACGTACAAGTGCCGCTGCCCTCCCGGATGGTCAGGTAATGAAGCAACTCAAGTGTTATTATTATTGGAGCAAATAACTGAAGGCCAAAGCTAAATGCGTTTTTGTTCACATAGGTAAATTATGTCAACACCCAGACCCTTGCGCCTCAAACCCATGTGCCAACGGAGGCCAGTGCTCCGCCATAGAGTCCCACTACGTCTGCTCCTGCTCGCCTTTCTTCTCTGGAAAGACCTGCAGACAAGATATTAACGAGTGCGACGCCAGCCCGCCCCCCTGCAAGAACGGAGGCGTGTGCATAAATGAGGTCGGCGGCTACCGATGCCAGTGCCCCCTGGAGTACACCGGCAAACACTGCGAGACACGATACTTCCCCTGCAGTCCCTCCCCATGTCTCAACGGAGGAACGTGTGTCCAGAAGGGAGACACCAGCTACGAGTGCTCGTGTGTGCCAGGTATCACAAGCATTCTGTTCTTTTATAGTCGTTAGCAGGATACGCTCATGTTTCTACAATAAAGCCAAAGCCACAGTCCTAAAGAGACAGTTTTGGACATTGTTGGTTTGTTTTTTGTTTGGTCGCTCTACAGAGAGATTCAGAGTTTACAGCTGCTCTATGTGACTTTTCTGGTGGAGGGTTGTGTCCATGGAGAGTATTAAACTCCTCTATCAAGCGAATGATGAGTTACAGGTCAGATCTGTGGAGAGGCATCTGTCTAATCCCAGGTCTGATCCATAGCAAAAGAAAAAAGATTTGATCCATAGCAGTTAACAGATTTAAATTTCTTTTTTTTTACTAAGATTGCATGTTTTTCCAGGTAGTTGGTGCAATAAAACAGGTGTAATTGAACAGATGCATTTAAAGTCTTACAGATTCTCCACCAGAAAAGTTACATAG